>NC_091284.1:143795226-144400650 GCF_032444005.1 Ranitomeya imitator | reverse complement strand
ACTGAAAGAGCCATCTTGTGCAGCAGTAATGCTGCACAAGGAAAAGGTAGCTCTTTTACTTTAGCTCCTTGCACACGCAGAACTTAACACTTATAAAATGTGTTCACTGATACCGTTATACCGTCCCGGAGCTGGGACTTTCCTTCGTAATGTGACGCAGCACAGCCGTCATTCCTACCCCCTTGGTGCCATGCGCTGCCTCCTCAGCGTTGTTTTAAGCTGTCACGGAGCCTGCGCTGTTCTGTTATCCCTTGGGCATGCCCTATTTGCGCTGCCTGTCTTCTGACATAATTTGGTGGCAGGCTGGCTGCGCCAGTGCGGCCGCGCTGCCCGAGATCCCGCCTCGCAGTGTCTTCTGATTGAGTCACACTGCGGGCCTGGGATCCATGGGCATGCGCAGTGCATACCTTCCCATCGGGCTCTCGCTCATTTCCCTCCGCCTTCTTTAGACTGTGCGCTGTCAGCTGATCCCTAATAGCATGCCACGGCCGTGACACCGCACAGTCTGAAGAAGAGGGAAGGAGGGGAGTGAGAGTCGAGGATATGCACTGTGCATTCCCATGGATTCAAGGCCCGCAGTGGGATTACGTTAGACGAGACTGCGAGGTGGGATCTGGAGCAGCGTGGACACACAGGCACTGACAGCCTGACACCAAATTATGTCAGAAGACAGGCAGCGCTAATTGGGCATGGCCAAGGGCTAACAGAACAGCGCAGGCTCCGTGACAGCTTAAAACAACGCTGAGGAGGCAGCGCACGGCACCAAGGGGATAGGAATGACAGCTGTGCTGTGTCCCATTACGAAGGAAATTCGCACCTCCGGGAGGGTTTGACGGTATAAGGGGACACATTTTTTGTGTTTACTTCTGTGTTTGCAAGGAGCATAATTAAAAGAGCAACCTTTTCCTTTTGCATCCTTAGTGCTGCACAAGATGGCTCTTTCAACTACAAACGTCTTGGGGGGGGGGGTTAAAGGGTCCCTTTCAACTTTCTCCAATCAGGCTTCGGCCTACACTCTGTTCCTCTGCTCCTCCTGCTGTCCCTGGGCTCTAACACCGCCAGTTGGTGCCTGGAAGTGCTGTCTGCACAGTCAACAGTCGCTCCTCTGTTATTGGGGTTCAGTAACGTCAGCTGATCCCCAGCTGTGTGTGCGGCAATACCTCCAATCTGCTCCTCCTGCTGTCCCTGGGCTCTAACACCACCAGTTGGTGCCTGGAAGTGCTGTCTGCACAGTCAACAGTCGCTCCTCTGTTATTGGGGTTCAGTAACGTCAGCTGCTCCCCAGCTGTGTATCCGGCAACGTGTCATGCGACCGCCACGCTGGCACAACTAAAATGTAAGGGGACCTGTCCCCCCCCCCCCTAGGCGTTTGTTACTGAAAGAGCCACCATGTGCAGCACTAATACTGCACAAGGGAAAGGTCGCTCTTGAAATTATGCTCCTTGCAAACGCTGAACTACACACTTATGTAATGTGTCCCCTCACACCGTCCAACCGTCCCGGAGGTGGGACTTTCCTTTGTAATGTGACACAGCACAGCCGTCATTGCTACCCCCTTGGCACCGTGCGCTGCCTCCTTAGCGTTGTTTGATTCCGTCATGGACCCTGCGCTGTTATGTTATCCCTTGGCCATGCACAGTTTGCGCTGCACGTCCTCTGACATCATTTGTTGTCGTCCTGGCTGCGCCTGTGCGTCCACGCTGCCCGAAATACCACCTCGCAGTGTCGTCTAATGTGATCCCACAGTGGGCCTGGTATCCATGGCCATGCGTAGTGCATATACTAGCCTCTCACTCCCCTTCTTCACGCTTCTTCAGACTAGGCGGCGTCAGCTGATCCCTAATAGCATGCCACGGCCATGACGCCGCACAGTCTGAAGAAGCAGGAAGGAGGTGAGTGAGAGGCGATGATATGCACTGCGCATGGCCATGGATCCCTGGCCCGCAGTGGGATTACATTAGATGACACTGCAAGGTTGGATCTCGGGCAGCTTGGACGCACAGGCACAGCCAGCATGACACCTAAATGATGTCAGAAGACGGGCACCGCTAACTGTGCATGGCCAAGGGATAACATTACAGCGCGGGCTCCGTGACAGAACCAAACAACGTTGAGGAGGTGGCGCACGGCACCAAGGGGGTTGGAATGACAGCTGTGATGTGTCACATTACAAAGGAAAGTCCCACTTCCGGGATGGTTTGACGGTGTGAGGGGACACATTATATGAGTGCGTACTTCAGCGTTTGCAAGGAGCATAATTTTCGGAGCCACCATTTTCCATGTGCAGTATTACTGCTGTACAAGATGGCTCTTTCAGCAACAAATGCCTGGGGGGGGGGGGTGTTAAAGGTTCCCTTTTCACTTGCTCCACTGCAGGCTTCGGCCTACACTCTGCTCCTCTTTGATTCCCTGGGTTTCAACTCTGTCAGTTGGCACCTGGAAGTGTTGTCTACACAGAAAAAAACACTAGGTGATGTGTCAGTGGGGTTCAGCACCGCCAGCTGTTCCCCTGCTGTGTAGTCGGCAACGTGTCCAGCACAAGCCACGCTGGCACAACAGAACAAAAGCTGCCACCAGTGCAGGCTTCGGCCTACACTCTGCTCCTCTCCTCCTCCTGCTGACCCTGGGCTCAAACACCGCTAGTTTTTGCCCGGAAGTGCTAGCTGCACAGAGAAAAACACCAGCCAATGTGTTAGTGGGGTTCAGCAACGCCAGCTGTTCCCCTGCTGTGTAGCCGGCAACGTGACCTGCAAACGCCATGCAGGCACAGGAACTGAAATTAAAAGGGAACCTGGCCCCACCCCCCCAGGTGTTTCTATGTATAACAGCCACCTAGTACAGCAGTACTGCTGCATTTGTACAAGGTGGCTGACTTTTTCTCCTTGCCCACGTGGAACTCAACACGTACAAAATGTGTCTCATTGAGACCATTCCACTGTCCCTGAGGTGTGACTTTCCTTTGTAATGATACGCAGCACCCCCCTTGGTAGCGTTTCCCGTCTTTTGTCATCATGGTTAGCTGGCTGCGCCTGTGCATCCGCCCTGCTAGAAACAACGCCCCTCGTTGTCATATTTATTTTGTCAGCGAGGGTGTGGTTTATGGGCACGAGCAGTGCATATGTTCGCCTGTCTTAACTCATCTCCTTCCGCCTTCTTCAGACTGTGCGGCCTCCTGGCCGTGGTAGGCGATAAGGGATCAGCTGAGGCCGCCCAGTCTGGAGCAGGTGTAAGGACATGTGTAAGCGGCCAACCTATTTACTGCACAAGGCCACGAATCCCAGCCACGCAGTGTGATTTTTTGAAAACACACTGTGGGTCTGGGATTCATGTCCATCGCTAACCGCAACGGCCGACATGAAATGAGGTCAGAAGACAGGAAGCGCTCACAGCGCATGGCCAAGGGATCACAATAGCGCAGACTCCTGTACAGCAAATAACAACGCTCAGGAATCTGCGCCCAGTACCTAGGTGCAAATTTTTACACCTGTGCTGCGTCTCGTTAAAAAGACAAGTCACGCCTCCACAACTGTTTGACAGTATAATGGGCTAAATAGTGTACGTGTTTTAGTCAGCGTGTGCAAGGAGCAAAACAAATAGAGCAACCTTTTACTTGTGCAGCATTAATGCTGCACAAGGTGTGGCTCTTGTACCTTGCAACACCTGAGGGGGGGGTTAAAGGTAACCTTTGAAATTGGTTCAACTAGGCTTCGGCCTACACTCTGCTTCTCTACTCCTCCTGCTGACCCTGGGCTCAAACACCGCTAGTTTTTGCCCGGAAATGCTAGCTGCACAGAGAAAAACACCAGCCAATGTGTTAGTGGGGTTCAGCACCGCCAGCTGTTCCCCTGCTGTGTAGTCGGCAACGTGTCCAGCACAAGCCACGCTGGCACAACCGACCAAAAGCTGCCACCAGTGCAGGCTTCGGCCTACACTTTGCTCCTCTCCTCCTCCTGCTGACCCTGGGCTCAAACAACGCCAGTTTCTGCCCGGACATGCTAGCTGCACAGAGAAAAACACCAGCCAATGTGTTAGTGGGGTTCAGCACCGCCTGCTGTTCCCCCGCTGTGTAGCCGGCATCGTGTCCAGCACAAGCCACGCTGGCACAACCGACCAAAAGCTGCCACCAGTGCAGGCTTCGGCCTACACTTTGCTCCTCTCCTCCTCCTCCTGCTGACCCTGGGCTCTAACACCGCTAGTTTTTGCCCGGACATGCAATCTGCACAGAGAAAAACACCAGTCAATGTGTCAGTGGGGTTCAGCAACGCCAGCTGTTCCCCTGCTGTGTAGCTTGCAACGTGACCTGCAAACGCCACGCAGGCACATGAACTGAAATTGAAGGGAGCCTGCCCCCCACCCACAGGTGTTTCTATGTATATCAGCCACCTTGTACAGCAGTACTGCTGCATTTGTACGAGGTGGCTGACTGTTTCTCCTTGCCCACGTGGAACTCAACACGTACAAAATGTGTCTCATTAGAGACCATTACAATGTCCCTGAGGTGTGACTTTCCTTTGTAATGACACGCAGCACCACCCTTGTTAGCGCTGCCCGTCTTTTGACATCATTGGTTAGCTGGCTGCGCCTGTGCATCTCCCCTGCTCGAAACAACGGCCCTCGGTGTCTTATTTTTTTGGACAGCGAGGGTGTGATTGATGGGCATGTGCAGTGCATATGTTTGCCTGTGTTCACTCATCTCCTTCCGCCTTCTTCAGACTGGGTGTCCTCATGGCCGCGGCAGGCGATAAGGGATCAGATGAGGCCGCCCAGTCTGAAGCAGGTGTAAGGACATGTGTGAGCGGCAAACATATTTAGTGCACCAGGGCACGAATCCCAGCACCGCAGTGTGATTTTTTAAAAACACACTGTGGGTCTGGGATTCATGTCCATCGCTAACCGCAACGGCCGACATGAAATGAGGTCAGAAGACAGGAAGCGCTCACAGCGCATGGCCAAGGGATCACAATAGCGCAGACTCCTGTACAGCAAATAAGAACGCTCAGGAATCTGCGCCCAGTACCTAGGTGCAAATTTTGACACCTGTGCTCCGTCTCGTTAAAAAGACAAGTCACGCCTCCACAACTGTTTGACAGTATAATGGGCTAAATAGTGTACGTGTTTTAGTCAGCGTGTGCAAGGAGCAAAACAAATAGAGCAACCTTTTACTTGTGCAGCATTAATGCTGCACAAGGTGTGGCTCTTGTACCTTGCAACACCTGAGGGGGGGGTTAAAGGTAACCTTTGAAATTGGTTCAACTAGGCTTCGGCCTACACTCTGCTCCTCTACTCCTCCTGCTGACCCTGGGCTCAAACACCGCTAGTTTTTGCCCGGAAATGCTAGCTGCACAGAGAAAAACACCAGCCAATGTGTTAGTGGGGTTCAGCACCGCCAGCTGTTCCCCTGCTGTGTAGTCGGCAACGTGTCCAGCACAAGCCACGCTGGCACAACCGACCAAAAGCTGCCACCAGTGCAGGCTTCGGCCTACACTTTGCTCCTCTCCTCCTCCTGCTGACCCTGGGCTCAAACAACGCCAGTTTCTGCCCGGACATGCTAGCTGCACAGAGAAAAACACCAGCCAATGTGTTAGTGGGGTTCAGCAACGCCAGCTGTTCCCCTGCTGTGTAGCTTGCAACGTGACCTGCAAACGCCACGCAGGCACATGAACTGAAATTGAAGGGAGCCTGCCCCCCACCCACAGGTGTTTCTATGTATATCAGCCACCTTGTACAGCAGTACTGCTGCATTTGTACGAGGTGGCTGACTTTTTCTCCTTGCCCACGTGGAACTCAACACGTACAAAATGTGTCTCATTAGAGACCATTACAATGTCCCTGAGGTGTGACTTTCCTTTGTAATGACACGCAGCACCCCCATTGTTAGCGCTGCCCGTCTCCTGACATCATTGGTTGGCTGGCTGTGCCTGTGCGTCCCCCCTGCCCGACACAACGCCCCCCGTTGTCTCATATATTTTGACTGCGAGGGTGTGATTGATGGGCACGAGCAGTGCATATGTTCCCCTGTTTTCACTCCCCTCCTTCCGCCTTCTTCTGACTGTGCGGCCTCATGGCCGCGGCATGCGATAAGGGATCAGCTGAGGCCGCCCAGTCTGAAGCAGGTGTAAGGACATGTGTGAGCGGCGATCATATTTACTGCACAAGGCCACGAATCCCAGCACCGCAGTGTGACTTTAGGAAAAGCCACTGTGGGTCTGGGATTTATGGCCATCGTTAACCGCACCGGCCAACATGAAATGAGGTCATGAGACGGCCTGCACTAACAGGGTATTGCCAAGGGATAACACAAGAGCGCAGACTCCTGTACAGCAAATAACAACGCTCAGGAATCTGCGCCCAGTACCTAGGTGCAAATTTTGACACCTGTGCTGCGTCTCGTTAAAAAGACAAGTCACGCCTCCACAACTGTTTGACAGTATAATGGGCTAAATAGTGTACGTGTTTAATTCAGCGTGTGCAAGGAGCAAAATTAAATAGAGCAACCTTTGACTTGTGCATCATTAATGCTGTTCAAGGTGTGGCTCTTGTACCTTGCAACACCTGAGGGGGGGGTTAAAGGTAACCTTTGAAATTGGTTCAACTAGGCTTCGGCCTACACTCTGCTCCTCTACTCCTCCTGCTGACCCTGGGCTCAAACAACGCCAGTTTCTGCCCGGAAATGCTAGCTGCACAGAGAAAAACACCAGCCAATGTGTTAGTGGGGTTCAGCACCGCCAGCTGTTCCCCTGCTGTGTAGTCGGCAACGTGTCCAGCACAAGCCACGCTGGCACAACAGAACAAAAGCTGCCACCAGTGCAGGCTGCGGCCTACACTTTGCTCCTCTCCTCCTCCTCCTGCTGACCCTGGGCTCTAACACCGCTAGTTTTTGCCCGGACATGCAATCTGCACAGAGAAAAACACCAGTCAATGTGTCAGTGGGGTTCAGCAACGCCAGCTGTTCCCCTGCTGTGTAGCTTGCAACGTGACCTGCAAACGCCACGCAGGCACATGAACTGAAATTGAAGGGAGCCTGCCCCCCACCCACAGGTGTTTCTATGTATAACAGCCACCTTGTACAGCAGTACTGCTGCATTTGTACAAGGTGGCTGACTTTTTCTCCTTGCACACGTGGAACTCAACAAGTACAAAATGTGTCTCATTACAGACCATTACAATGTCCCTGAGGTGTGACTTTCCTTTTTAATGACACGCAGCACCCCCATTGTTAGCGCTGCCCGTCTCCTGACATCATTGGTTGGCTGGCTGTGCCTGTGCGTCCCCCCTGTCCGACACAACGCCCCCCGTTGTCTCATATATTTTGACTGCGAGGGTGTGATTGATGGGCACGAGCAGTGCATATGTTCCCCTGTTTTCACTCCCCTCCTTCCGCCTTCTTCTGACTGTGCGGCCTCATGGCCGCGGCATGCGATAAGGGATCAGCTGAGGCCGCCCAGTCTGAAGCAGGTGTAAGGACATGTGTGAGCGGCGATCATATTTACTGCACAAGGCCACGAATCCCAGCACCGCAGTGTGACTTTAGGAAAAGCCACTGTGGGTCTGGGATTTATGGCCATCGTTAACCGCACCGGCCAACATGAAATGAGGTCATGAGACGGCCTGCACTAACAGGGTATTGCCAAGGGATAACACAAGAGCGCAGACTCCTGTACAGCAAATAACAACGCTCAGGAATCTGCGCCCAGTACCTAGGTGCAAATTTTGACACCTGTGCTGCGTCTCGTTAAAAAGACAAGTCACGCCTCCACAACTGTTTGACAGTATAATGGGCTAAATAGTGTACGTGTTTAATTCAGCGTGTGCAAGGAGCAAAATTAAATAGAGCAACCTTTGACTTGTGCATCATTAATGCTGTTCAAGGTGTGGCTCTTGTACCTTGCAACACCTGAGGGGGGGGGTTAAAGGTAACCTTTGAAATTGGTTCAACTAGGCTTCGGCCTACACTCTGCTCCTCTACTCCTCCTGCTGACCCTGGGCTCAAACAACGCTAGTTTTTGCCCGGAAATGCTAGCTGCACAGAGAAAAACACCAGCCAATGTGTTAGTGGGGTTCAGCACCGCCAGCTGTTCCCCCGCTGTGTAGCCGGCATCGTGTCCAGCACAAGCCACGCTGGCACAACCGACCAAAAGCTGCCACCAGTGCAGGCTTCGGCCTACACTTTGCTCCTCTCCTCCTCCTCCTGCTGACCCTGGGCTCTAACACCGCTAGTTTTTGCCCGGACATGCAATCTGCACAGAGAAAAACACCAGTCAATGTGTCAGTGGGGTTCAGCAACGCCAGCTGTTCCCCTGCTGTGTAGCTTGCAACGTGACCTGCAAACGCCACGCAGGCACATGAACTGAAATTGAAGGGAGCCTGCCCCCCACCCACAGGTGTTTCTATGTATAACAGCCACCTTGTACAGCAGTACTGCTGCATTTGTACGAGGTGGCTGACTTTTTCTCCTTGCCCACGTGGAACTCAACACGTACAAAATGTGTCTCATTAGAGACCATTACAATGTCCCTGAGGTGTGACTTTCCTTTGTAATGACACGCAGCACCACCCTTGTTAGCGCTGCCCGTCTTTTGACATCATTGGTTAGCTGGCTGCGCCTGTGCATCTCCCCTGCTCGAAACAACGGCCCTCGGTGTCTTATTTTTTTGGACAGCGAGGGTGTGATTGATGGGCATGTGCAGTGCATATGTTTGCCTGTGTTCACTCATCTCCTTCCGCCTTCTTCAGACTGGGTGTCCTCATGGCCTCGGCAGGCGATAAGGGATCAGATGAGGCCGTCCAGTCTGAAGCAGGTGTAAGGACATGTGTGAGCGGCAAACATATTTACTGCACCAGGGCACGAATCCCAGCACCGCAGTGTGATTTTTTAAAAACACACTGTGGGTCTGGGATTCATGTCCATCGCTAACCGCAACGGCCAACATGAAATGAGGTCATAAGACAGGAAGCGCTCACAGCGCATGGCCAAAGGATCACAAGAGCGCAGACTCCTGTACAGCAACTAACAACGCTCAGGAAGCTGCGCCCATGCAAAAAGGTGTTGTTTTCGACACCTGTGCTGCTTTTCTTTAAAAAGACAAGTCACGCCTCCACTACTGTTAAACAGTATAATGGGCTAAATAGTCTACGTGTTGCATTCAGCTTGTGCAAGTAGACAAATTAATAGAGCAACCTTTTACTTGTGCAGCATTAATGCTGCAGAAGGAGTGGCTCTTGTTCTTTGTAACACCTGAGGGGGGGTTAAAGGTAACCTTTGAAATTGGTTCAACTAGGCTTCGGCCTACACTCTGCTCCTCTCCTCCTCCTGCTGACCCTGGGCTCTAACAACGCTAGTTTTTGCCCGGAAATGCTAGCTGCACAGAGAAAAACACCAGCCAATGTGTTAGTGGGGTTCAGCAACGCCAGCTGTTCCCCCGCTGTGTAGCCGGCATCGTGTCCAGCACAAGCCACGCTGGCACAACCGACCAAAAGCTGCCACCAGTGCAGGCTTCGGCCTACACTTTGCTCCTCTCCTCCTCCTCCTGCTGACCCTGGGCTCAAACACCGCTAGTTTTTGCCCGGAAATGCTAGCTGCACAGAGAAAAACACCAGCCAATGTGTTAGTGGGGTTCAGCACCGCCAGCTGTTCCCCTGCTGTGCAGCTTGCAACGTGACCTGCAAACGCCACGCAGGCACATGAACTGAAATTGAAGGGAGCCTGGCCCCCACCCCCAGGTGTTTCTATGTATAACAGCCACCTTGTACAGCAGTACTGCTGCATTTGTACAAGGTGGCTGATGTTTTCTCCTTGCCCACGTGGAACTCAACACGTACAAAATGTGTCTCTTTGAGACCATTCCACTGTCCCTGAGGTGTGACTTTCCTTTCTAATGATACGCAGCACCCCCCTTGGTAGCGCTTCCCGTCTTCTGACATCATTGGTTGGCTACTTGCGCCTGTTCGTCCGCCCTGCCTGAATAAAATGCTCCTCGTTGTCTTAATTATTTTGACTGCGAGGGTGTGATTGATGGGCACGAGCAGTGCATATCTTCGCCTGTCTTAACTCATCTCCTTCAGCCTTCTTCAGACTGTGCAGCCTCATGGCCGCGGCATGCGAGAAGGGATCAGCAGAGGCCGCCCAGTCTGAAGCAGGTGTAAGGACGTGTGTGAGCGGCCAAAATATTTACTGCTCAAGGCCACGAATCCCAGCACCGCAGTGTGGCTTTATGAAAAGACACTGTGGGTCTGGGATTTATGGCCATCGTTAACCGCACCGGCCAACATGAAATGATGTCATAAGATGGGCAGCGCTAACAGGGCATTGCCAAGGGATAACACAAGAGCGCAGACTCCTGTACAGCAAATAACAACGCTCAGGAAGCTGCTCCAAGCACCAAGGCGTTATTTTGGACACCTGTGCTGCGTCTCATCAAAAAACCAAGTCACGCATCCACTACAGTTTGACTGTAGAATGGGGTAAATTGTGTATGTCTTTCATTCAGCGTGTGCAAGTAGACAAATTAATAGAGCAACCTTTCACTTGTGCAGCATTAATACTGCACAAGGTGTGTCTCTTGTACTTTGTAACACCTGAGGGGGGGGTTAAAGGTTTCCTTTGAAATTGGTTCAACTAAGCTTCGGCCTACACTCTGCTCCTCTCCTCCTCCTCCTGCTTCAACACGGGCTCTAACATCGCTAGTTTTTGCCCGCAAGTGCTAGCTGCACAGAGAAAAACACACGCCATTGTGTTAGTGGGGTTCAGCAACGCCAGCTGTTCCCCCAGTGTGTAGCCGGCAAAGTGTCCTGCAAACGCAACGCAGACACAAAGCTGCCTCCAGTGCAGGCTTCGGCCTACACTCATCTCCCCCTGCTTACCCTTTGCTCCAACACCGCTAGTTGGGGCTCTAGGAAGACAATCTTTAATAGGCAAGGCAACGCATCCGGGTTCCAGCACCGCCAGCTGGTTCTCGGCAGTGTTCTTGTCACAGGTACTCCCTCGTGCCAAGCCTGGTTTCAGCACCGTCAGCTGTTTCCGGGTTGTGTCAACTTCACTGAGACGCCTATGCTTGCCCCGTCGTGGTGCGGTCGAGTTAGCCAACTCCAGGGTGCCTCCAGTTTAGGAGCTTCCTATGTGGGCTGCGTGAACTGGTAGTCAAGGCTGGTTCTGTAGTGCCAGTAGGCCCAGCTCCCCCTGTAGGACTGTTGGGGTTCGGTAACTGCGGCTGCCTCGCGGCCTAGCTGTTCTCTCCTCTCCTGTGGGCCTTGGGGTCCACCACCTGGTTCCAGCACCGTCAGCTGGTTCCGGGCCGAGCCTTTGGCTTAGGTGCCTCCTCCTGGGTATCCGAGTTCCGCCAACGCCAGGCGGTCCTTGGTAGTGCTTTTAAGCGCGGGCACCTACAGCTTAGTAACCGGGTTCCAGCACCGTCAGCTGGTCCTCGGTCGTGCCATTGGCTCTTGCACACTGGGGCAACGCATCCGGGTTCCAGCACCGCCAGCTGGTTCTCGGCAGTGTTTTTGTCACAGGTACTCCCTCGTGCCAAGCCTGGTTTCAGCACCGTCAGCTGTTTCCGGGTTGTGTCAAGCTCACTGAGACACCTATGCTTGCCTCGTCGTGGTGCGGTCGGGTTAGCCAACTCCAGGGTGCCTCCAGTTTAGGAGCTTCCTATGTGGGCTGCGTGAACTGGTAGTCAAGGCTGGTTCTGTAGTGCCAGTAGGCCCAGCTCCCCCTGTAGGACTGTTGGGGTTCGGTAACTGCGGCTGCCTCGCGGCCTAGCTGTTCTCTCCTCTCCTGTGGACCTTCGGGTCCACCACCTGGTTCCAGCACCGTCAGCTGGTTCCGGGCCGAGCCTTTGGCTTAGGTGCCTCCTCCTGGGTATCCGAGTTCCGCCAACGCCAGGCGGTCCTTGGTAGTGCTTTTAAGCGCGGGCACCTACAGCTTAGTAACCGGGTTCCAGCACCGTCAGCTGGTCCTCGGTCGTGCCATTGGCTCTTGCACACTGGGGCAACGCATCCGGGTTCCAGCACCGCCAGCTGGTTCTCGGCAGTGTTTTTGTCACAGGTACTCCCTCGTGCCAAGCCTGGTTTCAGCACCGTCAGCTGTTTCCGGGTTGTGTCAAGCTCACTGAGACACCTATGCTTGCCTCGTCGTGGTGCGGTCGGGTTAGCCAACTCCAGGGTGCCTCCAGTTTAGGAGCTTCCTATGTGGGCTGCGTGAACTGGTAGTCAAGGCTGGTTCTGTAGTGCCAGTAGGCCCAGCTCCCCCTGTAGGACTGTTGGGGTTCGGTAACTGCGGCTGCCTCGCGGCCTAGCTGTTCTCTCCTCTCCTGTGGACCTTCGGGTCCACCACCTGGTTCCAGCACCGTCAGCTGGTTCCGGGCCGAGCCTTTGGCTTAGGTGCCTCCTCCTGGGTATCCGAGTTCCGCCAACGCCAGGCGGTCCTTGGTAGTGCTTTTAAGCGCGGGCACCTACAGCTTAGTAACCGGGTTCCAGCACCGTCAGCTGGTCCTCGGTCGTGCCATTGGCTCTTGCACACTGGGGCAACGCATCCGGGTTCCAGCACCGCCAGCTGGTTCTCGGCAGTGTTTTTGTCACAGGTACTCCCTCGTGCCAAGCCTGGTTTCAGCACCGTCAGCTGTTTCCGGGTTGTGTCAAGCTCACTGAGACACCTATGCTTGCCTCGTCGTGGTGCGGTCGGGTTAGCCAACTCCAGGGTGCCTCCAGTTTAGGAGCTTCCTATGTGGGCTGCGTGAACTGGTAGTCAAGGCTGGTTCTGTAGTGCCAGTAGGCCCAGCTCCCCCTGTAGGACTGTTGGGGTTCGGTAACTGCGGCTGCCTCGCGGCCTAGCTGTTCTCTCCTCTCCTGTGGACCTTCGGGTCCACCACCTGGTTCCAGCACCGTCAGCTGGTTCCGGGCCGAGCCTTTGGCTTAGGTGCCTCCTCCTGGGTATCCGAGTTCCGCCAACGCCAGGCGGTCCTTGGTAGTGCTTTTAAGCGCGGGCACCTACAGCTTAGTAACCGGGTTCCAGCACCGTCAGCTGGTCCTCGGTCGTGCCATTGGCTCTTGCACACTGGGGCAACGCATCCGGGTTCCAGCACCGCCAGCTGGTTCTCGGCAGTGTTTTTGTCACAGGTACTCCCTCGTGCCAAGCCTGGTTTCAGCACCGTCAGCTGTTTCCGGGTTGTGTCAAGCTCACTGAGACACCTATGCTTGCCTCGTCGTGGTGCGGTCGGGTTAGCCAACTCCAGGGTGCCTCCAGTTTAGGAGCTTCCTATGTGGGCTGCGTGAACTGGTAGTCAAGGCTGGTTCTGTAGTGCCAGTAGGCCCAGCTCCCCCTGTAGGACTGTTGGGGTTCGGTAACTGCGGCTGCCTCGCGGCCTAGCTGTTCTCTCCTCTCCTGTGGACCTTCGGGTCCACCACCTGGTTCCAGCACCGTCAGCTGGTTCCGGGCCGAGCCTTTGGCTTAGGTGCCTCCTCCTGGGTATCCGAGTTCCGCCAACGCCAGGCGGTCCTTGGTAGTGCTTTTAAGCGCGGGCACCTACAGCTTAGTAACCGGGTTCCAGCACCGTCAGCTGGTCCTCGGTCGTGCCATTGGCTCTTGCACACTGGGGCAACGCATCCGGGTTCCAGCACCGCCAGCTGGTTCTCGGCAGTGTTTTTGTCACAGGTACTCCCTCGTGCCAAGCCTGGTTTCAGCACCGTCAGCTGTTTCCGGGTTGTGTCAAGCTCACTGAGACACCTATGCTTGCCTCGTCGTGGTGCGGTCGGGTTAGCCAACTCCAGGGTGCCTCCAGTTTAGGAGCTTCCTATGTGGGCTGCGTGAACTGGTAGTCAAGGCTGGTTCTGTAGTGCCAGTAGGCCCAGCTCCCCCTGTAGGACTGTTGGGGTTCGGTAACTGCGGCTGCCTCGCGGCCTAGCTGTTCTCTCCTCTCCTGTGGACCTTCGGGTCCACCACCTGGTTCCAGCACCGTCAGCTGGTTCCGGGCCGAGCCTTTGGCTTAGGTGCCTCCTCCTGGGTATCCGAGTTCCGCCAACGCCAGGCGGTCCTTGGTAGTGCTTTTAAGCGCGGGCACCTACAGCTTAGTAACCGGGTTCCAGCACCGTCAGCTGGTCCTCGGTCGTGCCATTGGCTCTTGCACACTGGGGCAACGCATCCGGGTTCCAGCACCGCCAGCTGGTTCTCGGCAGTGTTTTTGTCACAGGTACTCCCTCGTGCCAAGCCTGGTTTCAGCACCGTCAGCTGTTTCCGGGTTGTGTCAAGCTCACTGAGACACCTATGCTTGCCTCGTCGTGGTGCGGTCGGGTTAGCCAACTCCAGGGTGCCTCCAGTTTAGGAGCTTCCTATGTGGGCTGCGTGAACTGGTAGTCAAGGCTGGTTCTGTAGTGCCAGTAGGCCCAGCTCCCCCTGTAGGACTGTTGGGGTTCGGTAACTGCGGCTGCCTCGCGGCCTAGCTGTTCTCTCCTCTCCTGTGGACCTTCGGGTCCACCACCTGGTTCCAGCACCGTCAGCTGGTTCCGGGCCGAGCCTTTGGCTTAGGTGCCTCCTCCTGGGTATCCGAGTTCCGCCAACGCCAGGCGGTCCTTGGTAGTGCTTTTAAGCGCGGGCACCTACAGCTTAGTAACCGGGTTCCAGCACCGTCAGCTGGTCCTCGGTCGTGCCATTGGCTCTTGCACACTGGGGCAACGCATCCGGGTTCCAGCACCGCCAGCTGGTTCTCGGCAGTGTTTTTGTCACAGGTACTCCCTCGTGCCAAGCCTGGTTTCAGCACCGTCAGCTGTTTCCGGGTTGTGTCAAGCTCACTGAGACACCTATGCTTGCCTCGTCGTGGTGCGGTCGGGTTAGCCAACTCCAGGGTGCCTCCAGTTTAGGAGCTTCCTATGTGGGCTGCGTGAACTGGTAGTCAAGGCTGGTTCTGTAGTGCCAGTAGGCCCAGCTCCCCCTGTAGGACTGTTGGGGTTCGGTAACTGCGGCTGCCTCGCGGCCTAGCTGTTCTCTCCTCTCCTGTGGACCTTCGGGTCCACCACCTGGTTCCAGCACCGTCAGCTGGTTCCGGGCCGAGCCTTTGGCTTAGGTGCCTCCTCCTGGGTATCCGAGTTCCGCCAACGCCAGGCGGTCCTTGGTAGTGCTTTTAAGCGCGGGCACCTACAGCTTAGTAACCGGGTTCCAGCACCGTCAGCTGGTCCTCGGTCGTGCCATTGGCTCTTGCACACTGGGGCAACGCATCCGGGTTCCAGCACCGCCAGCTGGTTCTCGGCAGTGTTTTTGTCACAGGTACTCCCTCGTGCCAAGCCTGGTTTCAGCACCGTCAGCTGTTTCCGGGTTGTGTCAAGCTCACTGAGACACCTATGCTTGCCTCGTCGTGGTGCGGTCGGGTTAGCCAACTCCAGGGTGCCTCCAGTTTAGGAGCTTCCTATGTGGGCTGCGTGAACTGGTAGTCAAGGCTGGTTCTGTAGTGCCAGTAGGCCCAGCTCCCCCTGTAGGACTGTTGGGGTTCGGTAACTGCGGCTGCCTCGCGGCCTAGCTGTTCTCTCCTCTCCTGTGGACCTTCGGGTCCACCACCTGGTTCCAGCACCGTCAGCTGGTTCTCGGCAGTGTCTTTTGCTCTTGTACCTTCTGCTCCCCATCCTGGTTCCAGTACCGTCAGCTGGTTCCGGGCAGAGCCTTTGGCTTAGGTGCCTCCTTCTGGGTATCCAAGTTCCACCAACGTCAGGTGGTCCTTGGTAGTGCTTTCAGGCACGGGTACCTCCTGCTTAGTAACCGGGTTCCAGTAACGTCAGCTGGTCCTCGGTAGTTCCATTGGCTCTTGGACCTTCGGCTACCCATCCGGGTTCCAGTACCGTCAGCTGGTTCTCGGCAGTGTCTTTTGCTCTTGTACCTTCTGCTCCCCATCCTGGTTCCAGTAACGTCAGCTGGTTCCGGGCAGAGCCTTTGGCTTAGGTGCCTCCTTCTGGGTATCCGAGTTCCGTCAACGTCAGGCGGTCCTTGGTAGTGCTTTTTAGCACGGGTACCTCCTGCTTAGTAACCGGGTTCCAGTAACGTCAGCTGGTCCTCGGTAGTTCCATAGGCTCTTGAACCTTCGGGTAGCCATCCGAGTTCCAGTTCCATCAGCTGGTTCTTGGCATTTTCTCAGCCTTCTTGTACCTTCTGCTACATTTCCAAGTTGAAGACCCTAACGTCGACGACCCGGAAGACCACCACGATGACGACGACACGGAAGACCACCCCGATGACGACGACGACGACGGCGGAGACGACGACGGCGGAGATGACGACACTGGAGACGACGACCCTGGAGACGACAACATGGAAGACCGAGAAGCAGAAGAACAAGAGGCTGCAGAACAAAGAGCAGAAGAACATTAAGCATAAGACTTAATATCAGAGCAAAAGATATTATCTAAATTATATGCAGAAGAAGACTAAGCAGTGTATGGGGGTGAGTCCGTTCCTCCTCGTGGTGCCCCTGGATAAAGCCTGATGCTGCAGGCCAAACTGAACGCGGACAAATGTAACTTTTGTGACTGGCAGAACGGAAGGTGTAATCTTCAAACTTTTATAGATAACAACTACGGGAATGCCTGTCACAAATGAGAATATGATGAAGAAGTAGAATAGGAAGAATAATAACAGTGGAATAAAAAGAATATGTAGAATAAGAAGAATAATAATAGTTGAATAAAATGAATATGAAGAATGTAATAAAAAAAAAAAAATAGGTAGAAGATGAAGAAGAAGATGAATAAGGTGAAGAAGTTGATGTCAAAGATGCTGATGATGATGAAGATGAAAGTGTGGGAAAAGAAAAAAAAAAAGAAAAAAAAGAAGGGGAAGGGCGTGGAATAGTGAAACATCAATATCTGACAAAATAAAAAAAAAATTTACATAGTCAATATCTTTGTCACTCCGAACGTCTTAAAAAAAAACAAAAAACATGCTATTCTATTTGATTGGGATAAACCTCTATGACTTTAATGTCTCCGCCACCTCCCCAAATACATCCGGCATTATTCTTAGTTGTTTTCCTTCATGTAGAATGAACCTACAAGGAAAGAAAGGGTTTATTTTAATTCCGATATTTTGGTCCCATTGACTTGCATTGGGATCGGGTATCGGTATCGGCGATATCCGATATTTTTTGAATATCGGCCGATCCAAACCGATACCGATACTTTCCGATATCGGAAGGTATCGCTCAACACTACAGATGAGCGAACCTTTCAAGGTTCGGTTCAAATTCGGCAAACGTCCCACCGAACATATCCGAGCATCACTGAATTCAATGGGAGGCAAAACCAAATGCACAGACAACACCTTCATGGGGGCAAAAAACTGCCAAAACAACCCAAATTAGGGGCAGACACCAGGAAAAGTGGCATCAATTGACCGACAATAGAAATTTGATAATTGCACAGCAGCAGTCAGCTATGGGCAATGCATGAGGTATCAGGGTCTGGCCCAGGATTTACAGTTTTTAAATTAAGTTTAAATTAAGACGAGGTGGGTCCAGTGTAAGCCTGATGTTCTGGGAGCCCTAATACCTCATGCAGCAGCTCAAACAACTTTTTTGCTATGCCACATTCAGATGGCACAAATATCAGCTTGGTAGCCAACCAATGTTTGAAAAATTTAAGGACAGTAACACTGGTAGTTGACTGGTCAATTCACCCACAGTAGAAATTTTATAATGGCACAGCAGCAGTCAGCCATGAGCCATGCATGTGGTATTAGGGTCTGGGACAGAATTTAGACCTTTAAACTGAAGTTTCAGTTATGATGTGGTGGGTAAGGGAGTGACTTAAGCCTTCTTAGCTGAGAACCCAGATACCTCATGCTAAAACTCAATTATTTTTTTCCCAGCCACAGTCAGGTGGCCCAAAAACCAGTTTCATTGACTACTATTGGTAGAAAAATGTAAGGATTGTAATACAGACAGTTGACTGATTAATTGACCCACAGTAGGACATTTTATAGCAGCGTATAAGAAGTCAGCCATGGGTCATGCATGAGGTATCAGGGACTTGACCAGCATTTACAAATTTGAAATTAGGTTGAAATTCATAGGTGGGTGAGGGACCGGTATAGGCATCCTGTGCTGAGAGTACAGCCAAATTAAGACAACCCACATGAAGTAAACCCAACTTGAAATATAAACATTTCCCCCAAATATTGCCACACACTACTAAAGTGTCATCAATTACTGTACGGTCTACTCGACTCTCTTTCTTCGGCAACTGCACAGCGGTATTATTATCAGTTATTGTTATAGCGCCATTTATTCCATGGCGCTTCATGTGTGACAAGAAGTATACATAATAAAAACAAGGACAATAATCTTAAGCAATACAAGTTACCGACTGGTACTGGAGGAAAGAGGGCCCTGCCCATAAGGGTCACAATCTACAAGGGATGGGTGAGGATACAATATATGAGAGGAGAGCTGCTTGTGAAGCAGTGGTGGAGCAATGTTTAACCCCTTTACCCCCAAGGGTGGTTTGCACGTTAATGACCAGGCCAATTTTTACAATTCTGACCACTGTCCCTTTATGAGGTTATAACTCTGGATGGCTTCAACGGATCCCAGTGATTCAGACAATGTTTTCTGGAGACATATTGTACTTCATGACAGTGGTAAAATTTCTTTGATATTACCTGCGTTCATTTGTGAAAAAATGGAAATTTGGCAAAAATTTTGAAAATTTTGCAATTTTCCAACTTTAAATTTGTATGCAATTAAATCAAAGAGATATATCACACAAAATACTTAATAAGTAACATTTCCCACATGTCTACTTTACATCATCACAATTTTGGAACAAAATTTTTTTTTTGTTAGGGAGTTATAAGGGTTAAAAGTTGACCAGCAATTTCTCATTTTTACAACACCATTTTTTTTAGGGACCACATCTCATTTGAAGTCATTTTGAGGGGTCTATATGATAGAAAATACCCAAGTGTGACACCATTCTAAAAACTGCACTACTCAAGGTGCTCAAAACCACATTCAAGAAGTTTATTAACCCTTCAGGTGTTTCACAGGAATTTTTGGAATGTTTAAATAAAAATGAACATTTAACTTTTTTCACAAAAAATTTACTTCAGCTCCAATTTGCTTTATTTTACCAAAGGTAACAGGAAAAAATGTTGTTGTACAAATTTTCCTGAGTACGCTGATACCCCACATGTGGGGGTTAACCACTGTTTGGGCGCATGACAGAGCTCGGAAGCGAAGGAGCGCCATTTGACTTTTCAATGCAAAATTGACAGGAATTGAGATGGGACGCCGTGTTGCGTTTGGAGAGCCACTGATGTGCCTAAACATTGAAACCCCCAACAAGTGACACCATTTTGGAAATTAGACCCCCTAAGGAACTTATATAGAGGTGTGGTGAGCACTTTGACCCACCAAGTGCTTCAGAGAAGTTTATAATGCAGAACCGTAAAAATAAAAAATCATATTTTTTCACAAAAATTATCTTTTCGCCCCCAATTTTTTATTTTCCCAAAGGTAAAAGAAGAAATTGGACGCCAAAAGTTGTTGTACAATTTGTCCTGAGTACGCTGATACCCCATATGTGGGGGTAAACCACTGTTTGGGTGCATGGGAGAGCTTGGAATGGAAGGAGCGCCGTTTGACTTTTCAATGCAAAATTGACAGGAAATGAGATGGAACACCATGTTGCGTTTGGAGAGCCACTGATGTGCCTAAACAGAAACCCCCCACAAGTGACACCATTTTGGAAAGTAGACCCCCTAAGGAACTTATTTAGAGGTGTGGTGAGCACTTTGACCCACCAAGGGCTTCACAGAAGTTTATAATGCAGAGCCGTAAAAATAAGACAAAAATTGTTTCCCACAAAAATTATTTTTTAGCGCCCAGTTTTGTATTTTCTTGAGGGCAACAGGAGAAAATGGACCCCAAAAGTTGTTGTCCAATTTGTCCTGAGGACGCTGATACCCCATATGTGGGGAGGGACCACCGTTTGTTCGCATGGGAGGGCTTGGAAGGGAAGGAACACCATTGGGAATGCAGACTTAGATGGAATAGTCTGCAGGCATCACACTGCGTTTGCAGAGCCCCTAATGTACCTAGACAGTAGAAACCCCCCACAAGTGACACCATTTTGGAAAGTAGACCCCTAATGAACTCATCTAGATGTGTTGTGAGAGCTTTGAACCCCCAAGTGTTTTACTACAGTTTATAACGCAGAGCCGTGAAAATAAAAAATATTTTTTTTCCACAAAAATTATTTTTTAGCCCCCAGATTTGTATTTTTCCAAGGGTAACAGGAGAAATTGGACCCTAAATGTTGTTGTCCAATTTGTCCTGAGTACGATGATACCCGATATGTGGGGAGGAACCACCGTTTGAGCACATGGGAGAGCTCAGAAGGGAAGGAGCATCATTGGGAATGCAGACTTAGATGGATTGGTCTGCAGGCGTCACATTGCGTTTGCAGAGCACCTAATGTACCTAAACAGTAGAAACCTTCCACAAGTGACCGCATATTGGAAGCTAGACTCCCCAAGGAACTTATCTAGATGTGTTGTGAGAACTTGGAACCCCCAAGTTTTTCATTACAGTTTATAACGCAGAGCCATGAAAATAAAAAAAAACATTTTCCCCAAAAAATTATTTTTAGCCCGCAGTTTTGTATTTTACCAAGGGTAACAGGAGAAATTGGACCCTAAATGTTGTTGTCCAATTTGTCCTGAGTACGCTGATACCCCATATGTGGGGGGAACCACTGTTTGGGCGCATGGGAGGGCTTGGAAGGGAAGGAGTGCCATTTGGAATGCAGACTTAGATGGAATGGTCTGCAGGCGTCACATTGCGTTTACAGAGCCCCTAATGTACCTAAACAATAGAACCCCCCCACAAGTGACCCCACTTTGGAAACTAGACCCACCAAGGAACTTATCTAGATGTGTTGTGAGAACTTCGAACCCCCAAGTGTTTCACTACAGTTTATAACGCAGAGCCGTAAAATTAAAAAAAAATTCCCACAAAAACTATTTTTTAGCCCCCAGTTTTATATTTTCCCAAGGATAACAGGAGAAATTGGACCCCAAAAGTTGTTGTCCAATTTGTCCTGAGTACGCAGATACCCCATATGTTGGGGTAAACCCCTGTTTGGGCACACGGGAGAGCTCGGAAGGGAAGGAGCACTGTTTTACTTTTGCAATGCAGAATTGGCTGGAATTGAGATCTGACGCCATGTCGGGTTTGGAGAGCCCCTGATGTGCCTAAACAGTGGAAACCCCCCAATTGTAACTGAAACCCTAATCCAAACACACCCCTAACCCTAATCCCAACGGTAACCCTAACCACACCTCTAACCCAGACACACCCCTAACCCTAATCCCAACCCTATTCCCAACCGTAAATGTAATCCAAACCCTAACTTTAGCCCCAACCCTAACTTTAGCTCCAACCCTAACTGTAGCCTTAACCCTAGCCCCAACCCTAACCCTAGCCCTAACCCTAGCCCTAACCCTAGCCCTAACCCTAACCCTAGCCCTAACCCTAACCCTAGCCCTAACCCCAGCCCTAACCCTAACCCTAGCCCTAACCCTAGCCCTAACCCTAGCCCTAACTCTAGCCCTAATGGGAAAATGGAAATAAATACATTTTTTTAATTTTTAATATTTCCCCAACTAAGGGGGTGATGAAGGGGGGTTTGATTTACTTTTATAGCGGGTTATTTTGCGGATTTTTTTGATTGGCAGCCGTCACACACTGAAAGACGCTTTTTATTGCAAAAAATATTTTTTGCGTTACCACATTTTGAGAGCTATAGTTTTTCCATATTTGAGTCCACAGAGTCACGTGAGGTCTTGTTTTTTGCAGGACGAGTTGACGTTTTTATTGGTAACATTTTCAGGCACGTGACATTTTTTAATTGCTTTTTATTCCGATTTTTATGAGACAGAATGACCAAAAACCAGCTATTCATGAATTTCTTTTGGGGGAGGCGTTTATGCCGTTCCGCGTTTGGTAAAATTGATAAAGCAGTTTTATTCTTTGGTTGAGTACGATTACAGCGATATCTCATTTATATCATTTTTTATGTTTTTGCGCTTTTATAGAAAAGCTTTTTTATAGAAAAAATAATTATTTTGGCATCGATTTATTCTCAGGACTGTAACTTTTTTATTTTTTTTGCTGATGATTCTGTATGGTGGCTCGTTTTTTGCGGGATAAGATGATGTTTTCAGTGGTACCATGGTTATTTATATATGTCTTTTTGATTGCATGTTATTCCACTTTTTATTAGGCGGTATGATAATAAAGCGTTGTTTATTGCCTCGTTTTTATTTTTTTCTCACGGTGTTTACTGAAGAGGATAACTAGTGGGACAGTTTTATAGGTTGGGTCGTTACGGACACGGCGATACTAAATATGTGTACTTTTATTGTTTGTTTGTTTTTTAGATAAAGAAATGTATTTATGGGAATAATATTTTTTTTTCTTTATTTAAGAATTTTTTTTTAACACATATGGAAATATTTTTTTAAACTTTTTTACTTTGTCCCCGGGGGGGGGACATCACAGATCGCTGATCTGACAGTTTGCACAGCACTCTGTCAGATCAGCAATCTGACTTACAGCAGTGCAGGCTTACCAGGCGCCTGCTCTGAGCAGGCACTTGGTAAGCCACCTTCCTCCCTGCAGGATCCGGATGCCGCGGCCATTTTGGATCTGAGCCTGCTGCAGGGAGGAGAGGTAAGAAACCCTCACAGCAATGCGATCACATCGCGTTGCTGCGGGGGTCTCAGGGAAGCCCGCAGGGAACGCCCTCCCTGCGCGATGCTTCCCTATACCGCCGGCACACCGCGATCATGTTTGATTGTGGTGTGCCGGGGGTTAATGTGACGGGTCGGTCCGTGACCGCCCCTGGCACATAGTGCCGGATGTCAGCTGCGATAGGCAGCTGACACCCGGCCGCGATCGGCCGCGCTCCCCCCATGAGCGCGGCCGATCGCGTACTATCCCATCAGTGGGCTTACGGGCCCACCCCACCTCGACGTGATAGTACGTCATATGTCAGAAAGTATGTTATAAGCTTGATGGAAGAGGTGGTTTTGCAGGTTCCTTTTGAAAGTTTCCCATGGTAGGTGAGAGTGTGATATATTGTGATACACAGTTACTGAGTAGTGGGGATCTACAAGAGAAATCTAGTATGCGATTACTGGAAGAGGATATAAAAGAGGAGTAGAGAAGGAGATTTTGTGAGGATTGGAGGTTGCGTGCAAGTAAGTACCAGGAGACTATGTCACAGATTTATGGAAGAGACAGGATGTGGATGGCTTTGTATGTCAAAGTTAGGGTTTTGAACAGGAGTCTTGGGGCAATTTGAAGCTAATGCAGAGATTGACAGAGGGGAGAATCTGGGGAACAGCAGAGTGAAAGGCATATTAGTTGGGCAGCAGAGTTTAGGATTGTTAGAATGGCTACAAGAGTGTTAGAAGTATTAACAAGAATCCCAATATCATAGCGATAGTCTGAGCCACAGCACACAAAAATTTGGTGCCGCCAGACAAATAAAAAAAACTCCATAGAATACATTTATGAACTGGAGAAAAAAGGAGCATAGGATATAGATTTTTTTAATAAACAAGTGTCTTTTTTTCCGGTGGGATCCCCTCCTGTGCCCTCCACAGGTAAGCCTACTTTCTAGACCCATTATGCCATTTTATAGCACATACCATTATTAATATAGCCTGCCATTTGGTTACTGCACTGCACTGGCTCAGGGACATGTGGGTTTACTCACCATCTGATTTGATGTGGGGTTTTTTTCTTTGTTCCCTCCTTGCCATTATTTAAGCATATGTATGGGGGTAACGGGGGGTGGTCCCCTTTCCTGTGCTTGATTGGGTACACCTACCATTGGATTGGATTACTGTTTTTAGCATCGTTTTGTACTAATAAAGACACTTGTTTATTAAAAAAATCTATATCCTATGCTCCTTTTTTCTTCAGTTCATAAGAGTGTTAGAAGGAAGGCTACAGAGCAGGAAGTTGCAGTAGGTGAGGCAGGATAATGCGGGCATGCACTAGTGTTTTTGCAGATTCGTGATTGAGGAATGTGCGGATCTAGTTCCTGGCTCCTACTGATTTCGGGAGACATCTCCTCCAACCCCGATCCCCCATCCCCCAACCTCAACTGCTACCCTACCTCATATCAAAAACCATACTAACCCTATTAATATTACTCGCACTCCTTCATCTCTCTCTTTCAATTGTGCCCTTTGGAATCCACGTTCTATATGTAACAAGCTTCCTTTCCTGCACAACTACTTTGTGAACAACTCTCTGAATCTGTTGGCCCTCAGTGAAACATGGATCCAGGACTCTGACACTGTCTCCCCTGCTGCCATTTCCCATGGTGTCTTACAATTCTCCCATTCCCCAAGACCCACAAACAGACCAGGTGGTGGAGTCGGCATACTCCTGTCCCCACAATCCACATTCCAGGTTATACCCCCAGTTCCATCACTCTCATTCACTTCTTTTGAGGTCCACACCATCAGGCTCTTCCGTCCCCTCTCCCTCAGAGTAGCGGTCATATACCGGCCCTCAGGCTCACCCACCCACTTCCTGGACCATTTCTCTGCCTGGCTGCCGCACTTCACGTCCTCACACCTCCCAACCCTTATCCTGGGAGACTTCAACATCCCCATTAACAGCCCCAATTCCACATCTGCATCACAGCTTCTGTCACTAACCACTTCTCTAGGCCTCTCACAGCTGTCAACCTCTGAAACACACAAAGACGGTAACACCCTGGACCTGGTCTTTGTCCGGCTCTGTTCAATCTCCTATCTAGATAACTCACCGCTTCCCCTCTCTGACCACAACATTCTATCCTTCACACTCACATTTCCTCGCCCACCCCAGCACTCTCCTACCTACCACACATTCAGAAATCTACATGCCATTAACCCTTATACACTTTCAGACTCCTTATACTCATCATTGTCCCCAATCTCTTCTTTTTCCTGTCCTGACCTGGCTGTACATCACTACAATGACACTCTTAGAAGCACCCTTGACCAAGTAGCTCCCCTCACCCTCAGAACCTCCAAACACAGAGTGAAACAACCCTGGCTCACATCGCAAACCCGATTTCTCCAGCAATGCTCTAGGAGTGCTGAACGCTTATGGAGGAAAACTAACACACCAGAAGACTTCATACACTTCAAATTTATGTTAAGGACCTATAACTCTGCCCTTTACCTTGCCAAACAGACCAACTACACCTCCCTGATCTCCTCACTATCCAACAACCCCAAGAAACTTTTAACACCTTTCACTCCCTTCTCGGGCCAAAAGTACAAAACCCTATCACAGACATTTGTGCTGATGATCTGGCTTCCCTCTTTATAGAGAAAATAGACAATATCCGTCAGGAAATCCGCTCCCAGACACCAAGTGCAATGACTCCCATCCCTCCCTGCATCTCCCATTGCTCACTCTCCACATTCGATCCCATCACAGAAGGAGAAGTCTCCAAGCTCTTTTCCTCTTCTCGTCCAACTACATGCACCACCGACCCCATTCCCTCACACCTCCTCCAGTCTCTCTCTCCGGTCGTCACCACTCACCTAACTACAATTTTTAATTTCTCCCTCTCCTCTGGCATTTTCCCCTCCTCCTTCAAACACTCTATCATTACTCCATTACTAAAAAAAAAACTACCCTCGACCCATCCTGCACAAACAACTACAGACCGGTCTCCAATCTCCCCTTCATCTCAAAACTCTTGGAGCGCCTGATCTACTCCCGCCTTACCCGTTTCCTCGCCACTCATTCCCTCCTAGACCCTTCACAGTCCGTTTTCCGCCCCCTACATTCAACAGAAACTGCACTCGTCAAGGTGACCAATGACCTTCTGACACCAAAATGTAACGGTGACCACTCTCTGCTCATTCTCCTCAACCTTTCTGCAGCTTTCGACACTGTTGACCACCCTCTCCTACTCTCTAGGCTCCAGTCATAGTAACATAGTAACATAGCTAGTAAGGCCGAAAAAAGACATTTGTCCATCCAGTTCAGCCTATATTCCATCATAATAAATCCCCAGATCTACGTCCTTCTACATTAGGTTTTTAAGGACACTGCTCTCTCCTGGTTCTCCTCCTACCTTTCTGACCCCTCCTTCAGTGTTCTGTTCTCTGGCTCCACTTCATCTCCTCTTCCTCTCACTGTTGGGGTACCTCAGGGCTCAGTCCTTGGCCCCCTTCTCTTCTCCCCCTACACAGCCCCAATTGGACAGACCATCAGCAGATTTGGCTTTCAGTACCATCATTATGCTGATGACACACAACTATACATGTCATCCCCTGACCTTACCCCCGCTGTACTACAGAACACCACTGACTGTCTGTCTGCAGTCTCCAACATCATGTCCGCTCTCTATCTGAAACTCAACCTCTCCAAAACTGATCTTCTTCTCCTGCCTTCTACTAACCTCCCTAAATCTGACATTTCTCTCTCCGTGGGTGGCACCATAATAACCCTCCCGG
Organism: Ranitomeya imitator; assembly: GCF_032444005.1. NCBI lineage: Eukaryota > Metazoa > Chordata > Amphibia > Anura > Dendrobatidae > Ranitomeya > Ranitomeya imitator. The sequence continues at coordinate 144,374,138 of NC_091284.1, read as the reverse complement.
CAGCAGGCATGCTGTCAGGGTGTTATGCTTGACTCCGATCTCTCCTTCACCTCCCACATACAATCTCTTGCCCGCTTGTGCCACTTACACCTAAAGAACATCTCTAGAATCTGCCCTTTTCTCACCATGGAGACAACAAAAACCCTCACTGTCGCCCTGATCCACACCCTCCTGGACTACTGCAATGCTCTATTAATTGGCCTCCCCCTCACTCGACTTTCCCCTCTCCAGTCCATCCTTAATGCGGCAGCCAGGTTTGTCCATCTGGCTAATCATTACTCAGATGCCTCCGCTCTTCGCCAGTCACTACACTGCCTGCCCATTCATTACAGGATACAATTCAAAGTACTTGTTCTCACCCACAAAGCTCTCCACAGTGCGGCACCCACATACATCTCCTCCCTCATATCGGTCTATAGGCCAAGCCAACCACTGCGCTCTGCAAATGACTTTCAGCTAACCTCTGCACACATCCATACCTCGCACTACCGACTCCAAGACATCTCCCGTGCTGCGCCAATCCTCTGGAATGCTTTACCCCAAGATATTAGGACCATCCACAACTTGCATAGTTTTATGCGCTCGCTCAAAACATATTTGTTCAGAGCGGCCTACCATGTTAACTAATCAAAGTGATTTCATATTTGTGTGTGTAGCCCATTCACTATCTCCATCTACCCCCCACCCCCTGAAGATGGCTGGACCATCATTGTAAATACATCATTGTAAATACACACCTGTGCTTTTTATCTCCCCAACCTCATTGTAGATTGTAAGCTCTCACGAGCAGGGTTGTCTTATTTTGCTTTATTGTATTGTTAACGTTGTTACCTATGACTGTTGTGTTTGAAACTGTTAAACTGTAAAGCGCTGCGGAATATGTTGGCGCTATATAAATAAAGATTATTATTATTATCTGGGAATTATTTAGGAGTTAGAGTCAGCAGGAAGTGGAAAGGTCTTGGATTTCAGATTCAAAGGAAAGATCAGAGTAAAGCTTGCAGGACTGGGGAAAGTGGGCAGCCATTGATTTTAATTGGTAGGACAGTTGAGGTGGTTAAATCAGGAAAGATGTTGGAAAGGTGATGAATTCAATTTTATCCGTGTTAAGTTTTCGAAATCTAGCAGAGAAGAAAGATGAAATAGCGGACATACTTTGTTGCAATCTGGTTAGTAAGGAGGTAATATCAGGTCCAGAGAGGTAGATCTGTGTGTCATCAGCATAGAGGTGATTCTGAAAGCCATGAGACTCCATGAGCTGTCCCAGGCTAAAGGTGTAGATGGAGAAGAGCAAGGGTTATAGAGCTGAACTTTGGGGGATGCTGACAGATAGAGGGTGAGATGAGGAGGTGGTGTTTGAGTGGGAGACACTGAATGTCTTGCCTGTTTGGTATGAGGAGATCCAAGTCTGTTATGCCAAGAGATTAGAAAGTCTGTAGTAAAAGGGAATGGTCCACTGTGCCGAAGTCAGATGACAGGTCCTCCAGGAAGAGCACAAAGTAGTGTTGCCTGGATGAGGCAGTTAGTAGGTCGTTATTGACTTTAGTCAGCGAAGTTTCATTGGAATGGTGCTGTAAAAAAATAGATTCTAAATGGGTAAATTAGGATCAGGAGGAGACGTGGGAGGACAGCTCAAAATTAACATGTTGTTACAGTAGTTTTGAGGCATAGGGGAGAAATCATATGGGACAATAGCTATACACAATGGATGGGTCAAGAGAGGGCTTTTTGAAGATGGGTGTGGTCGAGGTGTGTTTGAAGGATGAGGGGAAGACAACAGTTGTTAGTGACAGATTGAAGAGGCGGGCTAGGGTTGGGATGAAGACTTATGTAAGGTTTGGAATGAGGTGGAACGAGATTGTGTTAAGTTCACAGGTGGTGAGAAGTAAAGAGGAGATTTGATTTTCTGTGATGGTGGATAAGTTGTTTATGGAAGAGAGTTGAGTATTTATGAGGGACTGTGGGGACTTAAGGCAAAAGATTTGTCTTATGTTGTCAATCTTCTGCTTGAAGAATTTGGCAAAATCTTCAACTGATATGAGTGGATAGGGAGGGAGAGTTGGGGGATGGAGGAGAAAAAAGAAAGTACTATATAGCTGTTTATGGTTGTGAGACAGGGATGATATGAGAGATAAGAAGTAGGTTGGTTTTAACCCCTTCACGACATGCGCCATACTAGTACAGCGCATAAACCCCAAGAGAACAAACGAAAAACCGACCAAAAAGTCCAAACTATATTATGAACATTAGTATCATATAATTTTGTATTGAATAATAGCTTGTTGGATAATTTCTATATATGCACTTTATAACGTTTGTTAGTTTTTTACAGTTTTTTTCACATTATTCATTAGCACTTTACACATATGATATATGTGCACTATATATATACCAATACACATCCATAAGCCAATTATAAATTTCAGTGTAGCCTACAACTCTATAATAATTAATGTTACACTGGATTTGCTTGCGTCTCCATATTAACATACAGAAATTGTTTTTAAATATTTTTTATTACATGTATGAATCTTTTGATCTCATTGTTTTAAGCTATTATTCAATAAAAATTATATGATACTAATGTTCATAATATAGTTTGGACTTTTTGGTCAGTTTTTCGTTTGTCCTCTTGGGGTTTTTGCTTGCATCACCGGCTGTCCTTCCAGCTATTGGATCCACTTCCTAATAACTTATACATTTGACATAAGTATATATATATATATATATATATATATATATATATATATTAAGGTAATTAATTACTTTTTGTTGTGTCTCCCCCTTTGATGTGGGCTCTGGTGCTGACAACGCATCGTTGACCCTCATTTGATCGGGGGACAGCAATGCATCGGCATGACAACCAGAGGTCTCTTAAAGACCTCTATGGTTGTTGATGCCGGATTTCTGTGAGCGCCACCCCATGGTGTTTAGAAAATCTGCTACATAGGAGCAATCTGATCCGATCTATCAAAAAGAAAAAGGATTAACCTGATTGCTAAATGGTGTAGCGATAAAATAATTAAAAATGCCAGAATTACATTTTTTTGGTCGCTGCGACATTGAATTAAAATGCAATAACGGGTGATCAAAAAACATATCTGCACCAAAATGGTATCGTTAAAAATGTCAGCTCGGAGCACAAAAGAAAGCCGTCACCTGACCCGAGATCCCGAAAAATGGAAACGCTATGGGTATTGGAAAATTGCACAATTTTTTTTGTTTAGCAAAGTTTGGAATTTTTTTCACCACTTACATAAACATAATCTAGACATGTTTGGTGTCTATGAACTTGTAATGACCTGGAGAATCATATTGGCAGGTCAGATTTAGCATTTAGTGAACCTAGCAAAAACAAGTGTGGGATTGCACTTATTTGGCAATTTCACCACACTTGGAATTTTTTTCCCATTTTATAGTATAACACATGGTAAAACCAATGGTGTCGTTCAAAAGTACAACTCATCCTGCAAAAAACAAGACCTCACATGACCATATTGATGGAAAAATAAAAAAGTTATGGCTCTTGGAAGGAGGTAAGCGAAAAATGAAAATGCAAAGACGAAAAAGTGCTGCGGCGTGAAGGTTAATGCAGTGAGTAATTGTACAGTAATTTGACAACTTCTGTTAGTGGACAGGCTACTTGACTTTCTTTGAAAGCTGCATAGTGTTACGTCTTATAGATGAGTGCCAGAAAAAGCAAGAGCCCCAGTGGATGGATGGCAAGCTCTGTATCAAGTGGGCCTCTTCTCCTCTTCTTCCACCTTTATATCACACACAATATATTCCTCAGAAGTGACACTCCAATTAACCTTCTTTACCTCCGTGTCTCTCTAAACACCCAACTGATTGTGGGGATCCACAGATGGGCAAGTCTTCAAAGCTGTTTGCACATTCTATTTCATGGTTTAGAGATATGCTCCAAAGACTCACTGACTCATGAGAAGGAAAGCATCTGCATCGAAGGTCAAAAATTTTTTCAGTTGGACCTGGGGCCGTACAAAGTAGGGTCTGAGCAGAATCCAGACCCTCGTCTCTAGATGTTAACCACACAGACACTGAGTGATGCATCCATGACAAGAACTGCACCCTGAGCCACAACTTTATCTGTGGCAAGCAGCGGTTGCAAGTGTATAGTTCGCAGGGATGGCAAAAGTTGGCTAGCTTGGCCATTTTTGGAGACAGAAAATAATGACTACACGCCCAATTTGTAAAAAATGACTGAATAGAGGCAAAACAAAATCAATAAATTGACTATCACATGAATGAACTGGCACATGCGCGATCAACATGTGTAAGTCTGGGAATGTCACTGCTCTAAACTGCGAACAAGCGGGCCTAGCCAACCACCAACGTGCAAGTGTTTTCGCATAGGTCTCTGTCCTCCGAACCTCCACTTGTTTACCTGCTACATTGTAATGAGCTGTTATGCAGGTAGACATGCCTGCTGTTTTAACTGATCTCAGACACCGAGCACATCACATCTTTCTCAATACACCATAACATTCCTGCTGGCATCCCACTCCCAGTACAGTAGTTTGTTGTGTCCACCCTAGTACACCCTCTCTCAGCAGCCAGCCCTCATTCACGCAGTTTTGACCACATAAAATATTGTTTCCTCCTACACATGGCAAAGCTTAGAGCTTGAACTTCTCTGTCTCCAATCTACTACTAATCATAATCTTTCTTTCTATAGCGCAAAGATATTCCGCAGTGCTTTACTAGTCAGCAGTTCATATAAAACAGTCATAAGTTACAAAGTGAAAGATCCATTAAAGCCACAATAATGACAACCCTGCTCATAAGAGGTTATAATGTACAATGAGGTGGGGGTGACACAAAGTACAGGTGCTTATTTACAATGATGGTCCAGCCATCTTGAGGAAATGGGGGGTAGATAAAGGCTGGCTGATGTAGCCACAACTCAATATTTGTTGAGCTTTTGGGTGCGGTGGAGTTTGTTGGCAAATTATGTTCAGAGAAGTAGAGAATGGGCTATATATAAAAAGGACTTTGATTAGGGAAAGTGATAAGCCGCTATAAACAGATATGTTTTTATTGATCACCTAAAACTATGTAAGTTGTAATTAGTTCTAGTTAATTGGGGTACATGGGGGAAGAGGTGAGTTATCTAGGTATGAGATTGAACAGAGCCGGACAAAGACCAGATTAAGAGTGATACCGTCTTTGCTAGGGTTGAGCGAAACGGGTCGAAAATTTTCAGAAGTCGCCGACTTTTGGCAAAGTCGGGTTTCATGAAACCCGACCCGACCCCTGTGTGGGGTCGGCGATGAAGTCGGCGATCTTCTGAATCTGGAATCGGAATTCCGATACCGATTCCCGATATGTTTAAGATATCGGGAATTGGTATCGGAATTCAGATTTAAGTGTAAAATAAAGAATTAAAATAAAAAATATCGCCATACTTACCCTCTGACGCGCCCTGGTACTAACCGGGAACCTTCCTTCCTTAGAATCAGCCTTCCAAGACCTTGCGGTGACGTCGCGGTGACGTTGCGGCTTGTGATTGGTCGCGCAACCGCCCATGTGACCACTCGCGCGACCAATCACAAGCCGCGACGTCACCGCGACGTCACCGCGACGTCACCGAAGGTCCTGGAAGGGCTGATTCTTAGGAAGGAAGGCTGCCGGAAAGAAGCAGGGCGCGTCCGAGGGTAAGTATATACCTAATAGGAATATACTCACCCTCGGACGCGCCCTGCTTCTTTCCGGCAGCCTTCCTTCCTAAGAATCAGCCCTTCCAGGACCTTCGGTGACGTCGCGGTGACGTCGCGGTGACGTCGCGGCTTGTGATTGGTCGCGCGAGCGGTCACATGGGCGGCCGCGCGACCAATCACAAGACGCGACGTCACCGCGACGTCACCGCAAGGTCCTGGAAGGCTGATTCTAAGGAAGGAAGGTTCCCGGTTAGTACCAGGGCGCGCCAGAGGGTAAGTATGGCGAGATTTTTTATTTTAATTCTTTATTTTACACTTAATTATGGATCCCAAGGCCTGAAGGAGAGTTTCCGCTCCTTCAGACCCTGGGAACCATTGGAAACCCAATGCACTGCATTGGGTTTCGAGTTTCAGCCGACCCCGACCCCGACTTTTTTATAGGATCGGCCGTTTTCACTCGACCCAATCCTATAAAAGTAAAGATCGCTCAACCCTAGTCTTTGCATGTCTCAGAGGTTAAAAGTTGTGAGCGCCCAAGAGAGCTCTTTAAAGCTGGCATGCAGTTAGGGAGGTGGGGCTGTTTATGGGGATGTTTATGTCTCCCAGGATAAGGGTGGGCAATTCTGAGGACATGAAGTGAGCCAGGTACAAATGTGGTCAAGGAAGTGGGAGGGTTTGCCAGGGGGAAGGTATATGACCGCTAATCTGAGGGAGAGAGGATGGAAGAGCCTGATGTTGTGGACCTCAAAAGAAAAATGTTGTCTAATCGGCCTGCATTCATTTAAAAAAAATCGAATTGGCATTGCAGCGAATATTGTGGGGTTATCATGAAGTTAACAATGATTGTACAGCACAATATACAAATATTCTATGTGTTGTAATCCAGAGGTGTACATGATGTACGCTCACTTCTCCTCGTTTGATCATCACACAATTGTGTAATTGTCTGGAAGATAGGGGCCAACTGAGAGCTGTTTGCTCCAAAACATCACAGCATGTGGTTCTGTGTGATTTCCAGCCTGTGATCTGTGTGATAATGAGATGAAATCCTTCACAAATTTGTTGGCCAATCCAATCTGTTGGCCATGGAAATGCAGTCTTTCCATTTGGTGGATACAGATGATTTCTGAAAGCTGAAGGCCGTTGCAGTCCCCCAGTACCAGTTGCCCTGATGCCATTACATCTATAGGAAAGATATGCCTACACAATCATGTCACAGACAATGTCACCCATTCCCTAAAAAAATCTATGTCTGCCAGGGTGCATTTCACCACTGACACCTGGACGAGCAAATATGAGGCATTTTATCTCTCTGACTAGGCACTTGATGACTGATGGCTGTGGGAGCAGGCGGGGAAGGGGCTGCTCCACACATCTTGGAATCCCCAAGGCTTGCAGTGCCCTTGGGAATGGAGAACTAAATGACTACACACCATAAGATGGAGAACTAAACTGCTGAACAACTATGATTGGATTACTAAACCACTGCACACCAGGGATGGAGAACTAAACCACCACACACCAGGGGATGGAGAACTAAACCACCAAACACCAGGTGATGGTGAAATAAAACACTAGACAGCAAATGTTGGAATCCCTAAGTCTTGTGGGACAAACCTCTGTATCTAACACTTCCTCCACTGCTTCTGCCTCCTCCACCTTTTATAGGGCCTCCACCTGTGCCCAAAGCCTCTCCATTAATGAGACATGCTTTCCAACAATGCATAGAGAATTGCCCTCCCACCTCCGTACTGCACAGCCAAGGAAGATCGCAGTCACACAGCTCAAGCAATGTGGAAATCTTTTCTGGTCAAGTTTGAGCAACAGCTGTCTCCACTGAACCTGGAGTCAGTGAAGGCCATGTGTGATAGTCGTGTGAACCTGGTGGCGGACTTTTGCCGGGGCAACCTCATATTTGTGCCTTGCAAGGCTGGCATCCTCAACCTAGTTTTACAGCAGTTTTTGTGCCCCTATTCCAGTCTGGATGTGCTGCTGCAGAAAACACAATTGATGCATGTTCATTACTGGAATCCACATGACACATGTCATCGACTTGCATCATTGCAGAAGTCTTTTGGGCTAACATGTAATCAGTTGATATGCGCTGTACCGACATGGAATTCCACTCTCCATATGTTGCAACAACAGTGGCAGCAGCAGCGACATCTGCTAAATTATGACATTTTGTATTATTAAGAAGAAGGAGGAGTATAGCCCCAAGAACACCATCCCAACCGTGAAGCATAATTTCGGGGAGCTTTTCTGCAAAGGGGACAGGACAACTGCACCGTATTGAAGGTAGGATGGATGGGGTCATGTATTGTGAGATTTGGGCAAACAACCTCCTTCCCTCAGTAAGAGGATTGAAGATGGGTCATGACTGGGCCTTCCAGCATGACAATGACCCAAGACACACAGTCTGAGCAACTAAGGAGTTGCTCCATAAAAAGCATCTCAATGACCTGGAGTGGCCTAGCCAATCTCCACACTTGAACCCAATAGAAAATCATTGGAGGGAGCTGAAACTCAATATATTGCCTAGTGACAGCTCTGTAACCTGAAAGATCTGGATAAAATCTGTATGCAGGAGTGGGCACAAACTTGTTCAAGAACTACAGGAACTGTCTAACTTCTGTAATTGCAAAAACAAAGGTTTCTGCACCATATATTAAGTTCTGTTTTTCTATTGTATCAAATATTTATTTCTTGCAATAAAATACAAATTAATTATGTAAAAGTCATAAAATGTGATTTTCTTGATTTTTTTCACTTACAGTTTAAGTGTACCTACAATAAAACTGACAGACCTATCCATTCTTTGTAGGTGGGAAAACTTCAAAAAAACCTTCAAAATCATCATTGGAAAAAATACTTATTTTCACCGCTGTATATTTGTGTTTGTTGCTATGAATGCTGTTAATTCCAATTATTCGTATTGTCACGCTTTTCCTGCTGCATGGCCCAGGGCCAGTTCTCTTTGCCAGCCTTTTTCATGATTTTACACATTGTACTTTGCCAAGAAATAACTTTGACTACTGCATCTTCATAAATGCTGTACCTGTGTAGTGATGTTTACCTCATTGTACAGTATTCTGAATATCTCAATAGGAGTTCTGTAGTATACAAAAAGTGCTTTAATTATCATGCTGAGAACAAGATTTCTCTCCTTTGTCAGTACTGAAAGATGCTGAAGAAGAACCAGCATTGTTTTAATTAATCAGTCCCATCTCCAAGACTCCCTTTTAAACACTTTCCTCTCTAACATGAAAAGCTTGAAAGTATAATGATTTTTTTAAAAGGAAATCTTTGCTGACTGAAATAACATCTTGAATATCAAAAGATATGTGCCGTAAGTTCCTAAAAATTGATAATACGCAGTTTGATTATTCAGTTTTTTTTGGTCAACAGTGCTGTACCTCAATGCTCCATGGAAAAATAACATTTTTCAGAGATGTACTAACTTAACAGAACTGAAAAACGTCTAGAATAACAGTAATCATGGAGCAACCTGTCAAATTTACTTTAGTTTTTGTTAATCTCTAGTGTAGGAGGTGTACTAAAATTTAAGTGTATCAGACTAATTTTAAAATGTGAAAATATTTCCCAAAGAATAAGAAATAAATGTGAACCATGACCTGACATAGAACATTTCAGTGATGTTACCAATGCTTTAGTTTTACTAATATATGCATTGTCATTCCCCATTTTTAGATGTAAAGTATGTTGAATTCTATAGGGAAAAAAGTCCTCTAAATAACCTTTATGTAAAAGACAAACTAATGTAATTACTACAATTTATTGAATCAACATATCATTAACATCATGTGGTGAGAGGATGGATTTCCTGTACAACTTCAAATATCTTTACTCTATCAATGTGCAAGGATCATGTAATAACTGTGTGAAATCTGCAGTTATCTTAACAAGATGACTCATTTCTTGAGTTAACCATCAATCCTGTTAAAGACTGCAAATTTGAAGTTTACAGATATTTAAGAGTCATGTTCCAATAAAATATCACAGATTTGCAAGATGTATTCTAATTTTTGTTTTATTCTTTTGCTGTAGTATAGAGAAGTCTAGTTTTATAATATGGTTTGTTCTATAGCACTACAGAATGGGCATCTATTAGACTGCTCAAGTGCGATATTTATAAACCCCCTTCCTTACATTTTAATGAAAGTTTGTGATACTTCCGAGAAACAATACGATTATAATTCAAATTATAAATTCAGGCAATGCAATCAGAAATAAAAACTAAAATGAAAAACAAAATTAAACACCAGGGAACAGATGAGGACAAATGGAGGATGTAACTAGGAGACATCTTAGAGTAAACTTAGCTTCTGAAAGTGAACACTAAAGAACATGTCACACTAGGCTTAAACATAGGTGAGTTATCCATTCTTATTTAACATGCAAAATATTGTAGTCCATTTAAAATGGGCAAGGCACATGCCAAGGGAAGTGGACATGATGGTGATAGTGCATGCAGAGGGTGAGGTTGAGGATGTGGGCAAGCTGAAGTTGGGCCACAAAAAATACCCACACATTCTCGCTCGACCTTCCTGTCACAATTACTAGGGGACCGCAGCAGCACACCACTATTGAACTCAGAGCAGTGTCAAAAGGTTGTGGGTTGGAAAGCAGATAATGCTTCCAGTCACTTTGCTGACTCCACCACCACCCTGTCTTCCACACGGTCAAGTCTGAGTAGCCATGAGTCTGGACCACAAATTCCTCACCCTGATTCTCCATCCTCCCACCATACAGAGCACCCAGAGACAACTGATCTCACACTTGGACACTTCGAAGAGCTGTTCACTTTTCCATTTAGAGATTTGGGCCTCTGTCTCGGTGCACTTGAAGAGGGGAAAGAGGAGATCGCTTGTAGCGATGCCCAAATATTTGAGCAGTCACGTTCACATGAAGGCAATGGTGGGAACGTGTCACAAGAGGTGAATGATGATGAGATGCAATTGCCAGAGAGCCAGGAGTATGATCAGGAAGCGGAAGTGCAAGAAGATGTGCTGGATAATATAGTAACTGACCCAAGCTGGCATGAGGACATACAGAGAGAGGACAGCAGCACACAGGGTGAGGAAGGCAGAGCACCCCAACAAGCAGGGAGAAGCAGTGTGGTTGCACAGACAGAGGAAGGGCAACCGTTCCTCGTAACACCAACACAATGGATGTTGCCAGTACAAGTGTTAGGTCTTCCCGAGTCTGGTTGTTTTTTAAAGAATCTGCAGATATCCCCAAACAAGCCGTTTGCCCCACGTGCCATGCCCGCATCTGCCAGGGTAGCAAAACTACCAGCCTGACCACCACCAGCATGATCAGGCACCTGGCAGCAAAGGACCTGACTTTGTGGGCCGAACCCCAGAATCCAGGAACACTGTCTGTGAGTGACACCACTGCTTCTTCTGCTGTTGTGTGTGGAGGCCAATCCCCTCTCCATGGTGCCAGCGAAGATGCCTCCTGCCCTGCACCTGTCATTGCACACACTCATCTAGCACCATCACCAAGCATGTCCACTTCCTTGTACCAGCGCAGTGTTCAGTTGTGCATACCCCAGTCCTTGGAACTCAATCGGAAATATGCTGAAAATGCCCCACAGGCCATCCTACTAAATTCACACATTTCTCATCTGCTTGTGCTCGAAATGTTGCCTTTTAGGCTCGTGGAGACAGAAGCTTTCTGCAACCTGATGGCGGTGGCCGTCCCAAGGTACTCTTTCTCCAGCCAACACTATTTCTCCTGGTGTGCCTTCCATGCATTACACAAGCACGTGTCCAACAACATTAGCCATGTCCTCAACAATGTTGTTACTGGCAAAGTCCATCTAACCACGGACATGTGGACAAGTGCTTGTGGGCAGGGATGGTATATCTTGCTGAAGGCACACTGGGTTAACATAGTGGAAGCCAGGACCCAGTCTGACCTTGGGATGGAACACATCCTCCCATGCCGAAGATTGCGGGCCCTACGTCAATTAGGGTGGCCCCCACAGTCTACAGCTCCTGCACCTCCTCCTTCTCCTCAGCCTCCATCTTTGAAATTACCACATCAGTCACATGTTGGAAGCACTGCAGCACTGCCTCAGCCAAGCGGCAAAAGGCTGTGCTGAAGCTAATATGTTTAGGTGACAAATCGCACAATGCTGTAGAGTTGTGAACAGCTCTGATAGAGCAGGCAGATCTGTGACTGACACCGCTGAACCTACAGACAGGCATGGGTCATGTGTGACAATGGTCAGAACCTGTGGCGGCTCTGATGCGAGGCGAGTTCACACACGTACCATGCCTGGCCCATGTGCTTAACCTTGTTGTTCGACGGTTTCACAAAAGCTACCCGGAGCTGCCGAATCTGCTTGTGAAAGTATGCCTACTGTGTGCCCAGTTTAGAAAGTTAGCTACAGCTTCCACCTCCCTTGCCATCCTTCAGCAGTGTTTGCAGCTTCCGGGTCACCGACTGGTGTATGATGTCCCCACATGTTGGAACTCTTCACTGCATATGTTGGAAAGGATTTGTGAACAGAAGAGGGCCGTTGTTGACTTCCAGCATCAACAAGGCCATCAGTATTCAGTTCAGACTCCGCACAAAAGACCTCAGGAATCGACATAGATGTCAGACATATGTACCATCATCCAAAACTTTGAGGAGTCCACCAAGATGGTGAGCGGCGATGATGCCATTATTAGCATCAAGTTCCCACTACTCTGTGTTCTGAAATGCTCTCTGATCACAATCAAAGAGAATGCATTGCAGGCGAAGCACGATGAGATTGAGCAAGGAACCATACAGGGTGATTACACACAGCCCAGCCTCATGCCATTCCAAAGTGGATTGGTTGACATTGAGGAAGAGGAGGGGAAGGAGGAAGAACAGGATCTACTGTCATGCGCTATAGATGGTGCTACAAGCACAACTGTCATACCGTCTGTTCAGCGTGGATGGCCTGAGGACAGGGAGGAGGAGGAGAGCATAGTCAGCTGTCCTCTTGGTGAGGACACGGAAGTCTTGCCTGTTAGCAGTCTGGCACACATGGCTGACTTTATGTTGCACTGCCTTTCCTGTGACCCTCATATTCTCAAAATTTTTGGTGAGAGTCACTACTGGTTGGTGACACTTCTAGATCCATGCTACAAGGAGAACGTTCAATCTCTTCTTCCAGAGACAGACAGGTCTACTGAAATGGGGCATGTACCAGAAGGCCCTTGTTGTGGAATTATAGAAAAAATCCCATCTCATAATGCTCGCGGCACAGGTCACAGTTCGTTGGACAGCCAAGAAGTCAAGGCAAGAGATACACAACTCCAATCCAGCAGAGGCCCAGGGAACACTGTCAAAGTTCTGGGTGAGTTTTCTCAGTCCCTCCAATTGCACAGGCCCTAAGACGTGGGGTACTCTCACAAGGAGTGGAAAGTTTGGGAAGATGCTGAGGGAGTACCTTGCTGACCGAACCAAATGTACTCAGTGATTCCTCTGTGTCTTATTTGTTATGACCTGGTGGTCAGGACAACAATGGACCTGGTGGTTAAGAGCACACGGAATGTCCTGATAGTTACTGATAATAAAGGACGAGCTCTGGGACGTGGGAACTCTGCTGACCGCAATCCCTAATCCTATCAAACACACTAGAAATAGCCGTGGATTGCTCCTAACGCTCCCTATGCAACTCGGCACAGCCTAAGGAACTAGATAGCCCTGAAGATAGAAAAAAAAAGCCTACCTTGTCTCAGAGAAATTCCCCAAAGGAACAGGCAGCCCCCCACATATAATGACTGTGAGTAAAGATGAAAATACAAACAGAGAGATGAAATAGATTTAGCAAAGTGAGGCCCGACTTACTGAACAGACTGAGGATAGGAATGGTTGCTTTGCAGTCAGCACAAAAACCTACAAAAAGACCACGCAGAGGGCGCTAAAAGACCCTCCGCACCGACTCACGGTGCGGAGGCGCTCCCTCTGCGTCCCAGAGCTTCCAGCAAGCAAGACAACAATAAAAATAGCAAGCTGGACAGAAAAATAGCAAACCAAAGAAAATACAAGCAGGAACTTAGCTTCTGCTGGGAAGACAGGTCACAAGAACGATCCAGGAGTGAACTAGACCAATGCTGGAACATTGACAGGTGGCATGGAGCAAAGATCTAAGCGGAGTTAAATAGAGCAGCCAGCTAACGAATTAACCTCGTCACCTGTGGAAGGAAACTCAGAAACACCCACCAGAGGAAGTCCATGGACAGAACCAGCCGAAGTACCATTCATGACCACAGGAGGGAGCCCGACAACAGAATTCACAACAGTACCCCCCCTTGAGGAGGGGTCACCGAACCCTCACCAGAGCCCCCAGGGCGACCAGGATGAGCCAAATGAAACGCACGAACCAGATCGGCAGCATGAACATCAGAGGCAAAAACCCAGGAATTATCTTCCTGACCATAACCCTTCCACTTGACCAGGTACTGGAGTTTCCGTCTCGAAATACGAGAATCCAAAATCTTCTCCACCACATACTCCAACTCCCCCTCAACCAACACCGGGGCAGGAGGATCAACGGATGGAACCACAGGCACCACGTATCTCCGCAGTAACAACCTATGGAACACATTATGGATGGCAAAAGAAGCAGGAAGGGCCAAACGAAATGACACAGGATTGATAACCTCAGAAATCTTATACGGACCAATGAAACGAGGCTTAAACTTAGGAGAGGAAACCTTCATAGGAACATAACGAGACGACAACCAAACCAAATCCCCAACACGAAGTCGGGGACCCACACAGCGCCGGCGGTTAGTGAAACGTTGAGCCTTCTCCTGGGACAATGTCAAATTGTCCACCACATGAGTCCAAATCTGCTGCAACCTATCCACCACAGTATCTACACCAGGACAGTCCGAAGACTCAACCTGCCCTGAAGAGAAACGAGGATGGAAACCAGAATTGCAGAAAAACGGCAAAACCAAAGTAGCCGAGCTGGCCCGATTATTAAGGGCGAACTCAGCCAACGGCAAAAAGGACACCCAATCATCCTGATCAGCAGAAACAAAGCATCTCAGATATGTTTCCAAAGTTTGATTAGTTCGTTCGGTTTGGCCATTTGTCTGAGGATAAAAAGCCGAGGAAAAAGGCAAATCAATGCCCATCCTAGCACAAAAGGATCGCCAAAACCTCGAAACAAACTGTGAACCTCTGTCAGAAACGATGTTCTCCGGGATACCATGTAAACGAACCACATGCTGGAAAAATAATGGCACCAAATCAGAGGAGGAAGGCAATTTAGACAAAGGTACCAAATGGACCATCTTAGAAAAGCGATCACAAACCACCCAAATGAACAACATCTTTTGAGAGACGGAGAGATCCAAAATAAAATCCATAGAAATATGCGTCCAGGACCTCTTCGGGACCGGCAAGGGCAAAAGCAACCCACTGGCACGAGAACAGCAGGGCTTAGCCCGAGCACAAGTCCCACAGGACTGCACAAAAGAACGCACATCCCGTGACAAAGACGGCCACCAAAAGGATCTGGCCACCAAATCTCTGGTACCAAAGATTCCAGGATGCCCAGCCAACACTGAACAATGAATCTCAGAGATAACTCTACTAGTCCATCTATCAGGGACAAACAGTTTCTCCACTGGGCAACGGTCAGGTCTATCAGCCTGAAATTTTTGCAGCACCCGCCGCAAATCAGGGGAGATGGCAGGCAAAATTACCCCCTCTTTGAGAATACCCGCCGGCTCAGGAACACCCGGAGAGTCAGGCACAAAACTCCTTGACAGGGCATCAGCCTTCACATTCTTAGAGCCCGGAAGGTACGAAACCACAAAATCAAAACGGGAGAAAAATAACGACCATCGAGCCTGTCTTGGATTCAACCGTTTGGCAGACTCAAGATAAGTCAAATTCTTGTGATCTGTCAAGACCACCACGCGATGCTTGGCTCCTTCAAGCCAATGACGCCACTCCTCGAATGCCCACTTCATGGCCAACAACTCTCGATTACCAACGTCATAATTACGCTCAGCAGGCGAAAACTTTCTAGAAAAGAAAGCACATGGCTTCATCACCGAGCCATCAGAACTTCTTTGCGACAAAACAGCCCCTGCTCCAATCTCAGAAGCATCAACCTCAACCTGAAACAGGAGCAAAACATCTGGCTGGCACAACACAGGGGCAGAAGAAAAACGACGCTTCAACTCCTGAAAAGCCTCTACAGCTGCAGAAGACCAATTGACCACATCAGCACCCTTCTTGGTCAAATCAGTCAACGGTTTAGCAACACTAGAAAAATTAGCGATGAAGCGCCGATAAAAATTAGCAAAGCCCAGGAACTTTTGCAGGCTCTTCACAGATGTCGGCTGAGTCCAATCGTAAATGGCCTGGACTTTAACAGGGTCCATCTCGATAGTAGAAGGGGAAAAAATGAACCCCAAAAATGAAACCTTCTGAACTCCAAAGAGACACTTTGACCCCTTCACAAACAAGGAATTTGCACGAAGGACCTGGAACACCATTCTGACCTGCTTCACATGAGACTCCCAATCATCCGAAAAGACCAAAATATCATCCAAATACACAATCAGGAAATTATCCAGGTACTCTCGGAAGATATCATGCATAAAGGACTGTAATACTGATGGAGCATTGGAAAGCCCGAATGGCATAACCAGGTACTCAAAATGGCCCTCGGGCGTATTAAATGCTGTTTTCCATTCATCGCCTTGTTTAATACGCACAAGATTATACGCCCCTCGAAGATCTATCTTGGTGAACCAACTAGCCCCTTTAATACGAGCAAACAAATCAGACAGCAACGGCAAAGGATACTGAAATTTGACTGTAATTTTATTAAGAAGGCGGTAATCAATACAAGGTCTCAAAGAACCATCCTTCTTGGCCACAAAAAAGAACCCTGCTCCTAACGATGATGACGACGGGCGAATATGGCCTTTCTCCAAGGATTCCTTTATATAACTCTGCATAGCGGCGTGTTCTGGCACAGATAAATTGAACAATCGGCCCTTAGGAAACTTACTACCAGGAATCAAATTAATTGCACAATCGCAATCCCTATGAGGAGGTAGGGTACTGGCTTTGGCTCATCAAATACATCCCAAAAATCCGACAAAAACTCTGGAACCTCAGAAGGAGTGGAAGACGAAATAGACAAAAATGGAACATCACCATGTACCCCCTGGCAACCCCAGCTGGACACAGACATAGATTTCCAGTCCAATACTGGATTATGAACCTGTAGCCATGGCAACCCCAAAACGACCACATCATGCAGATTATGCAACATCAGAAAGCGGATATCCTCCTGATGGGCAGGAGCCATGCACATGGTCAATTGCGTCCAGTACTGAGGCTTATTCTTGGCCAAAGGCGTAGCATCAATTCCTCTCAATGGAATAGGATACTTCAAGGGCTCCAAGAAAAAACCACAGCACCTAGCATACTCCAAGTCCATCAAATTCAGGGGAGCGCCTGAATTTACAAATGCCATAACAGAATAGGATGACAAAGAGCAAATCAGAGTAACGGACAATAGAAATTTAGACTGTACCGTACCAATGGTGGCAGACCTAGCGAACCGCTTAGTGCGCTTAGGACAATCGGAGATAACATGAGTGGAATCACCACAGTAAAAACATAGCCCATTCTGACGTCTGTGTTCTTGCCGTTCAGCTCTGGTCAAAGTGCTATCACATTGCATAGGCTCAGGCCCATGCTCAGATATGGTGCACAGCTTTACGCTCACGCAAGCGTCGATCGATCTGAATGGCCAAAGACATAGACTCATTCAGACCAGCATGCATGGGAAATCCCACCATGACATCCTTAAGGGCTTCAGAGAGACCCTTTCTGAAGATTGCTGCCAGGGCACATTCATTCCACTGAGTGAGCACAGACCACTTTCTAAACTTCTGACAATATATCTCCGCTTCATCCTGACCCTGACACAGAGCCAGCAAGATTTTCTCTGCCTGATCCACTGAATTAGGTTCGTCATAAAGCAGGCCCGACTTACTGAACAGACTGAGGATAGGAAAGGTTGCTTTGCGGTCAGCACAAAAACCTACAAAAAGACCACGCAGAAGGCACAAAAAGACCCTCCGCACCGACTCACGGTGCGGAGGCGCTCCCTCTGCGTCCCAGAGCTTCCATCAAGCAAGACAACAATAAAAATAGCAAGCTGGACAGAAAAATAGCAAACCAAAGAAAATACAAGCAGGAACTTAGCTTCTGCTGGGAAGACAGGTCACAAGAACGATCCAGGAGTGAACTAGACCAATACTGGAACATTGACAGGTGGCATGGAGCAAAGATCTAAGCGGAGTTAAATAGAGCAGCCAGCTAACGAATTAACCTCGTCACCTGTGGAAGGAAACTCAGAAACACCCACCAGAGGAAGTCCATGGACAGAACCAGCTGAAGTACCATTCATGACCACAGGAGGGAGCCCGACAACAGAATTCACAACACTTATTATTATTGGGAATCCAAGCTGGACACGTGACATGAACTGGCTCTCTACGCCTTGGAGGTCCTGGCTTGCTCTGCTGATAGCATTCTTTCAGAGCAGGGTTTTAGTGCCGCTGGTGGAATTATAACTGATAAGCACATCCACCTATCAACTGAAAATGCTGACAGGCTGATTCTTATAAAAATGAACAAGCGCTGAATTGGGCCAGACTTCTCTACCCCACCGAATGATAACAGCAAAACATAACCTTAAATCCAGTTTCATTTTTGGGAGGTATATTCCCATGCACCTTCTCATACCCACACATGAGTATACGCTACCTGATTTTTGCTATTTGCTTTTATCCTCCTCCTTCTCCTCATCCTAGTCATCCACCACCACTAGATCACCATGGTAACCGTGGTCTATGATGCATCAGCCACGTTATTGTGTTAAAGGGTGTTTTTGATGTACATTAAAAAATGTTTACACAGTATGTTGTTGTGTACCCCTCAGGGGGAAATGTTTGTCAGCCCATGCACTTGTGTATGGACATTACAAGTATAGGAGACCTGCTCCTTTAAATTGGGAAAAGATTTTTAGGAGGCCATCTTCCACGTCTATTCCGACACCAACACAAGATCACCAGGGTGAACGTGTTCGGTGATGCAACAGCCACGTTATTGTTTTCAAGGGTGTTTATGATGCCCTTAACCCCTTAATGACAGCCAATACGCCTTTTAACTGACCTGAGATATAAGAGAATAGCATGCCCATACAGGTGACAATCCAGTAGCTGCCGGCTGTACACTATAGCTGACAACTTGCTGCATCAGCCACGATCAGTGTTTGCACCGTCCAACTCTGTTTAACCCCTTAGATGCTGCTGTCAATAGTGACTACATCATTATAAATGGTTAACAGAGTGTGGGAGCTTCCTATTTAACCAAATTGGTGCCCTCAAATCTTGATTTTGTGGTCCTGATGATTGCCATGGCAATTCATGACCAAATAGCGGCCTTATAGTCTGACGGCTGTTGTAACCTGTTCAGAAGTTAGAGACATTTAGGTGGTAAAAATACACATTTTCATTCCTATCATGCCACTTTGCATTTATTCCTGTAAAGCACCTGAAGGGTTAATAAACTACCTGACTGCAGTTTTCAATATGTCTGGGGGTGCTGTTTTTAAAATAGTATCACGTTTGGGGGTTTCCCAATATATGAGACCCCTAAAGTCGCTTCAAACATGGATAAGTCCCTAAAAAAATAAATTTTGTAAATTTTGCTGAAAAAATGAAAAATTGCTTCTACATTTTTAATCCTTCTAAAATGCTAACAAAATAAAATATCATTTTACAAATGGTGCTGATGTAAAGCCGACATGTGGGAAATGTTATTTATTAATGGATTGCTGTGGTATGGCCATCTGGATTAAAGGGATAATCATTCAAAGTTTGAAATTTGCTAATTTTTTAACATTTTTTCAAATTTTTTATATTTTTTATAAATAAACACAAAACATATTGACCTAAATTTACCATTATCATAAAGTATAATATGTCACGAAAAAACAATCTCAAATTCACTGGGATTTTTTGAAGCGTTGCAGAGTTATTATCACATAAAGTGACACTGGTCAGATTTAAAAAAATTGGTTCTGTCACTAAGGGGTTAAAAAAAAAGTTTACACATTATGTTGATGTGTACCCCCCAGGAGGAAATATTTGTCAGCCCATACACTTCCTGCCTGTGCATTACAAGTATAGGAGACCTTTAAATTGGGAAAATATTTTTAGGAGACTCTCTTCCACATCTCTTCCAACGGATATTGGGGTGCATCCAAATTTTGAGCAGGCCTTGAGTTCACTTCATGGGCAAACTTTCTGGGAGTAATAAAAATAATAATAATGGGAACTTTGGTTTCATATGGATATCCAGTATGTTGGTTCAAAGGGTTATTGGCATGCGTGCATCTTTGGGACAGAGCAGGCTTTGCATTCAATGCATAGGCTAACAGTATGGCAAGTAGCAAATTAATAATGAACTCGAGCCTGGGAACTTTTCTGAATATTTTCCCACGCTCGAGGTCATATGAGGACATCCAGCAGAGGGCGCATCACCGCGAATGAAGGTAACTAGAGGTCATTGACCTACTTTCCATTCATTCGCTGGGGTTTTACAGGCATGAGCACAGCTGCATTATAGCAGAGCTCCTGCCTGTAAAATAATTTAACCCCTTCAGATGGATTTACATCGTGGGACATATCGACGGAAGGTATGAGATATTGTTGGTTTATTATTTTTAATTTGTTACAGGTCGAGGGTCTTCAGGTGGATTGAGAGTGCAATAAAATATTACAACAACCTGTGTCTTTATTTCATTAAAAGACTTTGTAATAATGTGTGTGTGTTTTTTAACCATTTCATACAATTGGATTAATAATGGATAGGTGTCATAATTGACGCCTCTCCATTATTAATCTGGCTTAATGTCACCTTACAATAGCAAGGTGACATTGACCCTTCATTACCCCATATCCCACCGCTACACGGGAGTGGGAAGAGAGTGGCCAAGTGTTAGAATAGGCGCATCTTCCAGATGTGCCTTTTCTGGGGTGGCTGGGGGCAGATGTTTTTAGCCAGGGGGCCAATAACCATGGACCCTCTCCAGGCTATTAATATCTGCCCTCAGTCACAGGCTTTACCACTCTGGCGGAGAAAATTGCGCCGGAGCCCACGCCAATTTTTTCCGCAATTTAACCCTTAAATTTAATAGCTACAACGCCCAAATTTTGCACATACACACTACTAACATTAGTAATGTGGAATATGCAAAAAATGGGGATATGACATGGTTTATTGTATGTAAACCATGTCTCATATCATGTCGCGTTTAGGAAGGAGAAATGAAAAGCCGGTAATTGAATTACCGGCTTTTCTGCTATATCGCGCTGAAGTAAATATAAATATATATATATATATGTGTCTCAATGACATATATATATATAAAAAACTAAACTTGACTTTGGAGCGAAGATCGCCCGATTACTATCCTGGTTTCCTTCAAATATTTCAAAAATATTGCATAGATATGAACTCTACCATTGCCTAAATTATTTTAATATGTCCTATTTAGTACCAACATTCTCATCTTCACATGTAGAAACTGTAATGAAATACATGCACCCTGATTAGTACAAGTTATAGTAACAGATTGTCTCTTTAGCAGCTTGGATGGAAGCCGCCACATCTGTTCTTCTAGACAAATAACATATCAATTTATTATCAACGAAGCATTTATCATCACTGTGGATGAGTTAATCACTTTATGAAAAACTGAAATTTATGTGGCCACTGTATAAAATGATTTGTGTCTTCTCTTTTATGCCATTTACATCCCAACCACAAAAGCAGATAGCACACCACAAGAAACTTAGATTTAATGTAGATTTGTAACTATAACAATAAAATAAATCTTCAGCTGTTTGTCTTGTGACACATTGTCCATTATGTAAATAGATTCCCTGTTATGTATAACTTGGGCCACGTCACTGCAATCAGGTACATAAAATCAAGCATATAGCCATTCAATCTATATACTCAATCCAAATGGGACATACCAAAGTGCTCAGCAACGTTTAATGTAAAACTGTGGTAGGATATGATTTTTGCCACAAATTTATGACATTTTAGATTTATTATATAGGTCTAAGAAATCAATAAGGGTGAATATTATGAAGTGGAAGGTTCCCTAACTGATATTGCTGCATCAAAGATAAGGACTTGATTAACAATTTCAGCCCTGAGCCTATTTTCACCATTATAAAAAGGCTAAACTTTATCTGACCAGTGTTATTTTATGGGTTAATAGCTCTGGAATGCTTCAACATATCCCAGTGATTCTGATACTGTTTTTTTCTTGTTGACATGTTGTACTTCATATCAGTGGTAAACATTGGTTGATTGATTTGCATCTATTTATGAAAATATTGAAAATTTGACAAAAAATGTGAACATTTTACATTTTCAATCTTTGATTTTTTATGTCCTTAAGCCAATTCGTTATACCACACAAATTAAATAATAAATAACAATAAACTCATGTCTACTTTACATCAGCATCATTTCGTTAACAATTTTTTTTTTGTTAGGAAGTTAGAAGGGATAAAAGTTGATCAGCAATTCTTCATTTTTCCAACATACTTTACAAAATCAATTTTTTTAGGAACAGAACATTAACGCAATGTGGAATGAAAAAATGAAAAGGTTACTCTTTCCTCACAAAAATGTTGCTCTAGCCTTGCATTTTGCATTTTCACAAGGGTAACAGGAGAAAATGAACCATATAATTTGTTGAGCATTCTCCTGAGAATAGGAGAAAATGAATGGTACAGTTTGTTACACAATTTTCTTCGAGTGTGCCAATGCCCCATATGTGGTTAAAAACTACTTTTGAGGCACAATGCAAAGCACTGAAGGGAAGAAGCACCAAATTTGAGATCAGATTTTGAGATCAGATTTTGCTGGAATGGGCAGTGAAGAAAAAAATTACATTTTTGCCATAATTTTTTTTTTCCCCAGATTTTACATTTTCACACAGGAAAATGAGTAAAAATTGAACCATAGTTTCCACACAATTTATACTGAAATTGGCAATACCCCATATGTGGCTGTACAATACTACTTGGCAACATGGTGAGACTCGGGAAGAAAGGAGCAGTGGATGTTGCCGAGTGAAAGTTGCAAATCTGCCATTGTAGTGGCCATAAAATGTAGTGCCCAGTATTTTATGGTGTCCAGTATATTTTGCCCAACTTGTGCTTCTGAAGACATACACCCAAAAATCAAGCTGGCTCTCATCACTACCGAAATGCTAAACGTAGATGCTAACTGTGGTTCAGGCACACTGGGGCTCAGATGGAGAGGGACATTTTGGACTTGGGAGTGCAGAACTCGCTGTATTTCTTTTGGAGGTGAAGAGGAGGCATACAGCTTTTAAAGAACCATATTGATGCCAAAAACATGGAAGACCCCTATGTTTCTATTGACAGTTGATGGACCCAAGTGGGGATTTGCTTTTTTTGGATTGATTTGAAGCTTTTACGAGTAACCTTTATCCTGCTCTCTATGCTGAGCACTTATGTTGGGGTTTCCATCTTAATTTCTGAATAACATGATTCGGATGAAACCCGATGGATCTAGTTAATATAATGAGGCAGCAGAGTTACTATGAACTTTTTCTGGTCCCTGTTCAGCATTGTCCTTTTTCTCAGAGGGGCAAAAAACTGTGGCATTACCCAACAAAAGTATCCATAAGAAGAACTAAAAAATTAAATAAATGTTTATTTTATAAATAATCAGATCATGATTACACACAAAAATATCAATAAATATAAGAAACAGATGACAATGCAAGAATATTTTATTAAAAATATAATTAATATCACATTATATCCTATTGAAAAAAATCCAATAAGTAGACATATAATAATCATAAAAAATATATATGTAAAAATATATGAGAATAAATGTGTCCAGCAGGGGACAGGGAGCAAGCACGCCACGTGGCAATGGGCATAGAATTGTACTGGCTGTTATCACAATACCATCAGCACAAAATAAATAAATAAGATAAATGATGGCAAACCAAATAAAAGTGCAATTATCAATGTAATAAATATATAAATTCATACAATGTAAAAAAAAGCTCAATCATAAAAATCAATAGTGGTAAAAGAGTGAAGAAATATATATAATAAAGAAAAATGTTGAATACAAATATGTGCAACAATGTGCAAGAAGTGTATTATAAATACCAGTATAAACTGATACTTATGCAACCAAGATAAAAGCAAAATAGCCATGATCAAGTGATCAAAAAGAGCCACCAACGCTGGAGTATAAAAGAATAAGGGTATGTGTCCACGTTCAGGATTGCATCAGGATTTGGTCAGGATTTTCCATCAGTAATTGTAAGCCAAAACCAGGAGTGGGTGATAAATACAGAAGTGGTGCATATGTTTCTATTATACTTTTCTGCTAATTGTTCCACTCCTGGTTTTGGCTTACAAAAACTGATGAAAAATCCTGACCAAATCCTGATGCAATCCTGAACGTGGACACATACCCTTAGAGGTAAATCACATAATGCCACAATGCTCACCAGTGAAGAGCTCCACCGTCCCCTGCTCACACCACTCCAACGCACGTTTCGCTACCGCTTCGTCAGGGAAGACTGCGCTTTTATGCATGCTTAGAAAGACAGACACCAATGGATCATAGTCCACAGTGTCTCCATCTGCCTCATTATAGGGAATCTTCAGCAAGGGATCCTGTCTAAATCAGTGGCTTACATGGAAACTCTCATGTTAGTGTTCAGCACAGAGCACAAGATAAGTGTAAGCCGAGGCTAACTACGAAATTTGTGAGGCAGAATAATCAAATCATTAGCCAATCAGGAATTGGTTTTATTTTTTACGCTGTTCCTGTGTTTTTTATCTTTGGCTCCTATCACACACTAAAAAATATTTTTCCATAAAACAATATTTTTGCATTGCCATATTTTGAGAACTATAATTTTTCTATATGTATGTCAATATAGTGATTTGAGGACTTGTTTTCTGCGGAACAAGTTGACATTTTTATGAGTATCATCAATGGCACATAACATTTTTTAATCACCTTCTATTCCAATTTTTGGGTGTCAGAATGAACAAAAATTGGCAATTTAGAAATTGTGTTTTTTTTTTTTCTTTTTCTAATGTCATTCACCGTGTGGTAAAAGTGGTGAGGCAGCTTCTTTGGGTCAGCACGAATACCTTGATACGGCATGTATAAAATATTTGTAATGTTTTGCCAGTTTTACACAATAAAAACATTTTTTAGAAAAAACAATTGTTTTTGCATCGCTGTATTCTGAGAGTTACAACTTTTGTATTCCTCAGCAGATAGAGCTGTATGGCAGCTTATTTTTTGCAGGACAAGATAATATTTTCAGCTATATCAATTTTTGCTTACATTCCTCCTTTTGATCTCATTTTATTCCAATTTTTGTTCATTGGTATGATAAAGCATAGTTGTTTGCCACCTATATTTATTTTTTTACAGTGTTCACTGAAGTGGTTAACTAGTGGGACGGTTTTATAAGTCAGGTCATTCCGGACTCAGCGATACTGAATTTATATACTTTCTTGCTTTAATATAAACATATGTATTCATGGGTATAATGTTTTTTCCTTTTTTTTGTTATTTATTTTGTGATTTGAATTTTTAATATTTTTATAATTTTTTTAAACATTGTTTTCATTTTTTTTATTTAGTCCCTCTATTGTACTTTACGTTTTATTACTCTGATCGCTGGTATAATCCTTTGTAATACACCAGCATTGCATTGCATTATACCTGTCAGTGCCACAGTAATGAATTGTCTTTTACACCATGCTACGTGCATGGTGGTCATTTGACCTTGGATGTCATGGCAACTATCAGGCCCTCATAATGAAGTTGTGGGGATGTTGATCAGACAAGAGATGGAGCCCTCTCTCCCTGACTTCTGAATGGTGTGATCACTATTTATCGTAGCATTTAGGCCGGCTTCACACTTGCGAGTTTTACGGACGTAAGAGCGCAGAAACTACGTCCGTAAAACTCGCAAAAAATACGGCACAATTATTCTCTATGCCTCTGCTCCTATCTGCCGTATTTTACTGATCAGTATTATACGGCTTTCTACGGCCGTACAAAATCGCAGCATGCTGCGTTTGTCACCGTACTGCGCAAGAAATACGCCAATGAAAGTCTATGGAAGCGTAAAAAATACGGATTACACACGGACAAGCAGTGTGACTTGCGAGAAATACGCAGCGCTGTTAGAGAGAAAAGCCGGTAATTCAGTGCGGTGTACAGTAAAATCACACTGACAGCTTACAGTAGAATGGGTAGAATAAATGTGTACACATAGAATAGGTAAATATATATATATATGTCAGTGATCCACATATATGTATATATATTAATATTTATTCCAGCGCTATACAGCTTGAAAGCCGGTAATTCAATTACCGGCTTTTTCTTTCTCCTTCCTAAAACCCGACATGATTTGAGACATGGTTTACATACAGTAAACCATGTCTTCTCTCCATTTTTTTTGCAGATTCCACACTACTAATGTCAGTAGAGTGTATCTGCAAAATTTGGCCGTTCTAGCTCTTAAAATAAAGGGTTAAATGGCGGGAAAAATTGGCGTGGGCTCCCGCGCAATTTTCTCTGCCAGAGTAGTAAAGCCAGTGACTGAGGGCAGATATTAATAGCCTGGAGAGGGTCCATGGTTATTGGCCCCCCCCCCCGGCTAAAAATATCTGCCCCCAGCCACCCCAGAAAAGGCACATCTGGAAGATGCGCCTATTCTGGCACTTGGCCACTCTCTTCCCATTCCCGTGTAGCGGTGGGATATGGGGTAATGAAGGGTTAATGCCACCTTGCTATTGTAAGGTGACATTAAGCCTAATTAATAATGGAGAGGCGTCAATTATGACACCTATCCATTATTAATCCAATTGTAGTAAAGGGTTAAATAAAACACAAACACATTATTTAAAATTATTTTAATGAAATAAAAACAATGGTTGTTGGAGTATTTTATTCTACGCCCAATCCAGTCACTGAAGACCCTCGTTCTGTGAAAGAAAAAACATAATAAACCAACAATATACTTACCCTCCGCAGATCTGTAACGTCCAACGATGTAAATCCTTCTGAAGGGGTTAAAACATTTTGCAGCAAGGAGCTTTGCTAATGCAATGCTACTCCTCGCTGAAAAACCCCGGGGAATGAGGCTAAATATAGATCAATGAGCTATATTTAGCTTCATTTGCGGTGAGGCGCCCTCTGCTGGATGTTCATAGATCGTGGGAACTTTCCTAGAAAGCCTGGGAGCTTTCTAGGTAAGTTCCCACGATCTATGAACATCCAGCAGAGGGCGCCTCACCGCAAATGCAGGTAAATATAGAGCATTGATCTATATTTAGCCTCATTCCCCGGGGTTTTGCAGCGAGGAGTAGCATTGCATTAGCAAAGCTCCTTGCTGCAAAATGTTTTAACCCCTTCAGAAGGATTTACATCGCTGGACGTTACAGATCTGCGGAGGGTAAGTATATTGTTGGTTTATTATGTTTTTTCTTTCACAGAACGAGGGTCTTCAGTGACTGGATTGGGCGTAGAATAAAATACTCCAACAACCATTGTTTTTATTTCATTAAAATAATTTTAAATAATGTGTTTGTGTTTTATTTAACCCTTCACTACAATTGGATTAATAATGGATAGGTGTCATAATTGACGCCTCTCCATTATTAATTTGGCTTAATGTCACCTTACAATAGCAAGGTGGCATTAACCCTTCATTACCCCATATCCCACCGCTACACGGGAATGGGAAGAGAGTGGCCAAGTGCCAGAATAGGCGCATCTTCCAGATGTGCCTTTTCTGGGGTGGCTGGGGGCAGAAATTTTTAGCCGGGGGGGGGGCAATAACCATGGACCCTCTCCAGGCTATTAATATCTGCCCTCAGTCACTGGCTTTACTACTCTGGCGGAGAAAATTGCGCGGGAGCCCACGCCAATTTTTCCCGCCATTTAACCCTTTATTTTAAGAGCTAGAACGGCCAAATTTTGCAGATACACTCTACTGACATTAGTAGTGTGGAATCTGCAAAAAAAATGGAGAGAAGACATGGTTTACTGTATGTAAACCATGTCTCAAATCATGTCGGGTTTTAGGAAGGAGAAAGAAAAAGCCGGTAATTGAATTACTGGCTTTCAAGCTGTATAGCGCTGGAAAAAATAGTAATATATATACATATATGTGTCTACTGACATATATATATATATATATATATATATATATATATATATATATATGGACAGTATATACATTTTTTTTTTTCTTTTTGGGACACATGGATCATTTCTATAGCGGTATGTTGGTTTTGCAAGCCTGCGAGAAAACCACGCAGTACGGATGCCATACGGATTACATACGGAGGATGCCATGCGCAAAAAACGCTGACACACCCTGCCTACGGAGGAGCTACGGACCACTATTTTCGGGACATTTCAGCGTATTACGGCCGTAATATACGGACCGTATTTTCATACGCTGAGTGTGAAGCCGGCCTTAGGGGGCCAAACAGGCAGGGGCATTTGCAGTCACTACTCTTGGCAGTGACAGCCAGGTCTCATCTTTCAGTTAAGCTCCCAGTGGCAATCGTGTGGGCCCACACGAACACCAGGGCATCCAGTATGTTCATTTATGGTTACAAAATAGGACATATAAGTAGGTCCAATGTTGGAAAGGGGTTAAGAGTAGGCTTGAGCGACTTTTCTTTTTATAGGATCGGCTCGGATTTCACGAAACCCGACTTTTTCAAAAGTCGGGTCGAGTGAAATCGGCCAATCCTATAGAAAAGTTGGGGTCGGGGTCAGCCGAAACACGAAACCCAATGCAGTGCATTGGGTTTCTAATGGTTCCCAGGGTCTGAAGGAGAGGAAACTCTCCTTCAGGCCCTGGGATCCATATTTCAGTGTAAAATAAGGAATCAAAATAAAAAATATTGCTATACTCACCCTCGGACGTGCCCTGGTTCTTACCGGCAGCCTTCCTTCCTAAGAATGAGCGCCTGAAGGACCTTCGATGACATCGCAGCTTGTGATTGGTGGCGTGAGTGGTCACATGGGCGTCACGTGACCAATCACAAGTCGCGACGTCATCTAAGGTCCTTCAGGCGCTGATTCTTAGGAAGGAAGGCTGCGGGTTAGAACCAGGGCACGTCCGAGGGTAAGTATATACCTATTGGGAATATACTCACCCTCGGACACGCCCTCGGATGCTTCCTTCCTAAGAATTAGCGCCTGAAGGACCTTAGATGACGTCGCGGCTTGTTATTGGCCGCGTGACCGCCCATGTGACCGTTCATGCGACCAAACACAAGCCGCGACATCATCGAAGGCCCTTCAGGCGCTCATTCTTAGGAAGGAAGGCTGCCGGTGAGAACCAGGGCACGTCCGAGGGTGAGTATAGCAATATTTTTTTATTTTTATTCTTTATTTTACACTTAAATATGAATTCCGATACCGATTCCCGATATCTTAAACATATCGCTAATCGGTATCGGAATTCCGATTCCAGATCAGAAGATCGCCGACCTTATGGCCGACCCCACACATGGGTCTGGTCGGGTTTCATGAAACCCGACTTTGCCAAAAGTCAGCGACTTCTGAATCTGGCCGACCCGTTTCGCTCAACCCTAGTTAAGAGTAGTGATGAGCGAGTATACTCGTTGCTCAGGTTTTCCTGAGCATGCTCGGGTGGACTCCAAGTATTTGTGAGTGCTTGGAGATTTAGTTTTTGTTGACGCAGCTGCATGATTTCCGGCTGCTAGCCAGCCTGAATACATGGTGGAGTTGCCTTGTTGCTAGGGAACTCCCATATGTATTCAGCCTGTCATGCAGCTGCATCAACAAAAACAAAATCTCCGAGCAATCACAAATACTCGGAGACCACCAGAGCGTGCTCAGAAAAACAGAGCAACGAGTATACTCGCTCATCACTAGTTAAGAGTGAAACACTGATATCTTACTTTAAAAAAAAATATGCTGTGGAATAAAAAAATACTTTTATGCCCAAAAATGACAAAAATATTCTAGAAGTGATACCTTTATTGGCTAACCAGAAAAATTATTTGCAAGGTTTCAGTGATCATGTCTCAATAATTTATAGGTAAAGCTGCCTGAAGAAGGAGCTACTGTTCTCCAAAAGCTTGCAGATATATTTTAGTCAATAAAGGTATCACTCCTAAAATTCGGCTGTCATTTTTGGACATAAAAGTATCTTCATAAAAAATATGCAAAACTCATAGGTGGAAATATATTGATCCTCTGTAATTGTTTTACATCTGATTTTTAAAATGTGCTTTTGCTAGTATAATAAATGCTTATCTTTACTCAATGTAAAGACTTATGCAAATGAGTAATTACATTTATGATTAGATTTAATATTTTACAGGACAACAATAACATTAATTTCAAAACGCCAGGTACAGTAGTCATTTTTACTATCTTAAAAACTAGTAGAACCTTCAATAAGAGTGTGGTATTTATAATATTAGCTGTACTTATAATAACTACCGTATATACTCGAGTATAAGCCGACCCGAGTATAAGCCGACCCCCCTAATTTTGCCACAAAAAACTGGGAAAACTTATTGACTCGAGTATAAGCCTAGGGTGGAAATGCAGCAACTACCGGTGAATTTCAAAAATAAAAATAGATCATTATTTCCCCATAGCTGTGCCATATAGTGCTCTACACCATTCATATTTCCCCATAGCTGTGCCCCATATAGTGCTCTGCACCGTTCACTGTGCCCCCTAGCTGTGCCATATACAGTGCTCTGCACCGTTCACTGTGCCCCATAGCTGTGCCATATACGGTGCTCTGCACCGTTCATTGTGCCCCCTAGCTGTGCCATATACGGTGCTCTGCACCGTTCACTGTGCCCCCTAGCTGTGCCTTATACGGTGCTCTGCGCCGTTCATTGTGCCCCCTAGCTGTGCCTTATACGGTGCTCTGCACCGTTCATTGTGCCCCCTAGCTGTGCCTTATACGGTGCTCTGCACCGTTCACTGTGCCCCCTAGCTGTGCCTTATACGGTGCTCTGCACCGTTCATTGTGCCCCCTAGCTGTGCCATATACGGTGCTCTGCACCGTTCACTGTGCCCCATTGCTGTGCCATATACAGTGCTCTGCACCGTTCATTGTGCCCCCTAGCTGTGCCTTATACGGTGCTCTGCACCGTTCATTGTGCCCCCTAGCTGTGCCTTATACGGTGCTCTGCACCGTTCATTGTGCCCCCTAGCTGTGCCTTATACGGTGCTCTGCACCGTTCACTGTGCCCCCTAGCTGTGCCTTATACGGTGCTCTGCACCGTTCATTGTGCCCCCTAGCTGTGCCTTATACGGTGCTCTGCACCGTTCATTGTGCCCCCTAGCTGTGCCTTATACGGTGCTCTGCACCGTTCATTGTGCCCCCTAGCTGTGCCTTATACGGTGCTCTGCACCGTTCATTGTGCCCCCTAGCTGTGCCTTATACGGTGCTCTGCACCGTTCACTGTGCCCCATAGATGTGCCTTATACGGTGCTCTGCACCGTTCACTGTGCCCCATAGATGCTCCACATTAATCTGTGCTGCCGCTGCTGCTGCTGCAATAAAAAAAAAAAAACACATACTCACCTCCCTTGATTGCAGCTCCCAGCGTCTCGTTCCGGCGCCTCCATCTTCCCGGCGTCTCTGCTCTGACTGATCAGGCAGAGGGTGCCGCGCACACTATATGCGTCATCGCGCCCTCTGCCTGATCAGTCAGAGAGCGCAGACGCCGGGAAGATGGAGGCGCCGGCCGGGAAGATGGATCGGCGCCCGGCGGCTGGAACGAGGACAGGTGAATATAACATACTCACCTAGTCCTGGCGATCCTCGCGCTGTCCCCTCCTGTCTTCGGCGCTGCAGCTTCTTTCTCTATCAGCGGTCACCGGCACCGCTGATTAGAGAAATGAATAAGCGGCTCCGCCCCTATGGGAGGTGGAGCCGCTTATTCATTTCTGTAATGAGCGGTCCCACGTGACCGCTGAAGAGAGGAAGAAGCTGCAGCGCCGAAGCCTGTGGGACGGCAGGGACAGCGCGAGGATCGCTGGGACTAGGTAAGTATACCCCAGCGCCCTCAGCCCCTCACCTGCCGACCCCACCGCTACCGTGACTCGAGTATAAGCCGAGGGGGGCACTTTCAGCCCTAAAATTTGGGCTGAAAATCTCGGCTTATACTCGAGTATATACGGTATCTAGATAATTATAATTTTGCTAATGTATTAGTGAACTGTACATTGCTTTGAAAATGTGCATAATGGCAGTAGCAGACAGGGCTCTAATTTGTTTAATGACTTACAATTGTATTACTGAGCTACACAACTATAAAATGGTTTTCAATAAAATCGCTACGGCAAAACAAAGGTCATTAGCATTTTTACACCTAGGCTTTAGATGGCAGAAAAATCCTAGAACAATTAATCAGTGCTTTTTTCCCCCAGGAGATTAAAGCACAGTATTGTACAAAATCTTATTTTAATACTAAAACAGTTTGTACAACTTCTACATTAATATATTATCAACATTGGAGAAGGTTAAGAAAAATGTAGTGTCATAATAAAAAAAAACTTGCCTTATAATTTAGTACCAAAAGAAAAGCCTAAATATAATTATGACAGACACAATTAAAATGGAAAATCAACAAAGGTTGAGTTTTCACTTATATTTGTATTTGCAATTTGCGCACTATAGAGCTAAAAACTGAAGTTACACTTAAAGAAGTTGTCCACTATAATATTTTTTTTTCATAAATCTTGCTATTATGTGCCACTGAAAACATCCACTGTGTTTATTTTAGCAATATTACCTTTTATCATGCTGTAGCAGCACATCTTCAGAGCTGGATCCAGCTCTCATGGGGTTAATCGACAACTTCCTTTCTCCTGAATTATTGTGCTCTAATACTACAAGTTCCATGATGCATTGCACTGGCCACCAAGCTCGAACTAGATATGTCCATATCCATGTTTCTAAACCCCTTCACCCCTGGAGCTTTTTTCATTTATCGCTCCCCTTCTTTCTAGAGCCATAATTTTTCCGTCAATATGGCCATGTGAGTGCTTATCTGTTGCGGGACAAGTTCTACTTTTGAATGACACAATTGGTTTTACTATGTCGTGTAACAGAAAATGTGGAAAAAATTCAAAGTGCGATGAAATTGCAAAAAAAGTGCAAATCGCACACTTGTTTTTTGCTTGGCTTTTTTGCTAGGTTCACTAAATGCTAAGGCTGTGTGCACACATTGTGGATTTGATTCCAGATCCGCAGGTTTTTTTGCTGCACAGAATTGCATCAAATCCGCAGTGTAGTGCATAACCAACGTAAGCCTATGGGAGCCGCAGACTTGTGCACATGCTGCGGAAAAAGCCGCACCGAAATGCAGCTTTTTTTCCCCACAGCATGTCACTTCTTTTGTGCTGAACTGCAGCGTTTCTGCACCCTTAGACTTTCATTGAGTCGGGCACATCTGCAGCAAAACCGCAGATGTAAAAAAGATCTGCAGTTTTGCTGCGGATGTGGGTCTGAGAAACGCTGCAGTTCGGGAGGAGGGAAGTGTGTGGGCAGTGACTGTGCATGTATGTGTGTGTGAGTGGCGTCTGCAGGCTGTTCGGATGTATGTGGGTGTGTGCGGGACTGTTCGGGTGTGTGCGGGGCTGTGCGGGGCTGTGTCTGGCTGTTCTGGTGTGTGCGGGACTGTTTGGATATGTTCGGGGCTGTGTAGAGGGGTCTTTGGGGTGGTGTGTGCAGGCATCATCCGATGGGAGTACAAGTATGCAGCATCCAATCTGCAGCTAATTCGGATGTAATCCGGACAGTGGACATGCACCCTACACTAGCCATACATCTATCAATAGATATATCTATCCAGATATATCTATAGATATATGAATAGATAGATGTATGCATCTATTGATTAATCTATATGTAGATCTGTCTATCCATTTCATCTATCATCTGTCTATCTGTGTGTAATTGATTGTGGGTTGGACAAATGTAAAAGAGGAGGTAGGACAATAATGACATCACAAATCTTTTTTTTGTTCAATAATACATCTTTATTTAGCTTTCAAAAACGCATACAAAAACGCACAAAAACTGCCCAAAAACATCTACACAAAAAAAATAAAAATGCATCAAAACCGCACAAAAACTCCACCAAAAACATCACCAAAAACGCATCAACACTGCATCGAAACTTCGCTAAAAACTGCATCAAAACTGCAGCCAAATCTGCTCCAAAACTGCATGAAAACCACACCAAAAACTGCATAAACACCGCACCAAATACTGCTTAAAAGCCGCACCAAAAACTGCATCAAAACCGCACCAAAAACTGCATCAAAACTGCATCAGAACGCACCAAAGACTGCACCAAGAACTGCACCAAAAAGTGCATCAAATTCGCACCAAAAACTGCATCAAAACCGTACTAAGAACTGCATCAAAATGCATCAAAACTGCACCAAAACCGCAGGAAAAACTGCATCAAAAACTGCATCAAGTCTTCACCAAGAACTGCATCAAAAACTGCATAAAAACTGCACCAAAAACTGCATAAAAACCGCACCAAAAACTGCATAAAAAGCATCAAAAACCTGAATCAAAACCGCACCAAGAACTGCATCAAAACCGCACCAAAAAACGCATCAAAACCGTGCAAAAACCGTGAAAAAAATGAGTCAAAAATGCAGCTGTGTTTTCTGCAAGGACATGCAGATTTTGTGCAGAAAATTCAGCACCCAAATCTGCAACGTGTGCACACAGCATAGAACTGACCTACCATTATGATTCTCCAGGTGATTACGAGTTCATAGACACCAAACATGTCTAGGTTATTTTTTTTATCTACGTGGTGAAAAAAAATGCCAAACTTTGCTAAAAAAAATAAAATAATTGCGCCATTTTCCGATACCTGTAGCGTCTATACTTTCTGAGATATCGGGTTGTAAGGGCTAATTTTTTGCATGCCGAGCAGACGTTTTTAATGATACCACTTTTGTGCAGATATGTTCTTTTGATCGCCTGTTATTGCATTTTAATGCAATGTCGCGGCGACCAAAAAAACATAATTTTGGCTTTTGTTTTTTTTTTCTCGCTACGCCGTTTAGCGATCATGTAAATTTTTTGGTTGTATTGAGAACAGCTGACATGTTGCGGCTTTGAAGTGGGCTCACCGCCTAAGCCCACCTCAAAGCTGGGGATACTGTCAGCTGACGTAGTATTCCGTCAGCTAGCAGAAAAAGGTTAATTAACAATATGGTTCAGTTAAAAAAAATTAAAAAAAAATGGCGTGGGCTCCTGTGCAATTTTTTGCACCAGAGGGGGAAAGCCGGCAGCCGGGGGCCAATATTTGTAGCCTGGGAAGAGGGTAATATCATGGCCCCTCTCTAGCCTATGAATATCAGCCCGCAGCTTTCTGCATAGCCTTTACTGGCTATTAAAATAGGGGGACCCCCCAAAAAAATGATGTGGGGTCCCCCTATATTTTATAGCCAGAAAGGCTATGCAGACAGCTGCGGGCTGATATTCATAGCCTAGAGAGGGGCCATGGATATTGCCCCCCCCCGGCTACAAATACCAGTCCGCAGCCTCCCCAGAAATGGCGCATCTGTGAGATGCACCAATTCTGGCACTTAGCCCCTCTCTTCCCACTCCCATGTAGCGGTGGGATATGAGGTAACAAGGGGTTAATGTCACCTTGCTATTGTAAGGTGACATTAAGCCGGGTTAATAATGGAGAGGCATCAATATGACGCCTATCCATTATTAATCCTAGAGTAGTGAAAGAGTTAAAAAAATAAAAGACACAGCCAGAAAAAGTATTTGAATATTCTTCATTTAACCATACTTACCATACTTCAGTGCCTACAAAAAAGTAAAATAATAAACCGTATACTACCTGTCCGCAGTAGTCCAATTAATAATGAGTGTCCCATGACGATCTCCCATATAGAACAGTGACATCAGGTGATGTCACTGCTCTATAGGACCCTCAGTGACACCCTGACAGGAGACAATGGCTCCTGCAGTGCATCACTGAGGTTACTATAGTTCAAAGTCTCACTTTATGGCAATTGCTGCGTGGGAAAATTTCTCACACAGCAATGCCAAAAGTGAGACTAGGGACTATTTTCTCACAGGGGCGTAGGAATACATTGTGAGGAATACAGTGCGGAAGGATACCTTCCATCATTGTATTCCTGGAGCCCCTGGAGAGCAGTCACATTAGCTGATGCTGCTGCTCTCCACGGGAGATCATCGTGGGACACTCGTTTTAATTGGATTTCTGCGGATCAAGGAGTATAGTGTTTGTTTATTATTTTATTATTTTTTACAGGTGACACTGGCTTCGGGGATCAAATTGCAAGTGATGGTGGTGAGTATGCACTCTCTGTTATATGTACTGTATGTCTATATGTATGTTGTATGTATGTACTGTACATGGCATGTTGCATGTCGCATGTTGTCACATGTCGCATGTTGTCACATGTTGCATGTCGTCGCATGGTGCATGTCGCATGTTGTCACATGTTGCATGCTGCATATCACATGCTGCATGTCGCGTGATGTCGCATGTTGTAACATGTCGCATGTTGCATGTTTTCACATGTCACATGTTGTCACATGGATCATGTCGCATGTTGCATGTTGTCACTTGTCGCATGTCGTCACATGGTGCATGTCGCATGTTGTCACATGTCGCATGCTGCATGTCACCGCATGTTGCATGTCGTTGCATGCTGCATGACGCCGCATGCTGCATGTTGTCGCATGCTTTAACACTCAGATTCTCCCAGAATAATGTAGAGGATAAATAACTCATAACCACATGAACTAATGACAAGAAACTGGTACAAAAAAAGACCAAATAGAGTGTAATCCAAACATAATAATATTTTTATTATATAGTATAAAAATAAATACAAACATCTAAAAACGACTGAACACCAAGTCAAAAAGACCAGGTACACTCTAACACAATATCAGCCTAAAAAATATAAAAGGAGCCATTATCCTACACAAAAAATCACTATCCAGCCACAATATATGGCTTGGCAGAGTACCTTTGTATAAGCATAAGGTCTCAGGATCAGAGGCAAGCGGAGATATAAGATACCAAAATAGTACTGGAATAAGGTGCAAGTGCCTATAATAAGAACAATATAAAACCGCTATGCCACATGACAAAAGGTTAATAAAGAGGGATATGACATATCTTACCAATAGAACAGGCTGTAGTGCCAGTGAAACCCAGTCCCTGCCGTCCGAATGGCAGATGGGAAGAAGCTGCTACAACATGTTCATTGAAACTTATTTAAATTATCAATGAAAAAAATACATGGGTATTGGAGGAGTTGGACTCTCAAATAAGTTCCATGCAGATTCAGATGAATCTTGACTTTTCAAAAGAACAGATGGATCAATTCTTGGTTGACATCACCAAGGATATGGAAAAATGGGAAAAAGATATGTGTGAGATCAAATTAAAAAAATATGAACGTGATCTCAATGACTACGATACGAAAAGGATCTTTAAATGGCAAAACAGAAGGGAAAGGAATGATCTTCCATCTAGGAGTTCTTCCATTTCTTCTATTCCTTCATCCCTGTCAAGTCAAACTTCTAGACAGGAGGAGGATACCACAAGACCTTTTAGGATGAACACTAGGTTCGGGGGAAAATGGAATAATTATGGCCCTTCTAGAAAACAACATGGTCAAAGGAAAGATCAACCTAAGGTAATTAATTTGTCTGACCATAGTTCAACTCCATTACAGGAGAGCGTTTTACAATGTGGTCTAACTTTTTCTCCTGCTAAACCATTAGATTCCTTCATGGCGGTGAAAGATGTGCACTTGTTTGCACGTAAATTGATTTTGAAAAGATATCATGAGAGATCCATTCCTAATTGTCAATTTGAATCAACTGAGGACCAACAGGTAGTGGCCATCTTGGAATCCCTATTGGAGGAACAGGAAGTGACTCCGGTGAGTAATTTTCCAACTCATTTGTTGGGTAAATCTAAAAAGTTTCCTCCATTGAACACTTGTCCTGCGGTTAATATGTTTGTCAAAATGGTTTCCGGTGACATTGAGCAACTCTGTGCCAATAGGAATTGTGGCATAAATTTAGTTGAAGATAGGGCCAATAAGGAGATGAGACAATGGTCTGATGTTACAATCAAGCAGGCCGATAAGGGGGGGAATGTTGTTATATGGCCGAATTTCCAGTATGAGAAGCAAGCTTATAAGCTGCTCCTCGAAAAAAAATTGCTACAAAAAACTGTTTTTTAACCCTATCTTAGATTATCAGAATGATCTCATTGAAATTATGACTGATGCCTTTGATAAGGTTATTATCCCCCCAAAATTGATTGATTCCGTTGTCTCAATGAAACCTAGGATGCCC
The DNA here is from genome assembly GCF_032444005.1 of Ranitomeya imitator. Taxonomy (NCBI): domain Eukaryota; kingdom Metazoa; phylum Chordata; class Amphibia; order Anura; family Dendrobatidae; genus Ranitomeya; species Ranitomeya imitator. Next base: position 144,335,876 of record NC_091284.1, on the reverse strand, counting down.
ACATTTTACCTTATTCCCAAGATTCACAAAGACCCTGTTAACCCACCGGGTAGACCGATTATCTAGGGCAATGAAGGGATTTGTGAGTTAGCTTGTCAGATCATTGACTTCTACTTGAAGCTGATTGTGAGCACTTTGCCATCCTACATCAGGGACATGACTGCAGCTCTACGCAGTTTTGATGGCCTCCATGTACAGGACGACATGATTTTGGTTACGGCCGACATAGAAAGCCTGTACACTTCCATTCGGCATGAGGACGGGATTCGGGCGGTCTCCTGGTTCCTTGGGGCTGGAGATATGGACAAATCCCTATCAGAGTTTGTCCTTAAACTTTTGCATTTCATAGTGACACACAATTGTTTTGTTTTTCACCATCAGATTTATCTTCAGCTCCAGGGGACCGCTATGGGGGCCGCCTGTGCCCTGTCCTATGCTAATTTATTTTTGGGGGCTTGGGAAAGGGATATTTTCCTGAGCAATCCAGTGGTGCACATTGATAAGGTGCACCACTGGATTCACTATATTGACGATGTGTTCTTTGTGTGGGAGGGTTCGATTGAACAATTACATCAATTCATTACCACATTAAACAGAAATGAGCTCAATATTAAGCTGACTTACACATACGGGAAAAAGTTTAATTTCTTGGATTTGGATATTTGTGTTTCTTCTCAAGGGTTGATTGAAACCGATGTCTACCGGAAACCTACTGCGAAAACACACTACTACATGCAATTTCTTCTCACTGGCAGTCCACCATTGATGGGATTCCTATTGGTCAACACCTAAGGGCCAAAAGAATTTGTTCAACTCAGGAAAAATTTGATTATCAGGCACGTGATCTTTACCATCATTTCAGAGAGTGGGGTTATAGCCACAGTCATATACGGCGTGGCTAAAAAAGAGCATGCCAAAAATCCCATAATGAACTTCTGTATCACACATCACCCAAGAAAGAAGACACACAGGTGAGATTGATTACACCCTTCAATTGTCAGTGGAAGGCGTTCATGGATATAATTGCTAAACATTGGGACATCTCACGATCTGATGTAATATTGAAGTATATTTTGCCTGAGAGACCATTAATTACGGCAAAAAGATCGGATAATCTATGTGACCTTTTGGTAAGAAGCCATTATTCTCCGACTCATAGAGATCTTAATGACATAAGGAACCCTATTGTGGGTTTCTTCCCATGTACATTTTGTAAGGGGTGCATTAACCATATAAAGTGCAAGGAATTTACTAACTCGCAGGGTGATAGATCTTTTAAGATCCGACATCATCTTACCTGCTCCTCTAAAGGGGTCATATACTATGCCCAGTGTCCGTGTAATAAGATTTATATAGCGATGACCACTCGCGAACTTAAAATAAGAACTAGGGAGCATGTTCGTGACATCGAAAAGGCGAAGGTCACCAAGGATGTTGATTCATTGAAGACTCTACCCCGCCATTTTCTTCAATTTCACCAGTGTAATGCCAGGAAACTGACCATCAAGGCCATTGACCAAGTGTCATTGGGTCCAAGGGAAGGGGACCTTTTAAAACCTTAGCCAAGGTGGAGAGCCGATGGATTTATCATCTCAACACCGTCACCCTGGTTGGTTTAAATGAAAACTTTGGATTTGGCTCATTTTTATAGAATTTACCTTCACATTTTTTAGGGGGTGTGGGTTTCTGGTTTGTGTTTTTATTGTTTTTAATTTTATATTAACTTTCATGTTTTTTGTAGTTCTGCAGCCCCGGTCCAATAATGTATTTTTTGGATTCAAGTTTGAATTTATGGCATGATATTGTGTGTCCTCATGTTCAAGCAGCCTGAAGATAATAATGCATGGCCTAAGGACAGCTCCATCATCAGCGCTTTGTGGTGGACTATCGAACTTTTCTATGTCTGATCAAAGATTTTGATATAGTCCTTTTATGTTATTTGTTATTATGCTGACTCAGTGTTTGGATATTTTTGTTATTGTTTATACAAGTCACTTATATTATTTTTTGTTTATGCATTTATAATTGTTTGGCATTTGCATAATAATGTTTATATATATTTTGTATACTATGCAACATGATTTGTTAGTCACGTACAGTTCTTTCTCAGTTCACCTGTTGTTAATGTTCACTATTTATTATATTGGACCTTTATAAGCGTTGTAACATTGTAGTATTTACTGAGCCCAGTAGTTCATGCACTTGCATAATTTACATATGTTTTGTATTTCTTCATGATTTTCTTCAACATGATTTGTTGTTCTCACTGTTTTGACACTGTTCACCCTTACCTGTGTTCACTATTTAATAGAGTAGGCTTTTATAAGTTGTTCTGTAGCACCACAATGCTCTTATACTTACTGAGTCCAATAGTTCAGCGCTGGATGTCTCGTTGCGCATGCTCTGTCTTTGTGGCTCCGGATCTTTGCGTGGGTGGCTACGGAGGCGCATTGCGCGTGCACCGTCTACTTGACGGCGGCTGGTGCTTGCGTCTCACCGCCGCTTTTATGAAGGTCCTTAGGGTTGCCATTGAGACGGCGCATGCGTCACTTATACGGGACGTACATCCACTGTGTTGTAATAAGAAAGGTGCCCATTAACATGTGAGAGCGGACCCATGAGTAGTTCATTGTCTCCTTATTGGTCGGACTGTGGTTAAATAGCAGGGACCCCCTCCCTAACGCACGCCTCCTGAGGAAGTCTTAATGAAACGTGCGTTGGGGCGTCAGGGACTGGGTTTCACCAGCACTACAGCCTGTTCTGTTGGTAAGAAATGTCATATCCCTCTTTATTAACCTTTTGTCATGTTGCATAGCGATTGTTCTTATTATAGGCACTTGCACCTTATTCCAGTACTATTTTGGTATCTTATATTTCCGCTTGCCTCTGATCCTGAGACCTTATGCTTATGCAAAGGTAGTCTGCCAAGCCGCATACTGTGGCTGGATAGTGATTTTTGTGCAGGATAATGGCTCCTTTTATATTTTTTAGACTGATATTATGTTAGAGTGTACCTGGTCTTTTTGACTTGGTGTCCAGTCGTTTTTAGATGTTTATTTAAACTCACAGAGAAAAACATGGGTCCTGTATAATGTAAAGTAACTCTCAGATTGACTTAACCCTAGAATGCGTGACCATAGAAATCTACACTATTACGTACCTGGGGCCTTTGAGGCCTGTTTTCAAATAACATGGAATAACTCAAAACATTTTTTTTTTCAAAGTTATTTGAAAGTAAGCATGCATTCCCACTAGCTCTGGGGTCCGCCTGGACGGGATTTCGTAATGGATCTGACCTCCTGGTGACCCCTGCTAAGGCTGGTAGAACGCGTACCTGGGGCCTCGCAGGCCTGTCAGGTTACTTTTTTATTATTTTCTGTAAAACTACTTTAGTTACAATTTTGAAACTCTAGGTATTCCTCAGCTATATAGTTGTTAGTAATTTCCAGTTGTTCGTATATTTTTATGTTATAGGCATTTCGTATAGCAACGCTTTTTTTGTGACTACCCCATATTCACGTACCTGGGGCCTTTTAGGCCTGTGTGCAAATAACATGGAATAACTCAAATAAAAATACTTTTCAAAGTTTATTTTAAATTTGCAAAGTAAGGATGCATTCCCACTAGCGCTGGGGTCCACCAGGAGGGGATCCGTAATGGATCTGACCTCTTGGTGACCTCAGCTAAGGCTGGTGGAATCCCGGCATTCCATCAGCCTTAGCTGGAGTTACCAGGAGGTCAGATCCAATATGGATCCCATTCTGGTGAACCCCAGCGCTACTTGGAACATAGCCTAAGATGTGTATAATTCCAAAAAAAAAATTATGTACATAAAACAACAAAAATGTAACTAAACGGGCACGCCCAATATATTCACTCAGTACAATTTTTTATGATGGATACATTTTTTCTTATAAAAAGTTTTTACATAAAGTCTGTAGCAAAGTTGGTGCAGGAATATTTATTTTCCACTTTACATATTCCCCCGACAATTCTTGCATATTATTTTTTCTTCAGAATGTTCCCTGCATACATTTTGTCCGCAAGTAGAACAGAAATGCTCCGATTTTCTTTCTTTCTTTGCTGGACAAATATAGCAGCGCTTTCTTTTTTTTTCTCTTTGCTCTGGCTGTTCCTGAAAGCATATTCCACATCGGATCATTGCCTCTGTAATTTGCCTTGATAATCATTTTGTGCTGCTTCTCTCTAGCATAGTAGGCATCAAAAGTTCATAACAAAGTTCTGTCAAAAATAGACGTCTCTTGTCATTCCTGTTGGCATGGAATTCTGGATTAGTTTGACAATAAACAATATAGCTATTGAGGGATGACACATCAAGGGTATTGGAAAAAAGGGCAACAGGCCAACGTTTAGTCTGCCTTTTACACGAATATTCAGTAATCATTTCGTCCATCTTTTGTCTTATTATAATGAAGTATAATTTCAGGTTTTTGTTTCCTGTCATTGGTGTCAATACTTTCATCGTGATGCATTGTGCTCAGTAATATCACAGACTTTTCTTTCTTGGCTTTATAGGACACCATTGTTGCCTCATTGCAGAAACCGAATACACTCTCGTAGATTGGTCGCTGTGCATTGTGCTTCATTATTGGTGGAATTTCGCGGCGATTTGGTCTCATTGTACCAACAAGTGTTAGTTGTTTCTGAAGCAAAAAATTGGCCAGTTCTAAATTAGTAAAATAATTATCCATAGTGATATATTTTCCAGAATGGAAAATTGGTAAAGCTAGTGTTTTCACTATGTTGGAACATAGATCTTTCTGGACTGGAGCGTCAGCTTCTTTTCCACAGTAAATCATGCCATTCATCCCATAATAAGTTGCTGAATCGCACATCCAGAAAATTTTTATGCCGTATTTAGCTGGCTTACTGGGCATATATTGGATAAATTTGCAACGTCCCCTAAAGGCAAGAAGTTGTTCGTCCACTGTCACATATTTGCTAGAATTGTAAAGTTTGTAACAGTTCTTGATAAAAAGATTCCATATATAGCTAATAGGCGCTAATTTATCGGTTGCCAACCTCACAGGCCGAGTTCTCTTTTCATCAAAACGAATGCATCTCCGAATAGCCTCAAATCTATCTACGGACATAGTGGCTTTGTAATGTGGATCTGCAAATGGGTTCAGAAATAACTCTCTGATTGGCACATCATATGATTTAGTTGACCCTGCCAGAAGAGTAAGGCCAATATAGGCATATAGTTCCTCTTTAGTTAAATTTTTCCAAGTTTTTTTTTTTCCGAAGCAATACGTTTACCTTCCACATTCGTACACAAAACTACCTCATCTGCAATATCATCTGAAACAAATTTACTGAAAACATCTTTTTTGGACATGAATTGGGAAATTCCGACAGCTCCTTGAGGAACTCTAATAATGTTATGTGATGGGGTGCGTGCATGAGCCACAGCAGTACTGTTCCAAAAAACATTTGTTTTAGATGTTCTACTTGCACATTCTGCTGGATCCATTACTTCTTCATCATCTGAGGAATCGCTGGACGATGAAGTTGATACATTAGCTGGTGGAATATACTCTTCATCCGACAAAGAAATGTCATTGTCTTCATCACTATTGAAAATAATCGCCTCAATTTCTTGGACAGTCAATCCTCTTGATGTAGACTGTGCCATTGTAATCTTAGATGTGAGTAAACTAAAATGAAAAGTAAAAAATAAAGATTACAATCAGGCTTGTGCACTATACACTGTGTGTGCTAAGACTTTGTTAGTGTTTGTGTGCTTAGGGTAAAGTACAGCCCCCCTACTCTTACCTTCAACATATCGCTTTCTTGTAAGTGCAGTAGAAGCCTCTGGTTTTGGAGCTCAGAAAGGTTCTTTGTTACAGACCAAAGAAAGCTGACTTCTTCCTCCAAAGTCTCTCCAGCAACTAGGATTTAGGACTAAAGGACCTGTACTGACATCATAATCACGTTACTTTGTGAGGGGAAACTCCCTTCCAGGATCACATTACCATGTCAGGCAGAATCCACACTCCTCCCAGCAACAGCCATCGACCAATAGTCATAAAGACTGAGTCATAAGTTCTTCCCCAACAACAGTACAGACAAAAAGACTGAGGAGTACATGTAAACCAAAGCAGGCCTCAAAGGCCCCAGGTACGTGAATCTGGGGTAGTCACTAGTGTTGAGCGATACCTTCCGATATCGGAAAGTATCGGTATCGGTTGGGATCGGCCGATATTCAAAAAATATCGGATATCGCCGATACCGATACCCGATCCCAATGCAAGTCAATGGGACCAAAATATCGGAATTAAAATAAACCCTTTCTTTCCTTGTAGGTTCATTCTACATCAAGGAAAACAACTAAGAATAATGTAGGATGTATTGTGGGAGGTGGCGGAGACATTAAAGGCAATGAGGTTTAGCCCAATCAAATAGAATAGCATGTTTTTTTTTTTTAAAGACGTTCGGAGTGAAAAAGATATTGAGTATGTACATTTTTTTTTATTTTGTCAGATATTGATGTTTCACTATTCCACGCCCTTCCCCTTCATTTTTTTCTTTTTTTTTTTTACTTTTCCCACACTTTCATCTTCATCATCATCAGCATCTTTGACATCAACTTCTTCTTCACCTTATTCATCTTCTTCTTCATCTTCTACCTATTTTTTTTTTTTATTACATTCTTCATATTCATTTTATTCAACTATTATTATTCTTCCTATTCTACATATTCTTTTTATTCCACTGTTATTATTCTTCCTATTCTACTTCTTCATCATATTCTCATTTGTGACAGGCATTCCCGTAGTTGTTATCTATAAAAGTTGGAAGATTACACCTTCCGTTCTGCCAGTCACAAAAGTTACATTTGTCCGCGTTCAGTTTGGCCTGCAGCATCAGGCTTTATCCAGGGGCACCACGAGGAGGAACGGACTCACCCCCATACACTGCTTAGTCTTCTTCTGCATATAATTTAGATAATATCTTTTGCTCTGATATTAAGTCTTATGCTTAATGTTCTTCTGCTCTTTGTTCTGCAGCCTCTTGTTCTTCTGCTTCTCGGTCTTCCATGTCGTCGTCTCCAGGGTCGTCGTCTCCAGTGTCGTCATCTCCGCTGTCGTCGTTTCAGCCGTCGTCGTCTCCGCCGTCGTCATCGGGGTGGTCTTCCGGGTCGTCGTCGTCGTCATCGGGGTGGTCTTCCGGGTCGTCGTCATCGGGGTGGTCTTCCGGGTCGTCGACTTTAGGGTCTTAAACTTGGAAATGTAGCAGAAGGTACAAGAAGGCTGAGAAAATGCCAAGAACCAGCTGATGGAACTGGAACTCGGATGGCTACTCGAAGGTTCAAGAGCCTATGGAACTACCGAGGACCAGCTGACGTTACTGGAACCCGGTTACTAAGCAGGAGGTACCCGTGCTAAAAAGCACTACCAAGGACCGCCTTGCGTTGTCGGAACTCGGATACCCAGAAGGAGGCACCTAAGCCAAAGGCTCTGCCCGGAACCAGCTGACGTTACTGGAACCAGGATGGGGAGCAGAAGGTACAAGAGCAAAAGACACTGCCGAGAACCAGCTGACGGTACTGGAACCCGGATGGGTAGCCGAAGGTCCAAGAGCCAATGGAACTACCGAGGACCAGCTGACGTTACTGGAACCCGGTTACTAAGCAGGAGGTACCCGTGCCTGAAAGCACTACCAAGGACCACCTGACGTTGGTGGAACTTGGATACCCAGAAGGAGGCACCTAAGCCAAAGGCTCTGCCTGGAACCAGCTGACGGTACTGGAACCAGGATGGGGAGCAGAAGGTACAAGAGCAAAAGACACTGCCGAGAACCAGCTGACGGTGCTGGAACCAGGTGGTGGACCCGAAGGCCCACAGGAGAGGAGAGAACAGCTAGGCCGCGAGGCAGCCGCAGTTACCGAACCCCAACAGTCCTACAGGGGGAGCTGGGCCTACTGGCACTACAGAACCAGCCTTGACTACCAGTTCACGCAGCCCACATAGGAAGCTTCTAAACTGGAGGCACCCTGGAGTTGGCTAACCCGACTGCAACACGACGGGGCAAACATAGGCGTCTCAGCTAGTTTGACACACCCCGGAAACAGCTGACAGTGCTGAAACCAGGTTTGGCACGAGGGAGTACCTGTGACAAAAACACTGCCGAGAACCAGCTGGCGGTGCTGGAACCCAGATGCGTTGCCCCAGTGTGCAAGAGCCAATGGCACGACCGAGGACCAGCTGACGGTGCTGGAACCCGGTTACTAAGCTGTAGGTGCCCGCGCTTAAAAGCACTACCAAGGACCGCCTGACGTTGGCGGAACTCGGATACCCAGGAGGAGGCACCTAAGCCAAAGGCTCGGCCCGGAACCAGCTGACGGTGCTGGAACCAGGTGGTGGACCCCAAGGCCCACAGGAGAGGAGAGAACAGCTAGGCCACGAGGCAGCCGCAGTTACCGAACCCCAACAGTCCTACAGGGGGAGCTGGGCCTACTGGCACTACAGAACCAGCCTTGACTACCAGTTCACGCAGCCCACATAGGAAGCTCCTAAACTGGAGGCACCCTGGAGTTGGCTAACCCGACCGCACCACGACGGGGCAAGCATAGGCGTCTCAGTGAGCTTGACACAACCCGGAAACAGCTGACGGTGCTGAAACCAGGCTTGGCACGAGGGAGTACCTGTGTCAAAAACACTGCCGAGAACCAGCTGGCGTTGCTGGAACCCAGATGCGTTGCCCCAGTGTGCAAGAGCCAATGGCACGACCGAGGACCAGCTGACGGTGCTGGAACCCGGTTACTAAGCTGTAGGTGCCCGCGCTTAAAAGCACTACCAAGGACCGCCTGACGTTGGCGGAACTCGGATAACCAGGAGGAGGCACCTAAGCCAAAGGCTCGGCCCGGAACCAGCTGACGGTGCTGGAACCAGGTGGTGGACCCCAAGGCCCACAGGAGAGGAGAGAACAGCTAGGCCGCGAGGCAGCCGCAGTTACCGAACCCCAACAGTCCTACAGGGGGAGCTGGGCCTACTGGCACTACAGAACCAGCCTTGACTACCAGTTCACGCAGCCCACATAGGAAGCTCCTAAACTGGAGGCACCCTGGAGTTGGCTAACCCGACCGCACCACGACGGGGCAAGCATAGGCGTCTCAGTGAGCTTGACACAACCCGGAAACAGCTGACGGTGCTGAAACCAGGCTTGGCACGAGGGAGTACCTGTGACAAGAACACTGCCGAGAACCAGCTGGCGGTGCTGGAACCCAGATGCGTTGCCCCAGTGTGCAAGAGCCAATGGCACGACCGAGGACCAGCTGGCGGTGCTGGAACCTGGTTACTAAGCTGTAGGTGCCCGCGCTTAAAAGCACTACCAAGGACCGCCTGACGTTGGCGGAACTCGGATACCCAGGAGGAGGCACCTAAGCCAAAGGCTCGGCCCGGAACCAGCTGACGGTGCTGGAACCAGGTGGTGGACCCCAAGGCCCACAGGAGAGGAGAGAACAGCTAGGCCGCGAGGCAGCCGCAGTTACCGAACCCCAACAGTCCTACAGGGGGAGCTGGGCCTACTGGCACTACAGAACCAGCCTTGACTACCAGTTCACGCAGCCCACATAGGAAGCTCCTAAACTGGAGGCACCCTGGAGTTGGCTAACCCGACCGCACCACGACGGGGCAAGCATAGGCGTCTCAGTGAGCTTGACACAACCCGGAAACAGCTGACGGTGCTGAAACCAGGCTTGGCACGAGGGAGTACCTGTGACAAGAACACTGCCGAGAACCAGCTGGCGGTGCTGGAACCCAGATGCGTTGCCCCAGTGTGCAAGAGCAAATGGCACGACCGAGGACCAGCTGGCGGTGCTGGAACCCGGTTACTAAGCTGTAGGTGCCCGCGCTTAAAAGCACTACCAAGGACCGCCTGACGTTGGCGGAACTCGGATACCCAGGAGGAGGCACCTAAGCCAAAGGCTCGGCCCGGAACCAGCTGACGGTGCTGGAACCAGGTGGTGGACCCCAAGGCCCACAGGAGAGGAGAGAACAGCTAGGCCGCGAGGCAGCCGCAGTTACCGAACCCCAACAGTCCTACAGGGGGAGCTGGGCCTACTGGCACTACAGAACCAGCCTTGACTACCAGTTCACGCAGCCCACATAGGAAGCTCCTAAACTGGAGGCACCCTGGAGTTGGCTAACCCGACCGCACCACGACGGGGCAAGCATAGGCGTCTCAGTGAGCTTGACACAACCCGGAAACAGCTGACGGTGCTGAAACCAGGCTTGGCACGAGGGAGTACCTGTGACAAGAACACTGCCGAGAACCAGCTGGCGGTGCTGGAACCCAGATGCGTTGCCCCAGTGTGCAAGAGCCAATGGCACGACCGAGGACCAGCTGGCGGTGCTGGAACCCGGTTACTAAGCTGTAGGTGCCCGCGCTTAAAAGCACTACCAAGGACCGCCTGACGTTGGCGGAACTCGGATACCCAGGAGGAGGCACCTAAGCCAAAGGCTCGGCCCGGAACCAGCTGACGGTGCTGGAACCAGGTGGTGGACCCCAAGGCCCACAGGAGAGGAGAGAACAGCTAGGCCGCGAGGCAGCCGCAGTTACCGAACCCCAACAGTCCTACAGGGGGAGCTGGGCCTACTGGCACTACAGAACCAGCCTTGACTACCAGTTCACGCAGCCCACATAGGAAGCTCCTAAACTGGAGGCACCCTGGAGTTGGCTAACCCGACCGCACCACGACAGGGCAAGCATATGCGTCTCAGTGAGCTTGACACAACCCGGAAACAGCTGACGGTGCTGAAACCAGGCTTGGCACGAGGGAGTACCTGTGTCAAAAACACTGCCGAGAACCAGCTGGCGTTGCTGGAACCCAGATGCGTTGCCCCAGTGTGCAAGAGCCAATGGCACGACCGAGGACCAGCTGACGGTGCTGGAACCCGGTTACTAAGCTGTAGGTGCCCGCGCTTAAAAGCACTACCAAGGACCACCTGACGTTGGCGGAACTCGGATACCCAGGAGGAGGCACCTAAGCCAAAGGCTCGGCCCGGAACCAGCTGACGGTGCTGGAACCAGGTGGTGGACCCCAAGGCCCACAGGAGAGGAGAGAACAGCTAGGCCGCGAGGCAGCCGCAGTTACTGAACCCCAACAGTCCTACAGGGGGAGCTGGGCCTACTGGCACTACAGAACCAGCCTTGACTACCAGTTCACGCAGCCCACATAGGAAGCTCCTAAACTGGAGGCACCCTGGAGTTGGCTAACCCGACCGCACCACGACGGGGCAAGCATAGGCGTCTCAGTGAGCTTGACACAACCCGGAAACAGCTGACGGTGCTGAAACCAGGCTTGGCACGAGGGAGTACCTGTGACAAGAACACTGCCGAGAACCAGCTGGCTGTGCTGGAACCCAGATGCGTTGCCAATTAAAGATTGTCTTCCTAGAGCCCCAACTAGCGGTGTTGGAGCTAAGGGTAAGCAGGAGGAGCAGAGTGTAGGCCGAAGCCTGCACTGGAGGCAGCTTTGTGTCTGCGTTGCGTTTGCAGGACACTTTGCCGGCTACACAGTGGGGGAACAGCTGGCGTTGCTGAACCCCACTAACACAATGGCGTGTGTTTTTCTCTGTGCAGCTAGCACTTGCGGTCAAAAACTAGCAATGTTAGAGCCCGTGTTGAAGCAGGAGGAGGAGGATAGGAGCAGAGTGTAGGCCGAAGCCTAGTTGAACCAATTTCAAAGGAAACCTTTAACCCCCCCTCAGGTGTTACAAAGTACAAGAGACACACCTTGTGCAGTATTAATGCTGCACAAGTGAAAGGTTGCTCTATTAATTTGTCTACTTGCACACGCTGAACGAAAGACGTACACAATTTAGCCCATTCTACAGTCAAACTGTAGTGGATGCGTGACTTGGCTTTTTAAGGAGACGCAGCACAGGTGTCCCAAATAACGCCTTGGTGCTTGGCGCAGCTTCCTGAGCGTTGTTATTTGCTGTACAGGAGTCTGCGCTCTTGTGTTATCCCTTGGCAATGCCCTGTTAGAGCTGCCCGTCTTATGACCTCATTTCATGTTGGCCGGTGCGGTTAACGATGGCCATAAATCCCAGACCCACAGTGCCTTTTCATAAAGTCACACTGCGGTGCTGTGATTCGTGGCCTTGAGCAGTAAATATTTTGGCCGCTCACACACGTCCTTACACCTGCTTCAGACTGGGCGGCCTCTGCTGATCCCTTCTCGCATGCCGCGGCCATGAGGCTGCACAGTCTGAAGAAGGCGGAAGGAGATGAGTTAAGACAGGTGAAGATATGCACTGCTCGTGCCCATCAATCACACCCTTGCAGTCAAAATAAGACAACGAGGAGCATTGTTTCAGGCAGGGCGGACGCACAGGCGCAACAAGCCAACCAATGATGTCAGAAGACGGGAAGCGCTACCAAGGGGGGTGCTGCGTATCATTAGAAAGGAAAGTCACACCTCAGGGACAGTGGAATGGTCTCAATGAGACACATTTTGTACGTTTTGAGTTCCACGTGGGCAAGGACAAAAAGTCAGCCACCTTGTACAAATGCAGCAGTACTGCTGTACAAGGTGGCTGTTATACATAGAAACACCTGGGGGTGGGGGGCAGGCACCCTTCAATTTCAGTTCATGTGCCTGCGTGGCGTTTGCAGGACACGTTGCCAGCTACACAGCAGGGGAACAGCTGGCGGTGCTGAACCCCACTAACACATTGGCTGGTGTTTTTCTCTGTGCAGCTAGCATGTCCGGGCAGAAACAGGCGTTGTTTGAGCCCAGGGTCAGCAGGAGGAGGAGAGGAGCAAAGTGTAGGCCGAAGCCTGCACTGGTGGCAGCTTTTGTTCTGTTGTGCCAGCGTGGCTTGTGCTGGACACGTTGCCGACTACACAGCAGGGGAACAGCTGGCGTTGCTGAACCCCACTAACACATTGACTGGTGTTTTTCTCTGTGCAGCTAGCAGTTCCGGGCAAAAACTAGCGGTGTTTGAGCCCAGGGTCAGCAGGAGGAGGAGAGGAGCAGAGTGTAGGCCGAAGCCTAGTTGAACCAATTTCAAAGGTTACCTTTAACCCCCCCCCTCAGGTGTTGCAAGGTACAAGAGCCACACCTTGAACAGCATTAATGATGCACAAGTCAAAGGTTGCTCTATTTAATTTTGCTCCTTGCACACGCAGAATTAAACACGTACACTATTTAGCCCATTATACTGTCAAACAGTAGTGGAGGCGTGACTACTAGTCTTTTTAAGGAGACGCAGCACAGGTGTACAAATTTACACCTAGGTGCTGGGCGCAGATTCCTTACCGTTGTTATTTGCAGTACAGGAAACTGCGGTCTTGTGTTATCCCTTGGCAATACCCTGTTAGTGCAGGCCGTCTCATGACCTCATTTCATGTTGGCCGGTGCGGTTAACGATGGCCATAAATCCCAGACCCACAGTGGCTTTTCCTAAAGTCACACTGCGGTGCTGGGATTCGTGGCCTTGTGCAGTAAATATGTTCGCCGCTCACACATGTCCTTACACCTGCTTCAGACTGGGCGGCCTCAGCTGATCCCTTATCGCATGCCGCGGCCATGAGGCCGCACAGTCAGAAGAAGGCGGAAGAAGGGGAGTGAAGACAGGGGAACATATGCACTGCTCGTGCCCATCAATCACACCCTCGCAGTCAAAATATATGAGACAACGGGGGGCGTTGTGTCGGGCAGGGGGGACGCACAGGCACAGCCAGCCAACCAATGATGTCAGGAGACGGGCAGCGCTAACAATGGGGGTGCTGCGTGTCATTAAAAAGGAAAGTCACACCTCAGGGACATTGTAATGGTCTGTAATGAGACACATTTTGTACTTGTTGAGTTCCACGTGTGCAAGGAGAAAAAGTCAGCCACCTTGTACAAATGCAGCAGTACTGCTGTACAAGGTGGCTGTTATACATAGAAACACCTGGGGGGGTGGGGGGCAGGCTCCCTTCAATTTCAGTTCATGTGCCTGCGTGGCGTTTGCAGGACACGTTGCCAGCTACACAGCAGGGGAACAGCTGACGGTGCTGAACCCCACTAACACATTGGCTGGTGTTTTTCTCTGTGCAGCTAGCATGTCCGGGCAGAAACTGGCGTTGTTTGAGCCCAGGGTCAGCAGGAGGAGGAGAGGAGCAAAGTGTAGGCCGAAGCCTGCACTGGTGGCAGCTTTTGGTCAGTTGTGCCAGCGTGGCTTGTCTGGACACGATGCCGACTATACAGCAGGGGAACAGCTGGCGGTGCTGAACCCCACTAACACATTGGCTGGTGTTTTTCTCTGTGCAGCTAGCATGTCCGGGCAGAAACTGGCTTTGTTTGAGCCCAGGGTCAGCAGGAGGAGGAGAGGAGCAAAGTGTAGGCCGAAGCCTGCACTGGTGGCAGCTTTTGTTCTGTTGTGCCAGCGTGGCTTGTGCTGGACACGTTGCCGACTACACAGCAGGGGAACAGCTGGCGTTGCTGAACCCCACTAACACATTGACTGGTGTTTTTCTCTGTGCAGCTAGCAGTTCCGGGCAAAAACTAGCGGTGTTTGATCCCAGGGTCAGCAGGAGGAGGAGAGGAGCAGAGTGTAGGCCGAAGCCTAGTTGAACCAATTTCAAAGGTTACCTTTAACCCCCCCTCAGGTGTTGCAAGGTACAAGAGCCACACCTTGAACAGCATTAATGATGCACAAGTCAAAGGTTGCTCTATTTAATTTTGCTCCTTGCACACGCTGAATTAAACACGTACACTATTTAGCCCATTATACTGTCAAACAGTAGTGGAGGCGTGACTACTAGTCTTTTTAAGGAGACGCAGCACAGGTGTACAAATTTACACCTAGGTGCTGGGCGCAGATTCCTTACCGTTGTTATTTGCAGTACAGGAAACTGCGCTCTTGTGTTATCCCTTGGCAATACCCTGTTAGTGCAGGCCGTCTCATGACCTCATTTCATGTTGGCCGGTGCGGTTAACGATGGCCATAAATCCCAGACCCACAGTGGCTTTTCCTAAAGTCACACTGCGGTGCTGGGATTCGTGGCCTTGTGCAGTAAATATGTTCGCCGCTCACACATGTCCTTACACCTGCTTCAGACTGGGCGGCCTCAGCTGATCCCTTATCGCATGCCGCGGCCATGAGGCCGCACAGTCAGAAGAAGGCGGAAGGAGGGGAGTGAAGACAGGGGAACATATGCACTGCTCGTGCCCATCAATCACACCCTCGCAGTCAAAATATATGAGACAATGGGGGGCGTTGTGTCGGGCAGGGGGGACGCACAGGCACAGCCAGCCAACCAATGATGTCAGGAGACGGGCAGCGCTAACAATGGGGGTGCTGCGTGTCATTAAAAAGGAAAGTCACACCTCAGGGACATTGTAATGGTCTGTAATGAGACACATTTTGTACTTGTTGAGTTCCACGTGTGCAAGGAGAAAAAGTCAGCCACCTTGTACAAATGCAGCAGTACTGCTGTACAAGGTGGCTGTTATACATAGAAACACCTGGGGGGGTGGGGGGCAGGCTCCCTTCAATTTCAGTTCATGTGCCTGCGTGGCGTTTGCAGGACACGTTGCCAGCTACACAGCAGGGGAACAGCTGGCGGTGCTGAACCCCACTAACACATTGGCTGGTGTTTTTCTCTGTGCAGCTAGCATGTCCGGGCAGAAACTGGCGTTGTTTGAGCCCAGGGTCAGCAGGAGGAGGAGAGGAGCAAAGTGTAGGCCGAAGCCTGCACTGGTGGCAGCTTTTGTTCTGTTGTGCCAGCGTGGCTTGTGCTGGACACGTTGCCGACTACACAGCAGGGGAACAGCTGGCGTTGCTGAACCCCACTAACACATTGACTGGTGTTTTTCTCTGTGCAGCTAGCAGTTCTGGGCAAAAACTAGCGGTGTTTGAGCCCAGGGTCAGCAGGAGGAGGAGAGGAGCAGAGTGTAGGCCGAAGCCTAGTTGAACCAATTTCAAAGGTTACCTTTAACCCCCCCCTCAGGTGTTGCAAGGTACAAGAGCCACACCTTGAACAGCATTAATGATGCACAAGTCAAAGGTTGCTCTATTTAATTTTGCTCCTTGCACACGCTGAATTAAACACGTACACTATTTAGCCCATTATACTGTAAAACAGTAGTGGAGGCGTGACTAGTAGTCTTTTTAAGGAGACGCAGCACAGGTGTACAAATTTACACCTAGGTGCTGGGCGCAGATTCCTTACCGTTGTTATTTGCAGTACAGGAAACTGCGCTCTTGTGTTATCCCTTGGCAATACCCTGTTAGTGCAGGCCGTCTCATGACCTCATTTCATGTTGGCCGGTGCGGTTAACGATGGCCATAAATCCCAGACCCACAGTGGCTTTTCCTAAAGTCACACTGCGGTGCTGGGATTCGTGGCCTTGTGCAGTAAATATGTTCGCCGCTCACACATGTCCTTACACCTGCTTCAGACTGGGCGGCCTCAGCTGATCCCTTATCGCATGCCGCGGCCATGAGGCCGCACAGTCAGAAGAAGGCGGAAGGAGGGGAGTGAAGACAGGGGAACATATGCACTGCTCGTGCCCATCAATCACACCCTCGCAGTCAAAATATATGAGACAACGGGGGGCGTTGTGTCGGGCAGGGGGGACGCACAGGCACAGCCAGCCAACCAATGATGTCAGGAGACGGGCAGCGCTAACAATGGGGGTGCTGCGTGTCATTAAAAAGGAAAGTCACACCTCAGGGACATTGTAATGGTCTGTAATGAGACACATTTTGTACTTGTTGAGTTCCACGTGTGCAAGGAGAAAAAGTCAGCCACCTTGTACAAATGCAGCAGTACTGCTGTACAAGGTGGCTGTTATACATAGAAACACCTGGGGGGGTGGGGGGCAGGCTCCCTTCAATTTCAGTTCATGTGCCTGCGTGGCGTTTGCAGGACACGTTGCCAGCTACACAGCAGGGGAACAGCTGGCGGTGCTGAACCCCACTAACACATTGGCTGGTGTTTTTCTCTGTGCAGCTAGCATGTCCGGGCAGAAACTGGCGTTGTTTGAGCCCAGGGTCAGCAGGAGGAGGAGAGGAGCAAAGTGTAGGCCGAAGCCTGCACTGGTGGCAGCTTTTGGTCAGTTGTGCCAGCGTGGCTTGTGCTGGACACGATGCCGACTACACAGCAGGGGAACAGCTGGCGGTGCTGAACCCCACGAACACATTGACTGGTGTTTTTCTCTGTGCAGCTAGCAGTTCCGGGCAGAAACTAGCGGTGTTTGAGCCCAGGGTCAGCAGGAGGAGTAGAGGAGCAGAGTGTAGGCCGAAGCCTAGTTGAACCAATTTCAAAGGTTACCTTTAACCCCCCCTCAGGTGTTGCAAGGTACAAGAGCCACACCTTGAACAGCATTAATGATGCACAAGTCAAAGGTTGCTCTATTTAATTTTGCTCCTTGCACACGCTGAATAAAACACGTACACTATTTAGCCCATTATACTGTCAAACAGTAGTGGAGGCGTGACTTGTCTTTTTAAGGAGATGCAGCACAGGTGTCAAAATTTACACCTAGCTGCTGTGCGCAGATTCCTGAGCGTTGTTATTTGCTGTACAGGAGTCTGCGCTATTGTGATCCCTTGGCCATGCGCTGTGAGCGCTTCCTGTCTTCTGACCTCATTTCATGTCGGCCGTTGCGGTTAGCGATGGACATGAATCCCAGACACACAGTGTGTTTTCAAAAAATCACACTGCGTGGCTGGGATTCGTGGCCTTGTGCAGTAAATAGGTTTGCCGCTTACACATGTCCTTACACCTGCTCCAGACTGGGCGGCCTCAGCTGATCCCTTATCGCCTACCACGGCCAGGAGGCCGCACAGTCTGAAGAAGGCGGAAGGAGATGAGTTAAGACAGACGAACATATGCACTGCTCGTGCCCATAAACCACACCCTCGCTGACAAAATAAATATGACGAGGGGCGTTGTTTCTAGCAGGGCGGATGCACAGGCGCAGCCAGCTAACCATGATGACAAAAGACGGGAAACGCTACCAAGGGGGGTGCTGCGTATCATTAGAAAGGAAAGTCACACCTCAGGGACAGTGGAATGGTCTCAATGAGACACATTTTGTACGTGTTGAGTTCCACGTGGGCAAGGAGAAAAAGTCAGCCACCTTGTACAAATGCAGCAGTACTGCTGTACTAGGTGGCTGTTATACATAGAAACACCTGGGGGGGTGGGGCCAGGTTCCCTTTAATTTCAGTTCATGTGCCTGCGTGGCGTTTGCAGGTCACGTTGCCGGCTACACAGCAGGGGAACAGCTGGCGTTGCTGAACCCCACTAACACATTGGCTGGTGTTTTTCTCTGTGCAGCTAGCACTTCCAGGCAAAAACTAGCGGTGTTTGAGCCCAGGGTCAGCAGGAGGAGGAGAGGAGCAGAGTGTAGGCCGAAGCCTGCACTGGTGGCAGCTTTTGTTCTGTTGTGCCAGCGTGGCTTGTGCTGGACACGTTGCCGACTACACAGCAGGGGAACAGCTGGCGGTGCTGAACCCCACTGACACATCACCTAGTGTTTTTTTTGTGTAGACAACACTTCCAGGTGGCAACTGACAGTGTTGAAACCCAGGGAATCAAAGAGGAGCAGAGTGTAGGCCGAAGCCTGCAGTGGAGCAAGTTGAAAGGGAACCTTTAACCCCCCCCCCCAGGCATTTGTTGCTGAAAGAGCCATCTTGTACAGCAGTAATACTGCACATGGAAAATGGTGGCTCCGAAAATTATGCTCCTTGCAAACGCTGAAGTACACACTCATATAATGTGTCCCCTCACACCGTCAAACCATCCCGGAAGTGGGACTTTCCTTTGTAATGTGACACAGCACAGCCGTCATTCCAACCCCCTTGGTGCCGGGCGCCACCTCCTCAACGTTGTTTGGTTCTGTCACGGAGCCCGCGCTGTAATGTTATCCCTTGGCCATGCACAGTTAGCGGTGCCCGTCTTCTGACATCATGTAGGTGTCAGGCTGGCAGTGCCTGTGCGTCCAAGCTGCCCGAGATCCAACCTTGCAGTGTCATCTAATGTAGTCCCACTGCTGGCCAGGGATCCATGGGCATGCGCAGTGCATATCATCGCCTCTCACTCACCTCCTTCCTGCTTCTTCAGACTGTGCGGCGTCACGGCCGTGGCATGCTATTAGAGATCAGCTGACGCCGCCTAGTCTGAAGAAGCGTGAAGAAGGGGAGTGAGAGGCTGGTATATGCACTGCGCATGGCCATGGATACCAGGCCCACTGTGGGATCACATTAGATGACACTGCGAGGTGTGATTTCGGGCAGCGTGGACGCACAGGCGCAGCCAGGACGACAACAAATGATGTCAGAGGACGGGCAGCGCAAACTGTGCATGGCCAAGGGATAACATAACAGCGCAGGGTCCATGACGGAATCAAACAACGCTAAGGAGGCAGCGCACGGTGCCAAGGGGGTAGCAATGACGGCTGTGCTGCATCACATTACAAAGGAAAGTCCCACCTCCGGGACGGTTGGACGGTGTGAGGGGACACATTACATGAGTGTGTAGTTCAGCGTTTGCAAGGAGCATAATTTCAAGAGCGACCTTTCCCTTGTGCAGTATTAGTGCTGCACATGGTGGCTCTTTCAGTAACAAACGCCTGGGGGGGGGGGGACAGATCCCCTTACATTTTAGTTGTGCCAGCGTGGCGGTCGCATGACACGTTGCCGGATACACAGCTGGGGATCAGCTGACGTTACTGAACCCCAATAACAGAGGAGCGACTGTTGACTGTGCACACAGCACTTCCAGGCACCAACTGGCGGTGTTAGAGCCCAGGGACAGCAGGAGGAGCAGATTGGAGGTATTGCCGCACACACAGCTGGGGATCAGCTGACGTTACTGAACCCCAATAACAGAGGAGCGACTGTTGACTGTGCACACAGCACTTCCAGGCACCAACTGGCGGTGTTAGAGCCCAGGGACAGCAGGAGGAGCAGATTGGAGGTATTGCCGCACACACAGCTGGGGATCAGCTGACGTTACTGAACCCCAATAACAGAGGAGCGACTGTTGACTGTGCACACAGCACTTCCAGGCACCAACTGGCGGTGTTAGAGCCCAGGGACAGCAGGAGGAGCAGATTGGAGGTATTGCCGCACACACAGCTGGGGATCAGCTGACGTTACTGAACCCCAATAACAGAGGAGCGACTGTTGACTGTGCACACAGCACTTCCAGGCACCAACTTGCGGTGTTAGAGCCCAGGGACAGCAGGAGGAGCAGAGGAACAGAGTGTAGGCCGAAGCCTGATTGGAGCAAGTTGAAAGGGAACCTTTAACCCCCCCCCAAGACGTTTGTAGCTGAAAGAGCCATCTTGTGCAGCACTAAGGATGCAAAAGGAAAAGGTTGCTCTTTTAATTATGCTCCTTGCAAACACCGAAGTAAACACTAAAAATGTGTCCCTGTATACCGTTAAACCGTTCCGGAGGTGCGAATTTCCTTCGTAATGGGACACAGCACAGCTGTCATTCCTATCCCCTTGATGCCGTGCGCTGCCTCCTCAGCGTTGTTTTAAGCTGTCACGGAGCCTGCGCTGTTCTGTTAGCCCTTGGCCATGCCCAATTAGCGCTGCCTGTCTTCTGACATAATTTGGTGTCAGGCTGTCAGTGCCTGTGCGTCCACGCTGCTCCAGATCCCACCTCGCAGTCTCGTCTAACGTAATCCCACTGCGGGCCTTGGAACCATGGGCATGCACAGTGCATAACCTCGACTCTCACTCCCCTCCTTCCCTCTTCTTCAGACTGTGCGGTGTCACGGCCGTGGCATGCTAGGGATCAGCTGACGGCGCACAGTCTAAAGAAGGTGGAGGGAAATGAGCGAGAGCCCGAGGGAAAGATATGCACTGCGCATGCCCATGGATCCCAGGCCCGCAGTGTGACTCAATCAGAAGACACTGCGAGGCGGGATCTCGGGCAGCGCGGCCGCACAGGCGCAGCCAGCCTGACACCAAATTATGTCAGAAGACAGGCAGCGCAAATAGGGCAAGGCCAAGGAATAACAGAACAGCGCAGGCTCCGTGACAGCTTAAAACAACGCTGAGGAGGCAGCGCATGGCACCAAGGGGGTAGGAATGACGGCTGTGCTGCGTCACATTACGAAGGAAAGTCCCAGCTCCGGGACGGTATAACGGTATCAGTGAACACATTTTATAAGTGTTAAGTTCTGCGTGTGCAAAGAGCTAAAAAAAAGAGCTACCTTTTCCTTGTGCAGCATTACTGCTGCACAAGATGGCTCTTTCAGTAACAAACGACGGGGGGGGGATGGGGGACAGGTTCCCTTACATTTAGGTTGTTGTGCCAGCGTGGCGGTCGCAGGACACATTGCCGGCTACACAGCTGGGGATCAGCTGACGTTACTGAAACCCAATAACACTGGGTCGTATGTTTTTACTGTGCAGCCTGCACTTCTGAGCCGCAACTGGCGGTGTTGGAGCCCAGGAATAGCAGTTCAGGTGGTAGAAAGATGAACACAGCAGGAGACCTGGATGACACCCAATTACTTAATCAGGCAGAGGAGTGGCAAATTCCTGCGAGATCCAGGCCTGGTTCATTTTCAGGAAAGTAAGCCGGTCAACGTTATCGGAGGATAGTCGCATGTGACGGTCTGTTAGTACACCACCTGCGGCACTAAAGACACGTTCCGATAAGACACTAGCCGCAGGGCAAGCCAGCACCTCCAATGCATACTGGCTTAGCTCTGGCCATGTATCCAGCTTAGAGACCCAAAACTTGAACGGGGAAGAGCCGTCTGGGAGTACAGTAAGAGGGCAAGCCATGTAGTCTGTCACCATCTGACGGAACCGTTGCCTCCTGCTGACTGGAGCCGCCGGTGATGGTGTAGACATTTGGGGCGGGCACACAAAAGTGTGCCAGAGTTGTGCCATACTGGGCTTGCCTTGGGCAGAGGCACTGCTTCTGCTCCCTCTTTGGGCAGAGCCTCCCCCACTGCCTCGACGCACTGAGCTGCTTTGTAAAGCACTAGCAGCACTCCTCTCAGTTGGACAGGAGAAGATGATGGAATTCACCAGTGTGTCGTGGTACTCCCGCAATTTACGCTCCCGGGTCAACGCAGGGATGAGGTTTTGGACGTTGTCCCGTTAGCGAGGATCGAGGAGGGTGAACACCCAATAATCAGGCATGTTGAGAATGTGGTCGATGCGGCGGTCGTTTCTCAGGCACTGCAGCATGAAATCCACCATGTGCTGCAGAGTGCCAACTGGCCCAGAAACGCTGTCCCCTGCTTGAGACATGATCTCTGCCCGCTCGTCATCACCCCACCCTCGCTGTACACACTGACCACTGGACAATTGTGTTGCTCCCTCCTCTGGACGGAGCTCTTCCTCCTCCATTGACTCCTCCTCATCCTCCTCACAAATTGGCCCCTGCGTACCCCTTTGTGAGGAACCACGTGGCGCTGACTCTCCAGAAGCTGATGGAAAAGGTGACTCCCCATCCTCCACCTCTTCCACCACATCATCCCTTAACCCTTGCAAAGTTTGCTGAAGCAGGCAGATAAGGGGGACAGTCATGCTGACTAGTGCATCATCTGCACTTGCCATCCGCGTGGAATAATCAAAAGGACGCAAAACCTGGCAGACGTCCTTCATAGTGGCCCACTCTGTGGTTGTGAAGTCTGATCGGCGCTGACTGCGACTTCTTTGCGCCTGATGCAGCTGGTACTCCATAACTGCTTGCTGCTGCTCACACAACCGCTCCAACATATGTAACGTGGAATTCCACCGGGTAGGTAGGTCACATATGATGCGGTGTTCCGGAAGGCGGAATCGGCGCTGCAGAGCAGCAATGCGGGATCTGGCCAAGCTGGAACGCCGCAAGTGAGCACACTCTAGGCGGACCTTGTGCAGCAGGGCATCAAGATCCGGATAGTCCCTCAGAAAACTCTGCACAACCAAATTGAGCACATGTGCCAGACATGGGATGTGAGTGAGGTTGCCAAGGGCCAAAGCTGCCACCAGATTTCGGCCATTGTCACACACTACCATGCCTGGCTGGAGATTCGCTGGCAGTAACCACACATCGCTCTCCTGCTTGATGGCATTCCAGAGCTCCTGCGCTGTGTGGCTTCGATGCCCCAATGAAACTAGTTTCAAGACGGCCTGCTGACGTTTGGCCACGGCTGTGCTCATGTCGGTCATAGGTAAACGTTCACGGGTCCATGTGGAGGTGGACTGTGACGGATCCTGCAGAGAGGAATCAGAGGAACTGGTGTAAGAGAAGGAGTCGATGCGTACAGACTGGATTCCTGCAATCCTTGGAGTGGGCAGGACACGTCCTGCGCCACTCGCACGATCTGTACCTGGCTCAACAACATTAACCCAATGGGCAGTGAGGGAAACATATCGCCCCTGTCCATGCTGACTGGTCCACGCATCGGTGGTGAGGTGGACCTTGCTACTGACGGCGTTCAGTAGCGCATGTTTTATGTTTGCCTCAACATGCCTGTGCAGGGCAGGGACAGCCTGCCTGCTGAAGTAAAAGCGGCTGGGCACCTTGTACTGTGGGACTGCCAATGCCATCAAGTCACGGAAGCTGTCAGTCTCCACCAGCCTGAACGAGAGCATTTCCAGGGACAACAGTTTGGCAATGCCTGCATTCAGAGCCTGTGCTCGGGGGTGGTTGGCCGAGAATGCCCGCCTTTTCTCCCATGCCTGGACTACCGATGGCTGTAGAGTAGACTGGGAGTGTGAGGATGACTGGGAAGGTGGTGCTGTGGGTGGAATTACTCTAGGTCTCTGGACAACAGTGGAGGAAGAGGCAACACGAGATGAAGAGGTGGTAGCTGCCGCTGTTGGTTGGCCTACGTCTTCACTGTGTTTCTGTAACTCCACCGCGTGCCTGTTCCGCACATGTTTCCACATATTTGTGGTATTGAGGTTACTGACACTTTTACCTCTTTTTACTTTCTGATGACACAGCTTGCATTTGACAAAACAAATGTCATCTGCAACTGTGTCAAAAAAGGACCAGGCACTGCAAGTCTTGGGAGCGCCCTTTTTGGCTTTGGAAAGAGACAGGCTCCTAACGGGTGCCAAAGTGGAGGCTACAGGCTCCGCAGTCTTCCCCCTCCCTCTCCCTCTTTGGCCCGTAAGGGGAAGCTCTTCCTCAGAGCTGCTCCCACCACCTTCCTGTTCCTCACGCCACGATGGGTCAAGGACCTCATCATCTCCACTACCCTCTGCCACCAACTGCTCCTCCTGGGTAGTCTCGGCAGCACAGTACGCATCAGAAAGCGGCACCTGAGTTTCATCATCAGATGCGTACTGCGCTGTGGTCACCGGAGGCACTGGCCCACCTGCCTCTTCAGAGTCAGAGAGATAAAGCTTTTGGGCATCACTGCACACTGCCTCTTCTTCCATTTCTCCAATGCTGCTTGGCTGGCCCCCTGTTTCCAAGCCAAGAGATTCAGAGAACAGAAGTAGAGACGGCTCCTGTCCTGGGCTCTCTGACTGCCTGGCCAATTTGGCAGGTGTTGAAGAGACAGATGGCTGCTCTCCAGTGCTCTGTGCCTGAGAGGATGTGGCACTAACTGAAGTCGATGCCGAGGCGTTAGCTGCCATCCACCCGACAACGGCTTCAATTTGGTCTTCACGTAGCAGCGGTGCACGGTGCTCTCCGACAAAGCTGCGCATGAAGGACTGTTCCCTGCTGAAACTGAGTGACGACGAGTCACCGGCGCCCGCAGCAGGCACAGAATCACCACGTCCTCTCCCTGCTCCTCTCCCTGCTCCGCGCCCACGCCCACGTGCCTTACTCCCTGCCCTCTTCATCTTGGTTGACAGATAAAGATAAGCAGAAAAGTACTAAGGCCTTAGTGTGCTTATTCCTGAAATGCTCCTCCTAACAGGTGTAAGAAACACTAATGTTGTAAATTGTGGACTAAACTTTATTATTTTTCAAATGTGGCCTACACAAGTGTTAAGTTGTGTTTGGTGAACTTAACTTTTTTTTTGGTGCAGATCGGGCTACAGAGCTAGTTTAAATCACACGGAGACCGTGCAGACAGCCGTAAACGGCGCTGCAAGGCCCAAAAACCCTCCTCTCGGTTATCCTATATAGTGTTTTTCCACTATTTAGCTGGATACGAGTGGAAAGACACTAATAGGAATTTTTTTTTTCAAATTTTAAACTGGCTGCACTATTTGAAAAAAAGGAAATTGTTTTTCAAGGTATGAGGCAGTAACGCACCCTGAGCTGAATCCAACCGGCTATGGCTGCACACAGACTACAGGGCGAGCTGCGCTCACACAGAGACCGTGCAGACAGCCGTAAACGGCGCTGCAAGGCCAAAAAACCCTCCTCTAGGTTATCCTATATAGTGTTTTTCCATTATTTAGCTGGATACGAGTGGAAAGACATTAATAGGAATTTTTTTTTTCAAATTTTAAACAGGCTGCACTATTTGAAAAAAAATAAAATTTTTCTCAAGGTATGAGCCAGTAACGAACCTTGAGCTGAATCCAACCGGCTATGGCTGCACACAGACTACAGGGCGAGCTGGGCTCACACGGAGACCGTGCAGACAGCCGTAAACGGCGCTGCAAGGCCAAAAAAACCTCCTCTAGGTTATCCTATATAGTGTTTTTCCACTATTTAGCTGGATACGAGTGGAAAGACACTAATAGGTATTTTTTTTTCAAATTTTAAACTGGCTGCACTATTTGAAAAAAAGGAAATTGTTTTTCAAGGTATGAGGCAGTAACGCACCCTGAGCTGAATCCAACCGGCTATGGCTGCACACAGACTACAGGGCGAGCTGCGCTCACACAGAGACCGTGCAGACAGCCGTAAACGGCGCTGCAAGGCCAAAAAACCCTCCTCTAGGTTATCCTATATAGTGTTTTTCCACTATTTAGCTGGATACGAGTGGAAAGACACTAATAGGAATTTTTGTTTTTCAAATTTTAAACAGGCTGCACTATTTGAAAAAAAGTAAAATTTTTCTCTATGTATGAGCCAGTAACGAACCCTGAGCTGAATCCAACCGGCTATGGCTGCACACAGACTACAGGGCGAGCTGGGCTCACACGGAGACCGTGCAGACAGCCGTAAACGGCGCTGCAAGGCCAAAAAACCCTCCTCTAGGTTATCCTATATAGTGTTTTTCCACTATTTAGCTGGATACGAGTGGAAAGACACTAATAGGAATTTTTTTTTTTCAAATTTTAAACAGGCTGCACTATTTGAAAAAAAGTAAAATTTTTCTCAAGGTATGAGCCAGTAACGAACCCTGAGCTGAATCCAACCGGCTATGGCTGCACACAGACTACAAGGCGAGCTGGGCTCACACGGAGACCGTGCAGATAGCCGTAAACGGCGCTGCAAGGCCCAAAAACTCCCCTCTAGGTTATCCTATGTAGTGTTTTTCCACAATAGAGCTGGAGACTGGTGGAAAAACACTAATAGGAAATTTGAGAAAAAATGTGCAGCAGGCTGCACTAAGAGCAAAAAAGGACAACTGTGTGAGGCAGTGTGAACCCCCCCTGAGCTGAATACAACCGGGTATATGGATGCACACAGACTACAGAGTGAGCTGCACACACACACACACACAGAGACCTTGCAGAACGCTGTTAAAACAGCGCTGCAAGGCAAGAGCAAGGTGAACAGTGAAGAACACACAGCGTTTTGCTAAATTAGCCTTTGGAAAGGAAAATAAAGCAATTAGCTAGCTCGACTGGCCCTCAGTTAGAACACAGCGTCCTGTCCCTAACTGAAATCACAGCAGAGTGAGCGCAAAATGGCGGCAGCGTTTTTTATAGTGCAGAGTGACATCATTTCAGCAGCCAATCCAAGCCTTGCCAGTACTTACATGCCCACCATGCTAAACAGGATGTGCCCACACTTCCAATCATTCCTCATTGGCTGCTGCGTTCAGTTTGAATTCTGGGAACTTCCGATTCCGGTATCTGATACGCGGGAAGTATCGGAATTCGGTATCGGAATTCCGATACCGCAAATATCGGCCGATACCCGATACTTGCGGTATCGGAATGCTCAACACTAGTAGTCACAAAAAAAGCGTTGCTATACGAGATGCCTATAACATAAAAATATATGAACAACTGGATATTACTAACAACTATATACCTGAGGATTACCTTGAGTTTCAAAATTCTAACTAATGTAGTTTTACAGATAATAGAAAACAAGTAACCTAGCAGGCCTGCGAGGCCCCAGGTACGCGTTCTAGGGTTTTAATATACATACACATATATTAAAGGACTAGTAAGTGTATACTCCCAAGATACATTTTGACACAGAAAAAATTGGAGTTCCATACACAG
Organism: Ranitomeya imitator; assembly: GCF_032444005.1. Lineage (NCBI taxonomy): Eukaryota > Metazoa > Chordata > Amphibia > Anura > Dendrobatidae > Ranitomeya > Ranitomeya imitator. Next base: position 144,308,569 of record NC_091284.1, on the reverse strand, counting down.
GGAAATTTGATAAAAAGTTTTGGTACACTTTATTGAAAATACAAAAAATACATAGACATAACAACAAATTTGATAAAAAGGACAAAACACCTAGTGAGGAAACAAGTAAAACCTCAGCATAACCAATGAGTAAATATGGACTCACACCAAGGTGTTGGTATACACTGCTCTATAATGATTATATTGCACCCAGTTCGTATATCAACAGTGTGTGTAAAAATCACTGAATGCCTACAAATACGAGATGTAGATGTGTGCCCTGATGCCTGTCATAGTGACCTGCACACAAACAAGAACTAGAGCGGTGATAATATATCTAATAAGAAATTGTCTTACCCATGGTGGAGATAGATCAGATGCCGAGGTACCAAATCAACCCCTCAATTTTTTGTGTAGGATAATGGCTCCTTTTATATTTTTTAGGCTGATATTGTGTTAGAGTGTACCTGGTCTTTTTGACTTGGTGTTCAGTCGTTTTTAGATGTTTGTATTTATGTTTATACTATATAATAAAAATATTATTATGTTTGGATTACACTCTATTTGGTCTTTTTTTGTACCAGTTTCTTGTCGTTAGTTCATGTTGTCGCATGCTGCATGTCATCGCATGCTGCATGTCGTCACATGTCGCATGCTGCATGTCGCATGCCAACGCATGGTGCATGTCGTCGCATGGTGCATGTTGTCGCATGCTGCATGCCATCGCATGCTGCATGCCATCGCATGCTGCATGCTGCATGTCATCACATGTTGCATGCTGCATGTTGCATGCCATCGCATGTCGCATGTTGTCGCATGGCACATGGCGCATGTCGCAGCAGATCTCATGTTGTCACACGTCACATGCTGCATGTCGTAGCATGCTGCCTGTCGTCGCATGCTGCCTGTCATCGCATGCTGCCTGTCATCGCATGCTGCATGTCGCATGTCGTCGCATGTTGTCAAATGTCGCATGCTGCATGTCGAATGATGTCATATGTCACATGTCGCATGGTGTATGTTGTATGTCTGTATTTCTGTGTTTTTTTTTTACATTCAACATATTAGCTGGATAATGGGACTACTACTGTCCCATCATTGGCTAATGTGTCACTGTCACTGTAGCAGGCAGAGCCCAATGGGACTTGTAGTCCTATCGGACGATGCCTGCACACACACACAGCAATGACCACCCCCTCCCCCGCAGCAGACCCCAGCACGGCCAGCAGACCCACCGCACACACCTGCAGACCCCAGCACCGCCCGCACATCCCAGACCACCGGCGCCCGCACACACCGTCACGCAGACCACTGGCGCCCACACATACCGGCACGCAGACCCCCAGTGCCGGCACGCAGACCACTGGTGCCCGCACATACTGGGACACAGACCACCGGCGCCCACACCTACCGGCACGCAGACCCCTGACGCTGCCCGCACATCCATTCCCTGCCTAGTCCCACCCACCCCCAGCACAGCCCCGCAGGCAGCCCCGCCCACAGCCCAGTCACTCTTGATGAGTGACCTCTGTCTGTGGAGGCTGGGTCACGCCTGCTGCTGACGTCACGTGGAAATTAAAAAAAAAATAAAAAAATAAATTTAGTGATTTTACTACATTCCTGCTGGATTCATCGATTTTTCTATGAACAGCCAGCTTCTTTAGCAATGACCTTTTGTGGCTTACCCTCCTTGTGGAGTGTCAATGACTGCCTTCTTGACATCTGACCGCATCCAAGACTTCTCCCGTGCTTCCCCCATACTCTGGAACTCTCTACCCCAACACATCAGACTCTCGCCTACCATAGAAAACATCAAAAAGAACCAGAAGACTCACCACTTCCGACAAGCCTACAGCCTGCAGTGATCCTCAACCTACTGAACCACCGCACAACCAGCTCTACCCTCTCCTAGTGTATCCTCACCTATCCCCTGCAGACTGAGCCCTCGGGGCAGGGTCCTCCCTCCTTCTGTCCCTGTTAGTGCCTTGTCTTTTGCTTATGTTTATTGTATTTGTTTATATTTGCCCTTTTTCACATGTAATGCACCATGGAATAAATGGCACTATAAAAATGTATAATAATAATAATCTGTCAAGTCAGCAGTATTCCCCATGAATATGGAACCTACTGAAACAGACTAAGGGACCTTTTTTAAATGCTTAAGAAGCCTTTGCAAGTGTTTTTTTAAATTATGCTAATTTACTGAGAAAATGACTTTTGGAGTTTCATTGGCTTTAAGCCATAATCATCAACACTAGCAGAAATATACAATTGAAATAGATAACTCTGTTTGTAATGACTCTATATGACATATGAGTTTCACTTTTTGTAGTGAATAACTGAAATAAATTAATTTTTTTATTCTTATATAATTTTGTTAGAAGCACCTGTAGATTAGAACAGTAGTCTGCAAAAAATACAGAGATTCTAATTGATAGGGGGAAAGACATAGGAAAGGTTCCAGCACCAGTGCTAGACTCGATGTGATTGATCAGTGATATAGTGTAGCTGCCTAAATTCCATTAGTCTTGCAGCATTTGAATTACAATTGCACATTTTTTCTTCATCCTTAAAGGGGTTCTCTGGTCTAAAATAACAAACCTATAGTCAATCTATGTGATTGCAGAAATGTGAATCCTCACTCTGCACACAATATACAGGTCCTTCTCAAAAAATTAGCATATAGTGTTAAATTTCATTATTTACCATAATGTAATGATTACAATTAAACTTTCATATATTATAGATTCATTATCCACCAACTGAAATTTGTCAGGTCTTTTATTGTTTTAATACTGATGATTTTGGCATACAACTCCTGATAACCCAAAAAACCTGTCTCAATAAATTAGCATATCAAGAAAAGGTTCTCTAAACGACCTATTACCCTAATCTTCTGAATCAACTAATTAACTCTAAACACATGCAAAAGATACCTGAGGCTTTTATAAACTCCCTGCCTGGTTCATTACTCAAAACCCCCATCATGGGTAAGACTAGCGACCTGACAGATGTCAAGAAGGCCATCATTGACACCCTCAAGCAAGAGGGTAAGACCCAGAAAGAAATTTCTCAACAAATAGGCTGTTCCCAGAGTGCTGTATCAAGGCACCTCAATGGTAAGTCTGTTGGAAGGAAACAATGTGGCAGAAAACGCTGTACAACGAGAAGAGGAGACCGGACCCTGAGGAAGATTGTGGAGAAGGACCGATTCCAGACCTTGGGGAACCTGAGGAAGCAGTGGACTGAGTCTGGTGTGGAAACATCCAGAGCCACCGTGCACAGGCGTGTGCAGGAAATGGGCTACAGGTGCCGCATTCCCCAGGTAAAGCCACTTTTGAGCTACAGAGAAGCAGCACTGGACTGTTGCTAAGTGGTCCCAAGTACTTTTTTCTGATGAAAGCAAATTTTGCATGTCATTCGGAAATCAAGGTGCCAGAGTCTGGAGGAAGACTGGGGAGAAGGAAATGCCAAAATGCCTGAAGTCCAGTGTCAAGTACCCACAGTCAGTGATGGTGTGGGGTGCCATGTCAGCTGCTGGTGTTGGTCCACTGTGTTTCATCAAGGGCAGGGTCAATGCAGCTAGCTATCAGGAGATTTTGTAGCACTTCATGCTTCCATCGGCTGAAATGCTTTATGGAGATGAAGATTTCATTTTTCAGGACGACCTGGCACCTGCTCACAGTGCCAAAACCACTGGTAAATGGTTTACTGACCATGGTATTACTGTGCTCAATTGGCCTGCCAACTCTCCTGACCTGAACCCCATAGAGAATCTGTGGGATATTGTGAAGAGAAAGTTGAGAGACGCAAGACCCAACACTCTGGATGAGCTTAAGGCCGCTATTGAAGCATCCTGGGCCTCCATAACATCTCAGCAGTGTCACAGGCTGATTGCCTCCATGCCACGCCGCATTGAAGCAGTCATTTCTGCCAAAGGATTCCCGACCAAGTATTGAGTGCATAACTGAACATTATTATTTGTTGGTTTTTTTGTTTGTTATTAAAAAACACTTTTATTTGATTGGATGGGTGAAATATGCTAATTTATTGAGACAGGTTTTTTGGGTTATCAGGAGTTGTATGCCAAAATCATCAGTATTAAAACAATAAAAGACCTGACAAATTTCAGTTGGTGGATAATGAATCTATAATATATGAAAGTTTAATTGTAATCATTACATTATGGTAAATAATGAAATTTAACACTATATGCTAATTTTTTGAGAAGGACCTGTATGCTATGAGGATTTGCCGGTGTCAGCCTCAAGGACAGCGGTCATGTTTGACTGCAAGTATGCAAATTCATACTTCCAGCCAGAACCCATCTAAACTGTTTCTGACCTCGTGCAATACACAAAGTGATAGCAGACTTGTTATTTTATGAAACCAATGATATTCCTCACATGAAATATAGTTGATCCCTTCCAAACTAAATATCATATACCTGTAGCATCATAGAAGAAGCAGCGTGAATAATCAGTTCATAAATGTAAATAATTGTAGTTGTTCACAACAAAGTTATAGCTATACTGGAATGATACCATCACACAATGTTACCAAAATTATATTAGTCATTAGTAACACAAGGTACTTTCATAAAAACAAGAATTTTTTATTAATGTTACAATATTAAAACATATACATGAAGGGTGCTGAGTTATTGAAAAAAGGACATAATACCATACCAGGCTTATCACAAAAAAAAAAAGCAGCACTATAAAAATGTCTCATTAGTAATGCCAAGGTACAGCAGATTTAAAGTAAGATTAAATATAAAGTGCATATTTATATAGCTAAAAAAGTTATCCCAGTAAATGGCTGTAATGACAACATGCCATGTATAAGGTGCCTGAAAAAAGCCCCATTACATTGCAATTGAATGTGCAAATACTGCTGTTTTTGTAAATAGGCATAAGTAAAGTGCAAAAGAAAAAGGGCATAAAATACCTACGAAGTTATGTGCATGTGGATATCCCGGGCGTCCCTCTGCCCTGACGAGCATTTCGCACTGCTTCTTCTGGACGCGCCTCCACATCCCCACTAAGAAGTTGAAGATCACAGCTACCAACAATGTGCCGAAAAGGCCTTGAATGTTTGTAAATTAATTTTCTCTTGAGCAAACTTTCCCTTTTAATAAAGTGATACCGAATGATGTATACACAGATCTCATGTCTACTCAGCGTGAGAGACTGGGGAGTCCACCACTCCTCTGTTGGTCATTTGTATTGTAGCTGTTCCATCTCGAATGTTCAACGTGGATATTTTCTCTCTGAGCCCTGTTCATACAGGTACTATACAGATGATCAGGTTTTTAAATAAATCAGATAGGGATTATATACAGGGTGGAGCGCGGTAATTTGCTGATTTGGGAATTAAATAAAAAAATTATGATCATTAGAAAAATTTATTTTATATTTTAATTATACTGAACAGTAATGGAATTTTTAAATTACATGGTTTTAAATAGTGTATCTGGCAAATGTCGACCTTCGCTATCCACACACTGCTGCATACGTTTTCTGAAGTTTTCATGAACTCTAACAAGCATGTCCACTGGTATTCTGCCAATTTCAGCTTCAATATTGTTCCTTAGGTCTTCCAAGGTGTTGGGACGGTTGATATACACCTTAGACTTCAGGTAACCCCAAAGGAAAAAATCGCATGGGGCTAAATCTGGTGAGCGTGCTGGCCAGTTCACATCTCCCCTCAAAGAGATAAGCCGTCCAGGAAACATTTGCCTCAAACAATTCATGGTAACCCTCGCTGTGTGTGCAGTGGCACCATCCTGTTGGAACCATGTATCCTCTAGTTCCATTGCCTCAAGAGCCGGCTGAAAATAATCCTGTATCATAGACAAGTACCGTTCGGAGTTCACAGTTATGGCACGACCATTATCCTGAAAAAAGTAAGGACCAATGATGCCTGAGGTGAAAATGTGCCTCATCAGAAAAAAACACAATTGCGTCACGGGGTATCGTTGCTAACATGTCTTCACAAGAGGTCCGCCGTGTCAAATAGTCCCATGCTGACAAATGTTGGACCACACACATTTTATACGGGTGAAAATTCAGTTCATCATGAAGAATCCGGTGGAGAGAACGTCTTGAAATGCCAAGAGCAAATGATTGCTTCCGAGCAGAGCGTTTCGGAGATTGCAGTACTGCTGCTCTAACTCTCTCGATATTTTGTGGTGTTGTAATCCTTCTCTCAGGTCCCCTTCGTACACATGACACATTCCCTGCTGTTCTGAATGTATTCACCCAATTTACAATTGATTGCCGTCCAGGAACACGTCCGCGTGGAGGAACAGCGAATTGTAAACGAAAAGCACGCTGCACTGCAATGATCGAGTGGGCATTTGAAAAATACGCTTCAACACAAAATGACCTCTCCTCACGTGTCCACTGCATGATGGCAACTGAAAGGCAGAGGAATACAAATCTCCCATCAGCCACTGTAAGCCACACCCACTCTCCCCTCTCTTCGACCGACAGTGCCGCCACAGCATGCAGTGCAAAAAAGCAAATTACCGCGCTCCACCCTGTACATTAGACAGGACTGCTCTATTATGGGTATACCTTGGCGATTGGTGGAGCAGCTTAACATACTTTTTTTTGCAAAAAAACGTATTAACTAAATACCCTGTATTTTTTCATTTTTTGACTAGCACTTGCTTATTTACTGTGACTTTTTTACAAGAGTATTTTTGACCTCTCTGTGCGCTTTTGTGTTTTCAAGTTCTTTGGTGGTGTGAACAGGTTCCTTCAGACTTGTTCGCTATGCAGGTGGCCCATGTGTTTTTGGTTTTATAATTGTTCTCTTGTTTCTACAAGACTGGGGAGTTCACCACTCCTCTGTGAGTCATTTGCATTGTAGCTCTTCCATCTTGCATGTTCAACGTGGATATTTTCTCTCTGAGCCTTGTTCATACAGGTACTATACAGATGATCAGGTTTTTAAATACATCAGATAGGGATTATATACATTAGACAGGACTGCTCTATTATGGGTATACCTTGGCGATTGGTGGAGCAGCTTAACATACTTTTTTTGCAAAAAAACGTATTAACTAAATACCCTGTATTTTTTCATTTTTTGACTAGCACTTGCTTATTTACTGTGACTTTTTTACAACAGACTATTTTTTATCCTCTCTGTGCGCTTTTGTGTTTTCAAGTTCTTTGGTGGTGTGAACAGGTTTCTACAGATTTGTTCGCTATGCAGGTGGCCCATGTGTTTTTGGTTTTATAATTGTTCTCTTGTTTCTACAAGACTGGGGAGTTCACCACTCCTCTGTGGGTCATTTGCATTGTAGCTGTTCCATCACGCATGTTCAACATGGATATTTTCTCTCTGAGCCCTGTTCATACAGGTCCTATACAGATGATCAGGTTTTTAAATACATCAGATAGGGATTATATACATTAGACAGGACTGCTCTATTATGGGTATACCTTGTCGATTGGTGGAGCAGCTTAACATACTTTTTTGCAAAAAAACGTATTAACTAAATACCCTGCATTTTTTCATTTTTGACTAGCACTTGCTTATTTACTGTGACTTTTTTACAACAGAGTATTTTTTTACTTCTCTGTGCGCTTTTGTGTTTTCAAGTTCTTTGGTGGTGTGAACAGGTTCCTACAGACTTGTTCGCTATGCAGGTGGCCCATGTGTTTTTGGTGAGATAATTGAAAGATGTATTCCATTTTGTTCATGTCCACTTTTTGAAAGAAAGAAGAAAAGAAGTATGAAATAGTGGGCAGATGTGTGATTTTGGTCAGTAAGGAGGTGATGTCAGATACAGATAGTTAGATATGCGTGTCATCGGTGTACTGATGATATTGCAAACTGTGCCATTGCATGAGCTGTCCCAGGCTGAAGAGGTAGATGAAGAAGAGTAGGGGTCCTACAACTGAGCCTTGAGGAACACCGAAAGACAGGGGTCGAAGTGAGGAAGTGATGTGGGAGAGGGAGACACTAAATGTCCCCGTTACAGTCTTGTTGATTTTTAAAGACCCCAAAAAGGCCATTTGCACCACTGGCCATGCCCGCATTAGCAGGGGTAGCAAAACTACCAGCCTGACCACCACCAGCATGATCAAGCACATGACAGCAAAGCACACTACTTTGTGGGCCGAATAACAGGCTCCAGGAACAGTGTCTGCGGGTGATACCACTGCTTCTTCCGCTGTTGTGCGTGCAAGCCAATCCCCTGTCCATGGTTCATGCAAAGATGCCTCCTGCCCTGCATCTGTCGCCACACTACAAAATTTACAAATTTGTTGTCTGCTGGCACTTAAAATGTTGCCAATTAGGCTCGTGGAGGCAGAAGCTTTCTGCAACATGATTTTGGCAGCCATCACAAGGTATTCTGTCCTGGCCATTATTTCTACGGTTTTGCCATCCTGGCATTACACAAGCATGTGTTCCAATTCATGACCCGGGCCCCCAACCATGCTGTTCCTGGGAAAGACCACCTAACCTCGGACACATGGACAAGGGATTGTGGGCATGAATGGTACATCTCGCTGACGGCACACTGGGATAACATAATGGAAGCTGGGACCCAGTGGGACCTTGAGATGGAACACGTCCTCCTGATGAGGAGGATTGCAGGTCCTAAATCAATTACACTTGCCCACAGTCTACAGCTCTTGCACCTCCTCCTCCTCCTCTTCAACCTCCATGTCCGAAATGAACACATCAGTCAGAAGCTGGAAGCACTGCAGCACTGCCTCAGCCAAGCAGCAGCAGGCTGTGCTGAAGGTAATAAGCTTAGGTGAAAAAACCACACAATACTGGAGAGTTGTGGACAGCTCTGAAAGAGCAGGCAGATCTGTGGTTGACACTGATGAACCAACAGCCAGGTATAGTCATGCGTGACAATGGCCGGAACCTGGTGGTGGCTCTGAGATGAGGCGAGCTCACACATTTACCATTCCTGGCCCATGTGCTTAACCTCATTGTTCAACATTTTCAGAAAAGTGACCCGGAGTTGCCAGATCTGCTTGGGAATGTACGACGCCCTGCGTGCCCATTTTAGAAAGTCAGCTAGAGCTTCATCCGCCCTTGCCGTGCTTCAACAGCATTTGCAGCTTCTGGCTCACCAACTGGTGTGTGATGTCCCCATGCATTGGAACTCTTCACTGCAGATGTTGGAAAGGATTTGGGAGCAGAAGAGGGCCGGTGATGACTACCAGCATCAACAAGGACGTTGGTATTCTGTTCTGACACACGAGATCTCAGGTGTGGACATGGATGTCAGACATATGTACCACCCTTCAAAACTTTGAGGAATCCACTAAGATGGTGAGCGGCAATGAAGCCATAATTAGCATCACCATCCAGCTTCTCTGTGTTCTAATAATATTTATAGTGATTTTATATAGTGCCAACATATTTACAGTTTAACAGTTTCAAACACAACAGTCCTAAGTAACAACAATAACAATAATACAATAATTAAACCAAAATAAAATGATCCTGCTCGTGACAGCATAAAATCTACAATGAGGTGGGGGAGATATAAACCACAGGGTTGTATTTACAATGATGCATTTACAATGATAGCAAAGAGTTTAGCCAAACGTTGTGGAGGCCTGAGGACCAGGAGGAGGACAACATAGTCAATCGTCCTCTTGGTGACGATACGGAAGTCTTGCCTGTTAGCAGTCTGGGACAAATTTGGCTGACTTTAAGTTACTCTGTGTTTCCCTTGACCCTCGCGTTCTCAAAATTTTGGATGACAGCAGGCAATACTGATTGATGACACTTCTAGACCCACTGTAATTGGAGAATTTTATATCTCTTAGTGCAGAGGCAGACAGGTGTTCTAAAATGTTGCAGTACCAGAGGGCCCTTCTAGCGGAATTACTAAAAAAAATTCCTATCTCAAAACGCAGAGATCATAGTTCATTGGCCAACCAAGAAGTACAGGTGAGAGAGACACAACTCCAATCCAGCTGAGGCAGTGGAACACTGGAAAAGTTCTGGGAGAGTTTACTCAGACCCTCCCATCGCCCTTGACCTGAGGCATGGGGTACTCTTACAAGGAGTGCAAAGTTTGGGAAGATGCTGAGTGAGTACCATACTTACCATACCATCGTTCACCATCATTTCTCTGTGCCTTATAATTATTGGGTGTCCAAGCTGAACACGTGGCATGAACTGGCTCTCTCTACTGCGCATGTAGACTGTACTTATGGTCATGGAGCACATGGTGTTTTGCTCTCAGGCAGTCACTGGGCACAAGGCACCTCACTAGTGTTGAGCGATACCTTCCGATATTCGGAAATATCAGTATCGGATTGTATCGGCCGATATAAAAAAAATATCGGATATTGCCGATACCGATACCCGATACCAATGCAAGTCAATGGGACACAAATATTGGAATTAAAATAAGCCCTTCTTGTCCTTGTACATCCTGTTCCGGAGAGGGAAGAGTGAGGGCAGTGCGTGGGTGGAGACTGCGTGACTGTGTGGGACCATGGGGGGTCTGTGCGGGCCTGCCGGGGGTCTGTACGGGCCTCTTGGGTGGTCTGTGCGGCGGGCCGGGGGTCTGTGTAGCCTGCTGGGGGTCTGTACGGGCCTCTCAAAGGTCTGTGTGGCCTGCCGGGGGTCTGTGCCAGCCTCTTGGGGGGTCTGTGTGGCCTGCTGGGGGTCTGTGCGGCCTGCCAGGGGTCTGTACGGACCTCTCTGGGGTCTGTGCGGCCTGGCGGGGGTCTGTATTGGCCTCCCGGGGGTCTGTGTGGCCTGCTGGGCATTGTTGTTTGTGTGCAGGCATCATCCAATGGGACTACAAGTCCCATCGGGCTATGCCTGCTACAATGGTAGTGATTGACACATTAGCCAATGATGGGACAGTAGTAGTCCCATCATCCGGCTAATATGTTGAATGTAAAAAAAAACATACCTACTACATACATACTGCATACATACAACATACATACCAATGGTGTTCAAAAGTCCTGCATAGGCGCGAAGAAAACTATATGTTTTATACTTCTGCATCTCTACAGTGAAACTGGTGGAACATACTGTATATGTTTTTGTAATCCCTCATTGTATGCCATACTCATTTTTGAATGTCCCAAGTGTATAAATTGTTATGATATGCACATTTTTGATAATTTTTTTTACAGCATAACCATACACCAGTACAGTGTGTAGAATGGTGAACAGGTTTCTAAGTTCATTAACTTCCAATGCAACTTCACATAGACTTAAATTTTACTTTTTAAGATTTATTATTTTTTATTTAATTCAGAGTGTTGAGCAGAAGGCAGCATTTTCTTATTAAGGATGTCTATGTATTTTTTTGCATTAACCATACCCTCCACAATATGAAGCCTTCCAACACCATTGGCTGCCATACAGCCCCAGACCATTACTTTCATCGGATGTTTCACAGAGGAGCTCAAACACTCTGGCTTGTACTCTTCATGTGGGAACTTTCTCACATAAGACTTGCCATCATTTCCTAAAATGCAAAAAGTGTTTTCATCACTAAATAGCACTTTTTCCCACTCCTCCTTCCTCCATTTTAAATATTTTGCCTTTGTCTTTGTATGGCTGTCATCAATGGCTTCTTTCGGGCCTTGCACCCTCTCAATCCTGCTTCCAAACATCTCTTCCTAACAGTTGATGTTGCTACCTCAATATTGCACTTTTCTTGCCATTCTCGCAGAAGCTGAGGACATGTGAGCTTTCAATTGGCAAGGGATGTTCTTATTAGTACTCTATCCTCCCTTTTAGTTGACTTTCTGGGCCGACCAGATCTGGGCCTGTCCTGGGTAATTCCAAGCTGCTTATGTTTCTGCAAAATTCTTATGACTGTACTCTGATTACAGCCGACCTTCCTTGCGATCTGGAGGCCAGTATAACCCTCTTCATGTAGCACCACAACTCGCACACGATCCTCCGCTGGCAAAAATCTGAAGGCTCCCATCATAAAACTCTACAGTATGATTCACTAGATAGACCAAGAGATAAAACAAACAAAGCAGCAGATGTGATGCAATGTAATGCAATCTGATTGGCTGCCATATCCAGGTTATGATTGGTCACAAGAACCTCATCTGTGATTGGCTAATTTTGGATCTGAAGCTGTACAATATTTAGTTTTGCTTTCAATTCCCATATTGTTGCAATAATTTCAGGCAAAACTGCTTCAAAAGCTAAAAATATTACAGGAAGAGAATGCAAAATTGTATTCTGAGCAAAACCATATATAATATGTCATATTAGCATCGAAGATATTCGACAGAAAATGTTTAAAACTTGAAAAATCAATCAATTTATCCTATGCCTATGCAGGACTTTTGAACACCACTGTACATGCATACTTCATACATACATACATACATACATACTACATACATACAACATACTACATACATACTACATACATACAACATACTACATACATACTACATACATACAAACAACATACTACATACATGCTACAAACATACATACAACATAATACATACATACTACATACATGCATACAACATACTACATACAAACTACATACATACTACATGAACACACTTTATGGCAATTGCTGCATGGGAAACTTTCTCACACAGCAATGCCAAAAGTGAGACTATAGACTATTTTTTTACAGCGGCAGAGGAATACAATGCTCCTAGAGAGCGGTCGCATCAGCTGATGCTGCCGTTCTCCACGGGAGATCGTCGTGGGACACTCGTGGATTTCTGCAGATTAGGGAGTATATTGGTTGTTTGTTATTTTAATCTTTTTTACAGATGACACTGGCTTCGGGGATCAAAATGACAAGCAATGGTGAGTATGTACTCTATGTTATATGTACTGTATGTATGTATTGTATGTATTGTATGTAATGTATGAATGTATGTATTGTATGTATGCAGTATGTATGTATGCAGTAGGTATGTATGTTGTATGTATGTTGTATGTAGTATGTATGTAGTACTGTATGTATGTTGTATGTATTTAGTATGTATGCATGTATGTAATATGTATTGTAGCGTGGCTAAAGGGTGTCTAATCGACGGGAGATATGTGTCACATAGATGGCTTGCCGCTGTGATGTAACCATAGCTACCTATATGTGTTTCAGGACCTGTGGTGATGTCACAACCACATGTCTGGTCATGTGATAGGTTCTGGGTGTGGTTAGACATATAAAAGAAAGCCTAATGCTTAACACAGTGGATATGTGTGGAGGTGCTAGCCTCCAGAGTGTGTTAAGGGTCCAGGACTGAGCCTGATGGACTGGACACTTGTTTTTCTTTTCCTGAGCAAAAGGCTATTTGTTTTCTGTTATTTTTGCCATGTGGTTTATGAAGTAATAAACCCTGTGAACTTTTAAAGGAACACGCCTCCTGAGTGTCAGCCGTCGCACCTGAGTGAGTGAAATCCCTACAATTGGTGGTAGACGTGCGGGCAGCGTTCCCAGCGAAGACATAAGTCTATTATTGGATGTCCTGGGTCAAGTCTGTTGTAAGCCAGCAAGCATTGCCGGGAAAAATGGAGGAACTGCTGAAACACTTGGTCCAGTTGCAGTCACAGCAGCAAGAGACCAACAGGCTGTTGCAGTCACAGCAGCAAGAGACCAACAGGCTGTTGATGCAGCAGATACAACAGAGCCAGCAGGAGCAACGGCAGCAGATGCAGCTTCTGGCAACCGCCATCCAGGGCAAGACGAGCGCCCCAACCCCAGGTCTGGCTGATTACACCCACGTCCGGAAGACGGTAAGACGCGCATTGCAGAAAATGACTCCCGGGGATGATGTTGAGGCCTTCCTGACGGTGTTTGAGAGGGTCGCTGAGAGGGAAAAACTTCCACCAGAGCAGTGGGCAGAGGTATTGGCGCCTTATCTGACGAGGGAACCTCAGAAGGCGGACTATGATTTGACCTTGCAGGATGCCAAGGAATATCACAAATTGAAATCTGAGGTTCTCGCACGTTTGGGGGTGACACTGACTGTTAAAGCACAGCGAGTTCACTGCTGGGCCTATCATCGGGACAAACCGCCTCACTCCCAAATGTTTGACCTGTTGCACCTGGTCCAGAAATGGCTGCAGCCAGAGTCCTCTATGCCTGCACAGATGGTAGAATGGGTGATGATGGATTGGTTTGTGCATTCCCTCCCGAGGTCCATAAAGACTTGGGTTGCCCAGGGTGATCCCCAGAATGCCGATGAGCTGATCTGACTGGTTGAGAGATACCAAGGGTTGGAAGGCTCCTCCGGGAGGCAACCCATGCCGTACTGGGGGTCCCAGAAAGGAGCTGAGTCCCAAAAAGGGGTGGCGCGTCCAAGGTCACAAAGGGCGGGGGATGTGGTGCCCAAGGTCCCTACGGGTGATATTATTTGTTGGAGGTGCCACGGGCCAGGACATATAGCTGCCCGTTGTTCCCAGACCACTGAGCAGATGGACTGCAGCATGGGATGCCGTAGTTCATACTATGCATATCCAGCCTGCAGTGTAAACTCTCCGCCCAACGAGGGGCCCCAAGCGTGTTCTGTAAAGGTGAACGGTCGAGCAGTAATGGAGCTGTTAGACTCGGGGAGCTTAGTGACCCTGGTGATGGCCACTTTCCCTCTCCACCTGCTCCCGGGAAAGAAGGTTGGCATGCGGTGCATACACGGTGATGCCAAGGACTACCCTATGGCCAGGGTGGATATTGAAACGGCGTGTGGCACTGAGTCCCATGAAGTTGGCGTAGTTCGGGACTTGTTGCACCCTATAATTATTGGTCGAGATTTCTGTTTGTTTTGGGATTTATGGGGTAAGGGTTCTGAGGTCGCTAGCAAGAGTAGGGAACCAATGAACCCTAAAAAGGTATCGCCACACCCAGAGTCAGACAGGTTTCCTTTTTGTGTTCTGGTTGGGGATAAGGAGGAAGTGTCCCTTGCATCTGACATTCTGGAGTTAGAGGTGACCGGTGAAAATTTTGGGACTGCCCAACATAGGGACCCCACTCTGAGGGAAGCCTTTAATAATGTCACATTTATTGACGGTGTGGTACAGGAGTCGGGGGCGGACACAAGATTTCCCCACTTTCTAATGAGTGGGGAGTTGTTGTACCGGGTCACGAAAATAAGGGAGGAGTTGGTAGAGCAGTTGGTAGTGCGGGGTCTATATAGAGGGAAGGTGTTGGACATGGCCCATTCACACATCTTGTGTGGACACCTAGGGGTGGAAAAAACGCAGGAACGGGTTGTGCAGAGGTTCTATTGGCCTGGGTGTCACCGGGAAATAGTGAATTATTGCAGGTCCTGCCCTACATGTCAGCTAACTGCTCCCACTCCTCATTTCCGGAACCCCCTTGTGCCATTGCCCATTATTGAGGTGCCATTCGAGAGAATTGCCATGGACTTGGTCGGTCCCATAGTTAAATCAGCCCAGGGCCATCAGTATATATTAGTCATCCTGGACTATGCCACACGCTATCCTGTGGCAATTCCCTTGAGAAATTCTTCCTCAAAGAGTATAGGTCGCGAGTTGGTCCATGTCTTTTTCCGGACAGGTCTGCCGAAGGAGATCCTGACTGACCAGGGGACACCTTTCATGAGCAAGGTGATGAGGGAATTATGCAAAGCCCTGAAAATCTCCCAGTTGAGGACCTTGGTGTACCATCCCCAGTCAGATGGCCTTGTTGAGAGATTTAACAAGACACTGAAGAGCATGCTGAGAAAAGCTATAGAGAAAGACGATAGAGACTGGGATTGTCTCTTACCCTATCTGATGTTTTCCATTCGTGAAGTTCCACAGGCCTCCACAGCGTTCTCACCGTTTGAGCTTCTATATGGCTGACATCCGCGAGGACTCCTGGATATAGCCAAGGAAACCTGGGAAGCCGAAGTCACGCCCCACAGAAGCGTCATTGAGCATGTGGCCCTGATGCAGCAGAGGATTGCAAAGGTGATGCCTATCGTGAAAGAACACCTCCTCCAGGCACAAGAAGCTCAGGCCAGAGTCTACAACCGGTCTGCAAGAGTGAGGCAGTTCAATCCGGGAGACCGAGTTCTTGTGTTAGTTCCAATGGTGGAAAGCAAGTTCTTGGCCAAATGGCAAGGGCCGTATGAGGTTGTCGAGAAACTTGGTGAAGTAAATTATAAAATTCACCAACCAGGAAGACGGAAACCATTCCAAGTATACCATGTCAACCTCATCAAGCCGTGGCAAGATAGAGAGCCGACAGTAACTCCATCGTTGTTAAGCAACCCAGAAGGTGAGGTTGGAGCGGTTACTATAGCGGAGACGCTATCGAAGACCCAGAAACAGCAGTGTCGGGAGTTACTCCAGAAAAACAGGGACCTGTTTTCTGAGTTACCTGGGTACACGAAGGTCATAGAGCATGAGGTCCTGACAGAGCCACATGTGCGCGTGAACGTGAAGCCCTATAGAATTCCTGAGGCCCGTCGAGAAGTAGTCTCCAAGGAAGTGGAGCATATGTTGAAGCTTGGAGTCATTGAGGAATCCAAGAGCGGTTGGTCGAGCCCAATTGTCCTGGTCCCAAAACCTGATGGGGAGTGGAGATTTTGCAATGACTATAGAAAGTTGAATGAGGTCTCCAAGTTCGACGCATATCCCATGCCCCGCGTTGATGAGCCCATCGAAAGGCTTGGGCCCGCCAGGTACATAACCACCTTGGATTTGACGAAGGGGTATTGGCAGATCCCCATGGCACAGGAAGCCAAGGAAAAGATGGCGTTTTCTACACCAGATGGATGCTTCCAGTATGTCCGGATGCCGTTTGGCCTACAGGGAGCTCCGGCCACCTTCCAAAGGGCTATGGATAGAATCCTTTCACCCCACAAGGCATACGCTGCTGCGTACCTGGATGATATGATCATCTTTAGCCCGGACAGGGAGAGTCATCTAGAAAAGGTCCAAGCGGTGTTTGATGCTATAAGAGAGGCGGGGTTTACAATAAACCCGAAGAAGTGTGCCTTGGGTAAAGAAGAAGCTAAGTACCTTGGATATATAGTGGGTCATGGAGAAATAAAACCCCAAATCAGTAAAGTTGAGGCAATTCAAACATGGCCAAAACCAGTTTCTAAAAAGCAAGTTAAAGCCTTCCTGGGAATCGTGGGATATTACAGGAGGTTCATCCCAAACTTCGCCACAATGGCTGCGCCTCTGACTGATCTGCTAAAAGGGACAAAATCAGTAATGGTTAAATGGTCCGAAGAAACAGAGTTAGCATTCCAAGAGATGAAAGAGGCTGTGTGTAAGCAACCCGTTCTGATGGCCCCAAACTTCAAGAAAGAGTTTATCCTTCAGACAGATGCCTCAGGTAGGAGCAGTCCTTTCCCAAGAGCTACATGGGGAGGAGCATCCTGTTCTCTATCTGAGTAGGAAGCTATCCTCATCTGAAAAGAACTACTCAGTCGTAGAGAAGGAGTGCTTGGCCATAAAGTGGGCAGTGAACACATGACGGTACTATCTGCTGGGACGTAAATTTAGACTGATATCCGACCATGCCCCACTTAGGTGGATGAGGGAAACGAAGGGTAGAAATGCTATGGTCACCCGTTGGTTCTTAGCCCTGCAGGACTTCTGTTTCCATGTGGAACATAGGGCCGGAAAGCTGCACGGTAATGTTGATGCCCTCTCAAGAATCCCTTGTTTAGTGGGGGAAAGTGCCAAGCCCCACGGCTTTAGGCAGAGGGGGGAGGTATGTAGCGTGGCTAAAGGGTGTCTAATCGACGGGAGATATGTGTCACATAGATGGCTTGCCGCTGTGATGTAACCATAGCTACCTATATGTGTTTCAGGACCTGTGGTGATGTCACAACCACATGTCTGGTCATGTGATAGGTTCTGGGTGTGGTTAGACATATAAAAGAAAGCCTAATGCTTAACACAGTGGATATGTGTGGAGGTGCTAGCCTCCAGAGTGTGTTAAGGGTCCAGGACTGAGCCTGATGGACTGGACACTTGTTTTTCTTTTCCTGAGCAAAAGGCTATTTGTTTTCTGTTATTTTTGCCATGTGGTTTATGAAGTAATAAACCCTGTGAACTTTTAAAGGAACACGCCTCCTGAGTGTCAGCCGTCACACCTGAGTGAGTGAAATCCCTACAGTATGTATGTAGTATGTATGTAGTATGTAGCATGCATGTATGAATGTTAGGAGTCGAGTTTCCTCTGCTGCACAGGGGGAATCTTGATCCGTCTCCGCTGCGGTCTCCCATTCTTCTCCAGCCGCAGTGGAGTCTGCTCAGCAGGGACGTCGATCCCAGCGTCTCGCTCAGTCTGACTCTGTGCGAAGAGTAACTGCTGCTTTTCCTGCTTCTGCCATTGAAGCCAGTGCTGGGCAGCGGCGAGTGGACGTTTCTGGATCTAAGTCCTGCTTTTCTCTGTCTGAGCATGCCCAGGGCAGGATCTCCCGTTGGAGATCGAGGGTCACATGCTCAGGTATTGCAGCACATCCCATTGGTCCTCCTGGAAGGTCCTGAAAGGGCAAAACTTCGGTAGCAGCTTCCTGTGCTGCAACTATATAAGCTGCGCATGACCGCACGGCCATGCGCTAGTATTGTCTTGATTATACGTGTGTGTGCTGTGAGTGAAAGTCGCTCTTTAAATAACCCTCCCTATTGGATGACTGTTCGCGGAAGGTGTATGTTTGCTATGTAGCGCCCGACTTATCCAACAGCACGTTACACACATAACTGGGTCTAGTTACTGTGACCGCCTGTACGGCGCCGTGCGCTTACCTGACCCAAGCCTGGGTGGTTAGCAGCGTCCGTTTGTGCGGCACCGCACGCACTCTTGTGCCACTTAAACTATATTATTTCTGTCACTCTGACACCCCAGTAGTGGTGTCGAGCGCATGAGGTCTTTATGAACTCAAATCCTAAGTCTTGGGTTTGAGTTCTGAGACTCTTTGCTTGCGCTCTTTGTGCGGTACCGCGGCCCTGTGACTCAACAGGGTTCGCTTCCTCCACACTGGGTGAAGTTAACCCATGTGTGTATCTTTTGGTACCGCCATATCATCCTCTCTACTAGCAGCAGGGTTTTCACCTGCACGGTGGACCTCGGACTGCGAACACACCTAGTATCATAACATCTTGTACTTGCTGCGTTCCGCCAGTCGTAACATAATACTAGCGCCAAGGTCTGGCAAGTAAATGATGGACGATCAGCGTTCTCAGCGGTACATCCAGCAGCTGGAGGGAAGGTTGGCGGCTCTTGAGCGTTCAACCTCAGCTGTGGATGTCACTGCTGTCGCTGTTCAGGCTGCTAGTGTTGCTGCAGCCACCTTGTCCACTGCCGCTCCTGTCCCGACTCTAACCCGCCTCCCGCTACCAGAGAAATTCTCTGGTGACAGTAAGTCTTGTAGGGGTTTCGTGAGTCAGTGCTCTATCCATCTCGAGCTGCTGGCCTCTCGTTTCTCTACAGAGCGGGCTAAGGTGGGGTTTATTGTCTCTCTTCTATCGGACAGGGCGTTGCAGTGGGCTATGCCGCTATGGGAGCGTGGCGATCATGTGGTGCAGAGTGCTCCGTTGTTTCTGAGCACTCTGAAACAGGTCTTTTTAGGACCTCGTGTCACCCATGATACGGCGCTCCAACTCTTGGCATTGACTCAGGGCGCGTCCTTGGTCAGCCATTTTGCCGTCCACTTCCGCACCTTAGCATCTGAGCTGGAGTGGTCGGATAAAGCCCTCATTCCTATATTTTGGAGGGGGCTGGCTGACCACGTTAAGGACGCCCTGGCCACTAGGGAGATTCCTGCCACACTGGAGGAATTAATAACTCTATCCACTCGTATTGACCTCCGTTTTCACGAGCGGAGGTTAGAGCGAGCCCAGTGTAGGCAGAGGTTTCGGCTGGCTCCCACCTTCGCCAAACCTTTGGAATCTCCAGACCAGGCTCCTGAGTCCCATGAGCCTGTGGTAGTGTCACGAGCGGGATCTAAGTCTCGGACCGCTCGTGCACTCCAGATTTGTCATCTTTGCCAACAGTCAGGACATCTTGCCTCCAGATGTCTCAAGCGGTCGAGGAAACGTCAGCGTCTAGTGGTAGTTGGTGGAGGTGCACTAGACACGGCGACGTTTGCCTCCAAATTGTCCTTTAAGGGGACAATAACATTAGGCTCATCCTCCCACTCGGTAGAACTCTGCGTGGATTCTGGGGCGGAGGGCAATTTTATGTCTTCTGCCTTCGCCCAACGTCAATTCCCCTGGTCATGCTATCTCAACCAGTAACGGTACCAGTGGTGAATGGGTCGACACTGCCCACACAGATTACACATCAAACTATCCCTTTTACTCTGTCCATGTCGCCATCTCATCAGGAGATTATATCTCTACTCATCATTCCTGAGGGAATTGATGAGGTTCTCTTGGGGATACCTTGGTTACGGTATCACTCTCCTCACATCGAGTGGTCCTCAGGCAGAATTCTGGGATGGGGTGAATCTTGTGGGAACAGGTGTCATCGAGAGTGCGTTCAGGTTGCTACTACAGAGGTACCCGCAGATCTTTCCTCTCTCCCCAAGCAATATTGGTCTTATGCAGACGTGTTCTCCAAAAAGGCGGCGGAGATCCTTCCGCCCCATCGACCCTATGACTGTCCTATTGATCTCTTGCCTGGTGCTGAGCCTCCCCGGGGTCGAGTCTATCCACTATCTCTCCCGGAGACGGAGGCAATGTCTCAGTACATTCAAGAGAATCTGGCAAGAGGGTTCATCAGGAAGTCAGTGTCACCTGCTGGGGCAGGGTTCTTTTTTGTGCAGAAGAAGAATGGAGAACTACGTCCATGTATAGACTACAGGGGTCTTAATGCTATCACAGTTAAGAACAAGTACCCTTTGCCTTTGATATCTGAGCTTTTCGATAGGCTTCGGGGAGCTAGAGTGTTTACTAAACTAGATCTGCGGGGTGCTTATAACCTGATTCGCATCCGTGAGAGGGACGAATGGAAAACGGCGTTTAACACCAGAGATGGGCACTATGAGTATCTGGTGATGCCCTTCGGGCTCTGTAATGCCCCGGCCGTTTTCCAAGACTTTGTCAACGACATCTTCCGGGATATGCTTTCCACCTCAGTTGTAGTCTATCTGGATGATATTCTCATCTTTTCTCCAGATATTGACTCCCACCGGAGAGATGTTGGCAGAGTCTTCGACCTCCTACGGGCAAACTCTCTTTATGCGAAGTTGGAGAAGTGTATGTTTGAGCAGGAGTCCTTACCTTTCCTGGGCTATATCATCTCCGCCCAGGGATTGGCTATGGATCCTGCCAAACTACAGGCTGTGATGGACTGGCAAGAGCCCCATTCTCTTAAAGCGGTGCAGCGCTTTATGGGGTTCATTAACTATTACCGCCAGTTCATTCCCCACTTCTCAACTCTGGTAGCTCCCTTGGTAGCCCTCACCAAGAAGGGAGCGAATCCCAAATTGTGGTCAGAAGAGGTCTCCAAGGCCTTCACTTCTATTAAGTCCCACTTTGCTAGCGCTCCCATCTTACATCGTCCCGATGTGGGTAAGCCATTCCTAATGGAGGTGGATGCCTCATCCGTTGGTGCTGGAGCAGTCCTCTATCAAAAGGATGCTCAAGGTCGGAAGCATCCATGCTTCTTCTTCTCAAAGACCTTCACGCCAGCGGAGAGAAACTACTCCATCGGGGATAGGGAGTTGCTAGCAATGAAGTTGGCCTATTCGGAGTGGAGACATCTTCTGGAAGGTGCGCGGTTTCCCTTCCAAGTGTACACGGACCACAAAAATTTGGTCTATTTGCAAACAGCCCAGCAGCTAAATTCTCGCCAGGCCAGATGGTCCTTGTTCTTCTCCTGGTTCCACTTTTCCCTTCATTATCTCGCTGGGGAGAAGAATATTCGTGCTGATGCTCTCTCTCGCTCCCTTATGTCAACTGAGGAGGAGGAAGAGGAGCCTCGGCTTATTGTCCCTTCTGAGAGCCTGAGAACCGTGTCGCCGGTTTCGCTAGAGTCTGTGCCTCCGGGCAAGACTTTTGTGCCCATTAATTTGCGACCGGAGGTTCTCTCTTGGGCTCATTCGTCCAGGGTGGGTGGACACTTTGGGACAAAGAGGACATCTGAGCTACTGGCGAGGACGTACTGGTGGCCGCATATGGTCCGGGATGTCATGGATTATATTCTGGCGTGTGTCTCCTGCGCCAAAAATAAATCTCCGCGTCAAAGGCCAGCTGGTTTGCTCTATCCCTTGCCGGTTGCAGATAGGCCCTGGGAGATGGTCGGGATGGACTTTGTCGTGGGTTTACCCAAGTCTCGCGGCTGTACCATCATTTGGGTCATCACCGATCATTTCTCAAAAATGGTGCATTTGGTGCCGCTACCACGGTTACCTTCTGCACGGGCCTTGGCAGCGTTGTTCATTAAACACATCTTCCGCCTACATGGTATGCCTGACAAAATTGTCAGTGACCGGGGTCCCCAGTTTGCATCTCGGTTTTGGAGAGAGCTTTGTCATCTTCTCAGTATAGAGTTGAATCTCTCTTCCGCTTACCATCCCGAGACGAATGGGTTGGTAGAGAGGGCCAACCAGACCTTGGTCACATACCTGCGACATTTTGTTTCAGCCAGGCAGGATGACTGGGCATCCTTGCTATCATGGGCAGAGTTTGCACTGAACAACGCCGTAGCCGACTCCACTGGACAAACCCCATTCCTCCTCAACTATGGTCAGCATCCACGGGTACCTGTGCCTATGCCCGTGTCTTCCACTGACTCCAGGGTGGCAGACTGGGCTGTGGAGGCACGGGATATTTGGGACCGCACTCAGGATGCCATTCGGGCCTCTAAGGAGAGAATGAGGTCCTCCGCCGATGCTCATCGGCGCCCCGCTCCGACCTTTGCTCCTGGCGACTTGGTGTGGCTCTCTGCCCGTAACATCAGGCTGCGAGTTGAGTCCACTAAATTTGCTCCTCGCTACTTGGGCCCGTTCAAGGTCCTCGAGCAGGTTAATCCTGTGGTCTATCGTTTGGCCCTTCCGCCACGCCTGGGTATCACCGACACCTTTCATGTGTCCCTCTTGAAACCCGTGTATATGTCCCGGTTTTCCGAGTCATCTGCTGGAACATCGGGTTCGTCTACGGACGATTATGAGGTGAACGCTATTTTGGGGTGCAAGGTGGTACGTGGCAAAAAATTTTATTTGGTGGACTGGAAGGGTTATGGCCCCGAGGACAGGTCCTGGGAGCCTGTTGAGCACATTCGGGCCCCGCAGCTCATTGCTGCCTTCGAACGTAGCGAGGCCCAAGGGGGGGGGGCACTAGGAGGGCGGGTAATGTTAGGAGTCGAGTTTCCTCTGCTGCACAGCGGGAATCTTGATCCGTCTCCGCTGCGGTCTCCCATTCTTCTCCAGCCGCAGTGGAGTCTGCTCAGCAGGGACGTCGATCCCAGCGTCTCGCTCAGTCTGACTCTGTGCGAAGAGTAACTGCTGCTTTTCCTGCTTCTGCCATTGAAGCCAGTGCTGGGCAGCGGCGAGTGGACGTTTCTGGATCTAAGTCCTGCTTTTCTCTGTCTGAGCATGCCCAGGGCAGGATCTCCCGTTGGAGATCGAGGGTCACATGCTCAGGTATTGCAGCACATCCCATTGGTCCTCCTGGAAGGTCCTGAAAGGGCAAAACTTCGGTAGCAGCTTCCTGTGCTGCAACTATATAAGCTGCGCATGACCGCACGGCCATGCGCTAGTATTGTCTTGATTATACGTGTGTGTGTTGTGAGTGAAAGTCGCTCTTTAAATAACCCTCCCTATTGGATGACTGTTCGCGGAAGGTGTATGTTTGCTATCTAGCACCCGACTTATCCAACAGCACGTTACACACATAACTGGGTCTAGTTGCTGTGACCGCCTGTACAGCGCCGTGCGCTTACCTGACCCAAGCCTGGGTGGTTAGCAGCGTCCGTTTGTGCGGCACCGCACGCACTCTTGTGCCACTTAAACTATATTATTTCTGTCACTCTGACACCCCAGTAGTGGTGTCGAGCGCATGAGGTCTTTATGAACTCAAATCCTAAGTCTTGGGTTTGAGTTCTGAGACTCTTTGCTTGCGCTCTTTGTGCGGTACCGCGGCCCTGTGACTCAACAGGGTTCGCTTCCTCCACACTGGGTGAAGTTAACCCATGTGTGTATCTTTTGGTACCGCCATATCATCCTCTCTACTAGCAGCAGGGTTTTCACCTGCACGGTGGACCTCGGACTGCGAACACACCTAGTATCATAACATCTTGTACTTGGTGCGTTCTGCCAGTCGTAACAATGTATGTATGAAGTATGTATGTATGTAGTATGTAGCATGTAGCATGTATGTAGTATGTGTGTAGTATGTATGTTGAATGCATGTATTATGCATGTAGTATGTAGCATGCACTGTATGTAGTATGTATGTAGTATGTATGTATGCTGTAGTATCCATGTAGTATGTATGTAGTATGTATGTTGTATGTATGTAGTATGTATGTAGCATGTTGTATGTATGTCGTATGTATGTAGTATGTTGTATGTATGTAGTATGTTGTATGAATGTATGTATGTTGTACATATGAATGTAGTATGTATGTATGGTGTATGTATTTAGTATGTATGTAGTATGTATGTAGTATGTATGTTTTTTTTGTACATTCAACACATTAGCCGGATGATGGGACTACAACTGTCCCATCATTGGCTATTGTGTCAATCACTGCCAATGTAGCAGGCATAGCCCGATGGGACTTGTAGTCCCATCGGACGATGCCTGCACACCCACTCAGACCCCCGGCAGGCCACACAGACCCCCGAGAGGCCCGTACAGACCCCCGGCAGGCCGCACAGACCCCAGAGAGGCCTGTACAGACCCCTGGCCATCCGTACAGACCCCCGGCAGGCCGCACAGACCCTCGAGAGGCCCGTATAGACCTCCGGCAGGCCTGCACAGACCCCCCATGGTCTCGCACAGACCCCGCCCGCACACACAGACGCAGTCTCTGCCCACGCACCATATTTGCAGTATCTGAATGCTCAACACTACACCTCACTCTCTCCCATTTCGAGGTCATGGGGCCTGTCATGTCCCCTGTTCCTTCCCCTGGGAAACATGGGACGCAGCCTCGACAGTTCAGGACCAGGCGCAGCACATGTACCCACAGCCCGGTCTTCCTCCTTATGTATCTGTCTAATCATTTCTTTCATGCAAGCATCATAGAAAGCATGTGACCCACTTTTCAAGTGCAAAGTATTTAGTGGGTCACATGAATCCACAAGATGATACCAGTCTCATACTTCAAAATTGAGGTGGTAAATACTTGCCACACAGATAGGTTGTGTGTTCTTACTTCTGTAGCATCATTGTCTTGATAAAAATTCCAACCTAGTGGCTCCATATTAATCATCATCACAAGCCTTCAGAACATAATGTTTGTAGTGCAGCTTTGTTCACGCTGTGCAGTGATGAGGCAGTGTCCCAAGCAAGTACAGAAGAATACGTATTTTTATGTCCTAAAACAAAACTCACTTAGTGCACAGCAGGCTGTATCCTCCAGATCGCAGCTGTGAAAAAAATCAAATACAGTCCTGGACTGCTGTCGTGAGCGCCGGTACCGCTGTATATGCGGAGGTGCCAGGCTTTAGGCTCTGCTAGCTCTGTGTTGCCTCACACATAAAGAGCTCTGCACAAGCCTCCTGCTTGGTCTGCTTCCCAGACCAACACTGACACACCACAAACACTCCTGTAGGGTTTTTTGGCCTCTACACTAGATTCTGTGGCCATGGACCACTAGTAAGATCTGGACTGGATGAAATGTACCAGACCCCACTACCTTCCAACAGTCAGTTTCAAAAACAAAAGCCCATACCTGGTTTGCCTGACAACTACTTGGTCACAGTAGCTTCACCAGAATCAAGCTTACTTTTTTATGCCTTGTGACTCACAGGCATCCTGCTGTGACCACAAGTTTCTCCGCTGAATCTCATACCTTTCTTAGCGCAGCCTGGGGGACACATAACGACCCTCGCATATGACACAGGTAACTGCCTCACATGTTATAAAAGTTAAGCTGTTTGGTTCAGTTGGTGGTAAGGTAACTCATTTGTCAAAGTAATTGTAATATTTACTATTTTTACATTGCTTGTGCGGCTAACCGTCTCATTGATCTTATTTTGTTTCTTTGATAAGAAAAGAATAGCTCCATCAAATCTACACAACCAAAACATTTTAATGTAGGCATGAAATGCCCAAATTTGGAGCCCACTGATACATGAGCAAAGTCACGATGGTACCACACTGTTCAATATATGGCCAGTATATTTAAATTTTTTACCCCAAAATAGTGTTTAGAGCTAGGGTAATACACAGCAAAAAAAAGTGGAACATAGGCCTGAAAAGCAACTATTTGCAGGGCACAGATAGACCAGGTGTTTGAAGGAGATTACAGACTGTTCAATATGAGGCCTGTATTTTTTTAGCCCAAAATAGTGTACAGAACTAGGGTAACAGACAGCAAATAAAGTGGAATGTAGGCCTGAATTGCCGTAATTTGTAGACCACAAATAGATCAGGTGTCTGACGATATCAGACTGTTCAATATGTGGCCTGTATTTTTTTAATTTTTACCCCAAAATAGTGTATAAACCTATGGTAGCAGACAGTAAAAAAGT
The DNA here is from genome assembly GCF_032444005.1 of Ranitomeya imitator. Lineage (NCBI taxonomy): Eukaryota > Metazoa > Chordata > Amphibia > Anura > Dendrobatidae > Ranitomeya > Ranitomeya imitator. Next base: position 144,281,969 of record NC_091284.1, on the reverse strand, counting down.
GGAATGTAGGCCTGAAAAGCAAATATTTGTAGAGCACAGATAGACCAGGCATCTGATGGAGATAACAGACTATTCAATGTGTGGTCTGGAGTTTTTTTTAAATTTTTTACCCCAAAATATTGTATAGACCTAGGGTAACAGACAGCAAAAAGAGTGGAATATAGGCAGGAAATGCCACAATTTGTAGACCACAAATAGGTCTGGCGTCTGATGGAGATAGAACACTCTTAAATATGAGGCCTGGATTTGATTTTTTTTGGCCCACCAAAACTGTGTCAATAAGTAGGCTATGACACTAAAAAAAATGTTGATGTACTAAAATTGTAAAATATTTAGCGCAATGATATGTGATTAGTGATGAGCGAATATACTCGAGATTTCCGGAGCGCGCACGGGTGACCTCCGAGTATTTTTTAGTGCTCAGGGATTTAGTTTTCCTCACCTCAGCTGAATAATTTACATCTCTTTGCCAGCTTGATTACATGTGGGGATTCCCTAGCAACCAAGCAACCCCCACATGTGCTTAAGCTGGCTAACAGATGTAAATCATTCAACTGCGGTGATGAAAACTAAATCTCCGCGCAATACAACATACTCGGAGGTCACCCGAGTGTGCTCGGGAAATCTCAAGTAACGAGTATATTCGCTCATCACTACAGTATATGTGATGCATGTGGTGTACAAAACACAGTGATAAATATATGAACTGTAGCTAAATATTTTTTGGCCAGCAAAATATATTTAGTCAGCAAAATGGTGTCCAAAAATGTTGTAAGACACTCCAAAAAATACTGCAGTACCACTAAAAAGGACAGAATTTTCTGTGCACTCAGATGTGATGCCTATGACGGACAAAGACGTTTTCAATTACTGGATTTTCACTCTGTTGTATTAAAATAATCTGGCTGTAGTCTGCAGTGGAAACAAGCAAATAAATGTAGAAAAAAAGGGGCATTGGATTGCTTTGTAAAAAAATTAGCAGGAGTCAGGTGCAAAAAAAAATTGTTCCTAGCCACAGATACCTGCAGCTAGTTACAGTTATATGAAAAAGTTTGGGCACCCCTATTAATTTTAAGCTTAATGTTTTATAAAAATAGGTTTTTTTTTGCAACAGCTATTTCAGTTTCATATATCCAATAACTGTTGGACAGAGTAATGTTTCTGCCTTGAAATGAGGTTTATTGTACTAACAGAAAATGTGCAATCTGCATTCAAACAAAATTAGTATGGGCACCCTTATCATTTTCTTGTTTTACATACTCCTACCTACTTTTTACTTACTTACTAAAGCACTTTTTTTGGTTTTCTAACCTCATTGAGCTTTGAACTTCATAGCCAGGTGGATGCAATCATGAGAAAAGCTACTGAAAGTGGCCACTTGCAAGTTGTTCTCCTGTTTGAATCTCCTCTGAAGAGTGTCACCATGGGCTCCTCAAAACAACTGTCTAATGATCTGAAAACAAAGATTATTCAACATAGTTGTTCAGGGGAAGGATACAAAAAGCTGTCTCAGAGATTTAAACTGTCAATTTCCACTGTGAGGAACATAGTAAGGAAATGGAAGAACACAGGTATAGTTCTTGTTAAGGCCAGAAGTGTCAGGCCAAGAAAAACATCAGAAAGGCAGAGAAGAAGAATGGTGAGATCAGTCAAGGACAATCCTCAGACCACCTACAGAGAGCTGCAGCATCAACTTGCTGCAGATGGTGTCACTGTGCATCGGTCAACTACACAACGCACTTTGCACAAAGAGAAGCTGTATGGGAGAGCGATGCGAAATAAGCCGTTTCTGCAAGCACGCCACAAACAAAGTCGGCTGAGGTATGCAAAAGCACATTTGGAGAAGCCAATTTCTTTTTGGAAGAAGGTCCCGTGGACTGATGAAACCAAGATTGAGTTGTTTGGTCATACAAAAAGGCATTATGCATGGTGGCCAAAAAACACAGCATTCCAAGAAAAACACTTGCTACCCACAGTAAAATTTGGTGGAGGTTCCATCATGCTTTGGGGCTGTGTGGCCAATGCCGGCACCGGGAATCTTGTTAAAGTTGATGGATTCCTCTCAGTATCAGCAGATTCTTGACAATAATGTTCATGAATCAGTGATAAAGTTGAAGTTACACAGGGGATAGATCTTTCAGCAAGACAATGATCCCAAACACCGCTCCAAATCTACTCAGGCATTCATGCAGAGGAACAATTACACTGTTTTGGAATGGCCATCCCAGTCCCCAGACCTAAATATCATTGAACATCTGTGTGATCATTTGAAGAGAGCTGTCCATGCTCGGCGACCATCAAACTTAACTGAACTGGAATTGTTTTGTAAAGAGGAATGGTCAAAAATACCTTCATCCAGGATCCAGGAACTCATTAAAAGCCACAGGAAGTGAATAGAGGCTGTTATTTTTTGCAAAAGGAGGATCTACTAAATATTAATGTCACTTTTCTGGTGGGGTGCCCATACTCATGCACTTGTCAAATTTTGTTTGAATGCAGAGTGCACATTTTCTGTTAGTACTAGTGTTGAGCGATACCTTCCGATATCGTAAAGTATCGGTATCGGATAGGATCGGCCGATATTCAAAAAATATCGGATATCGCCGATACCGATACCCGATCCCAATGCAAGTCAATGGGACCAAAATATCGGAATTAAAATAAACCCTTTCTTTCCTTGTAGGTTCATTCTACATGAAGGAAAACAACTAAGAATAATGCAGGATGTATTTGGGGAGGTGGCGGAGACATTAAAGTCATAGAGGTTTAGCCCAATCAAATAGAATAGCATGTTTTGTTTTGTTTTTTAAAGACGTTCGGAGTGACAAAGATATTGACTATGTAAATTTTTTTTTATTTTGTCAGATATTGATGTTTCACTATTCCACGCCCTTCCCCTTCTTTTTTTTTACTTTTCCCACACTTACATCTTCATCATCATCAGCATCTTTGACATCAACTTCTTCTTCACCTTATTCATCTTCTTCTTCATCCTTTACCTTTTTTTTTTTTTAATACATTCTTCATATTCATTTTATTCAACTGTTATTATTCTTCCTATTCTACTTCTTCATCATATTCTCATTTGTGACAGGCATTCCCGTAGTTGTTATCTATAAAAGTTGGAAGATTACACCTTCCGTTCTGCCAGTCACAAAAGTTACATTTGTCCGCGTTCAGTTTGGCCTGCAGCATCAGGCTTTATCCAGGGGCACCACGAGGAGGAACGGACTCACCCCCATACACTGCTTAGTCTTCTTCTGCATATAATTTAGATAATATCTTTTGCTCTGATATTAAGTGTTATGCTTAATGTTCTTCTGCTCTTTGTTCTGCAGCCTCTTGTTCTTCTGCTTCTCGGTCTTCCATGTCGTCGTCTCTGCCGTCGTCGTCTCCGCCGTCGTCGTCGTCGTCATCAGGGTGGTCTTCCAGGTCGTCGACGTTAGGGTCTTCAACTTGGAAATGTAGCAGAAGGTACAAGAAGGCTGAGAAAATGCCAAGAACCAGCTGATGGAACTGGAACTCGGATGGCTACCCGAAGGTTCAAGAGCCTATGGAACTACCGAGGACCAGCTGACGTTACTGGAACCCGGTTACTAAGCAGGAGGTACCCGTGCTAAAAAGCACTACCAAGGACCGCCTGACGTTGGCGGAACTCGGATACCCAGAAGGAGGCACCTAAGCCAAAGGCTCTGCCCGGAACCAGCTGACGGTACTGGAACCAGGATGGGAAGCAGAAGGTACAAGAGCAAAAGACACTGCCGAGAACCAGCTGACGGTGCTGGAACCAGGTGGTGGACCCGAAGGCCCACAGGAGAGGAGAGAACAGCTAGGCCGCGAGGCAGCCGCAGTTACCGAACCCCAACAGTTCTACAGGGGGAGCTGGGCCTACTGGCACTACAGAACCAGCCTTGACTACCAATTCACGCAGCCCACATAGGAAGCTCCTAAACTGGAGGCACCCTGGAGTTGGCTAAACCGACCGCAACACGATGGGGCAAGCATAGGCGTCTCAGCGAGCTTGACACAACCCGGAAACAGCTGACGGTGCTGAAACCAGGTTTGGCACGAGGGAGTACCTGTGACAAAAACACTGCCGAGAACCAGCTGGCGGTGCTGGAACCCGGATGCGTTGCCCCAGTGTGCAAGAGCCAATGGCACGACCGAGGACCAGCTGACGGTGCTGGAACCCGGTTACTAAGCTGTAGGTGCCCGCGCTTAAAAGCACTACCAAGGACCGTCTGGCGTTGGCGGAACTCGGATACCCAGGAGGAGGCACCTAAGCCAAAAGCTCGGCCCGGAACCAGCTGACGGTGCTGGAACCAGGTGGTGGACCCGAAGGCCCACAGGAGAGGAGAGAACAGCTAGGCCGCGAGGCAGCCGCAGTTACCGAACCCCAACAGTCCTACAGGGGGAGCTGGGCCTACTGGCACTACAGAACCAGCCTTGACTACCAATTCATGCAGTCCACATAGGAAGCTCCTAAACTGGAGGCACCCTGGAGTTGGCTAACTCGACCGCAACACGACGGGGCAACGCATAGGTGTCTCAGTGAGTTTGACAGTACCCGGAAATAGCTGACGGTGCTGGAACCAGGCTGGGCACGAGGGAGTACCCGTGACAAAAACACTGCCGAGAACCAGCTCGCGGTGCTGGAACCCAGATGCTTTGCCCCAGTGTGCAAGAGCCAATGGCACGACCGAGGACCAGCTGACGGTTCTGGAACCCGGTTACTAAGCTGTAGGTGCCCGCGCTTAAAAGCACTACCAAGGACTGCCTGGCGTTGGCAGAACTCGGATACCCAGGAGGAGGCACCTAAGGCAAAGGCTCGGCCCGGAACCAGCTGACGGTGCTGGAACCAGGTGGTGGACCCGAAGGTCCACAGGAGAGGAGAGAACAGCTAGGCCGCGAGGCAGCCGCAGTTACCGAACCCCAACAGTTCTACAGGGGGAGCTGGGCCTACTGGCACTACAGAACCAGCCTTGACTACCAATTCATGCAGCCCACATAGGAAGCTCCTAAACTGGAGGCACCCTGGAGTTGGCTAACTCGACCGCAACACGACGGGGCAACGCATAGGTGTCTCAGTGAGTTTGACAGTACCCGGAAACAGCTGACGGTGCTGGAACAAGGCTGGGCACGAGGGAGTACCCATGACAAAAACACTGCCGAGAACCAGCTGGCGGTGCTGGAACCCAGATACGTTGCCCCAGTGTGCAAGAGCCAATGGCACGACCGAGGACCAGCTGACGGTGCTGGAACCCGGTTACTAAGCTGTAGGTGCCCGCGCTTAAATGCACTACCAAGGACCGCCTGGCGTTGGCGGAACTCGGATACCCAGGAGGAGGCACCTAAGCCAAAGGCTCGGCCCGGAACCAGCTGACGGTGCTGGAACCAGGTGGTGGACCCGAAGGCCCACAGGAGAGGAGAGAACAGATAGGCCGCGAGGCAGCCGTAGTTACCGAACCCCAACAGTCCTACAGGGGGAGCTGGGCCTACTGGCACTACAGAACCAGCCTTGACTACCAATTCATGCAGCCCACATAGGAAGCTCCTAAACTGGAGGCACCCTGGAGTTGGCTAACCCGACCGCAACACGACGGGGCAAGCAGAGGCGTCTCAATGAGCTTGACACAACCCGGAAACAGCTGACGGTGCTGAAACCAGGTTTGGCACGAGGGAGTACCTTTGACAAAAATACTGCCGAGAACCAGCTGGCGGTGCTGGAACCCAGATGCGTTAAAGATTGTCTTCCTAGAGCCCCAACTAGCGGTGCTGGAGCAAAGGGTAAGCAGGGGGAGCAGAGTGTAGGCCGAAGCCTGCACTGGAGGCAGTTTTGTGTCTGCGTTGCGTTTGCAGGACACTTTGCCGGCTACACAGTGGGGGAACAGCTGGCGTTGCTGAACCCCACTAACACAATGGCGGGTGTTTTTCTCTGTGCAGCTAGCACTTGCGGGCAAAAACTAGCGATGTTAGAGCCCGTGGTGAAGCAGGAGGAGGAGGAGAGGAGCAGAGTGTAGGCCGAAGCCTAGTTGAACCAATTTCAAAGGAAACCTTTAACCCCCCCTCAGGTGTTACAAAGTACAAGAGACACACCTTGTGCAGTATTAATGCTGCACAAGTGAAAGGTTGCTCTATTAATTTGTCTACTTGCACACGCTGAATGAAAGACGTACACAATTTAGCCCATTCTACAGTCAAACTGTAGTGGATGCGTGACTTGGCTTTTTAAGGAGACGCAGCACAGGTGTCCCAAATAACGCCTTGGTGCTTGGCGCAGCTTCCTGAGCGTTGTTATTTGCTGTACAGGAGTCTGCGCTCTTGTGTTATCCCTTGGCAATGCCCTGTTAGCGCTGCCCGTCTTATGACCTCATTTCATGTTGGCCGGTGCGGTTAACGATGGCCATAAATCCCAGACCCACAGTGCCTTTTCATAAAGTCACACTGCGGTGCTGGGATTCGTGGCCTTGAGCAGTAAATATTTTGGCCGCTCACACACGTCCTTACACCTGCTTCAGACTGGGTGGCCTCTGCTGATCCCTTCTCGCATGCCGCGGCCATGAGGCTGCACAGTCTGAAGAAGGCGGAAGGAGATGAGTGACGACAGGCGAACATATGCACTGCTCGTGCCCATAAACCACACCCTCGCTGACAAAATAAATAAGAAACCGAGGGGCGTTGTTTGGAGCAGGGCGGACGCACAGGCGCAGCCAGCTAACCAATGATGTCAAAAGACGGGAAGCGCTACCAAGGGTGGTGCTGCGTATCATTAGAAAGGAAAGTCACACCTCAGGGACAGTGGAATGGTCTCAATGAGACACATTTAGTACGTGTTGAGCTCCACGTGGGCAAGTAGAAAAAGTCAGCCACCTTGTACAAATGCAGCAGTACTGCAGTACAAGGTGGCTGTTATACATAGAAACACCTGGGGGTGGGGGGCAGGCTTTCTTCAATTTCAGTTCATGTGCCTGCGTGGCGTTTGCAGGTCACGTTGCCGGCTACACAGCAGGGGAACAGCTGGCGTTGCTGAACCCCACTAACACATTGGCTGGTGTTTTTCTCTGTGCAGCTAGCACTTCCGGGCCAAAACTAGCGGTGTTTGAGCCCAGGGGCAGCAGCAGGAGGATAGGAGCAGAGTGTAGGCCGAAGCCTGCACTGGTGGCAGCTTTTGGTCGGTTGTGCCAGCGTGGCTTGTGCTAGACACGATGCCGGCTACACAGCAGGGGAACAGCTGGCGGTGCTGAACCCCACTAACACATTGGCTGGTGTTTTTCTCTGTGCAGCTAGCACTTCAGGGCAAAAACTAGCGGTGTTAGAGCCCAGGGTCAGCAGGAGGAGGAGAGGAGCAGAGTGTAGGCCGAAGCCTATTTGAACCAATTTCAAAGGTAACCTTTAACCCCCCCCCTCAGGTGTTGCAAGGTACACGAGCCACACCTTGAACAGCAGTAATGCTGCACAAGTCAAAGGTTGCTCTCTTAATTTTGCTCCTTGCACACGCTGAATAAAACACGTACACTATTTAGCCCATTATACTGTCAAACAGTAGTGGAGGCGTGACTTTTCTTTTGAAGAAGACGCAGCACAGGTGTCAAAATTTACACCTAGGTGCTGGGCGCAGATTCCTTACCGATGTTATTTGCAGTACAGGAGACTGCGCTCTTGTGTTATCCCTTGGCAATACCCTGTTAGTGCAGGCCGTCTTATGACCTCATTTCATGTTGGCCGGTGCGGTTAACGATGGCCATAAATCCCAGAACCACAGTGCTTTTTCATAAAGTCACACTGCGGTGCTGGGATTCGTGGCCTTGTGCAGTAAATATGTTCGCCGCTCACACATGTCCTTACACCTGCTTCAGACTGGGCGGCCTCAGCTGATCCCTTATCGCCTGCCACGGCCATGAGGCCGCACAGTCTGAAGAAGGCGGAAGGAGGGGAGTGAAGACAGGCGAAGATATGCACTTCTCGTGCCCATCAATCACACCCTTGCAGTCATAATATATGAGACAACGAGGGGCGTTGTGTCGGGCAGGGCGGACGCACAGGCACAGCCAGCCAACCAATGATGTCAGAAGACGGGCAGCGTTAACAATGGGGGTGATGCGTGTCATTAAAAAGGAAAGTCACACCTCAGGGACAGTGGAATGGTCTCAATGAGACACATTTAGTACGTGTTTAATTAAACGTGGGCAAGGAGAAAAAGTCAGCCACCTTGTACAAATGCAGCAGTACTGCTGTACAAGGTGGCTATTATACATAGAAACACCTGGGGGTGGGGGGCAGGCTCCCTTCAATTTCAGTTCATGTGCCTGCATGGCGTTTGCAGGTCACGTTGCCGGCTACACAGCAGGGGAACAGCTGGCGGTGCTGAACCCCACTAACACATTGGCTGGTGTTTTTCTCTGTGCAGCTAGCACTTCCGGGCAAAAACTGGCGGTGTTTGAGCCCAGGGTCAGCAGGAGGAGAAGAGGAGCAGAGTGTAGGCCGAAGCCTGCACTGGTGGCAGCTTTTGGTCAGTTGTGCCAGCGTGGCTTGTGCTGGACACGATGCCGGCTACACAGCAGGGGAACAGCTAGCGTTGCTGAACCCCAATAACACATTGGCTGGTGTTGTTCTCTGTGCAGCTAACACTTCCGGGCAAAAACTAGCGGTGTTTGAGCCCAGGGGCAGCAGGAGGAGGAGAGGAGCAGAGTGTAGGCCGAAGCCTAGTTGAACCAATTTCAAAAGTTACCTTTAACCCCCCCCTCAGGTGTTGCAAGGTACAAGAGCCACACCTTGTGCAGCAGTAATGCTGCACAAGTAAAAGGTTGCTCTATTAATTTTGCTTTTTGCACACGCTGAATAAAACACGTACACTATTTAGCCCATTATACTGTCAAACAGTAGTGGAGGCGTGACTTGTCTTTTTAATGAGACGCAGGACAGGTGTCCAAATTTACACCTAGGTGCTGGGTGCAGATTCCTGAGCGTTGTTATTTGCTGTACAGGAGTCTGCGCTCTTGTTATCCCTTGGCCATGCGCTGTGAGCGCTGCCTGTCTTCTGACCTCATTTCATGTTGGCCGGTGCGGTTAGCGATGGCCATGAAACCCAGACACGCAGTGTCTTTTGTTTAAGTCACACTACAGGGCTGAGATTCGTGACCTTGCGCAGTAAATTTTTTCGCCTGTCACTCATGTCCTTACACCTGCATCAGACTGGGCGGCCACAGCTGATCCCTTCTCGCATGCTGCGGCCATGAGGCCGCACAGTCTGAAGAAGGCGGAAGGAGATGAGTTAAGACAGGCGAAGATATGCACTGCTCATACCCATCAATCACACCTTCGCAGTCAAAATAAGTAAGACAACGAGGAGCATTGTTTAAGGCAGGGCGGACGCACAGGCGCAGCCAGCCAACCAATGATGTCAGAAGACGGGAAGCGCTACCAAGGGTGGTGCTGCGTATCATTAGAAAGGAAAGTCACACCTCAGGGACAGTGGAATGGTCTCATTGAGACACATTTTGTACGTGATGAGTTCCACGTGGGCAAGTAGAAAAAGTCAGCCACCTTGTACAAATGCAGCATTACTGCTGTACAAGGTGGCTGTTATACATAGAAACACCTGGGGGTGGGGGGAAGGCTCCCTTCAATTTCAGTTCATGTGCCTGCGTGGCGTTTGCAGGTCACGTTGCCGGCTACACAGCAGGGGAACAGCTGGCGGTGCTGAACCCCACTAACACATTGGCTGGTGTTCTTCTCTGTGCAGCTAGCATGTCTGGGCAAAAACTGGCAGTGTTTGAGCCCAGGGTCAGCAGGAGGAGGAGAGTAGCAGAGTGTTGGCCGAAGCCTGCACTGGTGGCAGGTTTTGGTCAGTTGTGCCAGCGTGGCTTGTGCTGGACACGATGCCAGCTACACAGCAGGGGAACAGCTGGCGGTGCTGAACCCCACTAACACATTGGCTGGTGTTCTTCTCTGTGCAGCTAGCATGTCTGGGCAAAAACTGGCATTGTTAGAGCCCAGGGTCAGCAGGAGGAGGAGAGGAGCAAAGTGTAGGCCGAGGCCTGCACTGGTGGCAGCTTTTGGTCTGTTGTGCCAGCGTGGCTTGTGCTGGACACGATGCCCGCTACACAGCAGGGGAACAGCTGGCGGTGCTGAACCCCACTAACACAATGGCGGGTGTTTTTCTCTGTGCAGCTAGCACTTCCGGGCAAAAACTAGCGGTGTTAGAGCCCAGGGTCAGCAGGAGGAGGAGAGGAGCAGAGTGTAGGCCGAAGCCTAGTTGAACCAATTTTAAAGGTAACCTTTAACTCCCCTTCAGGTGTAGCAAGGTACAAGAGCCACACCTTGTGCAGCATTAATGCTGCACAAGTAAAAGGTTGCTCTATTAATTTTGCTCCTTGCACACGCTGAATAAAACACGTACACTATTTAGCCCATTATACTGTCAAACAGTAGTGGAGGCGTGACTTGTCTTTTTAAGGAGACGCAGCACAGGTGTCCAAAATAACACCTTGGTGCATGGGCACAGCTTCCTGAGCGTTGTTATTTGCTGTACAGGAGACTGCGCTATTGTTATCCCTTGGCCATGCGCTGTGAGCGCTTCCTGTCTTCTGACTTCATTTCATGTCGGCCGTTGCGGTTAGCGATGGACATGAATCCCAGACCCACAGTGTGTTTTCAAAAAAACACACTGCGTGGCAGGGATTCGTGGCCTTGTGGAGTAAATATGTTTGCCGCTCACACATGTCCTTACACCTGCTTCAGACTGGGCGGCCTCATCTGATCCCTTATCGCATGCCGCGGCCATGAGGCCACCCAGTCTGAAGAAGGCGGAAGGAGATGAGTGAACACAGGCAAACTTATGCACTGCACATGCCCATCAATCACACCCTCGCTGTCCAACAAAATAAGACACCGAGGGGCGTTGTTTCGAGCAGGGCAGACGCACAGGCGGAGCCAGCTAACCAATGATGTCTAAAGACGGGAAGCGCTACCAAGGGTGGTGCTGCGTATCATTAGAAAGGAAAGTCACACCTCAGGGACAGTGGAATGGTGTCAATGAGACACATTTAGTACGTGTTTAATTAAACGTGGGCAAGGAGAAAAAGTCAGACACCTTGTACAAATGCAGCAGTACTGCTGTACAAGGTGGCTGTTATACATAGAAACACCTGGGGGGGTGGGGGCTGGTTCCCTTTAATTTCAGTTCAGGTGCCTGCATGGCGTTTGCAGGACACGTTGCCAGCTACACAGCAGGGGAACAGCTGGCGGTGCTGAACCCCACTGACACATTGACTGGTGTTTTTCTCTGTGCAGCTAGCACGTCCGGGCAAAAACTGGCGGTGTTTGAGCCCAGGGGCAGCAGGAGGAGGAGAGGAGCAGAGTGTAGGCCGAAGCCTGCACTGGTGGCAGGTTTTGGTCTGTTGTGCCAGCGTGGCTTGTGCTGGACACGATGCCGGCTACACAGCAGGGGAACAGCTGGCGGTGCTGAACCCCACTAACACATTGGCTGGTGTTTTTCTCTGTGCAGCTAGCACTTTCAGGTTACAACTGGCGGTGTTATAGCCCAGCGTCAGCAGGAGGAGGAGAGGAGCTGAGTGTAGGCCGAAGCCTAGTTGAACCAATTTCAAAAGTTACCTTTAACCCCCCTCAGGTGTTGCAAGGTAAAAGAGCCACACCTTGTGCAGCATTAATGCTGCACAAGTCAAAGGTTGCTCTATTAATTTTGCTCCTTGCACACGCTGAATAAAACACGTACACTATTTAGCCCATTATACTGTCAAACAGTAGTGGAGGCGTGACTTGTCTTTTTAAGGAGACTGTTGTGAATTCTGTGGCAGAGTTCACTCCTGTGGTCACAAGTGGTACTTCGGCTGATTCTCTCTGGGATCTTCCGTTTGTGGAGGAAAGTGGTACTGCTGCTTCTGAGTTTCCTCCCTCAGGTGATCTGGTGAGCTCGTTGGCTTCTTCTCTACTTAACTCCACCTGATGCTTTGATCTATGCTTCCTGTCAATGTTTCAGTGTGGGACTTGTTTTTTCCCTGGATCATTCCTGTGGCCTGCTGCTCTGCAAAGCTAAGTTTTGCTTATGTTATTTTGTTGCTAGTTTTCTGTCCAGCTTGCTTTATTGGTTTTTCTCGCCTGCTGGAAGCTCTGAGACGCAGAGGGACCACCTCCGTACCGTTAGTCGGTGCGGAGGGTCTTTTTGTCTCCTCTGCGTGGTTTTTTATAGGTTTTTGTGCTGACCGCAAAGTTATCTTCCCTATCCTCGTTCTGTTCAGCTAGTCGGGCCTCACTTTGCTAAATCTGTTTCATCTCTATGTTTGTGTTTTCATCTTACTCACAGTCATTATATGTGGGGGGCTGCCTTTTCCTTTGGGGAATTTCTCTGAGGCAAGGTAGGCTTATTTTTCTATCTTCAGGATTAGCTAGTTTCTCAGGCTGTGACGAGGCGCCTAGGTTCTGGTCAGGAGCGCTCCACGGCTACCTTTAGTGTGGTTTGATAGGCTTAGGGATTGCGGTCTGCAGAGTTCCCACGTCTCAGAGCTCGTTCTATTATTTTGGGTTATTGTCAGTTCACTGTATGTGCTCTGACCTCCATGTCCATTGTGATTCTGAATTGCCTTTCATAACAGTACAGGAAGCCTTAAGTGCTGATGATTCTCAATAGAGGGAAAAAAGAAGTTCTGAGACCATTTTTTTTTCTTTGCACTGTGTTTTGTCTTTTTTTTCCCCTAGACATTTGGGTGGTTCAGGACACAGGTGTAGCAATGGACATTAAAGGTCTGTCTTCATGTGTGGATCAGCTCACGGCAAGAGTTCAAAATATTCAAGATTTTGTGGTCCAGAATTCTTTGCTTGAACCGAAAATTCCTATTCCAGATTTGTTTTTTGGAGATAGAACTAAATTTCTGAGTTTCAAAAATAATTGTAAACTATTTCTGGCTTTGAAACCTCGCTCTTCTGGTGACCCAATTCAACAGGTTAGGATCGTCATTTCTTTTTTGCGCGGCGACCCTCAGGACTGGGCGTTTTCTCTTGCGTCAGGAGATCCTGCATTGAGTAATATCGATGCGTTTTTCCTGGCGCTTGGGTTGCTTTACGATGAGCCTAATTCAGTGGATCAGGCAGAAAAAAATTTGCTGGCTCTTTGTCAGGCTCAGGATGAGATAGAGGTATATTGTCAGAAATTTAGAAAGTGGTCAGTGCTCACTCAATGGAATGAATCTGCGCTGGCAGCAATATTCAGAAAGGGTCTCTCTGAAGCCCTTAAGGATGTCATGGTGGGATTTCCTATGCCTGCTGGTTTGAATGAGTCTTTGTCTTTGGCCATTCAGATCGGTCGACGCTTGCGTGAGCGTAAACCTGTGCACCATTTGGCGGTATTACCTGAGCTTAAACCTGAGCCTATGCAGTGTGATAGGACCTTGACCAGAGTTGAACGGCAAGAACATAGACGTCTGAATGGTCTGTGTTTCTACTGTGGTGATTCCACTCATGCTATCTCTGATTGTCCTAAGCGCACTAAGCGGTTCGCTAGGTCTGCCACCATTGGTACTGTACAGTCAAAATTTCTTCTGTCCGTTACCTTGATCTGCTCTTTCCCATCATATTCTGTCATGGCATTTGTGGATTCAGGCGCTGCCCTGAATTTGATGGACTTGGAATATGCTAAGCGTTGTGGGTTTTTCTTGGAGCCCTTGCAGTGTCCTATTCCATTGAGAGGAATTGATGCTACGCCTTTGGCCAAGAATAAGCCTCAATACTGGACCCAGCTGACCATGTGCATGGCTCCTGCACATCAGGAGGTTATTCGCTTTCTGGTGTTGCATAATCTGCATGATGTGGTCGTGTTGGGGTTGCCATGGCTACAAGCCCATAATCCAGTATTAGATTGGAAATCCATGTCGGTGTCCAGCTGGGGTTGTCAGGGGGTACATGGTGATGTTCCATTTCTGTCAATTTCGTCATCCACTCCTTCTGAGGTCCCAGAGTTCTTGTCTGATTACCGGGATGTATTTGATGAGCCCAAGTCCAATACCCTACCTCCGCATAGGGATTGTGATTGTGCTATCAATTTGATTCCTGGTAGTAAATTCCCAAAAGGTCGATTGTTTAATTTGTCCGTGCCTGAGCACACCGCTATGCGCAGTTATGTGAAGGAATCCCTGGAGAAGGGGCATATTCGCCCGTCATCGTCGCCATTAGGAGCAGGGTTCTTTTTTGTAGCCAAGAAGGATGGTTCGCTGAGACCTTGTATAGATTACCGCCTTCTTAATAAGATCACGGTTAAATTTCAGTACCCCTTGCCATTGTTATCTGATCTGTTTGCTCGGATTAAGGGGGCTAGTTGGTTCACAAAGATAGATCTTCGTGGTGCGTATAATCTGGTGCGAATTAAGCAAGGTGATGAATGGAAAACTGCATTTAATACGCCCGAGGGTCATTTTGAGTATCTCGTGATGCCGTTCGGACTTGCCAATGCTCCATCAGTGTTTCAGTCCTTTATGCATGACATCTTCTGAGAGTACCTGGATAAATTCCTGATTGTGCACTTGGATGACATTTTGATCTTCTCGGATGATTGGGAGTCTCATGTGAAGCAGGTCAGAACGGTTTTTCAGGTCCTGCGTGCTAACTCTTTGTTTGTGAAGGGATCAAAGTGTCTCTTTGGTGTGCAGAAGGTTTCATTTTTGGGGTTCATCTTTTCCCCTTCTACTATCGAGATGGATCCTGTTAAGGTCCAAGCCATCCATGATTGGACTCAGCCGACATCTCTGAAAAGTCTGCAAAAGTTCCTGGGCTTTGCTAATTTTTATCGTCGCTTCATCTGCAATTTTTCTAGTATTGCTAAACCATTGACCGATTTGACCAAGAAGGGTGCTGATGTGGTCAATTGGTCTTCTGCTGCTGTGGAAGCTTTTCAAGAGTTGAAGCGTCGTTTTTCTTCTGCTCCTGTGTTGTGTCAACCAGATGTTTCTCTTCCGTTCCAGGTCGAGGTTGATGCTTCTGAGACTGGAGCAGGGGCTGTTTTGTCGCAGAGAGGTTCTGGTTGCTCAGTGATGAAACCATGCGCTTTCTTTTCCAGGAAGTTTTCGCCTGCTGAGCGTAATTATGATGTGGGCAACCGAGAGTTGCTGGCCATGAAGTGGGCATTCGAGGAGTGGCGTCATTGGCTTGAAGGAGCTAAGCATCGCGTGGTGGTATTGACTAATCATAAGAACTTGACTTATCTCGAATCTGCCAAGCGCTTGAATCCTAGACAAGCTCGTTGGTCGTTGTTTTTTGCCCGTTTTGACTTTGTGATTTCGTACCTTCCGGGCTCTAAAAATGTGAAGGCGGATGCTCTGTCTAGGAGTTTTGTACCCGACTCTCCGGGTTTATCTGAGCCGGCGGGTATCCTCAAGGAAGGAGTAATTGTATCTGCCATCTCCCCTGATTTGCGGCGGGTGCTGCAAAAATTTCAGGTTAATAAACCTGATCGTTGCCCAGCGGAGAAACTGTTTGTCCCTGATAGGTGGTCGAATAGAGTTATCTCTGAACTTCATTGTTCGGTGTTGGCTGGTCATCCTGGAATCTTTGGTACCAGAGAGTTAGTGGCTAGATCCTTTTGGTGGCCCTCTCTGTCGCGGGATGTGCGTGCTTTTGTGCAGTCCTGTGGGATTTGTGCTCGGGCTAAGCCCTGCTGTTCTCGTGCCAGTGAGTTGCTTTTGCCCTTGCCGGTCCCGAAGAGGCCTTGGACACATATCTCTATGGATTTTATTTCTGACCTTCCCGTTTCTCAAAAGATGTCAGTCATTTGGGTGGTCTGTGATCGCTTTTCTAAGATGGTCCATCTGGTACCCTTGTCTAAATTGCCTTCCTCCTCTGATTTGGTGCCTTTGTTCTTCCAGCATGTGGTTCGTTTGCATGGCATTCCAGAGAATATTGTTTCTGACAGAGGTTCCCAGTTTGTTTCGAGGTTTTGGCGAGCCTTTTGTGGTAGGATGGGCATTGACTTGTCTTTCTCCTCGGCTTTCCATCCTCAGACTAATGGCCAGACCGAGCGAACCAATCAGACCTTGGAAACATATCTGAGGTGCTTTGTTTCTGCTGATCAGGATGACTGGGTGTCCTTTTTGCCTTTGGCTCAGTTCGCCCTTAATAATCGGGCCAGCTCGGCTACCTTGGTTTCACCGTTTTTCTGCAATTCTGGGTTCCATCCTCGTTTCTCTTCTGGACAGGTTGAGTCGGACTGTCCTGGTGTGGATACTGTGGTGGACAGGTTGCAGCAGATTTGGACTCAGGTAGTGGACAATTTGACCTTGTCCCAGGAGAAGGCTCAACTTTTCGCTAATCGCAGACTCCGTGTGGGTTTTAGTGGAGGGGGAATTGAAGTATATTGTGGAGAATATTTTGGATTCTCGTGTTTCAAGACGGAAACTCCAGTATCTGGTTAAATGGAAGGGTTATGCTCAGGAGGATAATTCCTGGGTTTTTGCCTCTGATGTCCATGCTCCCGATCTTGTTCGTGCCTTTCATGTGGCTCATCCTGGTCGGCCTGGGGGCTCTGGTGAGGGTTCGGTGACCCCTCCTCAAGGGGGGGTACTGTTGTGAATTGTGTGGCAGAGTTCACTCCTGTGGTCACAAGTGGTACTTCGGCTGATTCTCTCTGGGATCTTCCGTTTGTGGAGGAAAGTGGTACTGCTGCTTCTGAGTTTCCTCCCTCAGGTGATCTGGTGAGCTCGTTGGCTTCTTCTCTACTTAACTCCACCTGATGCTTTGATCTATGCTTCCTGTCAATGTTTCAGTGTGGGACTTGTTTTTTCCCTGGATCATTCCTGTGGCCTGCTGCTCTGCAAAGCTAAGTTTTGCTTATGTTATTTTGTTGCTAGTTTTCTGTCCAGCTTGCTTTATTGGTTTTTCTCGCCTGCTGGAAGCTCTGAGACGCAGAGGGACCACCTCCGTACCGTTAGTCGGTGCGGAGGGTCTTTTTGTCCCCTCTGCGTGGTTTTTTATAGGTTTTTGTGCTGACCGCAAAGTTATCTTCCCTATCCTCGTTCTGTTCAGCTAGTCGGGCCTCACTTTGCTAAATCTGTTTCATCTCTATGTTTGTGTTTTCATCTTACTCACAGTCATTATATGTGGGGGGCTGCCTTTTCCTTTGGGGAATTTCTCTGAGGCAAGGTAGGCTTATTTTTCTATCTTCAGGATTAGCTAGTTTCTCAGGCTGTGACGAGGCGCCTAGGTTCTGGTCAGGAGCGCTCCACGGCTACCTTTAGTGTGGTTTGATAGGCTTAGGGATTGCGGTCTGCAGAGTTCCCACGTCTCAGAGCTCGTTCTATTATTTTGGGTTATTGTCAGTTCACTGTATGTGCTCTGACCTCCATGTCCATTGTGATTCTGAATTGCCTTTCATAACAGGAGACGCAGCACAGGTGTCAAAATTTACACCTAGGTGCTGGGCGCTGATTCCTGAGGGTTGTTATTTGCTGTACAGGAAACTGCACTATTTTGATCCCTTGGCCATGCGCTGTGAGCGCTGCCTGTCTTCTGACCTCATTTCATGTTGGCCGGTGCGGTTAGCAATGGCCATGAATCCCAGGCCCGCAGTGGGTTTTCAACAAATCACACTGCGTGGCTGGGATTCGTGGCCTTGTGCAGTAAATATGTTTGCCGCTCACACATGTCCTTACACCTGCTTCAGATTGGGCGCCTCAGCTGATCCCTTATCGCCTACCACGGCCATGAGGCCGCCCAGTCTGAAGAAGGCGGAAGGAGATGAGTTAAGACAGGCGAACATATGCACTGCACATGCCCATCAATCACACCCTCGCTGTCCAAAAAAATAAGACAATGAGGGGCGTTGTTTCGAGCAGGGCAGACGCACAGGCGCAGCCAGCTAACCAATGATGTCAAAAGACGGGAAGCGCTACCAAGGGTGGTGCTGCGTATCATTAGAAAGGAAAGTCACACCTCAGGGACAGTGGAATGGTCTCAATGAGACACATTTAGTACGTGTTTAATTAAACGTGGGCAAGTAGAAAAAATCAGCCACCTTGTACAAATGCAGCAGTAATGCTGTACTAGGTGGCTGTTATACATAGAAAGACCTGGGGCGGTGGGGCCAGGTTCCCTTTAATTTCAGTTCAGGTGCCTGCATGGCATTTGCAGGACACGTTGCCAGCTAGACAGCAGGGGAACAGCTGGCGTTGCTGAACCCCACTAACACATTGGCGGGTGGTTTTCTCTGTGCAGCTAGCACTTCCAGGCTACAACTGGCGGTGTTATAGCCCAGGGTCAGCAGGAGGAGGAGAGGAGCAGAGTGTATTCCGAAGCCTGCACTGGTGGCAGCTTTTGGTCTGTAGTGCCAGCATGGCTTGTGCTGGACACGATGCCGGCTACACAGCAGGGGAACAGCTGGCGCTGCTGAACCCAACTAACACATTGGCTGGTGTTGTTCTCTGTGCAGCTAGCACTTCCGGGCAAAAACTGTCGGTGTTTGAGCCCAGGGGCAGCAGGAGGAGGAGAGGAGCAGAGTGTAGGCCGAAGCCTGCACTGGTGGCAGCTTTTGGTCTGTAGTGCCAGCGTGGCTTGTGCTGGACACGATGCCGGCTACACAGCAGGGGAACAGCTGGTGGTGCTGAACCCCACTGACACAATGGTGGGTGTTTTTCTCTGTGCAGCCAGCACTTCCGGGCCCCAACTGGCGTAGTTAGAGCCCAGGGTCTGCAGGAGGAGCAGAGTGTAGGCGGAAGCCTACTTGAACCAATTTCAAAGGTAACCTTTAACCCACCCTCAGGTGTTACAATGTTGAAGAGCCACACCTTGTGTAGCAGTAAAGCTCCACAAGTTAAAGGTTACTCCTTAAGTTTTGCTCATTGCAAACGCAGAATGAAAGACGTTCACAATTTAGCCCATTGAACAGTAGTTTAGTTCTGTATTGGAGGCGTGACTTGTCTTTTTAAGGAGACGCAGCACAGGTGCACATAAATAACGCCTTGGTGCTGGGCGCAGCCTCCTGAGCGTTGTTATTTGCTGTACAGGAGTGTGCGCTATTGTGATCCCTTGGCCATGCGCTGTGAGCGCTGCCTGTCTTCTCACCTCATTTCATGTTGGCCGGTGCGGTTAGCAATGGCCATGAATCCCAGACCCGCAGTGTGTTTTCAACAAATCACACTGTGTGGCTGGGATTTGTGGCCTTGTGCAGTAAATATGTTTGCCGCTCACACATGTCCTTACACCTGCTTCAGACTGGGTGGCCTCAGCTGATCCCTTATCTCTTACCACGGCCATGAGGCCGCACAGTCTGAAGAAGGCGGAAGGAGATGAGTTAAGACAGGCGAACATATGCACTGCACATGCCCATCAATCACACCCTCACAGACAAAATATATGAGACAACGAGGGGGGTTGTGTCGGGCAGGGCGGACGCCCAGGCACAGGCAGCCAACCAATGATGTCAGAAGACGGGCAGCGCTCCCAAGGGGGGTGGTGCGTGTCATTAGAAAGGAAAGTCACACTTCAGGGACAGTGGAATGGTCTCAATGAGACACATTTTGTACGTGTTGAGTTCCACGTTGGCAAGGAGAAAAAGTCAGCCACCTTGTACAAATTCAGCATTACTGCTGTACAAGGTAGCTGTTATACATAGAAACACCTTGGGGTGGGTGGCAGGGTCCCGTTAATTTCAGTTCATGTGCCTGCGTGGTGTTTGCAGGTCACGTTGCCAGCTACACAGCAGGGGAACAGCTGGCGTTGCTGAACCCCACTAACACATTGGCTGGTGTTTTTCTCTGTGCAGCTAGCACTTCCGGGCCAAAACTAGCGGTGTTTGAGCCCAGGGGCAGCAGCAGGAGGACAGGAGCAGAGTGTAGGCCGAAGCCTGCACTGGTGGCAGCTTTTGTTCTGTTGTGCCAGCGTGGCTTGTGCTGCACACGTTGCCGACTACACAGCAGGGGAACAGCTGGCGGTGCTGAACCCCACTGACACATCAGCTAGTGTTTTTTCTGTGTAGACAACACTTCCAGGTGGCAACTGACAGTGTTGAAACCCAGGGAATCAAAGAGGAGCAGAGTGTAGGCCGAAGCCTGCAGTGGAGCAAGTTGAAAGGGAACCTTTAACCCCCCCCCCCCCCCAGGCATTTGTTGCTGAAAGAGCTATCTTGTACAGCAGTAATACTGCACATGGAAAATGGTGGCTCCGAAAATTATGCTCCTTGAAAACGCTGAAGTACACACTCATATAATGTGTCCCCTCACACCGTCAAACCGTCCCGGAAGTGGGACTTTCCTTTGTAATGTGACACAGCACAGCCGTCATTCCAACCCCCTTGGTGCCGTGCGCCACCTCCTCAACGTTGTTTGGTTCTGTCACAGAGCCCGCGCTGTAATGTTATCCCTTGGCCATGCACAGTTAGCGGTGCCCGTCTTCTGACATCATTTAGGTGTCAGGCTGGCAGTGCCTGTGCGTCCAAGCTGCCCGAGATCCAACCTCGCAGTGTCATCTAATGTAATCCCACTGCGGGCCAGGGATCCATGGGCATGCGCAGTGCATATCATCGCCTCTCACTCACCTCCTTCCTGCTTCTTCAGACTGTGCGGTGTCACGGCCGTGGCATGCTAGGGATCAGCTGACGGCGCACAGTCTAAAGAAGGCGGAGGGAAATGAGCGAGAGCCCGAGAGGAAGATATGCACTGCGCATGCCCATGGATCGGCATGGCCGTGGCATGCTATTAGGGATCAGCTGACGCCGCCTAGTCTGAAGAAGCGTGAAGAAGGGGAGTGAGAGGCTAGTATATGCACTGCGCGTGGCCATGGATACCAGGCCCACTGTGGGATCACATTAGACGACACTGCGAGGTGGGATTTCGGCAGCGTGGACGCACAGGCGCAGCCAGGATGACAACAAATGATGTCAGAGGATGGGCAGCGCAAACTGTGCATGGCCAAGGGATAACATAACAGCGCAGGGTCCATGACGGAATCAAACAACGCTGAGGAGGCAGCGCACGGTGCCAAGGGGGTAGCAATGACGGCTGTGCTGCGTCACATTACAAAGGAAAGTCCCACCTCCGGGACGGTTGGACGGTGTGAGGGGACACATTACATGAGTGTGTAGTTCAGCGTTTGCAAGGAGCATAATTTCAAGAGCGACCTTTTCCTTGTGCAGTATTAGTGCTGCACAAGGTGGCTCTTTCAGTAACAAACGCCTGGGGGGGGGGGGACAGGTCCCATTACAGTTAAGTTGTGCCAGCGTGGCGGTCGCATGACACGTTGCCGGATACACAGCTGGGGAACAGCTGACGTTACTGAACCCCAATAACAGAGGAGCGACTGTTGACTGTGCAGACAGCACTTCCTGGCACCAACTGGCGGTGTTAGAGCCCAGGGACAGCAGGAGGAGCAGATTGGAGGTATTGCCGCACACACAGCTGGGGATCAGCTGACGTTACTGAACCCCAATAACAGAGGAGCGACTGTTGACTGTGCAGACAGCACTTCCAGGCACCAACTGGCGGTGTTAGAGCCCAGGGACAGCAGGAGGAGCAGATTGGAGGTATTGCCGCACACACAGCTGGGGATCAGCTGACGTTACTGAACCCCAATAACAGAGGAGCGACTGTTGACTGTGCAGACAGCACTTCCAGGCACCAACTGGCGGTGTTAGAGCCCAGGGACAGCAGGAGGAGCAGAGGAACAGAGTGTAGGCCGAAGCCTGATTGGAGCAAGTTGAAAGGGAACCTTTAACCCCCCCAAGACGTTTGTAGCTGAAAGAGCCATCTTGTGCAGCACTAAGGATGCAAAAGGAAAAGGTTGCTCTTTTAATTATGCTCCTTGCAAACACAGAAGTAAACACTAAAAATGTGTCCCCTTATACCGTTAAACCGTCCCGGAGGTGCGAATTTCCTTCATAATGGGACACAGCACAGCTGTCATTCCTATCCCCTTGGTGCCGTGCGCTGCCTCCTCAGCGTTGTTTTAAGCTGTCACGGAGCCTGCACTGTTCTGTTATCCCTTGGCCATGCCCAATTAGCGCTGCCTGTCTTCTGACATAATTTGGTGTCAGGCTGTCAGTGCCTGTGCGTCCACGCTGCTCCAGATCCCACCTCGCAGTGTCGTCTAAAGTAATCCCACTGCGGGCCTTGGATCCATGGGCATGCACAGTGCATATCCTCGACTCTCACCCCCCTCCTTCCCTCTTCTTCAGACTGTGCGGTGTCACGGCCGTGGCATGCTATTAGGGATCAGCTGACGGCGCACAGTCTAAAGAAGGTGGAGGGAGATGAGCGAGAGCCCGAGGGGAAGATATGCACTGCGCATGCCCATGGATCCCAGGCCCGCAGTCAATCAGAAGACACTGCGAGGCGGGATCTCGGGCAACGCGGCCGCACAGGCGCAGCCAGCCTGACACCAAATTATGTCAGAAGACAGGCAGCGCAAATAGGGCATGGCCAAGGGATAACAGAACAGCGCAGGCTCCGTGACAGCTTAAAACAACGCTGAGGAGGCAGCGCATGGCACCAAGGGGGTAGGAATGACGGCTGTGCTGCGTCACATTACGAAGGAAAGTCCCAGCTCTGGGACGGTATAACGGTATCAGTGAACACATTTTATAAGTGTTAAGTTCTGCGTGTGCAAGGAGCTAAACTAAAAGAGCTACCTTTTCCTTGTGCAGCATTACTGCTGCACAAGATGGCTCTTTCAGTAACAAACGATGGGGGGGGGACAGGTTCCCTTACATTTAGGTTGTTGTGCCAGCGTGGCGGTCGCAGGACACATTGCCGGCTACACAGCTGGGGATCAGCTGACGTTACTGAAACCCAATAACACTGGGTCGTATGTTTTTACTGTGCAGCCTGCACTTCTGAGCCACAACTGGTGGTGTTGGAGCCCAGGAATAGCAGTTCAGGTGGTAGAAAGATGAACACAGCAGGAGACCTGGATGACACCCAATTACTTAATCAGGCAGAGGAGTGGCAAATTCCTGCGAGATCCAGGCCTGGTTCATTTT
Organism: Ranitomeya imitator; assembly: GCF_032444005.1. Classification (NCBI taxonomy): domain Eukaryota; kingdom Metazoa; phylum Chordata; class Amphibia; order Anura; family Dendrobatidae; genus Ranitomeya; species Ranitomeya imitator. The sequence continues at coordinate 144,259,000 of NC_091284.1, read as the reverse complement.
CAGGAAAGTAAGCCGGTCAACGTTATCGGAGGATAGTCGCATGTGACGGTCTGTTAGTACACCACCTGCGGCACTAAAGACACGTTCCGATAAGACACTAGCCGCAGGGCAAGCCAGCACCTCCAATGCATACTGGCTTAGCTCTGGCCATGTATCCAGCTTAGAGACCCAAAACTTGAACGGGGAAGAGCCGTCTGGGAGTACAGTAAGAGGGCAAGCCATGTAGTCTGTCACCATCTGACGGAACCGTTGCCTCCTGCTGACTGGAGCCGCCGGTGATGGTGTAGACATTTGGGGCGGGCACACAAAAGTGTGTCAGAGTTGTGCCATACTGGGCTTGCCTTGGGCAGAGGCACTGCTTCTGCTCCCTCTTTGGGCAGAGCCTCCCCCACTGCCTCGACGCACTGAGCTGCTTTGTAAAGCACTAGCAGCACTCCTCTCAGTTGGACTGGAGAAGATGATGGAATTCACCAGTGTGTCGTGGTACTCCCGCAATTTACGCTCCCGGGTCAACGCTGGGATGAGGTTTTGGACGTTGTCCCGGTAGCGAGGATCGAGGAGGGTGAACACCCAATAATCAGGCATGTTGAGAATGTCGTCAATGCGGCGGTCGTTTCTCAGGCACTGCAGCATGAAATCCACCATGTGCTGCAGACTGCCAACTGGCCCAGAAACGCGGTCCCCTGCTTGAGACATGATCTCTGCCCGCTCGTCATCACCCCACCCTCGCTGTACACACTGACCACTGGACAATTGTGTCGCTCCCTCCTCTGGACGGAGCTCTTCCTCCTCCATTGACTCATCCTCATCCTCCTCACAAAGTGGCCCCTGCGTACCCCTTTGTGAGGAACCACGTGGCGCTGACTCTCCAGAAGCTGATGGAAAAGGTGACTCCTCATCCTCCACCTCTTCCACAACATCATCCCTTAACCCTTGCAAAGTTTGCTGAAGCAGGCAGATAAGGGGGACAGTCATGCTGACTAGTGCATCATCTGCACTTGCCATCCGCGTGGAATAATCAAAAGGACGCAAAACCTGGCAGTCGTCCTTCATAGTGGCCCACTCTGTGGTTGTAAAGTCTGATCGGCGCTGACTGCGACTTCTTTGCGCCTGATGCAGCTGGTACTCCATAACTGCTTGCTGCTGCTCACACAACCGCTCCAACATATGTAACGTGGAATTCCACCGGGTAGGTAGGTCACATATGATGCGGTGTTCCGGAAGGCGGAATCGGCGCTGCAGAGCAGCAATGCGGGATCTTGCCAAGCTGGAACGCCGCAAGTGAGCACACTCTAGGCGGACCTTGTGCAGCAGGGCATCAAGATCCGGATAGTCCCTCAGAAAACTCTGCACAACCAAATTGAGCACATGTGCCAGACATGGGATGTGAGTGAGGTTGCCAAGGGCCAAAGCTGCCACCAGATTTCGGCCATTGTCACACACTACCATGCCTGGCTGGAGGTTCGCTGGCAGTAACCACACATCGCTCTCCTGCTTGATGGCATTCCAGAGCTCCTGCGCTGTGTGGCTTCGATTCCCCAATGAAACTAGTTTCAAGACGGCCTGCTGACGTTTGGCCACGGCTGTGCTCATGTCGGTCATAGGTAAACGTTCACGGGTCCATGTGGAGGTGGACTGTGACGGCTCCTGCAGAGATGATTCTGAGGAACTTGTGTAAGAGAAGGAGTCAATGCGTACAGACTGGATTCCTGCAATCCTTGGAGTGGGCAGGACACGTCCTGCGCCACTCGCACGATCTGTACCTGGCTCAACAACATTAACCCAATGGGCAGTGAGGGAAACGTATCGCCCCTGTCCATGCTGACTGGTCCACGCATCGGTGGTGAGGTGGACCTTGCTACTGACGGCGTTCAGTAGCGCATGTTTTATGTTTCCCTCAACATGCCTGTGCAGGGCAGGGACAGCTTGCCTGCTGAAGTAAAAGCGGCTGGGCACCTTGTACTGTGGGACTGCCAATGCCATCAAGTCACGGAAGCTGTCAGTCTCCACCAGCCTGAATGAGAGCATTTCCAGGGACAACAGTTTGGCAATGCCTGCATTCAGAGCCTGTGCTCGGGGGTGGTTGGCCGAGAATGCCCGCCTTTTCTCCCATGCCTGTACTACCGATGGCTGTAGAGTAGACTGGGAGTGTGAGGATGACTGGGAAGGTGGTGCTGTGGGTGTAATTACACAAGGTCTCTGGACAACAGTGCCAGAGGTTCTTCCATGGCGATCCTGGGAGGAAGCCAAACCAGCTGTGCGTGAACTGGAGGAAGAGGCAACACGAGCTGAAGAGGTCGTAGCTGTTTTTCATTCTGACCCAAATGTTAGCTGACAGATCACCAGTGAGGGCCAAATTGTGGAGTTACGCCCATCATTTTACAAGCACGCTTGGAGACAAAAAGACACCTCACACATATCCTGTGAGCAAGTCACTTTTATCCGAAGTAATAGAGCAAGAAGCAATATTTTATACCATTTACACATAATGCATTTCAATGTAACTCATGTAGCCCCCACCATCACCCAGGGTCATACTTTATTTACCATAACCCAGAATATGTTGTACTGACTCTTGAGAACATACATGATAAGAAGTACAGTCTCCTTTTTCTTCAATACCTACAGTACTTATTGCTTTAAACACAAATCTCTCAGCGTGTACTAAACCAAAGACAGAGAAACTTTAGAATGTTGCTATGTGGCCCCCCTTCCTCTGGCCCACAGCACAAAAGGGAGAAGTCTCAAGCAAGTCGCGCAGGGGCTCAGCTTACCCCTCCCATCAGCGCTGATAAGAGCTTGGTGAGTCTTACACACACAGAAACAGAATGCAGCAGTTTTCAGACTTAACCTCTACAAAACATTCATTCTCTCGGAATTAAAAACAGTTTCTCTATACAGGCAGATCACTGCATAACTTGAATAAGCTGATTCTGACCGCGTCCGGCCAAAACACATATAGAAACCTATCCAATGTCAAATCACACATAACACGGGTTTCACTGAATCTCAGATGTAATTTAAATGTACATTAAAAATATCCACAACTTATTCGTCCTGGACAATTAACAACAGTTAGATAAGTAATTATACTTATGTGATCACTCATACATACATACTCATTCAGGGATTGTTGTTTCTTTTCCTTTCACTTTCAGTTGATTTTTACAAGAAGAAAATCCCTTATCTCAATCACTCCACCTAATTCAGCTCAAACTGCGCTGAATAATGTCTTCTGTCACATACAGAGGACCACACCTAACGGAACCCCTCATCAATCAGGGATTTATGTTTATTCCTTATACTTATTTACTCACCTGTCATCTCATTCAGAGTTCTCATAGACATACATACATACAAGGTTCACACAGCCTGCCTATTTTGCACTTTGGAATTAACACAACTCTATATAACTCTATAACTCTATATAACAAAAACTGCAGCAGTGTCCACTGACACTCTGAAAGCACTTTAAGGCCAAACAACAAAAACCACGGCCTTAATACAAAATACAGCTTCATTTAATGTACTGCCAATCCAAAATGACCAAAATAACAACACTGCACAGAGTCTATCCCAGCTCTGTATTACACACTACGCAAATACACAACCAATTAGGATACTGACAAATGATACAGATAACAATTATCATCTTATAACTCTATTATTCAACTCTCATACGGACATAAATAGACAAAACACAAAACTCACTGGTGATGTGGATTCTTTGAACCATGCTCGCAGCCTTTTACCCAGAGGTATGGAGAGATCCAGATGAGAGATTGCAAGTGCAAAACAGGTTTGTAAGAATAATTTTTCTCACCTTGCTGCAGCTGGTGTTTTGCATGTCCAATCTCCCAGAAGCTCCCCCATACGGATTCCGAACAGGCTGGATACACGGCCCCGGTCGGGCGCCAAAACTGTTTTTCCTAGGTTGTGCTGTGCACAGATGAGGCATGACCGTACGAGCTTTGCGGCTGCGTAACTGAAACGAGGAGCGATCCAGAAGGCATCTTGTGTTGCTTGCGCCATGACCCAAATGTCAGCTTACAGATCACCAGTGAGGGCCAAATTGTGGAGTTACGCCCGTCATTTTACAAGCGCGCTTGGAGACAAAAAGACACCTCACACATATCCTGTGAGCAAGTCACTTTTATCTGAAGTAATAGAGCAAGAAGCAATATTTTATACCATTTACACATAATGCATTTCAATGTAACTCATGTAGCCCCCACCATCACCCAGGGTCATACTTTATTTACCATAACCCAGAATATGTTGTACTGACTCTTGAGAACATACATGATAAGAAGTACAGTCTCCTTGAAGCGGAGACACTAAGACTACTGCATCAACAGATTCTAGTAATTCTAACAATTAAAGGCAAGAGGCACTTAAACGCAAACTATTAACCCTTCTATATCAATTTCCCCCTTTTGTAAATGGTATAACCTCTGCTACGGGGTCAGCTGATGTCCACAAAGGAGCTCCTGTCTCATGAGTCTAGTACCCACAACGGGACTTCCTACCTGCTTCACCCATCCACCCTCAGTGTGGACACTCACCTCCCCAGTCAACAGTGGCCATACGGGGCCTATGATATACTACAGAAGGTTCAGCCTTAGGGTTTTTTTCTACACATACATTATTCCATAGCTTAGGTAATACATATATTAGCGCTTTTATGGCTACATAAAACAATGAGCAAAGCAACAAAATTTGCATACAAGTCTGTAAAATACAAAAAATAATCCATCCGCTAGGCCGCTAAGCCAATTGGCTGGATTTAAAAAGGAGTCTCTATATTGTATTAGTCTCATTAAGAGCCTTAAGAAACCACGAAAATCTGAGTCCAAGTCTCACTTGTGCATGCAGTGTGGTGTTAATACCTTCCTTGGGTCCTGGAATAAGGCTAAGTACAGCATAGTCCTTGCAGATACTGGGCTGTGTGCACAGATCCAACAGTCCAGCAGTTTTTGTCCTTCCGCGTCTTTTATAAGAAAAGCAAGATGTTGAATAAGTTTGTTTATCCAGTGTCTCTGTAAGGCGCAAACATCCTACCACTGCCAGCAAGGTGATTAGGACAACAGTCATTCTGCTGGTGAAAAGATCTTTTTGCAGTGACTGGCATGGATCCAGGTGGGCTTTCCCTCAAGTTTCCCTGAGGTGAATGTGGTCAGCTGGACTTTAAAACGGGCCGTCAAACCGTGGATCTAGGCTCCTTCTCACGTGTCTGTGTATGACCACCAATCACCTGGATTCAGCTGATGTACATCTGTACTGGCATTAGGATCTGGAATGGATGAAAACACATGTTTATGCACCACATTAAGTCTTTTCTGCAAGGCCTGGACATGGGCTGTCATAGCACCGTGTTGCTTTTGTAGCACCTGTGGGAAGTACAGACCAGCCTCTGGCAAACTACTAAACAGGACTTCAAAAGGACACAAGCCTGTCTTTCTATTTGGAGTGTGTGTGACTGAAAAGAGTACAAGAGACAAGCACTCTACCCCGCTCTTTCCTTTGTCTGCCATGGCCTTTGATTTTCCAGTTTAAGTGTCCCATTTAGTCTCATCACTTTCCCACTACTTTGTGGTCTATATGGTGCATGATATGCTTGCTGTACTCCCAGGACCTGCATGACTTCCCTCATTATTTTTCCCGTGAAGTGTGTGTCCCTATCGCTGTCTATGGTTTCTAGGACACCATACCTGCAGATCAGTTTTTTTTTTTCAGTTTGTCTGCAGTCGCTGTAGTATTTGCACATTTTACCAGATAGGCTTCCAGCCAACCAGAGAAGAGATCTACACATACTAGGATATTTTTCACACACTCCTACCTTGGGTAGCTGTATGTAGCCAGTCTGCAGTCTCTGAAACGGGTAGAGAGGCCTGGGTGTCGCTTTCTTAGGGATTTTTACTGTTTTTTTCCTGGGTTGTGCTGTGCACAGATGAGGCATGACCGTACGAGCTTTGCGGCTGCGTAACTGAAACCCGGAGCGATCCAGAAGGCATCTTGTGTTGCTTGCGCCATGATTGGGAGCAGGGATCTTGGTATATACGATTTATCCTGATTCTCCCATACTCTTTCTGAGTTCAGCTCAGCTCCCATTCTCCCAGTGTTCCTTCTCTGTTTGGGCAGCTGGAGGGATTTCAGGACATCTAGGCTCAGTGTGGCTGGAATACGCTGACTCCCCGCCACCGTCCACTGCTCCCTAGGCCGCCTTGCTGCTACTTTAGCAGCATCGTCTGTCCTTCTGTTGCCCTTTTCCTCCACAGAGTCACCGTCCGTGTGTGCTTTTTACCTTGACGATGCCAACCTGGACTGATAACATCAATGCCTCCACTAATTGTTTCACCAGCTCTGCATTTTTAATGGGCTTACCGGCTGATGTAAGAAACGTTCTGCTTCTCCAGATAGGGCAATAATCATGGGATATTCCCCATGCACAATTCGAATCTGTGTAACTGTTAGCGACTTTACCTGCAGCAACTCTACACGCCTCAGTGAGTGCCTTCAACTCTGCCTCCTGCACCGACATGTGAGGAGCGAGTGGTTCAGCTCGGATTACCTCATGTGAGGATACTACTGCATATCCAATGTAGAGTCGCTCATTCTGGTGGTATCTGGAGCCATCTACAAAAATAAAAAAAAACCTCAAAATATGCATTAGGAACAGGTTTTTTTCCTTCCCACGAACATGTGTAAAACCCACTGTCTCCTGACTCATCAGTTCCTATGCAGTCATGTTCGTGCGTCATGTGTCATGTGTCATGTCAACGTCATGTCATGTTCTCTTTCCCACCTGCCAATGCTGTCACCAATTCCCCCTTTTCTGAATCCACAGGCAGATGAGTGGCTGGATTCAGAACATTATGTCTTTTGAGGGTGACATATTCAGGAATTAGTATTAGAGCACATTCAAGTCTGATCTGTCCATCCATAGACAGGTGTTTTGGTTGAACTTGTACGAGTCTGGCATTAATGTCACGTGGGGAACAAATTGTCAAAAAGAAAAAGTCAGTGTGATCTCACACGCCTTTCAGTAATACAGCAGCTCTTACAGCATGTACACATGTAGAAGACCCTCTATTCACGGGGTCTAATTGTGCTAAGTAGTAAGCTATCGGTCTCTGTTTCTTTCCATTTAGTAGTGTTAGTACTGCGGTAGCATGTCCACCCTGCTCTGTGCAAAATAAGAAAAATGGCTGATCATAGTTTGGAATGTCTGACACAATGAGCAGCTTGAGAGAGTGGAAGGAATCAATTGCTTCTTGAGTGAGATTGTAGGGTTCTGATGGCAAACAGTCATAGAGTGGGTGCATCATTTATGAAGCAGACCTTATCCAAGGCCTACAGTAGGTCACCAAACCTAGAAAAGTGCGAAGATGCTGGTGTGACCTGGGTAAAGGGAGATTTGTATTGCCTGTTTTCTGTCTTCAGTCAGGTGTCTTGTACCTTCAGCAATACAATGTCCTAAAAATGTCACCTTTTGTTTGCAATCACGTGAGACTCTGCAACCCTTTTCTGCCAAAAAAAAAAAAAAAACACAGCTAGGAAACTGTAGCTTCCGGACATCTGGTCCGGGCAGCAGAGCAAGAGGTCATCCACGTACTGTAATAGTACAATCTGTGGAGGAGGTGGTTGCCACTGCTCAAGAATCCCTGCCATCACTGTTGAATAGATGGTTGGGGAGTTCTTTCCCCCTTTGTGGGAGGACCGTCCAACAGTATTGTTTACCTTCATGAGTGAAAGACAAAAGATACTGACAGTCAGAGTGCAGTGGTACAGAGAGAAGAATGCATTTGTCAAATCATTAACTGTGAAACATTTGGATGTCGCTGGGATTTGTGACCATACGGTGTGTGTATTAGGGACAGTTGATGTCACACTCACTGTAACATCATTAATAGCTCGTTAGTCATGAACTATTCTGTAAGTGTCAGGGGAACCCTTGGGTCCTTTTTTTATCTTAATGGGATACAAAGGGGTGTTGCAGGGGGAATATCTCTGCACTAGAACCCCTGCCTTAACATACGCTTTAATATTCCTGCTCAGGGCCATTGATTTGACTAGACTTAAGGGGTATTGCCTTAACCAAAGAGGAGTGATTACTTCTCTTGATTTATCATGACAGGGGGAATGGGCAGCCGACCCATATCAGATTTTCCCCTTGCCCAAACGGTGTCTGGTACCTGACTCTTTTCCCTGTCCTCAGACATTCTGGTGTCAGGTGTTACTTTCACTACTCTTGCCATATACACCATTTCTGCAATATTACACAAGTGTTTATATAAGTCATACATTAATGTCCAAATATTTATACCCGTATTTGATTGGGTAGAGTACCCCTTAAAAAAAACTAAATTTGATTCACAAAATGTTACCATAAGAATATTATATATATATAATTACGAAAGATACTGAGTCATAAAACGGGGGAGCACAATGCCATAGGCCACAGCAAAGCACAAGCTTATTCTAAGAAAGTAGCAGCCCTATATAAATCCATAACTAACAGTTCCGAATACAAAAAGAAGGGATTTGAAAAATGCCAAATATCAATGCCAGTTGCTTGTGATAAGGTATAATAACTGGAAAAGACAAATAAACAGTGACTATGGTTTGAGCCAATATAATGAATGGCTAAAAAACTATATATCATATGAAGACAACCTAGAAATACACAGTAACTATACCATCTTGTGTAAGGAAACTACTAAAACTGGCAAATGAATGGAATTAAGTGTAACTACAATAGGGCATGATTTACCTGTGGTATAATGTGCACGTGGAAGACCCTGGCGTCCCTCTGCCACAAGTGTTTATATGAAAAGGGGACTTGTGACTGTAATACCCTCAGGAGAGCACTGTATAGTGGCCTAGACAGCACTCAACTCTGCTCCCAGCAATTCATAGGGATATTGTCACTAACAATAAGTTTGTAAGCACCTCTTGGCTGTCTCGTGACTCTAGTCTTTCCTTGTTTAGTCATAGGGGCTTCAGTCGCTTGTCCCCCTACCCTCACGTATTCCACAGTCTCGTCATTAATCATGTCTGGCATTATCAAGCCTTTGTGTACTAGTCCCAGCTGCCCCAGTGTCGGTCAAGAATTCTGTCTATTTCCCTCCCAGCATTGGTATGGTGGTCATCAAGGCAGGACCAGGTCCGGAGGGAACAAGAACAGGGCACACATTTGTCGCTGGGTTGTCAGTTTCCTAGTCTGAAGGTGAAGGAGGTGGAAGATTGGTCTGAGTGTCCATTTTCTCCACAATTCCAGCACTTCACTGTTTCTAAGTCCTTAGGTCCCTTACTACGTCTCTACTGTTTTCCTCATTTTCCAGCATACATGACACGTCGTCTTATTGTCCTAGTTTCTTCAACTCCTGAGCAATCTTCAGGAGGTCTTTGGATCTACATTTCTCCATTTAGGTCTGGCTGTCTGTACTGCGTCTCATAAAGGTACCGTCACACTAGACGATATCGCTAGCGATCCGTGACGTTGCAGCGTCCTCGCTAGCGATATCGTCCAGTGTGACAGGCAGCAGCGATCAGGCCCCTGCTGGGAGATCGCTGGTCGGGGAAGAAAGTCCAGAACTTTATTTCGTCGCTGGACTCCCCGTAGACATTGCTGAATCGGCGTGTGTGACACCGATTCAGCGATGTCTTTGCTGGTAACCAGGGTAAACATCGGGTAACTAAGCGCAGGGCCGCGCTTAGTAACCCGATGTTTACCCTGGTTACCATCCTAAAAGTAAAAAAACAAACACTACATACTTACCTACAGCCGTCTGTCCTCCAGCGCTGTGCTCTGCTCTCCTCCTGCTCTGGCTGTGAGCGTCGGTCAGCCGGAAAGCAGAGCGGTGACGTCACCGCTCTGCTTTCTGGCTGCCCTGAGCTCACAGCCAGACCAGAGAAGCAGAGCGCCGAGGACAGACAGCGGTAGGTAAGTATGTAGCGTTTGTTTTTTTACTTTTTAGGATGGTAACCAGGGTAAACATCGGGTTACTAAGTGCGGCCCTGCGCTTAGTAACCCGATGTTTACCCTGGTTACCGGGGACCTCGGGATCGTTGGTCGCTGGAGAGCTGTCTGTGTGACAGCTCTCCAGCGACCAAACAGCGACGCTGCAGCGATCCGGATCGTTGTCGGTATCGCTGCAGCGTCGCTATGTGTGACGGTACCTTAAGCCTTTTGTCATACCGTCAATGAATGTATTTACCAATATTTTAACATCGAGTGGGTTTACTGGACTGTACCCCATGTCTGCCCATTTCAGCTGTAACCGTCCAGAGTACATCTCTACTCTCTCTCCTTTAGTCACATCTGTAAAAGTCTTAATTTGCATCCTAGTACGTCACCTGCTTTGGTGCTCAGTGTCATTAACTTAGGTTGGGTTACATCACAGATCATACAAGTATTTCTCCAGTCTGGGTTTGTCTGACCGCAATGTTTACAAGTCCATCTGTCTTGTCTTGGTCTCTGGTTATACAAAGGTATGACCGTAGCAGTAGTGTGTCGGTCATAGTCGGACTTTTGAGCATCAAAACATTCATAATACACCTTACTTCCGCCCTGCTACACTCTCTCAGACGCCATTTATTCACATGCTATTTTCCTCATTTGTCTGTGCCTTTTTGAACATCCAAACATCCATCCACTCACTGGCATTTTTGCGTGTTTCAATATTGGTCTCACATCTTTCACTGCTTCCTTTTTCCAATCTGTACAGCGATTTTTGGATCCCATTCGGGGCCCTGACTGCACACAGAATAAGTTGCCTATGGCTTCAACTTATCCGCTCAAGACAACTCAGCTCTAAAAATGCCCTTTATTAGTGTGCCTTGCCTTAAACCAGGGTTGCAACACGTGACAAGTCAGAGTGAGTGTCAAGGTTTAACGAGCAGGTTACACCACCTACCACTCGGTAGACCTAAAGGATTCTAGCGAACAGGTTACACCACCTACCACTCAGTAGATCAGCTGGCTAGCACAGCTCCATGGAACGGCAAGGTTACACCACCAATTTGCCATAGGCTGACTGTAGCAGGTTACACCACCTATTACATCAGCCGTGCAGTTGGCTACCTCCTCTGTTGATCCTCAATTTGCTATATCAATCACTCAACTTGAAGCAGGTGAATCTTTTACCAATCTTTTCAATCACTTTAAGTTTCCTCTAAAATAGGCACAATTCTTTCACTTTCAAATTCCAACTTCAATCGTACAACATTCCCTTTTTCTTCAATACCTACAGTACTTATTGCTTTAAACACAAATCTCTCAGCATGTACTAAACCAAAGACATAGAAGCTTTAGAATGCAGCTATGTGGCCCCCCTTCCTCTGGCCCACAGCACAAAAGGGAGAAATGTAAAGCAAGTCGCGCAGGGGCTCAGCTTACCCCTCCCATCAGCGCTGATAAGAGCTTGGTGAGTCTTACACACACAGAAACAGAATGCAGCAGTTTTCAGACTTAACCTCTACAAAACATTCATTCTCTCGGAATTAAAAACAGTTTCTCTATACAGGCAGATCACTGCACAACTTGAATAAGCTGATTCTGACCGCGTCCGGCCAAAACACATATAGAAACCTATCCAATGTCAAACCACACATAACACGGGTTTCACTGAATCTCAGATGTAAATTAACCCCTTAGCGACCGCCGATACGCCTTTTAACGGCGGCCGCTAAGGGTACTTAAACCACAGCGCCGTTAAATAACGGCGCTGTGGAAAAAGTGTATAGCGCCCCCCACAGGCCGATTTTCTCCGGGGTCTCGGCTGTCGAGGGTAGCCGAGACCCCAGAGAACATGATTCGGGGGGTTTTTAACCCTCCCCGCATTTGCGATCGCCGGTAATTAACCGTTTACCGGCGATCGCAAAAAAAAAAAAAAAAAAAAAGCGATCTCTTTTTAATTTCTCTGTCCTCCGATGTGATCGCACATCGGAGGACAGAGAAAAGGGGTCCCAGGTGGCCCCCCAATACTCACCTAGCTCCCCCGATGCTCCTCGTGTCTCCCGGTGGGCGCCGCCATCTTCAAAATGGCGGGCGCATGCGCAGTGCGCCCGCCGGCCGGCACCGGGAGAATCTTTGGGGTATCGGCTGCCTGGGGTAGCCGAGACCCCAAAGAGCATGATCGGGGGTCGGTTTTAGCGACCCCTGTTTTGCGATCGCCGGTAATTAACTGTTTACCGGCGACCGCAAAAAAAAAAAAAAAAAAAAAAGTAAAGTGTAATTCTCTGTCCTCTGATGTGATCGCACATCAGAGGACAGAGAAATAGGGGGATTCGGGGACCCTAGCATACTCACCTAGGTCCCTGGATCCTCTTGCTGCTCCTCCTGGCCGCCGGCAGAAGAACATGGCGGACGCATGCCCAGTGCGCCCGCCATCTGTCTCCATCTGCCGGCCGGCAGGAGAACAGCGGTTAGGGCTAAAATTAGGGTTAGGGTTAGGGTTAGGGTTAGGGGTAGGGTTAGGGTTAGGGGTAGGGTTAGGGGTAGGGGTAGGGTAGGGTTAGGGTTAGGGGTAGGGTTAGGGGTAGGGTTAGGGGTAGGGTAGGGTTAGGGTTAGGGCTAGGGTTAGGTTAGGGGTAGGGTTAGGGGTAGGGTTAGGGGTAGGGGTAGGGTTAGGGGTAGGGTTAGGGTAGGGGTAGGGTTAGGGCTAGGGTTAGGTTAGGGGTAGGGTGACGGCTAGGGTTAGGTTAGGGGTAGGGTTAGGTTAGGGTTAGGGGTAGGGTTACGGCTAGGGTTAGGTTAGGGGTAGGGTTAGGTTAGGGGTAGGGTTAGGTTAGGGGTAGGGTTGGGGCTAAATTTAGGGTTAGGGTTGGGGCTAAATTTAGGGTTAGGGTTGGGGCTAAATTTAGGGTTAGGCTTCTTTCCCACTTACGTCGGTACGGGGCCGTCGCAATGCGTCGGCCCGACATACCGACGCACGTTGTGAAAATTGTGCACAACGTGGGCAGCAGCTGTAGTTTTTCAACGCATCCGCTGCCCAATCTATGTCCTGGGGAGGAGGGGGCGGAGTTACGGCCACGCATGCGCGGTCAGAAATGGCGGATGCGACGTACAAAAAAACGTTTCATTGAACGTTTTTTTGTGCCGACGCTCCGCCAAAACACAACTGATCCAGTGCACGACGGACGCGACGTGTGGCCATCCGTCACGATCCGTCGGCAATACTATGGGCAAAAAACGCATCCTGCGGGCACATTTGCAGGATCCGTTTCTTGTCCAAAACGACGGATTGCGACGGAATGCCAAACAACGCAAGTGTGAAAGTAGCCTTAGGGCTAGGGTTAGGGTTGGGGCTAAAGTTAGGGCTAGGGTTGGGGCTAAAGTTAGGGTTAGAGATTAGGTTTAGGGTTTGGATTAGGGTTGGTATTAGGGTTAGGGTTGGCATTAGGGTTACGCTTGGGATTAGGGTTAGGTTTGGGATTAGGGTTAAGGTTAGGGTTGTGATTAGGGGTGTATTGGGATTAGGGTTAGGTTTGAGGTTAGGGTTGAGATTAGGATTAGGGGTGTGTTGGATTTAGGGTTTTGATTAGGGTTATGGTTAGGGTTGACATTAGGGTTGTTTTGGGGTAAGGGTTGTGATTATGGTTAGGGTTAGTGATTAGGATTATGGATCAGGTTGGGATTAGGGTTAGGGGTTGGAGCTAGAATAGGGGGTCTCCAAAAAACGACAGCCAATTTTGCGCTCAAAAAGTCAAATGGTGCTCCCTCCCTTCTGAGCTCTGCCGTGCGCCCAAACAGTGGGTTACCCCCACATATGGGGCATCAGCGTACTCGGGATAAATTGGACAACACCTTCTGGGGTCCAATTTCTCTTGTTACCCTTGTGAAAATAAAAACTTGGGGGCTACAAAATCTTTTTTGTGAAAAAAAAAAATATTTTTTATTTTCACGACTCTGCATTCTAAACTTCTGTGAAGCACTTGGGCATTCAAAGTTCTCACCACACATCTAGATAAGTTCCTTGGGGGGTCTAGTTTCCAAAATGGGGTCACTTGTGGGGGGTTACTACAGTTTAGGTATATCAGGGGCTCTGCAATCGCAACATAATGCCCACAGACCATTCTATCAAAGTCTGCATTCCAAAAAGGCGCTCCTTCCCTTCCGAGCTCTGCCGTGCGCCCAAACAGTGGTTTACCCCCACATATGGCACATCAGCGTACTCGGGATAAATTGGACAACAACTATTGCAGTCCAATTTCTCCTGTTACCCTTGTGAAAATAAAAACTTGGGGGCTACAAAAAAATCTTTTTTGTGAAAAAAAAAATATTTTTTATTTTCACGACTCTGCATTCTAAACTTCTGTGAAGCAATTGGGCATTCAAAGTTCTCACCACACATCTAGATAAGTTCCTTGGGGGGTCTAGTTTCCAAAATGGGGTCACTTGTGGAGGGTTTCTACTGGTTAGGTACATCAGGGGCTCTGCAAATGCAACATAATACCCGCAGACCATTCTATCAAAGTCTGCATTCCAAAACGGCGCTCCTTCCTTCCGAGCTCTGCCGTGCGCCCAAACAGTGGTTTACCCCCACATATGGGGTACCAGCATACTCAAGACAAATTGGACAACAACTTTTGGGGTCCAATTTCTCTTGTTACCCTTGTAAAAATAAAAACTTGGGGGCTACAATATCTTTTTTGTGGAAAAAAAAAATATTTTTTATTTTCACGGCTCTGCATTATAAACTTCTGTGAAGCACTTGGGCATTCAAGGTTCTCACCACACATCTAGATAAGTTCCATGGGGGGTCTAGTTTCCAAAATGGGGTCACTTGTGGGGGATTTCTACTGTTTAGGCACATCAGGGGCTCTCCAAACGCGACATGGCGTCCGATCTCAATTCCAGCCAATTCTACATTGAAAAAGTAAAACGGCACTCCTTCTCTTCCAAGCTCTGCGGTGCGCCCTAACAGTGGTTTACCCCCACATATTGGGTATCAGCGTACTCAGGAGAAATTGCACAACAACTTTTGTGGTCTAATTTCTCCTGTTACCCTTGTGAAAATAAAAATTTGTGGGCAAAAAGATCATTTTTGTAGAAAAAATGCGATTTTTTTTTTTCACGGCTCTACGTTATAAACTTCTATGAAGCACATGGGGGTTCAAAGTGCTCGCCACACATCTAGATAAGTTCCTTAAGGGGTCTAGTTTCCAAAATGGTGTCACTTGTGGGGGGTTTCCACTGTTTAGGCACATCAGGGGCTCTCCAAACGCGACATGGCGTCCAATCTCAATTCCAGCCAATTCTACATTGAAAAAGTAAAACGGCGCTCCTTCACTTCCAAGCTCTGCGGTGCGCCCAAACAGTGGTTTACCCTCACATATGGGGTATCGACGTATTCAGGAGAAATCGCACAACAACTTTTGTGGTCTAATTTCTCCTGTTACCCTTGTGAAAATAAGAATTTGTGGGCAAAAAGATCATTTTTGTGTAAACAAAAGCGATTTTTTTATTTTCACGGCTCTACGTTATAAACTTCTGTGAAGCACTTGGGGGTTCAAAGTGCTCGCCACACATCTAGATAAGTTCCTTAAGGGGTCTAGTTTCCAAAATGGTGTCACTTGTGGGGGTTTCCACTGTTTAGGCACATCAGGGGCTCTCTAAACGTGACATGGCGTCCGATCTCAATTCCAGCCAATTCTGCATTGAAAAAGTCAAACGGCGCTCCTTCACTTCTAAGTTCTGCGGTGCGCCCTAACAGTGGTTTACCCCCACATATGGGGTATTGGCGTATTCAGGAGATATTGCATAACAAAATTTATGGTTACATTTCTGTTTTTACACTTGTGAAAATAAAAAAAATGGTTCTGAATTAAGATGTTTGCAAAAAAAAGTTAAATGTTCATTTTTTCCTTCCACATTGTTTCAGTTCCTGTGAAGCACGTAAAGGGTTAATAAACTTCTTGAATGTGGTTTTGAGAACCTTGAGGGGTGTAGATTTTAGAATGGTGTCACACTTCATTATTTTCTATCATATAGACCCCTCAAAATGACTTCAAATGTGATGTGGTCCCTAAAAAAAAATGGTGTTGTAAAAATGAGAAATTGCTGGTCAACTTTTAACCCTTATAACTCCCTAACAAAAAAAAATTTTGTTTCCAAAATTGTGCTGATGTAAAGTAGACATGTGGGAAATGTTATTTATTAACTATTTTTCGTGACATATCTCTCTGATTTAAGGGCATAAAAATACAAAGTTTGAAAATTGCAAAATTTTAAAAATTTTCGCCATATTTCCGTTTTTTTCATAAATAATCGCAAGTAATATCGAAGAAATGTTACCACTAACATGAAGTACAATATGTCACGAAAAAACAATCTCAGAATCAGCGGGATCCGTTGAAGCGTTCCAGAGTTATAACCTCATAAAGTGACAGTGGTCAGAATTGCAAAAATTGGCTCGGTCATTAAGTACCAAATTGGCTCTGTCACTAAGGGGTTAAATGTACATTAAAAATATCCACAACTCATTCGTCCTGGACAATTAACAACAGTTAGAAGTAATGATACTTATGTGATCACTCATACATACATGCTTATTCAGGGATTGTTGTTTCTTTTCCTTTCACTTTCAGTTGATTTTTACAAGAAGAAAATCCCTTATCTCAATCACTCCACCTAATTCAGCTCAAACTGCGCGGAATAATGTCTTCTGTCACATACAGAGGACCACACCTAACGGAACCCCTAATCAATCAGGGATTTACTTAATTATCCCTTATACTTATTTACTCACCTGTCATCTCATTCAGAGTTCTCATAGACATACATACATACAAGGTTCACACAGCCTGCCTATTTTGCACTTTGGAATTAACACAACTCTATATAACAAAAACTGCAGCAGTGTCCACTGACACTCTGAAAGCACTTTAAGGCCAAACAACAAAAACCACGGCCTTATACAAAATACAGCTTCATATAATGTACTGCCAATCCAAAATGACCAAAATAACAACACTGCACAGAGTCTATCCCAGCTCTGTATTACACACTACGCAAATACACAACCAATTAACCAATTAGGATACTGACAAATGATACAGATAACAATTATCATCTTATAACTCTATTATTCAACTCTCATACGGACATAAATAGACAAAACACAAAACTCACTGGTGATGTGGATTCTTTGAACCATGTTCGCAGCCTTTTACCCAGAGGTATGGAGAGATCCAGATGAGAGATTGCAAGTGCAAAACAGGTTTGTAAGAATAATATTTCTCACCTTGCTGCAGCTGGTGTTTTGCATGCCAATCTCCCAGAAGCTCCCCCATACGGATTCCGAATAGGCTGGATACACGGCCCCGGTCGGGCGCCAAAACTGTCGTAGCTGTTTTTCATTCTGACCCAAATGTCAGCTTACAGATCACCAGTGAGGGCCAAATTGTGGAGTTACGCCCGTCATTTTGCAAGCGCGCTTGGAGACGAAAAGACACCTCACACATATCCTGTGAGCAAGTCACTTTTATCTGAAGTAATAGAGCAAGAAGCAATATTTTATACCATTTACACATAATGCATTTCAATGTAACTCATGTAGCCCCCACCATCACCCAGGGTCATACTTTATTTACCATAACCCAGAATATGTTGTACTGACTCTTGAGAACATACATGATAAGAAGTACAGTCTCCTTGAAGCGGAGACACTAAGACTACTGCATCAACAGATTCTAGTAATTCTAACAATTAAAGGCAAGAGGCACTTAAAGGCAAACTATTAACCCTTCTATATCAGTTGGCCTACATCTTCAGTGTGTTTCTGTAACTCCACCGCGTGCCTGGTCCGCACATGTTTCCACATATTTGTGGTATTGAGGTTGCTGACATTTTTCCCTCTTTTTACTTTCTGATGACACAGCTTGCATTTGACAAAACAAATGTCATCTGCAACTGTGTCAAAAAAGGACCAGGCACTGCAAGTCTTGGGAGCGCCCTTTTTGGCTTTGGAAAGAGACAGGCTCCTAACGGGTGCCAAAGTGGAGGCTACAGGCTCCGCAGTCCTCCCCCTCCCTCTCCCTCTTTGGCCCGTAAGGGGAATCTCTTCCTCAGAGCTGCTCCCACCACCTTCCTGTTCCTCACGCCACGATGGGTCAACGACCTCATCATCTCCACTACCCTCTGCCACCAACTGCTCCTCCTGGGTAGTCTCGGCAGCACAGTACGCACCAGAAAGCGGCACCTGAGTTTCATCATCAGATGCGTACTGCGCTGTGGTCACCGCAGGCACTGGCCCACCCGCCTCTTCAGAGTCAGAGAGACAAAGCTGTTGGGCATCACTGCACACTGCCTCTTCTTCCATTTCTCCAATGCTGCTTGGCTGGCCCCCTGTTTCCAAGCCAAGAGATTCAGAGAACAGAAGTAGAGACGGCTCCTGTCCTGGGCTCTCTGACTGCCTGGCCAATTTGGCAGGTGGTGAAGAGACAGATGGCTGCTCTCCAGTGCTCTGTGCCTGAGAGGATGTGGCACTAACTGAAGTCGATGCCGCGGCGTTAGCTGCCATCCACCCGACAACGGCTTCAATTTGGTCTTCACGCAGCAGCGGTGCACGGCGCTCTCCGACAAAGCTGCGCATGAAGGACTGTTCCCTGCTGAAACTGAGTGACGACGAGTCACCGGTGCCCGCAGCAGGCACAGAATCACCACATCCTCTCCCTGCTCCTCTCCCTGCTCCACGCCCACGCCCACGTGCCTTACTCCCTGCCCTCTTCATCTTGGTTGACAGATAAAGATAAGCAGAAAAGTACTAAGGCCTTAGTGTGCTTATTCCTGAAATGCTCCTCCTAACAGGTGTAAGAAACACTAATGTTGTAAAGTGTGGACTAAACTTTATTATTTTTCAAATGTGGCCTACACAAGTGTTAAGTTGTGTTTGGTGAACTTTCCTTTTTTTTTTTTCTGCAGATCGGACTACAGAGCAAGTTTAACTCACACGGGGACCGTGCAGACAGCCGTAAACGGCGCTGCAAGGCCCAAAAACCCTCCTCTAGGTTATCCTATGTAGTGTTTTTCCACTATTTAGCTGGAGACGGGTGGAAAGACACTAATAGGAAATTTTTTTTTTTAAATTTTAAACAGGCTGCACTATTTGAAAAAAAGGACATTTTTTTTCAAGGTATGAGGCATTAACGCACCCTGAGCTGAATCCAACCGGCTATGGCTGCACACAGACTACAGGGCGAGCTGCGCTCACACAGAGACCGTGCAGACAGCCGTAAACGGCGCTGCAAGGCCCAAAAAAACCCTCTAGGTTATCCTATGTAGTGTTTTTCCACAATTTAGCTGGAGACGGGTGGAAAAACACTAATAGGAAATTTTTTTAAAAATTTTTAAACAGGCTGCACTATTTGAAAAAAAGGAAATTTTTTTTCAAGGTATGAGGCAGTAACGCACCCTGAGCTGAATCCAACCGGCTATGGCTGCACACAGACTACAGGGCGAGCTGCGCTCACACAGAGACCGTGCAGACAGCCGTAAACGGCGCTGCAAGGCCCAAAAAAAACCCTCTAGGTTATCCTATGTAGTGTTTTTCCACAATTTAGCTGGAGACGGGTGGAAAAACACTAATAGGAAATTTGAGAAAAAATGTGCAGCAGGCTGCACTATGAGCAAAAAAGGACAACTGTGTGAGGCAGTGTGAACCCCCCCTGAGCTGAATACAACCGGGTATATGGCTGCACACAGACTACAGAGTGAGCTGCACACACACACACACAGAGACCTTGCAGAACGCTTTTAAAACAGCGCTGCAAGGCAAGAGCAAGGTGAACAGTGAAGAACACACAGCGTTTTGCTAAATTAGCCTTGGGAAAGGAAAATAAAGCAATTAGCTATCTCAACTGGCCCTCAGTTAGAACACAGCGTCCTGTCCCTAACTGAAATCACAGCAGAGTGAGCGCAAAATGGCGGCAGCGTTTTTTATAGTGCAGAGTGACATCATTTCAGCAGCCAATCACAGCCTTGCCAGTAGTTACATGCCCACCATGCTAAACAGGATGTGCCCACACTTCCAATCATTCCTCATTGGCTGCTGCATTCAGTTTGAATTCTGGGAACTTCCGATTCCGGTATCCGATACGCGGGAAGTATCGGAATTCGGTATCGGAATTCCGATACCGCAAATATCGGCCGATACCCGATACTTGCGGTATCGGAATGCTCAACACAAGTTAGTACAATAAACCTAATTTCAAGGCAGAAACAATACTGTTTCCAACAGTTATTAGATATATAAAACTGAAATAGCTGTTGCAAAAAAAAAAATTGTTTGATAAAACATTAAGCTTAAGATTAATAGGGGTGCCCAAATGATTTCATATAACTGTATATATATAATAGCTGAATACTCACATACAATGCCTACAGGCCTTGCACTGATGTGGATATTCGCCCATAGACTCCCCTGCCTACCTAGCACCGCAATCTACAGTATATACTCAGCAATTAGCCCTTGAAAGGACTGTTGGTTTAGCTGCATTTGTGGATTGAACAATGGTATACCCACATAAAAGCACAAATCTGACCCTATCTCAGCAGCAGCTCTCCCTACACTAGCTGAGTCCGGAGCTAAATGCGCCGAGCAGGGTGGCGTCCGGTCTCTTATAGACTTGATGATGCTGTGGGGCCAGCCAATCACTGTAATACCACAACAAAGATGGCTGCGGCATTACAGTGCATGGCAGACAATTCCTGCATGTTGATTGGCGATGTAAAGACCGCCAAAAATGCAGGGCGGAGACCCGAGCTCCCACCAAATAATCATGGAAATGCTCAGTGCTCACAGAGTACACCAAGTACCGTGATACTTGGGCTAGTGACAGGTAGTGGTAAGTACGTTTGCTCATCACTAGTACTATTCCTTTGTTCAGTAAGTCAATGGACATGAGTCATTTTCTCACTTGAGATTATCCAGTGCCCTTTTCTCATGCTAATTTGTGGAATGTCTGCTGATTATGGGTTGCTGATCTGGTCATTAACTCTTGCTATAAAACCTGGCCAGACCTTCTCTGTCCTACCAGTGAAAGCTCTGCTTCCTTGCTGTAAGGAGACAATCTGTTGAATAGGACTACGCTGTTGCTGTTGGTGATTTATCTTCCTGTGCTGTGTTCTATAGCTAAGTTGTTGAAATTTAGAGTTTCTATTGTGTAGTTTGATGATGTACATGTGTGTTTATCTCCTGATTCTTTTTCCTATTTAGTTTATTCTTTCCAGTCCTTATCCTCCTCCCAACTGTTGGCTATTGTTTTGTTATGAAAGAGGTTTTCTGTTATCCCTGTTTTGTTTTTGTGTCTGGCTTACCTTTCATTTCTGTCCCATGCCTCATGGGGTGTGGGAGGGGATAGATTAGGGTTTTACAGGAGCATAGTAAGGTGGGAGACTAGAGCCTCTCTACCTTTAAGAGTACCCCAGGACAGGAATACTAAGGGTCCAAACTCCAGGCTTCTCCGCCTTACTGAAGACAGTCACAGCATGCCACATATAAGTGGGGAAAAAAGTATTTAGTCAGCCACTAAATGTGCAAGTTCTCCCACTAAGAAAGATGAGAGACGCCTGTAATTGACATCACAGTTAGACCACAACTATGAGAGTCAAAATGAGAAAACAAATCATCCGGAAAATCACCTTGTCTGATTTGGCAAGTTTTATTTTGTAAATTATGGTGGAAAATAAGTATTTGGTCACCTAAAAACATGCACGATTTCTTGCTCTCACAGACCTTTAACTTCTTGTTTAAGAGGCTTCTCTGTCCTCCACTCATTACCTGTAGTTGTAGGGTGATAGACGAGGCTAGTGATATCTCTTCGTGTCAGGGCAGGAACTGTCTGGGCTGTCACCATTGTTGCCGGGGGAAGCATTTTCTGACTGGAAGAGACCTTTGCACCTGACTGTAGGGCATGTGTCTCAGATAAAAGGGAAGATGCATTCCAGAACGCAGTCTTTGTCAGGAAGACAGCATGTGGTACAAGAGAAGGTTCACTCCCTTTCCGCAGACTGACACCAACGAGCAGGGCCATGTTTCACTCCCTCATTCCCCATGCGCATAGACTGT
The DNA here is from genome assembly GCF_032444005.1 of Ranitomeya imitator. Taxonomy (NCBI): domain Eukaryota; kingdom Metazoa; phylum Chordata; class Amphibia; order Anura; family Dendrobatidae; genus Ranitomeya; species Ranitomeya imitator. The sequence goes on along the minus strand of NC_091284.1, from coordinate 144,236,927 downwards.
GTACCTTCAGAGACCATTACCTCTATTGCTTCCAACGCTAGTAGTACAAAGTGGACTGTACTGCTGACTGCTGCTGGTAAATGACACAATATTCCCTAGATGGTACCTGCTGAGGCAAGTAGCGTGACCCCGGCCTCCTCTCCGGGACTTTGTTTATCCATCGTAGTACCCACAGACAGCCACTCAAACAGTTCCCGCTTCCAGGACCTCAAAATTACGCGTGGAAAGGCCAGGATACATCACTGCCGTAAAGAGACAGTGCTTCACCTTTCTCCGGGATCAGTTCAGAGACTTCTCACGTCACCTACGGTGACATCTTGGGATTTTCCAGCATCCTCTGTCCGGTAACAACAGGCTGATAAGTTAACCCATTATTTGAACCTATATTTTTACTTTATATTTGCATATACTTTGTTCATCAATATTAGTTTAATATCTTCCTCCCTGCATGGAGTATCAACTGTTATAATACTTTTTCATAAAAAAACATTAACTCTCGTTCTGCTTCCTGCTCGTCACTGCATCTTGCGTACCTGCTAGAACCTTACATAGTAGTGGCACCTGTTTGAACTTATCAGTATAAAAGACACCTGTCCACAACCTCACACAGTCACACTTCAAACTCCACTATGGCAAAGAGTGAAGACCAAAGGGCTGCCGAAGAACACCAGAAACAAAATTGTAGCTCTGCAGCAGGCTGAGAACACTGAATCTGCAATAGGCAAGCAGCTTTGTGTATTCAGATCAACTCTGGGAGCAAAAATAAGAAAATGGAAGACATACAAGATCACTGATAATCTCCCTCGATCTAAGGCTCCACGCAAGATCTCACCCCGTGGGGTCAAAATTATCACGTGAACGATGAGCAAAAATCCCAGAACCACACGGTCGGACCAAGTCAATGACTTGCATAGAGCTGGGACTACTGTAACAAAGGCTACCTTCAGTAATACACTACGCTGCCAGTGACTCAGATCCTGCAGTGCTAGATGTGTCTCCCTGCTTAAGCCAGTACATGTCCGGGCAAGTCTGAAGTTTGCTAAAGAGCATGTGGATTATCAAAAAGAGTATTGGCCTGATGAAACCAAAGTAGAACTGTTTGATAGAAGCAAAACTGATACTGTTTGGAGGAGACAGAATGCTGAGTTTAATTCAAATAAAACCATACCTACTGTGAAGCATGGGGTTGGCAACATCATGCTTTGGGGCTGTTTCTCTGCAAAAGACCAGGACGACTGATCCTTGTGCATGAAAGAATGAATAGGGCTATGCATTGTTAGATTTTGAGTGCAAACCTCCTTCTATCAGCAAGGGCATTGAAAATGAAACGTGGATTGGTCTTTCAGCATGATAATGATCCCAAGCACACTGTCAGGGAAACAAAGGAGTGGCTTCATAAGAAGCATATGAAAGTTCTGTAATGGCCTAGCCGGTCTCCAGATCTGAACCCCATAGAAAACCTTTGGAGGGAGTTGAAATTCCGTGAGACCCAGCGACAGGCCCAAAACATCACTGCTCTAGAGGAGATCTGCATGAAGGAATAGGCCAACATACCATCAACAGTGTGTGTCAACCTTGCGAAGACTTACAGAAAACGTTTGACCGCTGTCATTGCCATCAAAGGATATATAACAAAATATCGAGATGAACTTTTGTTAATGACCAAATACTTATTTTGCATCATAATTTGAAAAATAAATCTTGACAAATAAGACAAAGTGATTTTCTGGATTTGATTTCTCATTTTAACTCTCATAGTTGTGGTCTACCTATGATGCCAATTTCAGGCCTCTCTCATCTTTTTAAGTGGGACATGCACAGTTGGTGGCTGACTAAGTACTTTTTTTCCCCACTGTATACCAGGATTGGGGCCATATACACAGGAACGGGGCCCATACATACAAGGATGAGGAATATATTCTGTTTACCTAGATGTGTATTATATATACCAGGATGGGGGCCATATATAAAAGGATGGGGATCGTGTACTGTATTCCAGAATGGGGATCATAAGGATGAAGGCCATATATAAAAGGATGAGGACATTTACTGTATACTGGGGATCATATATATCAGGATGAGGGCCATATTTACTAGGATAGGCCCAGGTTGGGGATCATATATACCAGGATGGGACATGGATAGACCACATATACTCCACGATAGGGAACATTAGTACAGAATTGTGAAACACTTCCACCATAACAGTATCAGCAGCAAATTTCCCCATAACAGTGCATCATGACCTCATTTTTTGCTTCAACTTTTTTTAAATATTCCTCCTCTAAAACCTAGGTGCGTTTTATACTCCAGTACCTCCTATAATCTGCAAAATATGGTACTTTGTATGTGTACCTTGCTACTTACAGTATCATTTATTGCTAAGTTGCTTTATACTCAAGCTAAAAATTTTCGTTGTAAAGATTATGAAAATGTAAATATAAAATAAAATAATAATAAAATACAAAATGTATTGTAAAAGAAAAACTGGCAATAGAAATGGTCTGAAATGTGTAAAGAAAAAACTTATATCATGGACTAGAATGTGAGAGCTGCTAGCAGCAGCAGAAGTACCATGTCCCCTGACACCAGCCATTGGGAAATATTACTACCAAACATAGATTACAATTCGCCTCCATTGCTTCTAGCAAGTACACTGCTGAAAAAAAAATATAGGGAATACTTAAACAACACAATGTAACTCCAAGTGAAACACACATCAACGTGAGCTGTGGCAGAAAGAGTGACTGTGTCTGTCAGTACAATGTCCAGTGCATTGAGCAGATATCAGGAGACAGGCCTGTACACCAGGAGACATGGAGGGGGCTGTAGGAGGGTAAAGACACAGCATCAGGACCGCTACCTCCTCCTTTGTGCAAGGAGGAACGGGAGGAGCAGTGCCAGAGCCCAAAAAATTAACCTCCATCAAGTCACTGACATTCATGCGTCTACTCAAACTGTGAGAAACAGACTCCATCAGGGTGGTATGAGGGCCTGACATCCACTTACAGCCCAACACCATTAAGGGCAATTGTTATTTGCTAGAGAGCACCAAGATTGGTAGATTCAACATTGGCAACTTGTGTTCTTTATAGATGAGCACTGAGCATATGTGAGAGACGTGACAATCAAACAAAAAAGTTCCAGCAACAGACATCCAAAATCAGGTTATTGAGTGGACGTTAAAAACTTCATTTTATTACATTGCTTTTAAAAACATGCTGTTAAAATAGTGAGTGATGGATTACGCATTTCAAACGAAAATGTTCTTGGTCATAACCATGAGAGACATGACAGTCTAGAGATGCCATGAAGCACGTTCTGCTGCCTGCAACATCCTCCAGCATTACCAGTGTGCCAGTGGGTCAGCATTGGTGTGGAGAGGAATTTATTTGGAGGGCTGGGCAGCCCTCCATGTGTTAGCCAGAAATACTCTGTTTGCCATTAAGTACTGGGATGAGACCCTCAGACCTATTGTGAAACCATATGCAGGTACAGTGGGCCATGGGTTACTTCTGATGCATGACAATGCTAGATCTCATGTGGCTGAAGTGTATCAGGAGTTCCTGCAAGATGAAAGTATTGATACTTTGGACTGACCTGCCCATTTTCCAGATCTTAATCCAATCGAGCACATCTGGGACATCATGTCTTGTTCCATCCACCAAGCACAGACTTTTCAGGAATTGCCTGACACTTTAATCCAGGTCTTGGAGGAGATCCCTCAGGAGAAAATCCGCTGTCTCATCAGGAGCACGCCCAGGTGTTTTAGGAAGGTCATACAGGCATCTGAAGACCAAACACACTACTGAGCATCATTTCTTGTCTTGAGGCATTACCCCTGAAGTTGGATCAACCTGTAATTTGATTTTCCACTTTGATTCTGAGTATCATTCCAAATCCAGACCTCCATGGATTATTAATTTTGATTTACATTGATAATTGTTATGTTTTATTGTTCACTATGTTATGAATATAGATTTGCCACTAGAATATATCATTCAGTGATATCTAAGATGTGATGGAACCATAGAAGCACGGGCGCGCGAAACGACCATCGTCAGATCCTTTATCCACTTGTCCTCATCCTGCCTGTTTCAAGATGTTTTGACGTTGTACGAATAAAGTCTGGATTTTAAAAAACGGTGACTGCCACCCTTTTTTTCTATTTTTGCATGGAAAATTTGGACTGTTTATTTTGGGTTGGCACCTGTGAGTTCACGTGATTAAGGCTCGGAGCGAGGTGACTGAACATTGTGGATATAGGGCTCTGGTTTGATAGCAGTGCGGATTTCTTTCCTTTGATATATGACCATGAATAAGTCTGCCAGTGAGCTACATTAAAAAATGTGTTGTTTGTTTTCACTTCGTTACCATCCATTCATATTACGATGTCACATAGACGTCAGTATTGCTGTGTGTTTTAAGAGCTAGAAATATGTTAGATGCAATCCTAGGACTTCAGAGTAATGCATACATTTTTTGTGCAATTTAAGATATTGCAGTATTGTAGTCATTTTTGTTTTTTAAAAATTAATCGAGCCTGGCGAATTTGAAACTCAAAATTTAGTAATTTGTAATGATGTTGCCTTATACTTAATGTTTTTGCAGTACAATAGATCAATAAAATATCTGAAAGTCTTCTTTAGTGTTGAGCGATACCTTCCGATATCGGGAAATATCGGATTGGATCGGACTGATACCCAAAAAATATCAGATATCGCCGATTCCGATACCGGAAACCAATGCAACATAAACATGGGACATAAATATCGGAATGAAAATAAACCCTTTCTTTCCTTGTAGGTTAATTCTACATGAAGGAAAACAACTAAGAATATTGTAGAATGTATTGGGGGAGGTGGAGGAGACATTAAAGGCATAGAGGTTTAGCCCAATCTAATGGAATAGCAGGAATTATTTTTTTAAGACGTTCCTAGTTACAAAGATATTGACTATGTTAAGCTTTTTTATATTTTGTCAGATATTTATGTTTCACTACTTCCATGCTCTTCACCTTCTTTTTTACTTATCCCACACTTTCTCCTTCATTATCCTAAGCAGCAGCATCTTTTTCATCAACTTCTTCTTCACCTTATTCATCTTCTCCGGGGTCATCATCTCCGGGGTCGTCGTCTTCTTCGGGGTGGTCTTCAGGGTCATCGTCTTTAGCGTCGTCGTCAGGGAGATCAAGAGTGATTACCAAAAACCATTTCAAAAAGCTTGAACTTGGAAATCTAGCAGAAGGTACAAGAAGGCTGAGGAACTGCCGAGAGCCAGCTGACGATACTGGAACCTGGATGGGTAGCAGAAGATACAAGAGCCATTGGAACTACCAAGGACCAGCTGATGGTACTGGAATCCGGTTACTAAGCAGGAGGTACCCGTGCCAGAAAGCACTAGCAAGGACCATCAGACATTGGTGGAACTCGGATACCGAGAAGAAGGCACCTAATCCAAAGGCTGTGCCTGGAACCAGCTGACGGTACTGGAACCAAGGGGGACCTATTCAATATTGACTTCCAAAGAACCAGCTAATGGTGCAGGAACTCAGATAGGCAGCAGAAGGTCCACATGAAAAAAAAGTTGCAAGGCCGCGACCCGGCCGCAGTTACCGAAACCCACAGTCCTACAGGGGTGCTTGTCCTATTGGCACTACGGAACCAGCCTTCATTTCCAGATCCCGCAACCCACATAGGAAGCACCTAAACTGCAGGCACCATAGAGTTGGCTAACTCGACTGCAACCCGACAGGACAACATATTGGAGGCAAAGTGACGTTGACACTACTCGGTAAAAGCTGGCGTGCTGAAACCAGGCTGGGCAGGAGAGAGTACCTATGCCAAAGACACTGCCGACAACCAGCTGACAGTACTGGAACCCGGATGGGTAGCAGAAGGTAAAGGAGCCAAAGACATTGCCGAGAACCAGCTGACGGTACTGGAACCCGGTTGGGTACTAGAAGGTATAAGAGCCAATGGAACTACCGAGGACCAGCTGATGGTACTGGATCCCAGTAACTAAGCTGGAAGTACCCGTGCCAGAAAGCACTACCAAGGACCACCAGACGTTGGTGGAACTCGGATACCGAGAAGGAGGCACCTAAGCCAAAGGCTCTGCCTGGAATCAGCTGACAGTACTGGAACCAAGGGGGACCTATTCAAGATTGACTTCCAAAGAACCAGCTAATGGTGCTGGAACTCAGATAGGCAGCAGAAGGTCCACATGAAAAAAAAGTTGCAAGGCCGGGAGCTGGCCGCAGTTACCGAAGCACACAGTCCTACAGGGGGTGCTTGTCCTATTGGGACTACGGAACCAGCCTTCATTGCCAGATCCTGCAGCCCATATAGCAAGCACGTTAACTGCAGGCACCATAGAGTCGGCTAACCCGACCGCAACACAACAGGACAAAGTATTGGAGGCAAAGTGACGTTGACACTAGGGTTGAGTGAAACGGATCGGACAAATTCAAAAATCGCATACTTTAAGCAAAGTCGGGTTTCATGAAATTCGACCCAATCCTAGTGTGGGATCGGCCATGAGGTCGGTGATCTTCGCGCCAAAGTTGCGTTTCGTATGCTTTCAGCACCATTTTTCAGGCAATGAAGGAGGACGCAGAGTGTGGGCAACGGGATGACATAGGTCTCTGTACCCACCATCTTAGAGAAGGGCAAGACAGTGACTGTCTTGCTTTCTACGGCATCACAGGGGCTATAAAGGGGAGTGCACACCGACCGCCATCTTCTGCTGATCGTAGCATAGGGAGAGGTTGCCACAGCTTCATCAGAAGAAGGGATATAGTTAGGGAGGGAAGATTAAGCCCCGAAACTGCTTGTACTGTAGCGATTTCCACTGTCCAACACCACCATTTGTTTGCAGGGACAGTGGAGGCTATATTTTTGTGCATCAGCTCTGTAGCTTATTAGGCTGCCTTATAAGGCTCCCTGATAGCTGCATTGCTGCTTGCACACCGCTGTGCAAACCAACTGCTTTTTTAAAAGCAAAAATCCTGTTGCTCCTTTCTGCACAGTTATCTTGTTTATTTGTCCACACTTTTGTGTGCAGCAGTCCTTTTTATTGCTGCCATACTTTTCCTGAGATCATTGTAGGGAGATTGAAATTGTACTACAGTCCTTGTATTATTTAATATATCTTCCTGCCACTTTCTGCCACTTACATTGTGTTGCTTTATACACTGGGCCTGAGTAGGGTTGAGCGAAACGGGTCGAAATTTTTCAAAAGTCGCCGACTTATGGCAAGGTCGGGTTTCATGAAACCCGACCCGACCCCTGTGTGGGGTCGGCCATGAAGTCGGCGATCTTTTGAATCTAGAATCGGAATTACGATACCGATTCCCGATATATTTATATCGGGAATTGGTATTGGAATTCAGATTTAAGTGTAAAATAAAGAATTAAAATAAAAAATATCGCAATACTTACCCTCTGACGCGCCCTGGTACTAACCGGGAACCTTCCTTCCTTAGAATCAGCCTTCCAGGACCTTGCGGTGACGTCGCGGTGACGTCGCGGCTTGTGATTGGCCGCGCGGCCGCCCATGTGACCGCTCGCGCGACCAATCACAAGCCGCGACGTCACCGCGACGTCACCGAAGGTCCTGGAAGGGCTGATTCTTAGGAAGGAAGGCTGCCGGAAAGAAGCAGGGCGCGTCCGAGGGTGAGTATATACCTAATAGGAATATACTCACCCTCGGACGCGCCCTGCTTCTTTCCGGTAGCCTTCCTTCCTAAGAATCAGCCCTTCCAGGACCTTCGGTGACGTCGCGGTGACGTCGCGGCTTGTGATTGGTCGCGCGAGCGGTCACATGGGCGGCCGCGCGGCCAATCACAAGCCGCGACGTCACCGCGACGTCACCGCAAGGTCCTGGAAGGCTGATTCTAAGGAAGGAAGGTTCCCGGTTAGTACCAGGGCGCGTCAGAGGGTAAGTATTGCGATATTTTTTATTTTAATTCTTTATTTTACACTAAAATATGGATCGCAGGGCCTGAAGGAGAGTTCCCGCTCCTTCAGACCCTGGGAACCATGGAAACCCAATGCATTGCATTGGGTTTGGGTTTCGGCCGACCCCGACTTTTTTATAGGATCGGCCGATTTCACTCGACCCGACCTTTGAAAAAGTCGGGTTTCGTGAAACCCGACCCGATCCTATAAAAGTAAAGGTCGCTCAACCCTAGGCCTGAGTTTTGGTTCAGTCTCCCCGAAAAAAGTGAGATTCAAATTCTCACAAAGTGGATATACTTCTGTCCTGTTAGTTTGTCGTATATCAGCCAGGCACTTCCTGCCACTTAGATTGCGTTGTTATATACACTGGGCCTAAGGTGTGGTTCAGTCTCCGAAAAAAAAAAGGGGGAGATTCAAATTCTCGCAAAGTGGATATACTTCTGTCCTGTTAGATTGTCGTATAACAGCCAGTCACTTTCTGCCACTTAGATTGCATTGTTATATTCACTGGGCCTAAGTTGTAGTTCAGTCTACCAAAAAAAGGGGAGATTCAAATTCTCACAAAGTGGATATACTTCTGTCCTGTTAGTTTGTCGTATATCAGCCAGCCACTCTCTGTCACTTAGATTGCGTTGTTATATACACTGGGCCTAAGTTGTGGTTCAGTCTCCCCCCAAAAAAGGGGAGATTCGAATTCTCATAAAGTGGATATACTTCTGTCCTGTTAGTTTGTCGTATATCAGCCAGCCACTTTCAGCCACTTACATTGTGTTGTTTTTTGCACAGGGCCTGATTTTTTGTTCTGTCTTCCCCCCCCAAAAAGGGAGATTTAAAATCTCAACACGTTTATATACACCTTCTACCTTGTTTTACAGTACCATATAACGGTTTGTATTTTGGTTAGATATTCCAAAAAATGAGGAAGTCAGGTGGAAGAGGCCGTGGGCGGTGGTTGCGAGCTGGTACTGATGGTGGTGGTGGTGCATCTAATGGTAATGGCAAAAGCACAATAGCACCTAAGGCTGGAGGTGTTGAGCCAGCGTCATCATCTGGCTACACAAGGCCTCAAAGGCTCCCTTATCTGGGAGTAGGAAAACGGCTTTTAGGGTATGTGTCCACTTTCAGGATGGCCGGCGGTATCGCCGGAGCGGCTTAGCCGCTCTGCGGTAAGCCCCGCCCCCTTTCTGGGACGCGATGATGCCGGATGTGTTCATAGCACACATCCGCGATCATCGCTCCCCACCACAGGGCCCTGTGCTATATCTTGCGGCGACGCAGCGTCGCCGCAAGATATACGGACATGCTGCGATCTGAAAAGACGCGCAGAATGTCCGGAGTCGCAGGGCCGCCGCGTGCGTGTTACCACGCATAGTGGAGACGGGATTTCATTCAATCCCCTCCACTATGCTGTAACATCTGGACGCTGCGTGTCTGACGCTGCGGCTCTATGCAGCGTCAGACACGCAGCGTTTCCTGCACGTGGAAACATACCTTTAAAGCCGGAGCAGCAGGAAAAAGTTTTGGCTTTCCCTGCTGACCCACCCTCTAGCTCTTTCGCCTCCTCTTCAGAAAGTTCCAAATATAACAGCAGCGAGCCATCAATGGATGCTCCCGGTCAGGAACAAGATGTTTCCTTGTGTCCTTCACCCAAACCAAAAGTGAAGGATGCGTCAGGCGACACTACAGGCTACTCCATGGAGCTCTTTACACATACCGTGCCTGGGTTAGAACGGGAAAATGTTAACTGCCCATTACAAGATGATTCGGACATGGAGTGCACTGATGCACAGCCACAGCTAGATTATAATGCTGTTCCTTTTACTCAGATCACTACATTGCCCTCGCAGTGTACTGAGCCAGAATCTGACCCTGATGAGACTATGGTGCCCTGTCCCGAACGCTATAGCACCTTACACGGTGACACAGAGGAAGGTGCACATGACATTGAAGAGGAGGTGATAGATGACCCAGTTGTGGACCCAGATTGGCAGCCATTGGGGGAAGAGGGTGCCGCTGCCAGTAGCTCAGAAGCGGAGGAGGATGGTCCGCAGCAGCCATCTACATCGCAACAGTTGTCATCTGGCAGGTCCGGATCAGGCCAAAAACGTTTGTCAAAAACAAAAACAGTTTTAGGACAGTGTGGCCATCCAGTGAAAGTAGCACAGCGTGCAATGCTTGAAAAGGTATTCCATAATAGGAAGAGTGCAGTGTGGCAATTTTTTAACCAAGATCCGAATGATCAGTCAAAAGTTATCTGTAAGAAATGCTCAAAGACCTTTAGCAGAAGGAAGAATCTTCAAAATTTAAATACAACGTGCATGCTTTGACATTTAACCAGCATGCACTTGCAAGCCTGGACTAACTGCCAAACGTCCCGTACCGTTGGTGCACCTGCATAGATTGAAGGTAGTCAGCAATGATACATTGCTTCCCTCACTGTAAGCCCACCGGTTAGGACACCATCAGCAGCAAATGTTGAGGTATCGTCACAAGGCCAAAGCAGTTAGGGAATCACAAGGTTATTGGTAGGAAACACTGTATGTAGGTCAACATCGAGAATACCATCACCAACCCTCTCTCAATCCGCCACGTCCACCACCACCACCACCACCGCTAGTTCTACCATATGCACCTCTCCAGTCCACCTCACCCTACAAAAGACTCTCGTTAGGAAAAGAAAGTACTCATCCTCTCATCCGCATGCACAGGGATTGAACGCCCACATTTCTATACTAATCTCGTTAGAGATGATGCCCTACCGGTTGGTTGAAAGCGAAGCTTTCAAAGCCCTGATGGCCTATGCAGTACCATGCTATGACCTACCCAGTCGACACTTCTTTGCGAGAAAAGCCATCCCAGCTCTCCACCAGCATGTCAAAGACTGCACTGTCCATGCACTGAGACAATCAGTCAGTAGAAAGGTGCACCTCACAACAGATGCATGGACCAATAGTCATGGCCAGGGACGTTACATGTCCATCACGGCACACTGCTTTAATGTGGTGGATGGAGTGTCTACAGGGGACAGCCATAGTGGGACAGTTCTGCCTAGCCCACGGTCTAGGAAACAGTTGGCTGTAGGCGTTCACCACCCCTCCTCCTCCTCCTCCAGAAGAGAAAGCTTGTCCACAGAGCGCAGTCGCACGACCACTCCATCCGCAGCTGCCAGTGTTGCACACGAGGTGTCCCATTATCGAACAGCTAGTGGTAAGCGTCAGCAGGCTGTGTTAGAAATGAAGTGTTTTTGGGCGACAACAGACACACCGCGGATGTACTGGCCGAGTACTTGCAGCAACAAACTCAGTCATGGCTGGGCAGTGTACATCTTGAGGCAGGCAAGGTAGTCAGTGATAATGGAAGGAATTTTATGGCTGCCATAGTCCTTTCAGAACTTAAACACAAACCTTGCCGGGCTCACACCTTGAACCTGGTGGTGCAGTGCTTAATTAAAAATTATCCAGTTACCAGCCCTGCTCCTGTAAGTGCCAAGACTTTGCTCACACAGCCGCCTGTCGCCCGTACACTTCCGCCGTATGCTGAACCATCATTGATCGCTGAATCTTCCCCAGCACTGCCTAGTAATCGACGTTACAGCAAGGTGGATCTCCACACTGCACATGGTTCAGAGCCTGTACGAACAGAGGCGTGCTGTAATTAATTTGTGGGAGGATACACATACACGGGCAGGCAGTTGGATGGCAGACATGTAGTTGTCTGGTGTGCAGTGGTCGAAGCTCCAAGACCTCTGTCAAGTCCTTCAGTGTTTTGAAGAATGCACATGGCTGGTAAGTGCAGATGACACCATCATAAGCATGAGCATCCCACTAATGCGTCTGCTGATGCAAAGTTTGATGCACATTAAGGAGCTGGCGACTGCATCCGAGGAGGAGGGAAGCCTTGATGACAGTCAGCCATTGTCTGCTCAGGGAACTCTCCTGGACAAGGTGGTGGATGATGATGAGGAGGAGGAGGAGGATGATGGAGATGAATATTTATGGGAGGAGGATGCTTCACAGGGGGCAATAGAAACTGGTGGCATTGCGAGGTCAGGTACAGGGTTTTTGCAGGACACAAGTGATGTTGATTTGCAAGAAAGTTCTCCTCAACCCAGCACAAGCAGTGAATTGACACCTTTAACATTGGCCCACATGCCTTGCGTATCCTAAAAAGGGACCCCCGCATTATCAAAATGATGACCGATGACGATTACTGGTTGGACTGCCTCCTGGATCCACGATATAAAGGAAAATTACAAAATATCATGCCACATGAGAACCTTGAGCAAATATTGGCTACCAAACAAGCAACTCTTATAGACCATTTGGTTCAGGCATTCCCAGCATACAGCGGCGGTGATGGTTTTCACACGAGCCATAGGGGGCAACGTGGCAGAGGTGTTAGAGGTGCACAAATCCGAAGTGGCGTTGGACAGAGGGGTTTTATGACCAGGTTGTGGAGTGATTTCACAATGACGGCTGACACGACAGGTAGTGCTGCATCGATTCAAAGTGATAGGAGACAGCATTTGTCCAGTATAGTTATGAACTACTTTTCCTCCCTTATCGACGTTCTCCCTCACAGGTCATTCCCCTTTGATTACTGGGCATCTAAAATAGACACCTGGCCCGAATTGGCAGAATATGCATTACAGGAGCTTGCTTGCCCAGCTGCTAGTGTGCTCTCAGAAAAAGTCTGCTGTGCTGCTGGTTCGATACTGACCGAAAAAAGGACATGTCTGGCTCCCCGAAATGTTGATGATCTAACCTTCATTAAAATGAACCAATCATGGATTTCAAATTATTTTGCACCACCTTCACCTACAGACACGTAGCTTGCCTGAAAAATGACTTGCTTTTGGCCTCCTCTTACTGACTTCTCCAATTCCGCCATTTGCAGCTGCTGAATGACCACCATAGGCCATTTTTATACCTCCCTAAATGGGCTGACTCGCCCCACAGGGCCGTGGTCACCACCTGGCGCAAGCACCCGTGCGAGTGCCGTTTGCCTGGACAGGTGGGTGCGCCCACTCTTGGGCGACGGCACTGGCACAGGGTCCCTCATAGTACAATGAAGTGTCTCTGAAGGTGGTGGTGCACAACGAACGTCAGACACACCGTCATAATATGAGGGGCCCTGTGCCAGTACCGCCGCCCATGAGAAAGTGTTCCCCCCAGCTCGAACAGTGCACTACCACTTGCAAAACTTACCTCTCCCTGCTCCACCACTGTGTAGTCTGTGCTGTTAAATCCTTCAATGGCACTGCCAATACAAATTTGTTGAAATGATAGATGATAGTAAAAATATACAGGGACCCTGGCCTCCATTTTGACCAGTTAATACTTTGCGCCTACTACCACTGTCTGCTACTCAGCAGAGGAACCCACCCCAGTACCTAGCTATGCCACCTGTTTAGTCCTGTTACCAATTTTGAACTGCATTTAGCCTACTTTTGTATTTGGGCCTACTAACCGTGTCTGCGCCACTCATTACAGTTGTCCTCCACTGAACAAAGCTAGGCCGCCTGGTTAGCTCTGTTACCAATTTTGAGCTGCATTTAGCCAACTTTTTTATTTTGGGCCTACTAACTGTGTCTGCGCCACTCTATACAGTTGTCTTCCACTGAACAAAGCTATGCCGCCTGTTTAGTCCTGTTACCAATTTTGAACTGCATTTAGCCTACTTTTTTATTTTGGCCGTACTAACTGTGTCTGCGCCACTCATTACAGTTGTCCTCCACTGAACAAAGGTATGCCGCCTGTTTAGTCCTGTTACCAATTTTGAACTGCATTTAGCCTTCTTTTTTATTGTGGGCCTACTAACTGTGTCTGCGCTACTCATTACAGTTGTCCTCCACTGAACAAAGCAATGATGCCTGTTTAGTCCTGTTACCAATTTTGAACTGCTTTTAGCCTACTTTTTTATTTTGGGCCCACTAACTGTGTCTGCATCATTCATTAGAGTTGTCCTCCACTGAACAAAGCTATGCCGCCTGTTTAGTCCTGTTACCAATTTTGAACTGCATTTAGCTTACTTTATTATTTGGGCTTATATTTGTGTTTCCTCCTCATCCTGCCCATTGCCCAGCCACTGCTAAACGAGTCTGCTGGTACATTGACCCAGACCACTACATTCCCCTTGCACTCTACACAGCTAGAATCTGACCCTGCTGAAAGTCAGGTTCCCCTTCCCGCATACTATACCACCACCACGGGGACAAAGAGGAAGGTGCAGATGATAGTGCAGGTTCCTTCATCAGGCGGGGGGGCATACTCATTGGCACTGGCACAGGGCCCCTCATAGTACGCAAAAGTGTCTCTGGCAGTGGGAGGTGCCACCCGCCGTCAAACACACCACTGTACTATGAGGGGCCCTGTGCCAGTGCTAAGTGCCAATGAGTGGGCCCCCCTGCTTGCTCAGGATCACAGCACTTGCAAAGTTGAAATACTTACCTCTCCCTGCTCCACCGCCGTGATGTATTCCGCGTTTTCTGGGCCCACAAAAATCTTGAGCCAGCCCTACCTCCCACAACTTTAGCCAAATTACCCTCCGTTTTGAATGCCTAACTACTATTATAAAGTAAATTAAGATTGACAAGCTTAAGTAATAAGAATTGATGTTTTTGGCATTAAAATGGGCACTGTAGGTGTTTTCCTGTCCTCCACTCACTACCGACTTTGATTCCCCATTGACTTGCATAGGGTTTCATGTTTCAGTCGGCCCCCGACTTTTCAAAATAATCAGCCGATTTCGCGAAACCCGACTCGATCCTAAAAAAGTAAAAGTCTCTCAACTCTAGTTGACACTACCTTGAAACAGCTGGCGTGCTGGAACCAGGCAGGGTAGGAGGGAGTACCCGTGCCAAAGACACTGCCAGAAAACAGCTGGCGGTGCTGGAACTCAGGGTAAATACTGGAAACAGAGTGGAGGCAGAGGCCTAATTGGAGCAAGTTTAAAATCTGTAGTAGTGTGAGTGTGGACAGAGCAGGCTAAATTGCCGGACTCACCGCAGGGGATAAGCTGATGTTACTGAACCCCAATAACACAGGAACAAATGTTGACTGTGCAGATGGCACTTCTGAGCAGCAACTGGCGGTGTTTGAGCCCAGGGTAAATACTAGAAACAGAGTGGAGGCAGAGTCGTAATTGGAGCAAGTTTAAAATCTGTAGCAGTGTGAGTGTGGACAGAGCAGGTGAAATTGCCGGACACACAGCAGGGGATCAGCTGACATTACTGAACCCCGATAACACAGGAGCAAGTGTTGACTGTGCAGACGGCACTTCTGAGCAGCAACTGGCGGTGTTGGAGCCCAGGGTAAATACTAGAAACAGAGTGGAGGCAGAGGCGTAATTGGAGCAAGTTTAAAATCTGTAGTAGTGTGAGTGTGGACAGAGCAGGCGAAATTACCGAACACACAGCAGGGGATCAGCTGACGTTACTGAACCCTAATAACACAGGAGCAAGTGTTGACTGTGCAGACGGCACTTCTGAGCAGCAACTGGTGGTGTTGGAGCCCAGGGATTACAGGTGAAACAGAGTGTAGGCAGAGGCCTAATTGGAGCAAGTTTAATATCTGTAGTAGTGTGAATGTGGATGGAGCTGGAGAAATTGCTGGACACACAGCAGGGGATCAGCTGACGTTACTGAACCCCAATAACACAGGAGCAAGTGTTGACTGTGCAGACGGCACTTCTGAGCAGCAACTGGTGGTGTTGGAGCCCAGAGATTACAGGTGAAACAGAGTGTAGGCAGAGGCCTAATTGGAGCAAGTTTAATATCTGTAGTAGTGTGAATGTGGACGGGCAGGAGAAATTGCCAGACACACAGCAGGGGATCAGCTGATGTTACTGAACCCCAATAACACTGTAGCATGTGTTGACTGTGCAGACGGCACTTCTGAGCAGCAACTAGCTGTGTTGGAACTCAGATAGGCAGCAGAAGGTCCACATGAAAAAAAAAGTTGCAAAGCCGTGAATCGGCCGCAGTTAGCGAAAGCCACAGTCCTACAGGGGGTGCTTGTCCTATTGGCACTACGGAACCAGCCTTCATTGCCAGATCCCGCAGCCCACATAGGAAGCACCTAAACTGCAGGCACCATAGAGTCGGCTAACCCGACCGCAACCCGACAGGACAACGTATTGGAGGCAAAGTGACATTGACACTTACCTGGAAACAGCTGGCGTGCTGGAACCAGGCTGGGCAGAAGGGAGTACCCATGCCAAAGACACTGCAGAGAATCAGCTGACGGTACTGGAACCCGGATGGGTAGCAGAAGGTACAAGAGCCAAAGACACTGCCAAGAACCAGCTGATGGTACTGGAACCCGGATGGGTAGCAGAAGGTACAAGAGCCAAAGACACTGCCGAGAACCAGCTGACAGTACTGGTGCTGGTGAGGGAGCACCATTTGAGTTTTTGAGCGCAAAATGGGCAGTCGCGTTTGGAGACCCCCTGATGTACCTAAACAGTGGAAACCCCTCAATTCTAACTCCAATCCTAACCTCAAAACACCCCTAACCCTAATCCTAACCCAAGCCATAATCCTAATCATAACCCTAACCATAACCCTAATCACAACCCTAACCCCAAAACACCCCTAACCCTAATCTCAACCATAATTCCCAATACACCCCTAACACTCATCCCTACCCTAACCTTAACTCTAATCCGAAACCTAACCCAAATCCCAAACCTAACCCTAATGCAAGCCCTAACCCTAATCCAAACCCTAACCCCAACCCTAATCTCAACTCTAATGTTAACTTTAGCCCCAACCCTAGCACTAACCCTAACTTTAGCCCCAACCCTAACCATAATTTTAGACCCAACCCTAACCCTCACTTTAGCCCAAACCCTAACCCTAACTTTAGCCCAACTCAATTTAGCCCAACTGTAACCCTAATTGGAAAATGGAAATACATATTTTTTATTTTATTATTTTTCCTAACTAAGTGGGTGATAAAGAGGGGTATTTACTTTTTTTTAATTTGATCACTGTGATAGATCCTATCACAGTGACCAAAATGAAACAAGAGGAAGAATCTTCCTCTGCCAGTCGGCAGATCACGGCGGGCGCATTGCGCATGCGCCCACCATTTTCTTACTGGAGTAAGAAGCCGGCGGCCAGGGGAGATGGAGGAGGACACAAGGACACCGGTAAGTATGACAGGGTCCCTGATCCCCCTATTTATCTGTCCTCTAATGTGCGATCATATCAGAGGACAGAGAATGACACACATCGCTTTTTTTTGCGATCGCTGGTAAACGGTTAATTACTGGCGATCACAAAACTGGGATCAGTAAAAACCAACCCCGATCATGTTCTTTGGGGTCTCGGCTACCCCCTGCAGCCGGCCGGCGGGCGCACTGTGCATGCACCCGCCACTTTTTTGTTGGGAACCACGAGGAGCACCGGGGGACATGTGTAAGTATCGGGGGCGATCGGGGACCCCATTTCTTTGTCCTCTAATGTGTGCTCACATCAGAGGACAGAGAAATTAAATGGCAAATCGCGTTTTTTTTGCGGCCGTCGGTAAATGGTTAATTACCGGCAATCGCAACTCGTGGGTCGGTAAAAACTGACCCGAATCATGGTCTCTGGGTTCTCGGCTACCCTCAGCAATCGAGACAACAGAGAAAGTCCGAATTTGGGGGCGCTATACACTTTTTCCACAGCGCCGTTATTTAAGTACCAATAACTACCGCCATTAAAAGGCGTATCGGCGGTCGTTAAGGGGTTAAAGATACAGTATCTTTAGGTGTTGTTTTTGTAACTTTTCTTTAATAATCAAAAAATGAAATGAAACTAGTAATAACATGTGATAATATCATTCAAGAGTGTAATTTGCACAAATAAAATTATACTGTAAATCTCTATTTTACGACTTTATGTGTAAACAATTATTCGGAGACACAGTTTCTAATTCACTCCAGATTAGAGAAGTGATATACTCAAATATTTTAGCCCTGCATGTCTCTACAGATTCCCACAATGTCTCTAAAATAAACCATCAGGTTGAAGAGGATAAGTGTTTAAAATAAAGCATAAAAATAAGTCACAAAACAGTATATTGTCTGTGCGTTCTCCAAGCCTTTTAAATGACTCACAAAGAGCTACATTTATCTCAGCTTGCTTTTATGGGATACATTGGCAGACTTGCAGTTTGTGACTACTATGGGAACAAATAAGAACTCTTGGTCACAACAATGGAATAAACAGAACAATGGAATTTCAGTTATGTGATTTTTATATATTATCAAGAGTTTAGTAACATTTGAGGGTCAATGGACAATTCAATGTCTGAAATATTACATTAAGCTCTCATGTTCCTTAGATTTTGTGGCAAAGAAAATCAATGTTCATTTATTATTCACAATGTTCACAGTAGTAAATACAAACAAGGTTATATAAAATTAATTAAGTCAGTTATATAAGGAGAACAAGATCCTACAGCAGCAGGAATTAGATAATGGCTCTGAAGATTGCTTCTTTCTAAAAGTGCTTTAGGTGTTTAATGATGTGTATACATTATTAAATTTCTAAAAATGTAATACATGCTGATAAAAAGACTATTCTATATACAGCAAAACCATATTAATAAGAAAATAATACAGCACAATTCTTACATTGTGTCACAATCTAAGAACCAAAAGCAGCGCAAAATTTTACAAAATACAATTTATACTAATAGATATTGAAGGGTTGAATATTTTCAAGGTCAAATTAGGAAAACATTATCAAATGAAAAAAAAAAGTGATGAACAAACGTGCTTGGTGATACTCGGATATCACTTGAGCATATGGGGGCTCTAATGTGCTCAGCACTCGACAAGCATTGGCTGGTGCTGGGATTTGAAGCTTGAATCCCCACCCCTTATGTTTGGCATCTGTTACACAGCTAATAGTCATGTGAGGATTGCCTGACAGTCACTGTAATGCCATAGCCATCTTGGTAGAGGCATTACTGTGATTATCTGGCTGCACTTCCTCATCAGAGGTTATGAAAGAATTGGCACCACCACATTTGGATTCAAAATGCCACTGCATAGTCAAGCACAGTTTCTATTGGAGATATAGCAGGTATCCAGGCCTGTTTGCACACAGTTTAACTATTCAGAGCTATCTAGTGTTGACACTAGTGCCAATGCTAAACCATCATTCTAACAGTCCTTCTAAAGGTACCTTCACACTAAACGACGCTGCAGCGATCCAGACAACGATCCGGATCGCTGCAGCGTCGCTGTTTGGTCGCTGGAGAGCTGTCACACAGACCGCTCTCCAGCGACCAACGATGCCGGTAACCACGGTAAACATCGGGTTACTAAGCGCAGGGCCGCGCTTAGTAACCCGATGTTTACCCTGGTTACCATCATAAAAGTAAAAAAAACAAACGCTACATACTTACCCGGGCAGCCGGAAAGCAGAGCGGTGACGTCACCGCTCTGCTTTCCGGCCGCTGTGCTCACAGCCAGAGCAGAGAAGCCCAGCGCCAGGGACAGACAGCGGTAGGTAAGTATGTAGCGTTTGTTTTTTTTACTTTAACGATGGTAACCAGGGTAAACATCGGGTTACTAAGCGCGGCCCTGCGCTTAGTAACCCGATGTTTACCCTGGTTACCAGCGAAGACATCGCTGAATCGGTGTCACACACGCCGATTCAGCGATGTCAGCGGGAATGCCAGCGACCAAAGAAAGGTCTGGCCCTCTAGCCCCGACCAACGACATCACAGCAGGATTCTGATCGCTGCTGCGTGTCAAACTAAACGATATTGCTAGCGAGGACGCTGCAACGTCTTGGATTGCTAGCGATATCGTTTAGTGTGAAGGTACCTTTAGGGCTAATCTTGTGCTTGTATCAGATACATTCTGCATTTAGCCTACGGACAGTTGCAGGAGCAGAGAGAGCGGCAGAAAACAGAATCTAGGCAAGCCTTAGGGCTCTGCTGTCCGTTACTAAGAATATAAATGCTGCGCAAAACCACATTCTTTTTGGGAGGGTGAAAAAATTTACCATATTGCATTCCAATGAGTATTACATGCTTTGTGCTACTAAACGGTGGTATGAAACACTAAAAAAAACATTCAAATATTTTTTCTGAATTCAATTAGTAATCCATAGAGAATTACGTGCTTTATGTTACACTGGCTGAAGAGCCCGGCGTTGCCTGGGCATCTAATATATAATTGCCTAGAATACTACTTCCTGCAATTTGTGCCAACTTCCGTGGCTTTGTCCGGAGCTAATGTCCGGAGCTAATGTCCGGAGCTAATGTCCGGAGCTAAGTGACGTCAACAGTGTCCAGTGTCTGATTGGTTGCCGCCTGCTGCGAGCGACCAATCAGAAACGTGCCGTACTGTGACACACTCCGCCCGCCATTTTGGTGTGATTTTTGAATTTTTACCTCACAGCAAGTTTCTACTGCGTGGAGGCGGGCCCAGTGACGTTGCTCTTCAAGCTCCTGCCGAATTTCATCAAAAAATGATAATACCATTTACCAAAACTATATATATTTAGTTGTGAAGTGGTTCAGTGACATTTTCACACCAATTTTGAACTTTTGTTTGGTGTTTTCTCCATATACTGCCTATTATTTTTGTTCTTTCTTACTATTATTTATTAATTGTATTATTCTTACATTTGAATAAATAAAGTATATATGGATTCTAGACTCCCGATTCTTTAGAATCGGGCTGCCATCTAGTAGTAAATATCTGTGGTTAGTTATAGCACCTCACTTCTCTTATTTTCCCATCACGCCTCTCATTTTCCCAATCACATCTTTCATTTTCCCCCTCACATCTCTCATTTTCTCCCTCACACCTCTCATGTACTCCCTCACTCCTCTCATTCCCCCCTAACACTTGTCATTTCAACCTCACATCTGTCATTTTCTGATCACTCCACTATTTTTCCTCACTCCTCTCATTTTGCACTCACACCTTTTCATTTTCACCTCACACCTCTCATTTTCACCTCATCACCTCAGTATATACATGTTTGTCATCTCCCTTATATATAGTATACATCTGTATGTCATCTCCTGTATATAGTATATACCTGTATGTCATCTCCCCTGTATATAGTATATACCTGCTGTGTGTCATCTCCCCTGTATATAGTATATATCTGTGTGTCATCTCCTCCTGTATATAGTATATACCTGCATGTCATCTTCTATATATAGCATATACCTGTATGTCATCTCCTCCTGTATATAGTATATACCTGTGTGTCATCTCCCCTGTATATAGTATATATCTGAGTGTCATCTCCTCCTGCATATAGTATATACCTGCATGTCATCTTCTATATATAGCATATACCTGTATGTCATCTCCTCCTGTATATAGTATATACCTGTATGTCATCTCCTCCTGTATATATATATGTACCTATATGCCATCTCCTCTATATAGTATATACCTGTGTGTCATCTCTCCTGTATATAGTATATATCTGTGTGTCATCTCCCCTGTATATAGTATATACCTGTGTGTCATCTCCTCCTGTATTAGACCTCGTTCACACGTTATTTGCTCAGTATTTTGACCTCAGTATTTGTAAGCTAAATTGGCAGCCTGATAAATCCCCAGCCAACAGGAAGCCCTCCCCCTGGCAGTATATATTAGCTCACACATACACATAATAGACAGGTCATGTGACTGACAGCTGCCGTATTTCCTATATGGTACAATTGTTGTAGTTTGTCTGCTTATCAAGATTTTTATTTTTGAAGGATAATACCAGACTTGTGTGTGTTTTAGGGCGAGTTTCGTTTGTCAAGTTGTGTGTGTTGAGTTGCGTGTGGCGACATGCATGTAGCGACTTTTGTGAGATGAGTTTTGTGTGGCAACATGCGTGTAGCAACTTTTTGTGTGTCGAGTTGCATGTGACAGGTTAGTGTAGCAAGTTGTGTGCAGCAAGTTTTGCGCATGGCGAGTTTTGCGCGTTGCGAGTATTATGTGTGGTGCCTTTTGAGTATGTGCAAGTTTTGTGTGAGGCAACTTTTGCATGTGTTGCAACTTTTGTGCATGTGGCAATTTTTCCGCGTGTGCAAGTTTTGCGTGTGGCGAGTTTTTCATGAGGAGAATTTTGCACTTGTGGCGAGTTTTGCGTGAGCCTAGTTTTTGCATGTGGCGAGTTCTGCGCGTGGCGAGTTTTGAGTGGCGACTTTTGTGTTTCGACTTTTATGTGGCGAGGTTGGTGTATGTGTGGTGAAATGTGTGCTGAGGGTAATATGTGTTCAAGCACATGGTAGTATGTGGCGCATTTTGTGTGTGTTCATATCCCCGTGTGTGGTGAGTATCCCATGTTGGGGCCCCACCTTAGCAACTGATCGGTATATACTCTTTGGCGCCATCGCTCTCATTCTTTAAGTCCCCTTTGTTCACATCTGGCAGCTGTCAATTTGCCTCCTACACGTTTCCTTTCATTTTTTCCCATTATGTAGATAGGGGTAAAATTGTTTGGTGAATTGGAAAGCGCGGGGTTAAAATTTCACCTCACAACGTAGCCTATGACGCTCTCAGGGTCCAGACGTGTGACTGTGCAAAATTTTGTTTCTGTAGCTGCGACGCCTCCAACACTTTTCCTTTCACTTTTTTCCCCTTTATGTAGATAGGGGCAAAATTGTTTGGTGAATTGGAAAGCGCGGGGTTAAAATTTCACCTCACAACGTAGCCTATGATGCTCTCAAGGTCCAGACGTGTGACTGTGCAAAATTTTGTTGCTGTAGCTGCGACGCTTCCAACACTTTTCCTTTCACTTTTTTCCCCATTATGTAGATAGGGGCAAAATTGTTTGGTGAATTGGAACGCGCGGGGTTAAAATTTCGCCTCACAATATAGCCTATGACGCTCTCGGGGTCCAGACGTGTGACTGTGCAAAATTTTGTGGCGGTAGCTGTGACGGTGCAGATGCCAATCCCGGACATACATACACACATACACACACATGCACACATTCAGCTTTATATAGTAGACTAGATTGTGGCCCGATTCTAACGCATCGGGTATTCTAGAATATGCATGTCCCCGTAGTATATGGACAATGATGATTCCAGAATTCGCGGCAGACTGTGCCCGTCACTGATTGGTCGAGGCAACCTTTATGACATCATCGTCGCCATGGCAACCATTATGACATCTACGTCGATACTGTGCCCGTCGCTGATTGGTCGAGGCGAATTCGCGGCAGACTGTGCCTGTCGCTGATTGGTCAAGGCAACCTTTATGACATCAACGTCACCATGCTGTGCCCGTCGCTGATTGGTCGAGGCCTTGCGGCCTCGACCAATCAGAGACGCGGGATTTCCAGGACAGACAGACAGACAGAAAAACCCTTAGACAATTATATATATACTAGATTGTGGCCCGATTCTAACGCATCGGGTATTCTAGAATATGCATGTCCCCGTAGTATGTGAACAATGATGATTCCAGAATTCGCGGCAGACTGTGCCCGTCGCTGATTGGTCGAGGCAACCTTTATGACATCATCGTCGCCATGGCAACCATTATGACATCTACGTCGATACTGTGCCCGTCGCTGATTGGTCGATGCGAATTCGCGGCAGACTGTGCCCGTCGCTGATTGGTCGAGGCAACCTTTATGACATCATCATCACCATGCTGTTCCCGTCGATGAATATGCATTTTCTAGAATATGCATGTCCCCGTAGTATATGGACAATGATGATTCCAGAATTCGCGGCAGACTGTGCCCGTCGCTGATTGGTTGCGGCAACCTTTATGACATCATCGTCGCCATGGCAACCATTATGACATCATCGCCTGGCGGCCTCAACCAATCAGAGACGCGGGATTTCTACGTCGATGCTGTGCCCGTCGCTGATTGGTCGAGGCCTGGCGGCCTCCACCAATCAGAGACGCGGGATTTCCAGGACAGACAGACGGAAAAACCCTTAGACAAAATTATATATATATATATAGACTAGATTGTGGCCCGATTCTAACGCATCGGGTATTCTAGAATATGCATGTCCCCGTAGTATATGGACAATGATGATTCCAGAATTCGCGGCAGACTGTGCCCGTCGCTGATTGGTCGAGGCAACCTTTATGACATCATCGTCGCCATGGCAACCATTATGACATCTACGTCGATACTGTGCCCATCGCTGATTGGTCGAGGCGAATTCGCGGCAGACTGTGCCCGTCGCTGATTGGTCGAGGCAGCCTTTATGACATCATCGTCGCCATGCTGTGCCCGTCTCTGATTGGTCGAGGCCTGGTGGCCTCGACCAATCAGAGACGCGGGATTTCCAGGACAGACAGACAGACAGATGGAAAACCCCTTAGACAATTATATATATAGATAACTGTAACACGATAAACACGATGCTTAATGCTCATTATGTTTGTCCTTAGTATCTCATCACGTAGTGACTTAACTCAGCAAAAGGATATAATTGGGGGGAGGAGGGGTCTTAAAATTCCTCTATCCCTGGATGAGAATCTCTTGCAATGGGACAATATTTAAGAAAAAAAAAACTATCCTATGGCTATGAAGACAGAATGGGGCAACAAATGACAGCCATCTGGTTATCCTTCTTGACATCATATCAGACATTGCATTCACATCCGTTAGAAACTAATGTTTTGGCTAACCTCTAGTTCTAGATTTGCCAATCATTTTCTCTTTTCCTAATTTCTTTCTTCAAATGAATGGTCACAGTCAATTCTTTTTAATTGATATTGTCACTGACTTAATCATTGGACCAGGGTAAAAACTATTGTACCGTAATAAGGAATACCCATCTGTAGTTTAATGAACAAATTCATCATTCATCACCTAGCCCTGATGTATACCAATGTATCCAAAAAATCATCTTAACACTGGAATTTACTATTGCATATTTGACCACAATGCACCTGGAATTAAACTAGTCAAGACAGCTATTTCCTTTAGTATTTTCCATTTGGGGTCTAAAGTGCACTTCCCTATCAGTGAGTTGCCACCTTATCTTACCAATGTAATAGTTCTTAGTCATAATGACTAGTGCATCATCCTGATCAGGTGGTTTACACAAATAGGATGAATCTTTTTCAAATCTCCAAAGACTAGGCATTCACCCTTGATAATGTTCCTGTTGACATGGCATGTAAGTGTCCTAAAGTATCTTTCATACTTTATTAGTGATCAGAGAGATATGGGACACTAGCTCTTCATTGAATACCAGTGCTGTTTTTCTAAATTTTTTATATTAATCCTAATTCACTTCTCCTAAACATATTATTGTTAATGAATTATTATTAACAGTCACCACTATAGAAGACACAACAACAACATTTTTACTAAAATTATGTTAACACATTAGATGACGACAAAATCTAATTAGATCTATCTCAGTTAGAAGGTACTCATTGATTCCACTGGACTAAAGGACAACCCCTTATTTAACCCTAGCCCTAAAAGGCCCCCATGCTTACTTTTTTGCTATTATCTTCAAAATTACTTAGAAGTTAGAATTTTGAAACTCCAGGTAATCCTCAAGTAAGTCGGTGTTGGTAATATCCAGTTGTTCATATAATTTTTTTCGTAGGCATTTTGGTGTAACAGTGTTTTTTTGGTGAAAACCACATCTGTACAGATTGGGGGCCTTTTAGGCCCCCATGTATTTTTTCATCATGTTCTCAGTAGTGTTTGTGTCTCAAGTAGTGTTGAGTCATCTCCCTAGTGTTCGGATTCGGTTCGTTTATCAGGGAGGTGTTCGCCAAACTGTTCGTCGACGTTCGATGAACACCATCGAACCCCATTGAAACCAATGGCAGGCAAACACAAACACATAAAAACACATGGAAAACACATAGAAAACACCTTAAAAGGTGTCCAAAAGCTGACAAACTGCTCAGAAGACACAACAAACATGGAAAAGTCACAACTACATATAGTCATGCAAAAAGAAAAGAGGTGGAGGAGTAAAAGGAGGAGGAGACACAGATATAGGCATGTGTTAGAGAAGGGATTTCCAACCTACTCAGGTGTCTGACTTTTAGGTACCTATGCAATGAAGCAATAATCAGAGAGACACACACTCGTTGTCTGTCCAAATAGTCTCTGGTCTTTTACTTTTAGGGTTGTGCTTTTAAATTCCCAAGATCAAAAGGAAATGTAGAGTTACATAATAAATTGGCAATGGGTTGTCAGACACATCCTAGTATACAAAATAAATTAGGTGAAAGAATGCGGGGAGGCTTTGCACATGTCTGTGGTTTTATGAAATTCTGGCTGAATATTCAACATCTTTGGGCGTTTCCGGACAGGAACAGAATCTGGGCAATAACAACCAGATGTCCTTGACATTTTTTGGGAATTATTGACCACTGTTATGTAAGATATCCGGGAAATGAGACTCAGATGATAACCTTGTGCAATACTTTGTTTTTCTGCTATTTTTCTGATATTTAACAAAATGAAGATTAACCAAGTCAGGAGTAAAAATCTAAACTCACTCTACAAACACCCAGACGTCTTGACAAAAAAAAATATATATATATCTTTAGGTAGAATGGCGGCTGGTCCATTGAGAACACTTTCCTTAGAAGACGTAGTGGTACCCCCGTTGGGAGTTGTGCCAAAAAATGAACCCAATACATTCAGACTAATCCACCCTTTGTCATATCCAAGGGGCAGGTCAGTAAAAGACAACATCGATGCGGAACCAAGTACAGGACTATGTACTGTACCTCCTTTGACGAGGCAATCAATTTGGTAAGGGGCACCCTTATGGCCAAACAGTCATTGAGGGGGCGTTCCGGTTACTACATGTGCCTCCGAATAGTGTCCCCCCATTGGGCTGCTTCTGTGAAGGAGCATACTACATAGATTGCTGTTTGCCCATGGGGTGCTCCATATCCTGCTCACTATTTGAGGTGTTTAGTTGCTTCCTCGAATGTGTCATCATGAACGTTTGTAAGGCGGCATATATTATCCATTACCTCACCCAAAAGATTTGCCACAGTGTGAAAACACGTGGTAGTCCACCTGTGAGAAGGAGAGAGCTGGAGAGAGAGTGGACACCCCAGAGCCGAGGGGTTAGATTGAGAAAGAAAGAAGGCAGTGTAGCTTGCTTCATGGGTGGGGTACTCTGCTGAGTAGCAGAAATTGCTACTAGGCCCAAAAGGATTTCCTGGGCCAGATGCCGTTAAAAAATAGTACTTAGGTAAACAGGCGGTGTAGCTTGCTTTATGGGCGGGATACGCTGCTGAGTATCACTAAATTCTACTAGGCCCAAAAGGATTTCCTGGTCTAGATGCCATTACAGAATAGTACTTAGGTAAACAGGCGGTGTAGCTTGCTTTA
Source organism: Ranitomeya imitator (assembly GCF_032444005.1). Classification (NCBI taxonomy): domain Eukaryota; kingdom Metazoa; phylum Chordata; class Amphibia; order Anura; family Dendrobatidae; genus Ranitomeya; species Ranitomeya imitator. Next base: position 144,209,645 of record NC_091284.1, on the reverse strand, counting down.
TGGGCGGGATACGCTGCTGAGTATCACTAAATTCTACTAGGCCCAAAAGGATTTCCTGGGCTAAATGCCGTTACAAAATAGTAGTTAGGTAAACAGGCGGAGTAGCTTACTTCATGCGTGGGGTACGCTGCTGAGTATCACTAAATTCTACTAGGCCCAAAAGGATTTCCTGGGCTAGATGCCGTTACAAAATAGTACTTAGGTAAACAGGCGGTGTAGCTTGCTTCATGGGTGAGGTACGCTGCTGAGTATCACTAAATTCTACTAGTCCCAAAAGGATTTCCTGGGATAGATGTCGTTACAAAATAGTTCTTAGGTAAACAGGCAGTGTAGCTTGCTTCATGGGTGGGGTACTCTGCTGAGTAGCAGAAATTGCTACTAGGCCCAAAAGGATTTCCTGGGCTAGATGCCGTTACAAAATAGTACTTAGGGAAACATGCGGTGTAGCTTGCTTCATGGGTGGGGTACGCTGCTGAATATCACTAAATTCTACTAGGCCCAAAAGGATTTCCTGGGCTAGATGCCATTACAAAATAGTACTTAGGTAAACAGGCGGTGTAGCTTGCTTCATGGGTGGGGTATGCTGCTGAGTATCAATAAATTCTACTAGGCCCTAAAGGATTTCCTGGGCTAGATGCCGTTACAAAATAGTACTTAGGTAAACAGGCGGTCTAGCTTGCTTCATGGGTGGGGTACACTGCTGAGTATCACTAAATTCTACTAGGCCCAAAAGGATTTCCTGGGCTAGATGCTGTTACAAAAAATAGTAGTTAGGTAAACAGGAGGTGTAGCTTGCTTCATGGGTGGGGTACGCTGCTGAGTATCACTAAATTCTACTAGGCCCAAAAGGATTTCCTGGGCTAGATGCCGTTACAAAATAGTAGTTAGGTAAACAAGCAGTGTAGCTTGCTTGACCCCCAGACGAAGCATTTCGGTGCGAAACGCGCGTCGGGTGTTGGTGGGTCCCCCAGGAGTGCCCCATTTGGTAATTATATCTTTACTTTGCATTATTGTACACTGTTAGTATTTATTTTTACCTAAACTATTTTCTGCATGTCTGTACATGGTCACTTGCACAATGAATATTTGCGTTAATATGTTTTGGTTGTTACTACTATGATACCACTACTTATGGGGTTCTTACCTGGGTAGCCCACCTATTCCTGTGCTTTAGGTGTGTACCCACTGTATTTTATATGTGTATATATATTTCTTTGTTGTTTGGTTAATAAAATAATTCTATTTTACTGACCTTGTGTGAAGGCAGTTTTTTTTTTTGGTGTAATAAAAATAGTAGTTAGGTAAACAGGCGATGTAGCTTGCTTCATGGGTGGGGTAAGCTGCTGAGTAGCACTAAATTCTACTAGGCCCAAACGGATTTCTTGGGCTAGATGCCATTACAAAATAGTACTTAGGTAAACAGGCGGTGTAGCTTGCTTCATGGATGGGGTACTCTGCTGAGTAGCACAAAATGCTATTAGGTACAAAACAATTTCCTGGGCTAGATGCTGTTAAAAAATAGTACTTAGGTAAAAAGGCGGTGTAGCTTGCTTCATGGGTGAAGTACGCTGCTAAGAATTAGCACCAAATTCTATTAGGCCCAAAAGGATTTCCTGGGCTACATGCTGTTAAAAATAGTACTTAGGTAAACAGGCGGTGGGTGGCTGGGCTACTCTGCTGACAAGCAGACACTGATGCTTTGGAGCAGACCTCTGAATCCCAGGCCATAGAATGAGGAAACAACTCTGCAGACGACCCCACCCACCTGGAATTGACGATGGCAACGTCATGTAAAACTCAGCAAGAGGACTAAATAAAAGAGACTCCATTTTTCCAAAAATTCAGCCACAGACAACACTTAAGTGGCATCAATTTCGCCAGAGTTTTTTTTAAATGGTTGGTGAGGTGATTTTGAAAAATCATCAAGCTTTTAGTCTCCCCAAGATGACACAGGGGTAGAAAAGTCCTTGCGGATCCAGGATTTGTTCATCTTGATGAACGTTAGGTTAGTCTGTCTACATTGTCACTGGACAGCCGCGTGCGCTTATCTGTCAGCACACCACCAGCAGCGCTGAACACACGTTCAGAGAGAACGATGGCTGCGGGGCACGACAAGATCTCCAAGGCGTGAGTGGCGAGCTCAGGCCATTTTCAAGATTGCAAGCCCAAAATGAGCAAGGATCCAGTTCCACAGTCACAGCATGTTAACTTGGAGATACTCTTGTACCATCCTCTCTAGGCGTTGGCTGTGTGTCAGACTTCTTGTCTCCTGTGGCCTTGCAAAGGATGGTCTAAAAAAATCTTGAAACGATTGGAAAAAATTGCTGTTACCACCAGATACGATGTTACTGTTACGGTTTGAGTGATGACTCGATAGTCCCACGGTTGGCAAGTTAGAACTCAGAGATTGACTATGTGCACCACTGGTGTTTTGTGGAAAAGCAGATGTTAGATTCTGTAACAGTCTCTGCTGATACTCCTGCATGCGTTAATACCTTTCTATGGCAGGAATTATTTCGCCAAATTTGCTTTTGTACCGGGGATCTAAGAGTGTGGCAACCCAGTAGTCGGCATTACTTCGGATTCTGACAATCCGAGAGTCATGTTGCAGGTAGTGCAGCAAGAAGGCACTCATGTGTCTTGCGCATCCAGGAGGACCAAGTCCTTGTTGTCTTGGTGGTGGCGAGGTGAGAATCATGCTTCCTTCGTCTGCCCTCTCCCCCCAACCTCGCACAACAGAAATTTGATCAAGGTCTCCCTCATCTGATGAGTCTTCCATGCCCAGTGCCAGTTCATCTTCCACTTCTTCCTCGCCACCTGCACCTTCCTCAACAGTTTGGCTGCTACCATGCACCCTTGGTAATCCCTCTCCCCAGCCTCCAATGCCAGCCGCCTTGGTGCTGCCAACCTTCTTGACCTTGGAGATATGATCCCTTCTGCATACGACTCCTCCTGTTCCTCCTTCTCCTCCTCCTCCTCTTGTTCCACCACCTGACTCCAAACACTGTGTAAGGTGTGCTCCAGCATGTAAACCACCGGAATGGTCATGCTGATAATGGCATCGTCAGCACTAAACATCTTCATTGCTATTTCACAACTGTGCAGAAGGGTGCATAGGTCCCTGATCTGAGACCACTCCTGCAGCGTGATTTGCCCCACCTCTTGATCTCGTTGGCCCAGGCTATACGTCATAACATATTGCACCAGGGCTCGTCGCTGCTGCCATAGTCACTGCAACATGTGCAGAGTTGAATTCCACCATGTGGGCACATCACATTTCAGCCGGTGAACTTGCAGGCCCAACGACTTCTGTAAAGATGCAAGTCGTTGAGCTGCGGGATGTGAATGGCGGAAGTGAGCACACAGCGACTGTGCCCTCTGCAGAAGCCCATCTAGTCCGGGATAGTGGGATAAAAATTGCTGGACAACCAGGTTCAAAACTTGAGCCATACAAGGCACGTGTGTGACATTGCCCCGGCGAAGGGCCGCACCCAGGTTTGCAGCATTGTCGCTTACAGCATTCCCTGGCTGCAGGTTGAGTGGAGACAACCATTGATGGAACTCGGTCTACAGAGCTGACCACAACTCCTCTGCTGTGTGACTCACATTTCCCAGACATTTCAATGTAAACACTGCCTGATGCCGTTGAGCCCTGGTGACAGCATAGTGAGGAGGTGTGCAGGATTCCTTCTGCGCAGTTACAACGTGGGTAGCATTACCAGACAGGCTTTGGGTGCAGGTGGAGGACTGAGAGGAGGTTGAGGAGGCAGAAGCAGTGGAGGAACTTCTAGATACCGAGGATCGACGAGCAACTCGTGATGACGGCAAGACTTGGACAGCAGCCCCTTCTACTGTAGTTACCCAGTGCCCAGTCACCGGCATGTAACGCCCCTGTCCATGTCTACTCGTCCAAGTATCTGTGGTGAAATGCACCCTGTCACACACAGAGTTTCTCAAGGAAGCGGTGATGTTGTGTGCCACATGCTGGTGTAGCGCAGGCACAGCTTTCTTTGAGAAGTAGTGGCGATTGGGCATCTGGTACTGGGGCACTGCGATGGACATAAGGTCTCGAAAATCCTCTGTGTCCACCAGGCGGAAAGGCAGCATTTCGGTAGCCAACAGCTTGCTGATGGAGAAATTCAACCTCTTAGCTTTGTCATGGCTAGGAGGAAATGGTCTTTTACTTGTCCACATCTGAGGGACTGAGGGCTGGCTGCCGTGCTTAGATGGAGTTGAGTAGGGTGTCCCCGGCAAACTGCTGGTCTGTGAGGAAGGTGCAGGCGGAGATGTTATGTTGCCGTGATCAAAAGGTGGTGTCAATGTCAGAGAGCGCTCAACACCAGCAGGTGTTTCCACGAGCAAATGTCCTGACGACCTGCCAATCACACTGGATGCTGCGGGTAAAGAGGTGAAAGGTCTGCATCCAAAACCATGTGCGACTGCTGTCCCCACAGTCACAGAGGATGAAGAGGACGCGGATGCACTTGATGGGGCAGACGGTGGTTGACCCGGCCCACTAGGCCGCATTGCAGCACAGTGAGCTTCCCACTGCAACTTATGCCTCATATCTATGTGACAGTTCATGCATGAAGTACTCAAGCTAGTGATTTTTTGGCCTCTACTGAGATTTTATTGACAAATCTTACAGACAACATGAGTTGGGTCATCCTTTGCGATGTCAAAAATTGCCCAGACTATGCAAGGCTTAGAGCCCGTGAGACCTGAAGAGCCACCACGACTTCTGGTCTGAGGCACAGTTGGGGTTGAGGATTCAGTTGTTGACGTGCATCCAGTACTCCATCTCTGTCCAGGAAGGTGCACCATTACCTCGTCGTCAGACTCATCACTAGCATCCTCCTCCACCTCCTCTGCTGACCTCATCGACTGGCAGATTGGGGGTTGACAGTAAGTGGAGTCTACAACCTCGTCATCATCATCCTGTGTGTTCTTACACCCGTCGTCCTCAGAGCCAACCTCTTCCTGCCCTGACCGAAAAGTCAAGTTTTCGTTCCAATCAGGTATCTCAGTCTCATCATCATCTTCCTCATTGTCTCCACCAACAGGAGTTTCAGTTTGGGAGCAAGGGTCTACATTATGCTCAGAACCTTCTTCATCTGGGCCTGGATCCGACTCACAAAGATTCTGGGCATCAGTGCAGATCATTTCCTCGTCTGGATTCACAGAAACTCTGGAGCTGACCTCTGATTCCCAGGCTATAGTATGCATAAACAGCTCTACAGACTCAACCATGTGTGTTACCCCATGCTCAGACGGGCAGCTGGAGACTTGGGAGCTGTGAGGAAGAAAGTGCGATTGGGGTGACAACTCTGAGGACTGGAGTAGTTGTGATATTGAAGCTGACATGGAGGAGAGCCCACTTGAATGAGCACTTGATATCCGTTCAAGCTGCTGTTTTTGTGCCTCATCTGGAATTTTTGGCGATGCTTGTAGCGATGGTCATAAGAAAGGGATCATATCAGATTGTCCACGAAAAGAAGTAGTCATCTTAATTTGGCTGGAAGATGGTCTTTCTTCTGCAGAGGTTACTGTTGCTTTACCACCTAACCCACGGACACAACCTTTATTTCCCTTTCCAACACGCCTATTCCGCTTTCCACCAGCAGCAGGCCTTTTGCCACTCATTTTAGTGCTTAACTAATTGGCAACTCTGTATCTGCAGTTGTTGACACAACAACCGATGGATGAAAACTGAGCAGAACTGAGTGGCCAAAACTGTGGTACTAGGCCAAAAACTAATAACTGGATTAGATGCAGTGAAAATAGAGATACACAGGCGGTATAGTTTGTTTCACAGGCGGGCTACTCTGCTGACATGTAGACACTGCTCCTAGGCCCTAAACTAATAACTGGATTAGATGCAGTGAAAATAGAGATACACAGGCGGTATAGTTTGTTTTACAGGCAGGCTACACTGCTGACGTGCAGACACTGCTCCTAGGCCCTAAACTATTAACTGGATTAGATGCAGTGAAAATAGAGATACACAGGCGGTATAGTTTGTTTCACAGGCGTGTTACTTTGCTGACGTGCAGACACTGCTCCTAGGCCCTAAACTAATAACTGGATTAGATGCAGTGAAAATAGAGATACAAAGGCGGTATAGTTTGTTTCACAGGCGGGCTACTCTGCTGATATGCAGACACTGCTCCTAGGCGGTGTAGTTTGTTTAACAGGCGGGCTACTATGCTGACATGCAGACACTGCTCCTAGGCCCTAAACTAATAACTGTATTAGATGCAGTGAAAATAGAGATACACAGGCAGTATAGTTTGTTTCACAGCCAGGCTACTCTGCTAATGTGCAGACACTGCTCCTAGGCCCAAAATTATTAACTGGATTATATGCAGTGAAAATAGAGAAACACAGGCAGTGTAGTTAGTTTCACAGGCGGGCTACTCAGATGACTATCAGACAATGCTACTATCCTGAAAGGATTGGTTGAGCTAGATTACACCAAATGCTGTGACAAACATTTGCACAGCACTAGCACAGACCTGCCTGGCAAACAGTGCTATGAACTGCTGTAACCGACTCTGAAAAGGGCTGATATTACAACTAGTCCCAACTCCTCCCGACTCCCTAAACCTATCTCTCTGACAATTCGCTCCAAAATAACACTCTTTGTCTGTATAGCGGCCACAGCAGCAGTGGTGCCATCTAACACTAAGCTGCAGCAGTGAGGAAATGGTGGCGACGGGGCAAATGGCTGGTTCTTATAGGGCAAGGACATGTGGCATACACAGCCAATGACACATGCCCTTGCTTGTGTGCATCACATGCACATTGCTGTGTGTGTGCGCACTGCTGATAGGCTGAGAGATTGCAGCGCCCCACTGTAAATGCGGGAAAAAAAAATGAAGATCTTCGTTATTTCAGCACAGATCTAACCCCCGCCCCCACCCACCCACTATACACTGAAACAGTCTATTAATAATGATAAACAGTTTTAATGTGCAAATCAAGCGAGGCTTTTGCTGAACGGACAGTTATCGAACAGTAACTCGAACAGCCGAATTTTAAGCAAATTGTTCGGGTTCGTCGAACGACTTGAACACCACCCAAAACAGCTCGAATTTCAGATTGGCGAACAGTTCGACTTGAACACCGCTCATCTCTAGTCTCAAGTTACTTTATTTGTACTCAGTAATGCTGGTGGAGGGGCCAGGGTGTGGATAATGCCTTATGTGGATGTCATGTGATTTTTGGAGGGAGAGATAAGGCCAAGACATCATCTCAGGTACTTCTGAACATAGTAATGAGCTGTTTAGAGAGTAAGGGTATTGTTACACTATATGATTTACCAACGATCACGACCAGCGATACGACCTGGCCGTGATCGTTGGTAAGTCGTTGTGTGGTCGCTGGAGAGCTGTCACACAGACAGCTCTCCAGCGACCAATGATGCCGAGGTCCCGGGGTAACCAGGGTAAACATTGGGTTACTAAGCGTAGGGCCGCGCTTAGTAACCCGATGTTTACCCTGGTTACCAGCGTAAAAAAAAACAAACAGTACATACTTACATTCCGGTGTCTGTCCCTTGCCGTCTGCTTCCCGCACTGACTGACTGCCGGCCGTAAAGTGAAAGCACCGCACAGCGGTGACGTCACCGCTGTGCTCTGCTTTCACTTTACGGCCGGCAGTCAGTCACTGCGGGAAGCAGACGGCAAGGGACCTGACGGACACCGGAAGGTAAGTATGTACTGTTTGGTTTTTTTTTACATTTACGATGGTAACCAGGATAAACATCGGGTTACTAAGCGCGGCCCTGCGCTTAGTAACCCGATGTTTACCCTGGTTACAAGCGAACGCATCGCTGGATCGGTGTCACACACACCGATCCAGCGATGACAGTGGGAGATCCAGCGACGAAAGAAAGTTCCAAACGATCTGCTATGACGTACGATTCTCAGCAGGGTCCCTGATCGCTGCTGTGTGTCAGACACAGCGATATCGTATGGATATCGCTGGAACGTCACGGATCGTACCGTCGTAGCGACAAAAGTGCCACTGTGAGACGGTACCCTAATGAGGACAGTATACACTGTGAGCTAATTGTGAAGGACCTGAGATAAGATAAGATGTGGAGAGGAAGTAACATAGTAACATAGTAACATAGTTAGTAAGGCCGAAAAAAGACATTTGTCCATCCAGTTCAGCCTATATTCCATCATAATAAATCCCCAGATCTACGTCCTTGTACAGAACCTAATAATTGTATGATACAATATTGTTCTGCTCCAGGAAGACATCCAGGCCTCTCTTGAACCCCTCGACTGAGTTTGCCATCACCACCTCCTCAGGCAAGCAATTCCAGATTCTCACTGCCCTAACAGTAAAGAATCCTCTTCTATGTTGGTGGAAAAACCTTCTCTCCTCCAGACGCAAAGAATGCCCCCTTGTGCCCGTCACCTTCCTTGGTATAAACAGATCCTCAGTGAGATATTTGTATTGTCCCCTTATATACTTATACATGGTTATTAGATCGCCCCTCAGTCGTCTTTTTTCTAGACTAAATAATCCTAATTTCGCTAATCTATCTGGGTATTGTAGTTCTCACATCCCCTTTATTAATTTTGTTGCCCTCCTTTGTACTCTCTCTAGTTCCATTATATCCTTCCTGAGCACCGGTGCCCAAAACTGGACACAGTACTCCATGTGCGGTCTAACTAGGGATTTGTACAGAGGCAGTATAATGCTCTCATCATGTGTATCCAGACCTCTTTTAATGCACCCCATGATCCTGTTTGCCTTGGCAGCTGCTGCCTGGCACTGGCTGCTCCAGGTAAGTTTATCATTAACTAGGATCCCCAAGTCCTTCTCCCTGTCAGATTTACCCAGTGGTTTCCCATTTAGTGTGTAATGGTGATATTGATTCCTTCTTCCCATGTGTATAACCTTACATTTATCATTGTTAAACCTCATCTGCCACCTTTCAGCCCAAGTTTCCAACTTATCCAGATCCATCTGTAGCAGAATACTATCTTCTCTTGTATTAACTGCTTTACATAGTTTTGTATCATCTGCAAATATCGATATTTTACTGTGTAAACCTTCTACCAGATCATTAATGAATATGTTGAAGAGAACAGGTCCCAATACCGACCCCTGCAGTACCCCACTGGTCACAGCAACCCAGTTAGAGACTATACCATTTATAACCACCCTTTGCTTTCTATCACTAAGCCAGTTACTAACCCATTTACACACATTTTCCCCCAGACCAAGCATTCTCATTTTGTGTACCAACCTCTTATGCGGCATGATATCAAACGCTTTGGAAAAATCGAGATATACCACGTCCAATGACTCACCGTGGTCCAGCCTATAGCTTACCTCTTCATAAAAACTGATTAGATTGGTTTGACAGGAGCGATTTCTCATAAACCTATGCTGATATGGAGTTAAACAGTTATTCTCATTGAGATAATCCAGAATAACATCCCTCAGAAACCCTTCAAATATTTTACCAACAATAGAGGTTAGACTTACTGGCCTATAATTTCCAGGTTCACTTTTAGAGCCCTTTTTGAATATTGGCACCACATTTGCTATGCGCCAGTCCTTCGGAACAGATCCTGTCACAATAGAGTCCCTAAAAATAAGAAATACAGTTAGGTCCATATATATTTGGACAGAGGCAACATTTTTCTAATGTTGGTTATAGACATTACCACAATGAATTTTAAACAAAACAATTCAGATGCAGTTGAAGTTCAGACTTTCAGATTTCATTTGAGAGTATCCACATTAAAATTGGATGAAGGGTTTAGGAATTTCAGCTCCTAAACATGTGCCACCCTGTTTTTAAAGGGACCAAAAGTAATTGGACAATTGACTCCAAGGCTATTTCATGGACAGGTGTGGGCAATCCCTTCATTATGTCATTCTCAATTAAGCAGATAAAAGGCCTGGAGTTGATTTGAGGTGTGGTGCTTGCATCTGGAAGGTTTTGCTGTGAAGTAAACATGCAGTCAAAGGAGCTCTCCATGCAGGTGAAACAAGCCATCCTTACGCTGCGAAAACAGAAAAAACCTTTCCAAGAAATTGCTACAATATTAGGAGTGGCAAAATCTACAGTTTGTTACATCCTGAGAAAGAAAGAAAGCACTGGTGAACTCATCAATGCAAAAAGACCTGGGCACCCACGGAAGACAACAGTGGTGGATGATTGCAGAATAATCTCCATAGTGAAGAGAAACCCCTTCACAACAGCCAACCAAGTGACCAACACTTTCCAGGGTGTAGGCGTATCAATATCCAAATCTACCATAAAGAGAAGACTACATGAAAGTAAATACAGAGGGTTCACTGCACGGTGCAAGCCACTCATAAGCATCAAGAATAAAAAGGCTCGACTGGACTTTGCTAAAAAACATCTAAAAAAGTCAGCACAGTTCTGGAAGAAGATTCTTTGGACAGATGAAGCCAAGATCAACCTCTACCAGAATGATGGAAAGAGAAAAGTATGGCGAAGGCGTGGTACAGCTCATGATGCAAAGCATACCACATCATGTGTAAAACACGGCGGAGGAAGTGTGATGGCTTGGGCATGCATGGCTGCCAGTGGCACTGGGTCACTAATGTTAATTGATGATGTGACACAGGACCGAAGCAGCCGAATGAATTCTGAGGTATTCAGAGCCATACTGTGTGCTCAGATCCAGCCAAATGCAGCCAAACTGGTTGGTCGTCGTTACATACTACAGATGGACAATGACCCAAAACATAAAGCCAAAGCAACCCAGGAGTTTATTAAAGCAAAGAAGTGGAATATTTTTGAATGGCCAAGTCAGTCACCTGATCTCAACCCAATTGAGCATGCATTTCCCTTGTTAAAAACTAAACTTCAGACAGAAAGGCCCACAAACAAACAGCAACTGAAAACCACCGCAGTGAGGGCCTGGCAGAGCATCGCAAAAGGAGGAAACACAGCGTCTGGTGATGTCCATGAGTTCAAGACTTCAGGCAGTCATTGCCAACAAAGGGTTTTCAACCAAGTACTAAAAATGAACATTTTATTTAAAAATTATTGATTCTGTCCAATTACTTTTGGTCCTGTTAAAAACAGGGTGGCACATGTTAAGGAGCTGAAACTCCTAAACCCTTCATCCAATTTTAATGTGGATACCCTCAAATGAAAGCTGAAAGTCTGAACTTCAACTGCACTGGAATTGTTTTGTTTAAAATTCATTGTGGTAATGTCTATAACCAAAATTAGAAAAATGTTGTCTCTGTCCAAATATATATGGACCTAACTGTAATGGTTTATCTATTACATTACTTAGTTCTCTTAGTACTCGTGGGTGTATGCCATCCGGACCCGGAGATTTATCTATTTTAATCTTATTTAGCCGGTTCCGCACCTCTTCTTGGGTTAGATTGGTGACCCTTAATATAGGGTTTTCATTGTTTCTTGGGATTTCACCTAGCATTTCATTTTCCACCGTGAATACCGTGGAGAAGAAGGTGTTTAAAATGTTAGCTTTTTCCTCGTCATCTACAACCATTCTTTCCTCACTATTTTTAAGGGGCCTACTGTTAGGACTGGCGGAACGCACAAAGAGAGATGATATAGATGCGTTCGCAGTCCGGGGTCCACCGTGCAGGTGAAACCTGCTGCTAGGAAATGACAGACAATATGGCGGTATTCAAAAGTATACACGCGTGGGTTAAACCTCACCCAGCATGAAGAAAGCGATCCTGTTGCGTCACAGGACCGCGGTACCGCACATAGAGCGCGAGCAAGTGGTCAGCGAACTAAACCCCAACAGGGATTGTAGTCCGATTAGACACTTGCTGGCACTACACCGCTACTGGGTGTGAAAGGAATTATATAATTAAGGCACCGAAGTGCGAACTGTGCCGTGCTGGCAGGCACCACTAAGCACCCAGACGTGGGTCAGGAAGCGCACACTGGCGCGTGGCACCGCACTGGCGGTCACAGCAGTAGACGCTGACACGTGTGTGACACGTTGAGTGATAAGTCGGGCGCTAGATAGCAGCCATACTCCATACGCGAACAATCATACAATAGGGTAGGGGTATTTAAAGAACGACTTGCACTCACAACAAACACACGTATTAAATTGTACACTAGCGCATGGCCGTGCGGTCATGCGCAGTTTATATAGTTGCAGGACAGGAAGCGGCCACAGAAACTTTGCCCTTCCAAGACCTGCCAAGAGGACCAATAGAATGCGCTGCAGAGTCTGAGCACATGACCCTCGATCTCCAACGGGAGATCTTGCCCTGGGCATGCTCAGTGTGCGCAGACAAGGACTTAGTCCCAGAGAAGTCCACTCGCTGTTGACCAGTATAGGCTTTACAGGCAGAAGCTGGAGAAGCAGCAGTAACTCTTCTTACAGAGTCAGACTGAGCGAGACGCTGGGATCGACATCCCTGCTGAGCAGGCTCCACTGCGGCTGGAGGAGAATGGGAGACCGCAGCGGAGACGGATCGAGATTCCCCCTGTGCAGCAGAGGAAACTCGACTCCTAACACCTACATTTTCAGTTTTTATTCTTTTACTATTGATATAGTTGAAGAACAGTTTGGGATTAGTTTTACTCTCCTTAGCAATGTGCTTCTCTGTTTCCTTTTTGGCAGCTTTAATTAGTTTTTTAGATAAAGTATTTTTCTCCCTATAGTTTTTTAGAGCTTCAATGGTGCCATCCTGCTTTAGTAGTGCAAATGCTTTCTTTTTACTGTTAATTGCCTGTCTTACTTCTTTGTTTAGCCACATTGGGTTTTTCCTATTTCTAGTCCTTTTATTCCCACAAGGTATCAACCGCTTACACTGCCTATTTAGGATGTTCTTAAACATTTCCCATTTATTATCTGTATTCTTATTTCTGAGGATATTGTCCCAGTCTACCAGATTAAGGGCATCTCTAAGCTAGTTAAACTTTGCCTTCCTAAAGTTCAGTGTTTTTGTGACTCCCTGACAAGTGCCCTTAGTGAAAGACAGGTGAAACTGTACAATATTGTGGTCGCTATTTCCTAGATGCCCAACCACCTGCAGATTTGTTATTCTGTCAGGTCTATTAGATAGTATTAGGTCTAAAAGTGCTGCTCCTCTGGTTGGATTCTGCACTAATTGTGAAAGATAATTTTTCTTGGTTATTAGCAGAAACCTGTTGCCTTTATGGGTTTCACAGGTTTCTGTTTCCCAGTTAATATCCGGGTAGTTAAAGTCCCCCATAACCAGGACCTCATTATGGGTTGCAGCTTCATCTATCTGCGTTAGAAGTAGACTTTCCATGGTTTCTGTTATATTTGGGGGTTTGTAACAGACCCCAATGAGAATTTTGTTACCATTTTTCCCTCCATGAATTTCGACCCATATGGACTCGACATCCTCATTTCCTTCGCTAATATCCTCCCTTAAAGTGGACTTTAGACAAGACTTTACATAGAGACAAACCCCTCCTCCTCTCCGATTTTTACGATCCTTTCTAAACAGACTGTAACCCTGTAAGTTAACTGCCCAGTCATAGCTTTCATCTAACCATGTCTCGGTTATTCCCACTATGTCAAAGTTACCTGTAGACATTTCTGCTTCTAGTTCCTCCATCTTGTTTGTCAGGCTTCTGGCGTTTGCGAGCATGCAGTTTAGAGGATTTTGTTTTGTTCCAATCTCCTCGCTGTGGATTGTTTTAGAAATGTTCTTACCTCACTTCTGAGTATGTTTTCTTGGGTCTTCTTTGTTCAAGTCTAATGTTTTTCTTCCCGTCCCCTCTTCTTCTAGTTTAACGCCCTCCTGATGAGTGTAGCGAGTCTTCTGGCGAATGTGTGTTTCCCAGGTTTTTTGAGGTGTAGTCCGTCTCTGGCGAGGAGTCCATCGTACAAGTAATTCACACCGTGGTCCAGGAATCCGAATCCTTGTTGTCTGCACCATCGTCTTAGCCAGTTGTTTGCATCAAGGATCCTGTTCCATCTCCTGGTGCCATGCCCATCTACTGGAAGGATAGAAGAAAAAACTACCTGTGCATCCAGTTCCTTTACTTTCTTCCCCAACTCTTCAAAGTCCTTGCAGATTGTCGGTAGGTCCTTCCTTGCCGTGTCATTGGTGCCAACATGTATCAGAAGAAATGGGTGGACGTCCTTGGAGCTGAAGAGCTTTGGTATCCTATCGGTCACATCCTTGATCATCGCACCTGGAAGGCAGCATACTTCTCTTGCAGTTATGTCCGGTCTGCAGATGGCTGCTTCTGTGCCTCTCAGTAGTGAGTCTCCCACCACCACCACTCTTCGTTGCTTCTTGGCTGTACTTTTTGCTGTCACATGTTGCTGTGTGCCCTTTTCTTTTTTGCTTGCTGGTATTGCTTCATCCTTAGGTGTGCCATCTTCATCCTCTACGAAGTCTGATTCAGTTTCTCTGATTCTAAGAATCCTGCAAAGGGTAAAGCTATTGAGCTACAGACATCCAGAGAATTGTACAACATCTAAAAGAAAGTATAAAAGGTAAGAGGTGATGAGGGTGAGAGGAGGGAGGGGGAACTTACACTTACAGTGTGTCACACATAAGCAAAGAGTGGACAACCCTGATTGTGTTCATTGTTTTTTCTTTTAGTTTGCTAACATCTAGTCAGCAATGGCACAGTCTTCATCCAAGCGTCTGAGTGACCAAGAGATTGAAGCAATTGTGTTTCAAAGTGATGATGATGAAAGTGAACTATCTTTGTCCGATGACGAGTACCTGCCACCAGAGAATCAAACATCCTAAAGTGATTCTTCTTCTGATGAAGAAGAAGTGAATACAGTGGATCCTCAAGAAGTGATGAGTAGAACATCCAAAACGAATGTTTTTTGGGAAAGTAATCCTTCATTAGTCGGACTTACTGCAATCCATAATATTGTGAGACAGGCTCAAGGATCTGTGGGAAGTCCCAGTTACTTTTCCCCTAAAGACGTATTCTGTACTTTTTTTCTGACAATACTGCAGAAGAGGTCCTTTTATGTTCAAACCTAGAAGGAAGACGTATCGCTTCTGCAAAAAATAAGTCCTGGAAAAATATCTCAAAAGAGGAACTTTATGCATACATTGGACTTTTACTGCTGCAGGAAGTCAAAATCGCATGATGTTTTAATATGAGAATTATTTCTGGACCCACTTTCTGATCCACACTATTAGGCGACAATGTCAGTGGACAGATACAGTATGAGGAAATTAGAAGACACATTTGATTTGATGATAAGCGAACACGTGCATTGAGGTTTGAAACAGACAAATTAGCCCCTTTCAGTTATATCTGGAACATATTTATCAAAAATTGCACCAAACTTTACAATCCTAGTACTAATGTTACAGTAGATGAGCAACTTGTACCGCTCAGAGGACTGCAAGTTCATACAATACATGCCCAGCAAGCCAGCCAAATAAGGAATCAAAATCTTCTGGATGTGTGATTCTGCAAATTATTATGGCATAAATGGCGTAATCTACTGTGGCAAAGAGGTTGGTGCACCAATACAGAAGGATCTGGGGTCTGAAATTGTCAAAACTCTTGCTGTTCCAATATTCAATTCAGGTAGAAACATTACCATGGACAATTATTTCACCAATGTTGAACTAGGCAATTTTCTGCTTCAAAAATTCACTACACTTATTGGTACTATCAAGCCAAACCAACAAGAAATTCCAGAAGCACTGAAACACAATCGTCAGCGAGCACTTTATGAGAGTGTCTTTGGATTCAATAACAAAGCGACTTTGGTATCTTACAAAGCAGAGAAGGAGAAATCAGTGATTTTACTCAGTACCATGCATCACAATTGCAGTATTGACCGCAATGACAGAAAGTTAAAACCAGAAATCATCCTGCATTACAATAAAACAAAAGGAGGTGTAGACAAAATGGATGAGATGGTGGGAGAATATTCATGCAAGAGGCAAACAAAACGATGGCCTGTAGTACTTTTTTCAAATATGCTTGATGTAGCAGCCCTAAATTCATTCATCATTTATACAGAAACTCATTCAGAATTCCATGGACGGAGGATGGACAGGAGACGCCTATTTTTGAAGGACCTTTGTCATGAACTTGTAATGCCTCACATGATACAGTGAAATGCTTGCTAAAGCAAACTAAAGAAGCAATGAAACAGTGTGGCGTACAGTTTCAGATGATTCCAGGGCCAGGAGAAAGAAAAAGAAAGCACTGTTTCATGTGTCCAAGAAACATTGAAAGGAAAACTGAGAGATTTTGTTCAATTTGTAAGGAAATTTCTGCAAAGAACATTCTTCTGAAAAAATAACTTGTCAAAATTGTTTGGAAGACTAATAAAATAGAAAAGAAACATAATAGAAATGTAGCTGCAGCTAGTTTGGTAAGATTTCTATGTGTTTTTGTGCGTTTTTCATATGTTTGTGTGATATTTTGAAAAAAAAAATGTTTTTTGGGTGGTTTCGGTGAAAAATTATAATTAAAATTTTGTTTACTTATCATATTTTATTTAGCAGTTTTAAAATAAACTTGTTAAAGTTATATAAGTGTGTTTTTCCATATGATTAGCATGGGGGCCTAAAAGGCCCCCAATACATTAATATGTAGATTTCTGATGTCACGCATACTAGGTTAAAAGAAAAATCCTATCACCATTGAGTGGTCTGTTACAGATGTTTTCCACTAATTATGCAATGTCCTCTAGTTCTAGTTGCATGGTGAATTCTTCATTGGGACTGTTGACGTGTCCATTTATTCCTTGACCAAGGACTATTTCTGCCTCCCCATCTCTTTCTCTTCCATTGATGTCAGGGCCATCGCTAGGCAGGCCTGAGACCTTTATAAAAACCCAGGTTCCTGAACCTCCTGAGGGCACCGTCTTCTAGAGCAGCCTGACATTTCTGTGATGCCTTTCTTAGCTCCATTCCTGGTAGCACAACACATTGCTGTGACTGCTCATGTATATATTTGTACAGTGTAAGTGTGTACTCTAAGCAGGGAAGAAACTAGAACAGAGAAAGCATTGCTGCACTCACTGCACCATTTTGGGTTGCCACTTACTCGAGACAGTGCAAAGTCTGTTCACAGGTCTCAGCCTGCTTGGCCACAGATCTTTTCTTAAAAAAGGATGGGGTATACTAGCCCCTTACCCCCTATTTAGCATAATATTGCCCCAGCAAACATACATCAAACTTTATACCTCTCCTTCTTTCCTTTCCAGCACAGCTAGTAGTTGACAAACAGTAGGGGGAGGGGAAACAGTCTAGTGTGCACAAAGCTGCACATGGAAAATTTAGTGGGGGTTCTGTGCTCACCCCATGACTTTGCCGGTATTATGGCATGATAGAAAACTCCAGCTCACCCAGTTGCTCTACGCTTATCAACCTGGGGCTAAGACACCGGCCTCACAATGGCCTCACATCAAGGAAAATAGAAAAAATTGGAGTCTGGCTCAACAGGACTGGATTTTCCTTTTCTTTTCATGAGTAAGACTGCCTAGTGCAGCCGAAACACGTCAACTGGGTCATGTCGACCATGTAAATTTTTCTTTTGTATGCACCATATTTTCTTTTGAAAAAGAAAAAGAAAAGGAAAATCCAGTCCTGTTGAGCCAGACTCCAATTTTTTCTATCTTCCATTATGGCATGAGGCTGAAGATACCAAGTCTTCTACACTACTGTAAGTGCAGATGTAATGTGTTGAATGTGCATTACGGCATGGTGGCTCAGTGGTTAGCACTGCAGCCTTGCAGCGCTGGGGTCCTGGGTTCAAATCCCACCAAGGACAACATCTGTAAGGAGTTTGTATGTTCTCCCCGTGTTTGCATGGGTTTCCTCCGGGTACTGCGGTTTCCTCCCACATTCTAAAGATGTACTGATAGGGAATTTAGATTGTGAGCCCCATCGGGGACAGTGCCAATAATGTCTGTAAGGCACTGTGAAATTAATGGTGCTATATAAATGAGTAAAATAAATAAATAAATTATATTCATAATGTATTTTGTATATGTAGTATCTGTGTATGTCATACAGTATATATAGACACAAGTGGATAAAGTATGTATGGTTCATGTCATGTGTATAATCTATGTCTGTGTATTTGTACACTGTCATTCCCATATGTGTATATATATATGCGTAAAAAAGTAAAGTTGTTTTTAGCTCACCCTTAGTACGTTCCCAGCAAACTCGATGGGATGAAGGCAAGATGCGTGTGTGTGGCGAAAGATCCAGTTTCTGCAATTAAAATTAAACATTTTTATTAGGCCCATTAAAACAGGCATTTTTCTATTCCAACAAAGTGATGATAGCTGGTGTGGCAAAAGGAAGGATACCAGAAGAATGAGGAACTGAATGTGTTTTGAACACAGCGTGTGTTCTCAGTTTTGTGAAAAAGGAAGACAGGAAGGAAGCTATAAAGTGTGGCATAAAGAAAATTTGCATAATGAGAAAATTAAATAGCATGTGTGTGAATCTGAATTAAAATAAAACCAAAACAGTCAAAAATATAGAGACAGCGATACAGAAATATGAGATTATAGTTGGATAACCTGGGAGAACTAAATAAAAAAGAGGAGAAAAGAAAGAAATGTTCATATATGTGCTCAGTGTCTCTCTATGAACTCCTATTCCCTGTCTGACGGCACCGCAAGCAATAGAAAGTTTTCCTCTGTGGTCAGACAGATCCTGCAAGTTCACAGTAAATGAACTCACTTCATCTACGTGACGTCAGCATGAGCGCCGTTGAAAATTTTCTAACGGTGCTCATGCTGATGTCAGAAAGATAAACTGAGTTCATTGGCTGTGAACTTGCAGGACATGCCAGATGGCACCGCGAGCAGGAGAACTTTCTCACGCTTTCAGTGCCATCAGATAGGTAATATGATTTGACAGAAAGCCCCCTTCCTAGGCTATAAACATATGCCCCCTGCCTTTGGATTTCTCTCTGCTGGTTACGAAAATTGCACGGGACCCCATGCCATTTTTTCCCAAAATGTACCTTTTATTAATTAAATATATGTACAGTAAGCTGCACAAACTGCACTAATTGTGTTTGTCACAGACATCTATATATCTACCTTTCCTATTTGTATTTGCTGTATGTAATCCATCTGTTCTATCCTATCGGCTCCTGAAGTGATTTTACAGTGCCGGCTTTTCGTCTATCTATCTGTGCAATATAAATATATATATATATATATATATATATATATATATATATATATATATGCAAAAACAATAGAAACAGCTGGACAGCACCACTGCCAGGAAGAACAAAGTGGGAACCGCTCACCTGTGCTGAATAGGCCAAGATATCTGATCCTGGGTGCAGAGCTCCGCTGGAGAAAAGTCCATGTAATGTTCCCAATACGAAGAAAAAAAATGGAGCGCACTCGCCGATCATGCTGTGCAGGTCTCTTTATTCGAACGTAATGTGATACATCTTCACGACCGGGGGTGCTGTACAAGGGGTGCGGCAAAGCTTGACGACGGCTGTTTCGCGCCTATCTGGCGCTTCAACGGGTCATATATATATATATGTGTGTGTGTGTGTGTGTGTCACTGACATCTATATATCTATATATTCTATTCTAACTTGTCAGTGTGACTTTACTGTATGTGGCAAATGAGTTGCCAGCTTTTCAAAGGACACCGTGTTAGGGTTGGCGGATTGTACTAAATTAAAATAAATTGTAAAGTGCAATCGCAACCTGGGGTCCACCGTGCAGAGATGAATAACTGCTGCTAGTGTGAATAATGATGGAAAAAAAACTAGCGAACGTTCCTCCTCAAACACACTGAGTTAACTCCACACAGTGTAAATGGAACACAGAAAACCTAACCCAGATACAACGCATAGGTGCACAGGAAGAGGAGTACCTACTCAGCTAACCACCGAGGGGTACAGGGACAGTACTCAGCTAACCACCGAGGGGTACAGGGACAGTAAGTACCAGCTCACCTAACCACTGAGGGGTACAGGGAAGGTTACTAACAGCTCAGCTAACCACTGAGGGGTACAGTGAAGGGAAGTACCAGCTCAGCTAACCACTGAGGGGTACAGGGATGGTAAGTACCAGCTCAGCTAACCACCGAAGGGTACAGGGAAGGGAAGTACCAGCTCAGCTAGCAACTGAGGGGTACAGGAACGGTAAGTACCAGCTCAGCTAACCACCAAGGGGTAAAGGGAAGGTTAGTACCAACCAGGTGTAAAGGGACAATAGAAAGTATGCAAAACCCGTTAGAACCTCTGCTAAAGAACACGTGGGTAGAACTTGCTCTGTGGTGCTATACCCTGCTAACCCCACAGGGAAGTATAGCATACACACGGGACAGAAACAGGTAGCAATAACTCACAGTCAGCAAGAGCACACAGCAAACTTCCTCTCCAGAGGAGCTGGAATTCTGATGGCTTGATGCCAGCCCTGAACTCACACAGCCAATCTCCTCCCTGGAGGTGCCTGAATTCTAATGGTACAGGGCCAGCCCTGAACACATGCTGACACAAATCACTGATGTCCCACTGATAGCTGATACAGTGCTAACCACACAAAATGCTCAGACAGAGCGGTAGCGTATCCACCAACGCATACACCAAACACAAGTGACACTAGCAGGCCCACGGGCTTCGCTGAAGGCCCTTTATGCACCAGGCTCCACCCCCAAACACTCATGCCCAGTCGGATGGGGCGTCGTCCTTTGGCCAATTCAGAGTTGCCACATCAAAAGAGCAAAAAGCATCTGAACACCAATGACAAGGTGCCACATCATGGACATGCTCAGTAAGATGATTTCTATACTTAGACTCCAGAGAAATGGGCTGTGTTGTGAGTTCTGTTTTTGGGCTCCCTCTGGTGGTTACTGATGGTACTGGGTGATTTGTGTTCTGCTGTCTCTGGTGTCCACCTGTTCTATTAGCATTTGGGAGTTTCCTATTTAACCGGGCTATCTTGTCATTTCCCCGCCGGCTATCAAGGTTATCAGGGTGTTTTGTTACCTCAGCTTCTGGCTTCAGTAATCTTCAGGACAAGCTAAGTTTTTGATTTTCTTGTTCCACGTTTTGCTTTATTTTTGTCTTGTCCAGCTTGCATATAATTGTTTCTTTGCTGCTGGTTGCTCTAGTGGGCTGTAATTGCTCCTCATGTTTCATGAGTTGGAACATGAGTTCAAGTAATTACAGGATGGTTTTTTGAAGGGTTTTTTGCTGACCGCGCAGTTTACTTTTGTATCCTCTGCTATCTAATTTTAGCGGGCCTCATTTTGCTGAATCTGTTTTCATACTGTGTATGTGCCTTCCTCTCATTTCACCGTCATTATATGTGGGGGGCTGCTATTTCTGTGGGGTATTTCTCTTGAGGCAAGAGAGGTCTGTGTTTCTTCTAATAGGGGAAGTTAGATCTTCGGCTGGTGCGAGACGTCTAGGATCAACGTAGGCACGTTCCCCGGCTATTGTTATTTGTGTGTTCAGGTTTAGGGTCGCGGTCAGCTCAGGTTCCATCACCCTAGAGCTCGTTGGTGCTTGTCCTTTTGTGATTCCCTGCCATTGGAATCATGACAGTATAGCTGACCTGAATGTTTGGACTGAAGTAGGAGGAAAAGTAGTCTGAGGAAGTTTTTTTTTTTTTTTTTCTCTCCTCTGAGGTTGCTGCCTAGCCTTAATTGCAGCCTGGCTGATTTTTTTTTCCTCCTCTTAATCCTTGAATGGCTCTGACCTTAGCTGTTTATCATGGACGTCCAGAGTTTAGCTTCCAGCTTGAATAATCTTGCTACTAAGGTTCAAAATATACAAGATTTTGTTGTACATGCTCCTATGTCTGAACCTAGAATTCCTATTCCAGAGTTCTTTGCTGGAGATAGATCTAGTTTTCTGAATTTTAGGAACAATTGCAAGCTGTTCCTTTCTTTGAAATCTCGCTCTTCTGGAGACCCTGCTCAGCAGGTTAAGATTATTATATCTTTCCTGCGGGGTGACCCTCAAAATTGGGCATTTGCATTGGCACCAGGGGATCCTGCGTTGCTTAATGTGGATGCGTTTTTTCTGGCATTGGGTTTGCTCTATGAGGAACCTAACCAGGAGATTCAGGCTGAAAAAGCTTTATTAGCTCTCTCTCAGGGGCAAGATGAAGCAGAAATATATTGTCAAAAATTTCGGAAATGGTCAGTGCTTACTCAGTGGAATGAGTGCGCCCTGGCTGCAAAGTTCAGAGATGGCCTTTCTGAGGCCATTAAAGATGTTATGGTGGGGTTCCCTGCGCCTACGGGTCTGAATGAGTCTATGGCTATGGCTATTCAGATTGATCGGCAATTACGGGAGCGCAAACCTGTGCACCATTTGGCGGTGTCTTCTGAACAGGCACTTGAGACAATGCAATGTGATAGAGTTCAGTCTAGAAGTGAACGGCAAAACTATAGGCGGAAAAATGGGTTGTGCTTTTATTGTGGTGATTCAGCTCATGTTATATCAGCATGCTCTAAACGCACAAAAAAGGTTGATAAGTCTGTTGCCATTAGTACGTTACAGTCTAAGTTCATTCTGTCTGTGACTCTGATTTGCTCATTATCATCCATTTCCGTCGATGCCTATGTAGATTCAGGCGCTGCCCTGAGTCTTATGGATTGGTCATTTGCCAAGCGATGTGGGTTTAGTCTTGAGCCTCTGGAAGTCCCTATTCCTTTGAAGGGAATTAACTCTACACCTTTGGCTATGAATAAACCTCAGTACTGGACACAAGTGACCATGCGTATGACTCCCGTTCATCAGGAGGTGATTCGCTTCCTGGTATTGTAAAATTTACATGATGTTCTAGTACTTGGTCTGCCATGGTTACAAACTCATAATCCAGTCCTTGACTGGAAAACAATGTCTGTGTTAAGCTGGGGATGTCAGGGGGTTCATGATGATGCACCTCCGATTTCTATCGCTTCATCTACTCCTTCTGAGGTTCCTGTATTTTTGTCTGATTATCGGGATGTTTTTGAGGAGCCTAAGCTCAGTTCGCTTCCTCCTCACAGGAATTGCGATTGTGCTATAGATTTAATTCCTGGTAGTAAATTTCCTAAAGGTCGTTTGTTCAATCTGTCAGTGCCAGAGCATACTGCTATGCGGGATTATGTTAAGGAGTCCTTGGAAAAGGGACATATCCGTCCATCTTCGTCCCCTTTGGGAGCAGGTTTTTTTTTCGTGGCCAAAAAAGATGGGTCCTTGAGGCCTTGTATAGATTATCGTCTTTTGAATAAGATTACCGTAAAATATCAGTATCCTTTGCCTTTGTTGACTGATTTGTTTGCTCGCATTAAGGGGGCTAAATGGTTCACTAAGATTGATCTTCGGGGTGCGTATAATCTTATACGAATAAAGCAAGGTGATGAGTGGAAAACCGCATTTAATACGCCTGAGGGCCATTTTGAGTATTTGGTAATGCCTTTCGGACTTTCTAATGCTCCTTCAGTCTTCCAGTCCTTTATGCACGATATTTTCCGTGAATATCTGGATAAATTTATGATTGTGTATTTGGATGATATTTTGGTTTTTTCTGATGACTGGGAGTCTCATGTTCAGCAGGTCAGGAAGGTGTTTCAGGTCCTGCGGGCTAATTCCTTGTTTGTAAAGGGCTCAAAGTGTCTCTTTGGAGTCCAGAAGATTTCTTTCTTGGGGTATATTTTTTCCCCTTCTACTATTGAGATGGATCCCGTCAAGGTTCGGGCTATTTGTGACTGGACGCAGCCTGCATCTCTTAAGAGTCTGCAGAAGTTCTTGGGCTTTGCTAATTTCTATCGTCGTTTTATAACTAATTTTTCTAGTGTTGTTAAGCCTTTGACGGATTTGACTAAGAAGGGTGCTGATGTTGCTGATTGGTCTCCTGCGGCTGTGGAGGCCTTTCATGAACTTAAACGCCAGTTTTCTTCTGCTCCTGTGTTGCGTCAGCCTGATGTTTCGCTTCCTTTCCAGGTTGAGGTTGATGCTTCCGAGATTGGAGCGGGGGCGGTTTTGTCGCAGAGAGGCTCCGATTGCTCGGTGATGAAGCCATGTGCGTTCTTTTCTAGGAAGTTTTCGCCCGCTGAGCGGAATTATGATGTGGGTAATCGGGAACTTTTGGCCATGAAGTGGGCATTTGAGGAGTGGCGTCATTGGCTGGAGGGTGCTAGACATCGTGTGGTGGTCTTGACTGATCACAAAAATCTGATTTACCTTGAGTCTGCCAGGCGTCTGAATCCTAGACAGGCTCGTTGGTCACTGTTTTTCTCTCGTTTCAATTTTGTGGTTTCATACCTGCCAGGTTCAAAGAATGTGAAGGCGGATGCTCTTTCTAGGAGTTTTGTGCCTGACTCCCCTGGAAATTCTGAGCCCACTGGTATCCTTAGGGATGGGGTGATTTTGTCGGCCGTCTTCCCAGACTTGCGACGTGCTTTGCAGGAGTTTCAGGCGGGTAAACCTGATCGTTGTCCGCCTGAGAGACTGTTTGTTCCGGATAGTTGGACCAGTAGAGTCATCTCCGAGGTCCATTCTTCTGCGTTGGCAGGTCATCCTGGAATATTTGGTACTAGAGACTTGGTGGCCAGGTCTTTTTGGTTGCCTTCCTTGTCGAGGGATGTGCGTTCTTTTGTGCAGTCTTGTGAGGTTTGTGCTCGGGCTAAGCCTTGCTGTTCTCGAGCCAGTGGATTGTTGTCACCTTTGCCTATCCCGAAGAGGCCTTGGACGCACATTTCCATGGACTTTATTTCGGATCTCCCTGTCTCTCAAAAAATGTCCATCATCTGGGTTGTGTGTGACCGCTTTTCTAAAATGGTTCATCTTGTACCCTTGCCTAAGTTGCCTTCCTCCTCTGAGTTGGTCCCTCTGTTTTTCCAGAACGTGGTTCGTTTGCATGGGATTCCGGAGAACATCGTTTCTGACAGGGGATCCCAGTTTGTGTCTAGATTTTGGCGGACGTTCTGTGCTAAGATGGGCATTGATTTGTCCTTTTCGTCTGCATTTCACCCTCAGACGAATGGCCAGACGGAGCGAACTAATCAGACCTTGGAAACTTATTTGAGGTGTTTTGTTTCTGCTGATCAGGATGACTGGGTTACCTTTTTGCCGCTGGCCGAGTTTGCCCTTAATAATCGGGCTAGTTCTGCTACCTTGGTTTCTCCTTTCTTTTGTAATTCGGGGTTTCATCCTCGTTTTTCCTCTGGTCAGGTGGAGCCTTCTGATTGTCCTGGAGTGGACATGGGGGTGGATGGGTTGCATCGGATTTGGAGTCATGTGGTGGACAATTTGAAGTTGTCCCAGGAGAAGGCTCAGCAGTTTGCTAATCGCCGTCGCCGCGTGGGTCCTCGACTTCGTGTTGGGGACTTGGTGTGGTTGTCTTCTCGTTTTGTTCCTATGAAGGTCTCTTCTCCTAAGTTCAAGCCTCGGTTCATCGGTCCTTATAGGATCTTGCAAATTCTTAACCCTGTGTCGTTTCATTTGGATCTCCCGGCATCGTTTGCTATTCATAATGTGTTCCATCGGTCGTTGTTGCGGAGGTATGAGGTACCTGTTGTTCCTTCGCTTGAGCCTCCTGCTCCGGTGCTGGTGAAGGGAGAATTGGAGTATGTTGTGGAGAAGATCTTGGATTCTCGTGTTTCCAGACGGAAACTCCAATATTTGGTCAAGTGGAAGGGTTATGGTCAGGAGGATAATTCTTGGGTGGTTGCCTCTGATGTTCATGCTGATGATTTGGTCCGCGCTTTTCATAGGGCTCATCCTGGTTGCCCTGGTGGTTCTCGTGAGGGTTCGGTGACCCCTCCTCGAGGGGGGGGTACTGTTGTGAGTTCTGTTTTTGGGCTCCCTCTGGTGTGTTACTGATGGTACTGGGTGATTTGTGTTCTGCTGTCTCTGGTGTCCACCTGTTCTATTAGCATTTGGGAGTTTCCTATTTAACCGGGCTTTCTTGTCATTTCCCCGCCGGCTATCAAGGTTATCAGAGTGTTTTGTTACCTCAGCTTCTGGCTTCAGTAATCTTCAGGACAAGCTAAGTTTTTGATTTTCTTGTTCCACGTTTTGCTTTATTTTTGTCTTGTCCAGCTTGCATATAATTGTTTCTTTGCTGCTGGTTGCTCTAGTGGGCTGTAATTGCTCCTCATGTTCCATGAGTTGGAACATGAGTTCAAGTAATTACAGGATGGCTTTTTGAAGGGTTTTTTGCTGACCGCGCAGTTTACTTTTGTATCCTCTGCTATCTAGTTTTAGCGGGCCTCATTTTGCTGAATCTGTTTTCATACTGTGTATGTGCCTTCCTCTCATTTCACCGTCATTATATGTGGGGGGCTGCTATTTCTGTGGGGTATTTCTCTGGAGGCAAGAGAGGTCTGTGTTTCTTCTAATAGGGGAAGTTAGATCTTCGGCTGGTGCGAGACGTCTAGGATCAACGTAGGCACGTTCCCCGGCTATTGTTATTTGTGTGTTCAGGTTTAGGGTCGCGGTCAGCTCAGGTTCCATCACCCTAGAGCTCGTTGGTGCTTGTCCTTTTGTGATTCCCTGCCATTGGAATCATGACAGGGCTGCCTCTGTATACCACTGGTTACCATAAACTTTAGCTGGAGAGCCAGTAGAAACCACATATATGACAGGTTCCTGAGCAAGATTGGGACCAATGTCTGTGCTAAGAAGCAGACCCAGCGGCTGTACCTGAATAGGAGACCAGAGCAACAAATAGTGTCTGCGATACATCCCACATGGCAGGGAAGTCCCAGCCTCTAACACACAAATGTGTAAAAATCGGACAGCATTCACATGGTCCGAGTGCTTTGTGATTTTTTACTTACACCCATATGCTTGCATTGGCAAGTCTTGGCCGGGTCTCAATGACAATCGCAGCATGCTGCAATTTAACATGCATGCTCAACACTCCTGAGAAAATAAATGGTGATGTGAGCTGCCCCATAGATTAACACTGGTCCAAGTGTTATGCAATGTTTTGTCCCATAGCACTTACCCGTATTCTACGATAGTGTGACACCGGCCTTACTACCATCATCTGACACCTGTGCCGCTAATAACAGTGACAGCAGAAGCTGCAGGTGGGAGTATTCATCAGACACCGCCTGCGCTATAAATACATAAATTAAAAAATGGAGTGGGTTCCCCTGTATTTTTGATAACTAGCCAGGTAAAACTCACAGCTGGGGCTGCAATCCTCAGTTGTCAGCTTCAGCAAGACTGGTTATCAAGAATAGAGGAGTCCCCACACCTTTTTTAAGTATTTATTTAAATAAAAATATGGCATGGTGTCCCCCCATTTTTGAGAAACTGCCTTGCTAAAACAGACAGCTGGGGGCTGGTATTCTCCAGCTGGTAAGGGGCCATGGATATAGGCCCCCCAGCTTAAAAATAGCAGCCCACAACTGCCCCGAAAAGGCACATCTATTAGATGCTCCAATTCTGGTGCTTTTCCCAGGTCTTCCCACTTGCACTGTAGAGGTGGCAAGTGGGGTTCATGTTTGTGGGGTTGATGTCACCTTTGTATTGTCTGGTGACATCAAGCCCACGGATTACCAATGGAGATGCGTCTATAAGACACCTATCCATTACTAATCCTATAGTTGTATGATAAATAAAGACACAGCCAGAATGAAGTCCTTTATTAGAAATATGACTAAATATAGTTTTCCATTTTATTTAAAAATACCAAACACAGTTATATCTAAGTCACCTAACACCTAATTCCACCAAAGCCCTCATTCTCCTGTAAAAAAACTAAAATAAGAAAACAAAAATATGCCTCACCTGTCGGTTGTTCTGTCCCATGCCATAATCCATGTCTGGGGGGATTAATAGTTTTCAACCTGGATGGTGTCAAGATGCAACCGTCCAGGCTGTAAACCAATGGCGAATGAGCTGCTGAGTGTGCAGACTCAGTGACCGGAGGTGACATCATAGAGGTTGCCAGCTGTGAGCTGTAGTCCCATCATCTGATACCAGCGACCAGAGGTAAACTTTATACCTCGGATCACAGCTGAGCACTCACACTGTCTTCTTACAGCATGGGAACTGTAGCTCTCTGACCGGCAGCGATTACTTCATTGCCGATCAGAAGCGCTATGCTAGCTTTTTTACATGGGTAACAGGAGAATTTGCATGATGCAATTTGTTGTCCAATTTCTCCTAAGTAAGCCGATACCCCATATGTCGAGGAAAACTACTAATTGGGTCCAGAAGGGACGGAGCATCATTTAACTTTTCAGATGCAAAATTGGTTTGAATCATTAGCGGACACCATATTGCATTTGGAGAGCCCCTGATGTGCCTAGGCAATGGAACCAATCACAAGTGATTCCATTTTGGAAACTAGACCCCTCCAGGAACTTATGTAGATGTGTGATGAGCACCTTGAACCCCCAAATGCTTCACAGAAGTTTAGATTGTTAAACTTTGATTATAAAAAAAATCTGATTTTTCCCACAAAAATTTTCGTTTAGCCCCAAATTGTTTTAGAAAGGTTCTGTGAACCAAGACATTGCCATTTGGTCTTAATAAAATCCACCATTTTCAATGTTGTATTTTGAAATGGAGTGCTGCCTTCTTTTTATTCTAACTAACTATCAATCTATATATCTATCTATCTACACTTTTAAAAGTGTAATTAGTTCTGCTTGGTTGTTGTGATGCCATTCTCCTCGTGATTTTCGTAATCTGAAAGCTAATGGTTGTCAGCTATAACAATGAAAATTGTGTTTGACATTGTTTTATCTGTTTATGTGTTAATTTTCAACATTTGCTGGGCCAAATGTTTTGAATATTTTGACATGGGTATTTTTTGCTTGTTTGTTTTTTGGTTAAAACATGGCAATGACAAAGCCAAATGTATCACCAGCTACTTATGATTCTGAGAGTGAAGTCAGGCAAAAGCTAAAAAGAGGTAGCTAAGGAAATCATCTATTTTCAGAGTCAAGTATCATGTATGTATAATAAAGAAAGGAAGGCAAAGACGATTGTGGAAAAGCTGACAAACCTAGAAGTGGAGGACCATGGAAAACTTCCTCCAAAGTTGATCACATTATTAAGAAAATTTGCCAGACTCTGATGTTAATAAAAGTAGTGTACAGATTACGCACAAAATGAACAAAGAATATTCGATCAAAGTGAGTCATCAATCTGTGGTGCGACAGCTAAAAGTAGCAGAACCCCCTACTTGATAAGAATAAATTAAAATATAACTTTTAATTAAATAATTTAAAAAATATTTAATTATTTATAAGGTGCAGAAAATAACACACAACCATCGCCAAATAATCATACAGACACTGGCAAAGATGCCATATGAAAGTACCTATCCATATTAAAAAAGTGAACCACCTCACATACCAGCGGAGGTTGCCACCCTATTACCTGCCCAATAACTCACCCTGCTTGAAATATAATCCCTAAGTGAGACAGGGGAGCAGAAAAGTGAGTGACAAAAAAGAAGATATAACGGAGGATGTATCAGAGAGTGATGTTGCGGTTACAAATGTGTGGTGCTATAAATGTAAAGTTGGTTGGTTCATTAAAAAAGGGAGCTAGTTGGTGACATGTATATCCTGGTTTAGGATGTCAGCATGAGGAGTCTTATACCAGGTCCTACACTTGCCTTACCTCGCTGAGAATAATTTAATTTAAGTCTAGGACCTGGTATAAGAGAGATGCCGTAAAGGGGCTACCAGGTACACATAAAATTGGCCATTTTTATGCGCTAAAAGCTCTCATTTTTCATATTTCTAGTGCAGTAATGCAGTTCAAATTTCGTTTTTCAAGTTTGTATGGTCTAGCGCTGCAGTGTGCTGCCTTATTTACTTAACTATATACGAGTTGGCGACTCTAGGTTCAGCACCTGTTCACACTGAGTCTATGTTTGGATGTGCCAGTCAAGTTTTTGAAATGTATTCTTTAGCCTTCTGATCGTGCACTCCGCCTCCTAGTCACAGGTGTTTTAATCACAGCAGGTCCGATACCCCTCCACAGAGAGAGAGAATTTTGGTCTAGGAAGAGGTTTCACATGTACCCATTCAGATGGAGACGTTTATTCTCAGCGAGGTAAGGCAAGTGTAGGACCTGGTATAAGAGAGATGTCGTAAAGGGGCTACCAGGTACACATAAAATTGGCCATTTTTATGCGCTAAAAGCTCTCATTTTTCATATTTCTAGTGCAGTAATGCAGTTCAAATTTCATTTTTCAAGTTTGTATGGTCTAGCGCTGCAGTGTGCTGCCTTATTTACTTAACTATATACGAGTTGGCGACTCTAGGTTCAGCACCTGTTCACACTGAGTCTATGTTTGGATGTGCCGGTTAGGTTTTTGAAATGTATTCTTTAGCCTTCTGATCGTGCACTCCGCCTCCTAGCCACAGGTGTTTTAATTACAGCAGGTCCGATACCCCTCCACAGAGAGAGAGAATTTTGGTCTAGGAAGAGGTTTCACATGTACCCATTCAGATGGAGACGTTTATTCTCAGCGAGGTAAGGCAAGTGTAGGACCTGGTATAAGAGAGATGCCGTAAAGGGGCTACCAGGTACACATAAAATTGGCCATTTTTATGCGCTAAAAGCTCTCATTTTCATATTTCTAGGTAATTCAGAACCAGAATGGACCTTGAAGTTCAGAGCACACAAAGTGACCTGACAATAACCAAAAAACATAGGACGAGCTCTGAGACGTGGGAACTCTGCTGACCGCAATCCCTAATCCTATCACACCACACTAGAGGTAGCCGTGGATTGCGCTTAACGCTCCCTATGCAACTCGGCACAGCCTGAGAAACTAGCTAGCCCTGAAGATCGAAAAATAAGCCTACCTTGCCTCAGAGAAATTCCCCAAAGGAAAAGGCAGCCCCCCACATATAATGACTGTGAGTTAAGATGAAAATACAAACACAGAGATGAAATAGATTTAGCAAAGTGAGGCCCGACTTACTGAATAGACCGAGGATAGGAAAGATAGCTTTGCGGTCAACACAAAAACCTACAAACAACCACGCAGAGGGGCAAAAAGACCCTCCGCACCGACTAACGGTACGGAGGTGCTCCCTCTGCGTCTCAGAACTTCCAGCAAGCAAGAAAAACCAATATAGCAAGCTGGACAGAAAATATAGCAAACAAAAGTAACACAAGCAGAACTTAGCTTATGCTGGGCAGACAGGCCACAGGAACGATCCAGGAGGAAGCAAGACCAATACTAGAACATTGACTAGAAGGCCAGGATCAAAGCACTAGGTGGAGTTAAATAGAGCAGCACCTAACGACTTAACCTCATCACCTGAGAAAGGAAACTCAGAAGCCGCAGTACCACTCACATCCACCAACGGAAGCCATAGACAGAATCAACCGAAGTACCACTTGTGACCACAGGAGGGAGCTCGACCACAGAATTCACAACAGTACTTCCCCCTTGAGGAGGGGTCACCGAACCCTCACCAGAGCCCCCAGGCCGACCAGGATGAGCCATATGAAAGGCACGAACAAGATCGGCAGCATGGACATCAGAGGCAAAGACCCAGGAATTATCTTCCTGACCATAACCCTTCCACTTAACCAGATACTGGAGTTTCCGTCTCGAAACACGAGAATCCAAAATCTTCTCCACTATATACTCCAACTCCCCCTCCACCAAAACCGGGGCAGGAGGATCAACAGATGGAACCATAGGTGCCACGTATCTCTGCAACAATGACCTATGGAATACGTTATGGATGGAAAAAGAATCTGGAAGGGTCAAACGAAAAGACACAGGATTAAGAACCTCAGAAATCCTATACGGACCAAAGAAACGAGGCTTAAACTTAGGAGAGAAAACCTTCATAGGAATATAACGAGATGACAACAAAACCAAATCCCCAACACGAAGTCGGGGACCCACACAGCGTCTGCGATTAGCGAAACGTTGAGCCTTCTCCTGGGACAAGGTCAAATTGTGCACTACATGAGTCCAAATCCGCTGCAACCTGTCCACCACAGTATCCACACCAGGACAGTCCGAAGACTCAACCTGCCCTGAAGAGAAACGAGGATGGAACCCAGAATTGCAGAAAAATGGCGAAACCAAGGTAGCCGAGCTGGCCCGATTATTAAGAGCGAACTCAGCCAACGGCAAAAAGGACACCCAATCATCCT
The DNA here is from genome assembly GCF_032444005.1 of Ranitomeya imitator. NCBI lineage: Eukaryota > Metazoa > Chordata > Amphibia > Anura > Dendrobatidae > Ranitomeya > Ranitomeya imitator. The sequence continues at coordinate 144,177,571 of NC_091284.1, read as the reverse complement.
GATCAGCAGAAACAAAACATCTCAAATATGTTTCCAAGGTCTGATTGGTTCGTTCAGTCTGGCCATTTGTCTGAGGATGGAAAGCCGAGGAAAAAGACAAATCAATGCCCATCCTAGCACAAAAGGCTCGCCAAAACCTCGAAACAAACTGGGAACCTCTGTCAGAAACGATGTTCTCTGGAATGCCATGTAAACGAACCACATGCTGGAAGAACAATGGCACCAAATCAGAGGAGGAAGGTAATTTAGACAAGGGTACCAAATGGATCATCTTAGAGAAGCGATCACAAACTACCCAAATGACCGACATTTTTTGAGAGATGGGGAGATCCGAAATAAAATCCATAGAGATATGTGTCCAAGGCCTCTTCGGGACCGGCAAGGGCAAAAGCAACCCACTGGCACGAGAACAGCAGGGCTTAGCCCGAGCACAAATCCCACAGGACTGCACAAAAGAACGCACATCCCGCGACAGAGACGGCCACCAAAAGGATCTAGCCACTAAATCTCTTGTACCAAAGATTCCAGGATGACCAGCCAACACCGAACAATGAACCTCAGAGATAACTTTATTTGTCCACCTATCAGGGACAAACAGTTTCTCCGCTGGGCAAGGATCAGGTTTATTAGCCTGAAATTTTTGCAGCACCCGCCGCAAATCAGGGGAGATGGCAGACACAATTACTCCCTCTTTGAGAATACCCGCCGGCTCAGGCAAACCCGGAGAGTCGGGCACAAAACTCCTAGACAGGGCATCCGCCTTCACATTTTTAGAGCCCGGAAGGTACGAAACCACAAAGTCAAAACGGGAGAAAAACAGCGACCAACGAGCCTGTCTAGGATTCAACCGTTTGGCAGACTTGAGATAAGTCAAGTTCTTGTGATCAGTCAAGACCACCACGCGATGCTTAGCTCCTTCAAGCCAATGACACCACTCCTCGAATGCCCACTTCATGGCCAGCAACTCTCGATTGCCAACATCATAATTTCGCTCAGCAGGCGAAAACTTCCTGGAAAAGAAGGCGCATGGCTTCATCACCTAGCAATCAGAACCTCTTTGCGACAAAACAGCCCCCGCTCCAATTTCAGAAGCATCAACCTCGACCTGGAACGGAAGCGAAACATCTGGTTGACACAACACAGGGGCAGAAGAAAAACAACGCTTTAACTCTTGAAAAGCTTCCACAGCAGCAGAAGACCAATTGACCATATCAGCACCCTTCTTGGTCAAATCGGTCAATGGTTTAGCAATACTAGAAAAATTACAAATGAAGCGAAGATAAAAATTAGCAAAGCCAAGGAACTTTTGCAGACTCTTCAGAGATGTCGGCTGAGTCCAATCATAAATGGCCTGGACCTTAACAGGGTCCATCTCGATAGTAGAAGGGGAAAAAATGAACCCCAAAAATGAAACCTTCTGAACACCAAAGAGACACTTTGATCCCTTCACAAACAAAGAATTAGCACGCAGGACCTGGAACACCATTCTGACCTGCTTCACATGAGACTCCCAATCATCCGAGAAGACCAAAATATCATCCAAGTATACAATCAGGAATTTATCCAGGTACTCTCGGAAGATGTCATGCATAAAGGACTGAAATACTGATGGAGCATTGGCAAGTCCGAATGGCATAACTAGGTACTCAAAATGGCCCTCGGGCGTATTAAATGCAGTTTTCCATTCATCGCCCCGTTTAATACGCACAAGATTATATGCACCACGAAGATCTATCTTGGTGAACCAACTAGCCCCCTTAATCCGAGCATACAAATCAGATAGCAGCGGCAAGGGGTACTGAAATTTGACTGTGATTTTATTTAGAAGGCGGTAATCAATACAAGGTCTCAGCGAACCATCCTTCTTGGCCACAAAAAAAGAACCCTGCTCCCAATGGCGATGACGACGGGCGAATATGACCCTTCTCCAAGGATTCTTTTACGTAACTCCGCATAGCGGCGTGCTCAGGTACAGATAAATTAAACAGTCAACCCTTAGGAAACTTACTATCAGGAATCAACTCGATAGCACAATCACAATCCCTATGCGGAGGTAGGGCATTGGACCTGGGCTCATCGAATACATCCCGATAATCAGACAAGAACTCTGGGACCTCAGAAGGGGTGGATGATGAGATAGACAGAAATGGAACATCACCATGTACCCCCTGACAACCCCAGCTGGACACAGACATTGATTTCCAATCTAATACTGGGTTATGGACTTGTAGCCATGGCAACCCCAACACGACCACATCATGCAGATTATGCAACACCAGAAAGCGAATATCCTCCTGGTGCACAGGAGCCATGCACATGGTCAGCTGGGTCCAATACTGAGGCTTATTCTTGGCCAAAGGCATAGCATCAATTCCTCTCAATGGAATAGGACACTGCAAGGGCTCCAAGACAAACCCACAGCACCTAGCAAACTCCAAGTCCATCAAATTCAGGGCAGCGCCTGAATCCACAAATGCCATGACAGAATAGGAAGACAAAGAGCAGATCAAAGTAACGGACAAAAGAAATTTCGACTGTACCGTACCAATGGTGGCAGACTTAGCGAACCGCTTAGTGAGCTTAGGACAATCGGAGATAGCATGAGTGGAATCACCACAGTAGAAACACAGCCCATTCTGACGTCTGTGTTCTTGCCTTTCAGCTCTGGTCAAAGTCCTATCGCACTGCATAGGCTCAGGTTTATGCTCAGATAATACCGCCAAATGGTGCACAGATTTACGCTCACGCAAGCGTCGACCGATCTGAATGGCCAAAGACATAGACTCATTCAGACCAGCAGGCATAGGAAATCCCACCATGACATCCTTAAGGGCTTCAGAGAGACCCTTTCTGAAAATAGCTGCCAGCGCACATTCATTCCATTGAGTGAGCACGGACCACTTTCTAAACTTCTGACAATAAATCTCTATCTCATCCTGACCCTGACACAGAGCCAGCAAATTTTTCTCTGCCTGTTCCACTGAATTAGGTTCATTGTACAGTAATCCGAGCGCCAGAAAAAACGCATCAATATTACATAATGCAGGATCTCCTGGCGCAAGGGAAAATGCCCAGTCTTGAGGGTCGCCACGTAATAAAGAAATAATGATCTTAACTTGTTGAACTGGGTCACCAGAGGAACGAGGTTTCAACGCCAGAAACAGTTTGCAATTATTTTTGAAACTCAGAAATTTAGCTCTATCTCCAGAAAACAAATCAGGAATAGGAATTCTTGGTTCTAACATAGAATTCTGAGCCACAAAGTCTTGAATATTTTGTACTCTTGCAGTGAGATGATCCACACATGAAGACAGACTACATGACTACACCTGTGTCCTGAACCACCCAAATGTCTAGGGGAAAAAAAAGGCAAAACACAGTGCAAAGAAAAAAAAATGGTCTCAGAACTTCTTTTTTCCCTCTATTGAGAAGCATAGTACTTAGGGCCTCCAGTACTGTTATGAATAGGTAATTCAGAACCACAATGGACCTTGAAGTTCAGAGCACACAAAGTGACCTGACAATAACCAAAAAACATAGGACGAGCTCTGAGACGTGGGAACTCTGCTGACCACAATCCCTAATCCTATCACACCACACAAGAGGTAGCCGTGGATTGCGCCTAACGCTCCCTATGCAACTCGGCACAGCCTGAGAAACTAGCTAGCCCTGAAGATCGAAAAATAAGCCTACCTTGCCTCAGAGAAATTCCCCAAAGGAAAAGGCAGCCCCCCACATATAATGACTGTGAGTTAAGATGAAAATACAAACACAGAGATGAAATAGATTTAGCAAAGTGAGGCCCGACTTACTGAATAGACCGAGGATAGGAAAGATAGCTTTGCGGTCAACACAAAAACCTACAAACAACCACGCAGAGGGGCAAAAAGACCCTCCGCACCGACTAACGGTACGGAGGTGCTCCCTCTGCGTCTCAGAGCTTCCAGCAAGCAAGAAAAACCAATATAGCAAGCTGGACAGAAAATACACACAGGAGGGAGCTCGACCACAGAATTCACAACAGGCTACCAGGTACACATAAAATTGGCCATTTTTATGCGCTAAAAGCTCTCATTTTTCATATTTCTAGTGCAGTAATGCAGTTCAAATTTCGTTTTTCAAGTTTGTATGGTCTAGCGCTGCAGTGTGCTGCCTTATTTACTTAACTATATACGAGTTGGCGACTCTAGGTTCAGCACCTGTTCACACTGAGTCTATGTTTGGATGTGCCGGTCAGGTTTTTGAAATGTATTCTTTAGCCTTCTGATCGTGCACTCCGCCTCCTAGCCACAGGTGTTTTAATTACAGCAGGTCCGATACCCCTCCACAGAGAGAGAGAATTTTGGTCTAGGAAGAGGTTTCACATGTACCCATTCAGATGGAGACGTTTATTCTCAGCGAGGTAAGGCAAGTGTAGGACCTGGTATAAGAGAGATGCCGTAAAGGGGCTACCAGGTACACATAAAATTGGCCATTTTTATGCGCTAAAAGCTCTCATTTTTCATATTTCTAGTGCAGTAATGCAGTTCAAATTTCGTTTTTCAAGTTTGTATGGTCTAGCGCTGCAGTGTATTGTTGTTTGTGACAGTTCTCTAAAAAAGGCCACCATTAGAACAATCATTCACTATTATATCCTCACAAATTCTGGTGGGGCTCTTCTTTGCAATGAGGTTGCACGTTTCATATTTTCCTCTAGTTTGTTGAGTTTGCCATTTATAGATCTGTCCAGAATTTTAATCCTCTAGATCTTTTGTCTATTTATTCCCTTTTTTGGTCTCCAAGAAACTCTATTATTCCTTTACGATTTTCTCCAATTAATTTCAGGAAGTTAACCCATTATCTACCAATGTCCTTTTTTTGGATGCCTAATCTTTTGCTTCTAGCAACTAAGATTTTATAATTATTATAATTAGGTCCAATTTTTTGTGTTGTGTTTGTAAAATGAATGTTTTCAAAACAGGAAATCATGTCATTGTAATTTTTAATTGTATATTGGGACGCCCTTTTCTGAAAAATCCGTAAAATGAAAATTTCTAATTTGACAAGTAATGTGTTAAAGGCTGAGATAATTCTCTGGATTTTTTTTGGAGAGCCAGACATTTCTTCTACAAAGACTTTATGTCGATCTGTAGGAACTCCATATTTAACAATATCATGTTCATGGAAAATGTATTACAAATTTGTTCAAAGTGATTGCAATATACATCATTTGTAGGCAGCAGCTTAGGTGTAAGATGAGTTCTCATTCTTTTAAGTATCCTATAAGCATAAATGACTCAATAGGGAGTTTTGAGCTCAGGGTAGTGAGGGTCTGGTCAGGTAAGAAAGCAACCAGATCAGACAAAGGCAAGATGGGCAGGGAGCTAAGACAGGTAAGTAAATTTAATTTTTTTTAAATCCGACCTTCCAATTATTAACGTTTGGAGTTTGGAGAAAACTCAGAACATTGCTAATGTCTTTTCTAGGCACTTTCAGTTCGGATGGAATTTTTTTTGACTGAATCAAACCTGAAAGCCGAATTGAGTGAACTTGCTGTGAATCTTTACTGTTTTTTAAATTAAAATTGTGATAAATTAATCCAGTAAGTGTATTTTCTCATAATGTTACCATTTGAAATGCTTTTTTAAATATGAGTAATTATATTACATAACATATATTTTGTTAGTAACTGGCTAGATATAAGTATTAAAGTAATAATTATCACTTAAATATAATTCTTATTGTTAACATTATTCATGTATTTCACATTTATCTCTAGTGCTATAATTATGGTGTATTTAAAAAATGCTGTATAATCAAAAAAGGTTTATTTATTTTATTTTGCCTCAAAACCAACTTCTTGTCCATTATATAAAAAAATGTTTATACTTTATAATAGATATTACAATTTGTCTTTTTGTGCATTCATTTTGTTTAACTGCATGGTTCCCTTTTCTTCACATACATTACTGCACTTGACAGACAAAGCTAAATCCAGAAAGTACCCTCTGGTCTCTTGAGGAAAATTAAATTATCTAATCTTTGAAATAAAGGTAATTTCCTTCTGTCAAGATTATGAATCTTATCTGTACCCATACCATTATTGCACAACTCACCATTCCATTTGTATGCTGCATAGCACATTTGATTGATATCAGAGACAGCAATTGCTGTCTTTAGCATATTCCATTCTTGAACTAAACCATTTGCTTTTTATTCTGTGGATATATTTTGGTGTATACAATATTAACAAATTATTTAAGTATCCATCTATCTATCTATCTATCTATCTATCTATCTATCTATCTATCTATCTATCTATCTATCTATCTATCTATCCCATACCTATCTATCTATCTATCTATCTTTCTCATATCTATCTATCCCATATCTATCTATCTATCTATCTTTCTCATATCTATCTATCCCATATCTATCTATCTATCTATCTATCTATCTATCTATCTATCTATCTATCTATCTATCTATCTATCTATCTATCTATCAATCTCATATCTATCTATCTATCTATCTATCTATCTCATATCTATCTATCTATCTATCTATCTATCTATCTATCTATCTATCTATCTATCTATCTGTCTGTTACTCCATACTTATATGCATTTTGGTAGCTCAATGTGAGCCACAAATGGCAAGGTTGCTAATAGTACCAGCACAGTCACTTTCGAAAATTAATCCCTAAGAAAAAAATCAGGTTGGGCTATTTTCATTGTTTTACTTTAATAAGATCTTTGTGTATGATATATAGGTAATTCTTGAAAATGTATGCAAATTATATTAACAGCAACAATAATTGGTAGAGATGAGCAGATCTGGTGAAATTTGAATTTGCAGGCTCATGCGGATTTTACCTGGAATTTTACTTTTCAGAGAAGCTATTCTCTGTGAATTGAATGTCTTTCTTATTATGCTTTGAGTTTTTCTAGCCCCCACAGCGTAATAATTTTAAGACAGAAAGGTGTATATAATAATCATATATTTCCTTATTATCCACATACTACAATAGAGATAATCAAACATTTAGTCAGAAACAGAGACCTGGAACTAGAAAGTAGGATTCTAATGGTCAGGCCTTATTTGCCTACAAAATTTGGTTTCCACCTGTTTTACTGTGCCAAATATCTAAAACAACTATCTTTTTCACAGGCATTACATACACTAACAAATTCAGTTATAGGATTAGAACATTTACTCAAGGTATATTCAGCACACTGGCAAAAGGAAGTTTTTCCATGATGGTAGGAATTTAGCCCAATATTTGTAAACTCTAAACTACCAAGGCACTTATTTTGATGCAAGAAAATTTTTTTTATTGGTTCCACAGATCAAATTGTAATGTTAGATAAAAAACAGTCCAATAACTCCAAAGAAAATATTATATGAAACAAAAACCTGAAATGAAAATATTTTTGTCCTCACAGACTTTGGTCATCGCAGTGTTCATATTTTTGTTAAAGAGATGTTAGAAAATAACCAGCAAGTAAGCTGTCTGATTGGTTGGGTGTGATTTAGGTATATCTTAGGTATACATATATAGAATACTTATCTTGGCTACCCGAGGAAGCCGACACGAAACGCGCATAGGGACGCGTGTTAACATCGATGGACATGGATATGGGTAAGAGCTAATGTTGGAAATACTAGCTTCCCTGCAGCATGGGTTATTTTATGGAGTGGTCACTGACCTTTAAAATCTTTTGGATATCCAAATGACTATACTTATATGGTAGTAGTGAGCTTGTCACCCCTCAATATAGATTGCTACACTGTCACTTTATATATACATATAGTTTTGTAGAGGGGTTATATTGGCTCTGGGATTATCCTTTCCCAATTTTTATGGCTGTGAGGTGACACCATTTTTTACTGGTGCACCTGTAGCCATATTCAAATATCTCTGTTTGGACAACTCTTCTGAGAAACATATAGAATACTGCCGTGGCCAAAGTATTGGGAATGAAAACTTGGATCTTTTCGCCCAAGAAATTTGTTATATATTTTATATGAATTTATTGGATTAATGGATTTTGGTACAATAGGCAGACCTATAAAATGCATATGCAATGGTCGGATCATGACAGTTAAATGTTAAAAAATAATCATGACTGTAATTTTTATCTTACAGTATACACGAAAATAAGAAACTTCGTAATATATCTTAGCAGAAAAATTGATGATTCAATTTCAAAATTCTCAATTTCCTGTAAAACCTGTATTCAGTGAAAACAGATTTTCCCAATTTTGTGAAGAATATGTCAGATGCTACTGATTAGATCCTATGTAGATGATGGGGAGGAGAGAGGTGATATAGGGAGAGCTCTTCTCTTTTCCTATCGCCTCCTATTTACATAGAATCTTATCAATAGACACTGCCATCTCCTAGCTCAGTAATGGGAAAATCTACCTTCATGGAATACAGATCTTACATGTAAATTGAGAATTTTGAAAATGAAAGATCAGTCTTGGAAGAGAAAGAGGCAGATTTTTCTGTTAAGATATCTGACAACGTTTCTTATTTTCACATGCACTATTGATTATGAAACAAAAAAATTAAACAATGGTCACTCTTTTTCATTTTCCTTAAAATTTAGCAAGATTTTGGAAGAGATTTTCAGTATACAATTTATAATCATTTTTCTAGCTCCTGAACAGTGGACTGAGAACTGCCAATTTCACATTGTGTGCCCTTGTTAAAACTGTATATATTTATTTATTACTAGATGGCAGCCCGATTCTAAAGAATTGGGAGTCTAGAATCCATATATACTTTATTTATTCAAATGTAAGAATAATACAATTAATAAATAATAGTAAGAAAGAACAAAAATAATAGGCAGTATATGGAGAAAACACCAAACAAAAGTTCAAAATTGGTGTGAAAATGTCACTGAACCACTTCACAACTAAATATATATAGTTTTGGTAAATGGTATTATCATTTTTTTGACGAAATTCGGCAGGAGCTTGAAGAGCAACGTCACTGGGCCCGCCTCCACGCAGTAGAAACTTGCTGTGAGGTAAAAATTCAAAAATCACACCAAAATGGCGGGTGGAGTGTGTCACAGTACGGCACGTTTCTGATTGGTCGCTCGCAGCAGGCGGCAACCAATCAGACACTGGACACTGTTGACGTCACTTATCTCCGGACATTAGCTCCGGACATTAGCTCCGGACATTAGCTCCGGACATTAGCTCCGGACATTAGCTCCGGACAAAGCCACAGAAGTTGGCACAAATTGCAGGAAGCAGTATTCTAGGCAATTAATCTCCGGACATTAGCTCCGGACATTAGCTCCGGACATTAGCTCCGGACAAAGCCACGGAAGTTGGCACAAATTGCAGGAAGTAGTATTCTAGGCAATTATATATTAGAAGGTTTGTTTTTGCAGTGCTGCAAGCCAAAAGATTTAACATTTTAAACCATTGACTTAATTTAATATGGTCATGTTTTAGTAGAGCAATTTACATTTTCAACTGCACCATTTTGAGGTACTATAAAATGTATTGATTAACTTTTATGTACTGATTAGCTTTTTTGCATGAAGATATGAATGGAAAATGCAAATCAATTCATTTTTTGTTTTGTAATTTATCTCCAGCTGTCACCATGATATGTCTGCTGTAAATTAAAGCTAACTTCTTCAAAAATGTCTTCTGAGACTCATAATCTATGTGCCATACATTTATAGCATGGTGTATTTAAAAGGTTAAAATTAAGCAGAAGTCAAAAAAAAGCACACTTGTTGTTAGGACTGGCGGAATGCACCAAATAATATTTAGAAAGGATATGAGGTGCGTTCGCAGTCCGGGGTCCACCGTCCAGAAAGGTCACCTGCTGCTCTGTAATGGCGGACTAGATGGCGGTATAATGAGAATACACACACGGGTTAGCTTCACCCGGTATGAAGAAAAGGAACCCTTTTGCGTCACAGTGCCGCGATACCGCACAGAGAGCGCAAGTAAAGGGTCACAGAACTCTGTCCCAAGAGACGGGGAAAGAGTTCCTCTAAACCTTACGCTTGATACCGTTACTGTGGTGTCAGGGGTAGAACTAAACTGATAATAATAATTTATCGCACAAGAGTGCATACAACGCTGCTCTGGTGCACGCCACTAACCACCCTAACCAGGGCCCAGAAAGCACACTAAGCGCACGGTGCTGCACTGGCGGTTGCTGCTGAGAGACGCTGATTTGTGTGCTGGATGTGCAGAGTAGCACTGTCTGGCGCTAGGTAGCTTCCACCATTTGCGAGCAGGCAACAACACTAGGAATGGGAATGATTCAGAGCTTTCATCCATTGACAGACATTCATCTACACACACACAAGTAAATAAGTTTACACTAGCGCATGGCCGAGCGGCCATGCAAACCTTTTATAGCAGTAGCGCTCCAGGACCTTCCTGATGGTTCAATAAGAGCCGCAACAGGACCTGAGCATGTGACCCCCGACCTCCAATGGGAGGTCGTCCCGTAGGCATGCTCAGTATGGGAAAAGCAGGACTTAGTCCCAGAAAGGCCTGCTTGCTGTTGATCAGTGCTGGCTACAAAGGCAGAGCCTGGAAAGGCAGCAGTAACCGTTCACACCGTATCAGGCTGAGCCAGATGCTGGGACCGACAGCTCCGTTGAGCAGGTTCCACTGCAGCTGGAGGAGAATGGGAGACCGCAGCGGACATGGTTCGAGATTCCCCCTGTGCAGCGGCGGGAACTCGACACCTCACACTTGTAATATCAATGTGAATAACAAGAGATCAAGCCCTACAACAAGTTGTGAGATCAAACTCTTCTTCAAAATTTTAAAGACAATATGTGCTTCCATTGAACCATAATTTTAACATCCACCAATTCCATCTGTATAGTTTATTCCTGTGCTTTAGATTTGTAACTGATTTCCACATGTCTTAAAGCATAATATATATGATAATAAAACCAATGTCTTGGCAGGGGGATATGACTCGTATTTCTTTTTCCTCTGCTTTACTTAGTCACTGTCTGAATGCCTTTTTCCTCTATTCAAAATATCTTTGCTGCAGATGCACAACTTACAATTGAATGAGAATAAAAAAGACTGAGCAAATTGCTCCTGAAACGCCATATGCTTGCAAAATTATATACATTCTCTTGAAAACAGGTTAAATAAAAGATATTGCTCGTAAGATGATAAGGAGATTTTTGTTAAAATCTGTTCAGTCCCAATGCTCTGGTCATGGTAATAATGATTTTCATCTTTACCATTGAAGTATTTTTCATTCACCTGGTCCTCCAGAGTCCTATTTTTATACAATGTATTGATTTTTAACATACACTGAATAATACTGCATGCTTACAACATCTATTTGACATAGACATATATCAAGACAAACTATAACTGAATGCTCTAGCTTTAAAGTGCTCAAAATAAGTAATTTAAGTTCATAAATGCACAAAATAGTGCACTGCCATGTTCTATATTATATTTACTTCTAAGCCACCTATTTTTTACATGACAGCATAGAGTAGATGCTATATGGTACGTATTTTGATGTTGTATTTATATACATTGTATGGTGCTACATGGTATTCAATTTGAATGTGCAGGTCCATTCAATGAGCTCAGTGTTGCTAAACATGCAGGCTCCACTACTTTTCTGATTGCCAGGTCTTTGAAATTACCATCCCTCGCAGAGCATCCAACAGAAATAGCTTTCTGCTTTGCAAATTATTTAAATTGAGTGCTCTTTAGTGCACAGTGAAATACTATAGAAAGTCCAGGCAGTAGGTACAGTAACTGAGCCTATGTCATGAGAAATATTCATCTTATTGGATGAACCGTCACATACTTTTTTACCACTTCACAGTAGGGTCAGATGATTCCAGCGTCTGTTAACACCTGCACTTGGGGTAGTTAGAACGTCTTCACCATTCTATTAGCAGTTCTGGCTTTCTTTGCTCTGCTACAAGGGTTAAACTGCTTAGTTGGACTTATGCAGTTCTGTGTCGTTGTATTAGCAGTTCTGAGTTCAGTACTCCCAGCAGGAATAAAAACACTCCTTCTTGCTTCTGACTTTCAAGCAAGGTTGGACTGGCCCATCGGAGGACCGGAGGATTCTCTGGTGGGCCCAAGCACTGACACCTGTCGGCATACTGGCCAGCAGCTGCCTAGGGGTCCCCACGGCTCCAAGGGCCCTCCGCCAGTGGTGTGTCACTAATAGTGGCACATCCAGCAGCTACGGGGCCCCTAGTCAGTGGGGCCCACTCGCTGTCAGCTGAGCAGCACCTGGAGACAGAAGCTTGTCCCCGTTGCTAAAGATAAATGAATATTCATGCTTCCATGAATCCATGAACGTGGAAAGGAGTGAGTATTCATTTTACTTTAATAATGGGCAGGGTTAGCTGCATGCTAAGGCTAGCACTGCCTGAATGTACAGCCAGAGCAGCTTCATTTGGGTCCCGGAGGTGGGTTCCTGCAGAGTGGCTAACCCTAAGGCAAACAGCAGGCAGGGAGCAATCCCTGCAGCTTGGCAGTGAAGTGGATCTGCAGGGATCTGATGCCATCCTGCTTCCTGCCAACTGCTTAGCGCTTCCTGTCTGACATAGCACAGCTGGATGATGTCATCATTCAGTGCAGCTGTTTCAGAGAGAAAGCTGCCGGCGATGAAGATGCTGCCGGTATGTGCTGCGGCTGTGGGGAACATGTGGATAGGTGAATGTTGCTGTATCTCTGTCTGCCTGCGTGAGTGTATGTTGTGCTGTGTGTGTGTGCAGGGCTGTGTGTGTATTGGAGATGTGTATATTGAGATTGGCAATGATGTGGGTGATGGAGAGAGCAGTGATGGGAATGGTGGGGGAGAAGGCAATGTTTGTGTTGGTGGAAAGGATGATGGGGTGGTGGGGGAGGAGGCAATAATGGAGGTGGTGGAATGGGCAATGATGGAGGTGGCGGGGGAGAAATCAATGATGGATGTGGTGGAAAGGAAAATGATGGTAGTGGTTGTCATATGTACTTTTGCCCTGTCCTGTATTTGAATAATATGCCATTTGATGTATGTAACTGTTCTCTGGTTTCTATTAGCTGTAATTTATGTATTTTCTTGTGCTGGGAGTTCACCTGTAACAATATGTCTCCTGTTGTGAATTCTGTGATCAAGCTCCCTCCTGTGGTCACGAGTGGTACTGCGGCTTCTGAGTTTCCTTCCTCAGGTGATGAGGTTAAGTCGTTAGGTGCTGCTCTATTTAACTCCACCTAGTGCTTTGATCCTGGCCTCCAGTCAATGTTCTAGTATTGGTCTTGCTTCCTCCTGGATCGTTCCTGTGGCCTGTCTGCTCAGCATAAGCTAAGTTCTGCTTGTGTTACTTTTGTTGCTATATTTTCTGTCCAGCTTGCTTTTTTGGTTTTGCTTGCTTGCTGGAAGCTCTGAGACGCAGAGGGAGCACCTCCGTACCGTTAGTCGGTGCGGAGGGTCTTTTTGCCCCTCTGCGTGGTTGTTTGTAGGTTTTTGTGTTGACCGCAAAGCTATCTTTCCTATCCTCGGTCTATTCAGTAAGTCGGGCCTCACTTTGCTAAATCTATTTAATCTCTGTGTTTGTATTTTCATCTTCAGGACTAGCTAGTTTCTCAGGCTGTGCCGAGTTGCATAGGGAGCGTTAGGCGCAATCCACGGCTACCTCTAGTGTGGTTTGATAGGTTTAGGGATTGCGGTCAGCAGAGTTTCCACGTCTCAGAGCTCGTCCTATGTTTTGTGGTTTTTGTCAGGTTACTTGTGTGCTCTGAACTTCAAGGTCCATTGTGGTTCTGAATTACCTATTCATAACAGTACTGGAGGCCCAAAGTACTATGCTTCTCAATAGAGGGAAAAAAGAAGTTCTGAGACCATTTTTTTTTCTTTGCACTGTGTTTTGCCTTTTTTTTCCCCTAGACATTTGGGTGGTTCAGGACACAGGTGTGGTGATGGACATTAAAGGTCTGTCTTCATGTGTGGATCTTCTCACTGCAAGAGTACAAAATATTCAAGATTTTGTGGCTCAGAATTCTATGTTAGAACCAAGAATTCCTATTCCTGATTTGTTTTCTGGAGATAGAGCTAAATTTCTGAGTTTCAAAAATAATTGCAAACTGTTTCTGGCGTTGAAACCTCGCTCCTCTGGTGACCCAGTTATACAAGTTAAGATTATTATTTCTTTATTACGTGGCGACCCTCAAGACTGGGCATTTTCCCTTGCGCCAGGAGATCCTGCATTATGTAATATTGATGCGTTTTTTCTGGTGCTCGGATTACTGTACGATGAACCTAATTCAGTGGATCAGGCAGAGAAAAATTTGCTGGCTCTGTGTCAGGGTCAGGATGAGATAGAGATTTATTGTCAGAAGTTTAGAAAGTGGTCTGTGCTCACTCAATGGAATGAATGTGCTTTGGCAGCAATCTTCAGAAAGGGTCTCTCTGAAGCCCTTAAGGATGTCATGGTGGGATTTCCTATGCCTGCTGGTCTGAATGAGTCTATGTCTTTGGCCATTCAGATCGGTCGACGCTTGCGTGAGCGTAAATCTGTGCACCATTTGGCGGTATTATCTGAGCATAAACCTGAGCCTATGCAGTGCGATAGGACTTTGACCAGAGGTGAAAGGCAAGAACACAGACGTCAGAATGGGCTGTGTTTCTACTGTGGTGATTCCACTCATGCTATCTCCGATTGTCCTAAGCGCACTAAGCGGTTCGCTAAGTCTGCCACCATTGGTACGGTACAGTCGAAATTTCTTTTGTCCGTTACTTTGATCTGCTCTTTGTCTTCCTATTCTGTCATGGCATTTGTGGATTCAGGCGCTGCCCTGAATTTGATGGACTTGGAGTTTGCTAGGCGCTGTGGGTTTGTCTTGGAGCCCTTGCAGTGTCTTATTCCATTGAGAGGAATTGATGCTACGCCTTTGGCCAAGAATAAGCCTCAGTATTGGACCCAGCTGACCATGTGCATGGCTCCTGCGCACCAGGAGGATATTCGCTTTCTGGTGTTGCAAAATCTGCATGATGTGGTCGTGTTGGGGTTGCCATGGCTACAAGTCCATAACCCAGTATTAGATTGGAAATCTATGTCTGTGTCCAGCTGGGGTTGTCAGGGGGTACATGGTGATGTTCCATTTCTGTCTATCTCATCATCCACCCCTTCTGAGGTCCCAGAATTCTTGTCTGATTACCGGGATGTATTCGATGAGCCCAAGTCCAATGCCCTACCTCCGCATAGGGATTGTGATTGTGCTATCGAGTTGATTCCTGGTAGTAAGTTTCCTAAGGGTCGACTGTTTAATTTATCTGTACCTGAGCACGCCGCTATGCGGAGTTACGTAAAAGAATCCTTGGAGAAGGGTCATATTCGGTCGTCGTCATCGCCATTGGGAGCAGGGTTCTTTTTTGTGGCCAAGAAGGATGGTTCGCTGAGACCTTGTATTGAGTCTCCCTAAGCTAGAAGATCGTTGGGTACAGCCGGGACCAGCTGCTTGGAAAGAATCACCAAACCAGGGATTCAAGCTGAGGAGGCTAATTTGCATATTCCAGGTGCCCTGTGGGAAAAGCGAAGAGTCTCCCTAAGCTAGAAGATCGTTGGGTACAGCCGGGACCAGCTGCTTGGAAAGAATCACCAAACCAGGGATTCAAGCTGAGGAGGCTAATTTGCATATTCCAGGTGCCTTCTGGGAAAAGCGAAGAGTCTCCCTAAGCTAGAAGATCGTTGGGTACAGCCGGGACCACCTGCTTGGAAAGAATCACCAAATTTTTGCCTGTAGGACATTAATGCAAGAGAGCTTGGCTGAGTAGATTACACAAGAAGGAAAACACACAGCAAGTCAGCAGGATCTAGGAGCAACATGGCAGATGTGACAACCTACATGTTGAGCTGCAGCATGTGCTACATGTTCACAGATCGACCAGAAGAAGAATTAAATTTCACCTGTCAGAAGTGTAGACTAGTGGCCCTTTTAGAAGAAAAGGTGCGGGGTCTGGAAGAAAGAATAGCAACTTTGAAACTCATCAAAGAGAATGAAGACTTTCTAGACAGAACAGAAGCATCTCTACTGGTCACAGAAGGTGAAAAAAGTGTCAGAGAACCTCCAAAAGCAGATGAGTGAAAGCATGTGACCAAAAGAAGCAAGAAGACCATGGAGAAATCACCAACCACACAACTGAAGAACCGATATCAAATCTTTGTAGAGGATGAAGATGGCACACCTAAGGATGAAGCAATACCAGCAAGCAAAAAAGAAAAGGGCACACAGCAACAAGTGACAGCAAAAAGTACAGCCAAGAAGCAACGAAGAGTGGTGGTGGTGGGAGACTCACTACTGAGAGGCACAGAAGCAGCCATCTGCAGACCGGACATAACTGCAAGAGAAGTATGCTGCCTTCCAGGTGCGATGATCAAGGATGTGACCGATAGGATACCAAAGCTCTTCAACTCCAAGGACGTCCACCCATTTCTTCTGATACATGTTGGCACCAATGACACGGCAAGGAAGGACCTACCGACAATCTGCAAAGACTTTGAAGAGTTGGGGAAGAAAGTAAAGGAACTGGATGCACAGGTAGTTTTTTCTTCTATCCTTCCAGTAGACGGGCATGGCACCAGGAGATGGAACAGGATCCTTGATGCAAACAACTGGCTAAGACGATGGTGCAGACAACAAGGATTCGGATTCCTGGACCACGGTGTGAATTACTTGTACGATGGACTCCTCACCAGAGACGGACTACACCTCAACAAACCTGGGAAACACACATTCGCCAGAAGACTCGCTACACTCATCAGGAGGGCGTTAAACTAGAAGAAGAGGGGACGGGAAGAAAAACATTAGACTTGAACAAAGAAGATCCAGGAAAACATACTCAGAAGGGAGGTAAGAACATTTCTAAAACAATCCACAGCGAGGAGATTGGAACAAAACAAAATCCTCTAAACTGCATGCTCGCAAACGCCAGAAGCCTGACATACAAGATGGAAGAACTAGAAGCAGAAATATCTACAGGTAACTTTGACATAGTGGGAATAACCGAGACATGGTTAGATGAAAGCTATGACTGGGCAGTTAACTTACAGGGTTACAGTCTGTTTAGAAAGGATCGTAAAAATCGGAGAGGAGGAGGGGTTTGTCTCTATGTAAAGTCTTGTCTAAAGTCCACTTTAAGGGAGGATATTAGCGAAGGAAATGAGGATGTCGAGTCCATATGGGTCGAAATTCATGGAGGGAAAAATGGTAACAAAATTCTCATTGGGGTCTGTTACAAACCCCCAAATATAACAGAAAGCATGGAAAGTCTACTTCTAAAGCAGATAGATGAAGCTGCAACCCATAATGAGGTCCTGGTTATGGGGGACTTTAACTACCCGGATATTAACTGGGAAACAGAAACCTGTGAAACCCATAAAGGCAACAGGTTTCTGCTAATAACCAAGAAAAATTATCTTTCACAATTGGTGCAGAATCCAACCAGAGGAGCAGCACTTTTAGACCTAATACTATCTAATAGACCTGACAGAATAACAAATCTGCAGGTGGTCGGGCATCTAGGAAATAGCGACCACAATATTGTACAGTTTCACCTGTCTTTCACTAGGGGGACTTGTCAGGGAGTCACAAAAACACTGAACTTTAGGAAGGCAAAGTTTGACCAGCTTAGAGATGCCCTTAATCTGGTAGACTGGGACAATATCCTCAGAAATAAGATAAGAATACAGATAATAAATGGGAAATGTTTAAGAACATCCTAAATAGGCAGTGTAAGCGGTTTATACCTTGTGGGAATAAAAGGACTAGAAATAGGAAAAACCCAATGTGGCTAAACAAAGAAGTAAGACAGGCAATTAACAGTAAAAAGAAAGCATTTGCACTACTAAAGCAGGATGGCACCATTGAAGCTCTAAAAAACTATAGGGAGAAAAATACTTTATCTAAAAAACTAATTAAAGCTGCCAAAAAGGAAACAGAGAAGCACATTGCTAAGGAGAGTAAAACTAATCCCAAACTGTTCTTCAACTATATCAATAGTAAAAGAATAAAAACTGAAAATGTAGGCCCCTTAAAAAATAGTGAGGAAAGAATGGTTGTAGATGACGAGGAAAAAGCTAACATATTAAACACGTTCTTCTCCACGGTATTCACGGTGGAAAATGAAATGCTAGGTGAAATCCCAAGAAACAATGAAAACCCTATATTAAGGGTCACCAATCTAACCCAAGAAGAGGTGCGAAACCGGCTAAATAAGATTAAAATAGATAAATCTCCGGGTCCGGATGGCATACACCCACGAGTACTAAGAGAACTAAGTAATGTAATAGATAAACCATTATTTCTTATTTTTAGGGACTCTATAGCGACATGGTCTGTTCCGCAGGATTGGCGCATAGCAAATGTGGTGCCAATATTCAAAAAGGGCTCTAAAAGTGAACCTGGAAATTATAGGCCAGTAAGTCTAACCTCTATTGTTGGTAAAATATTTGAAGGGTTTCTGAGGGATGTTATTCTGGATTATCTCAATGAGAATAACTGTTTAACTCCATATCAGCATGGGTTTATGAGAAATCGCTCCTGTCAAACCAATCTAATCAGTTTTTATGAAGAGGTAAGCTATAGGCTGGACCACGGTGAGTCATTGGACGTGGTATATCTCGATTTTTCCAAAGCGTTTGATACCGTGCCGCACAAGAGGTTGGTACACAAAATGAGAATGCTTGGTCTGGGGGAAATTGTGTGTAAATGGGTTAGTAACTGGCTTAGTGATAGAAAGCAGAGGGTGGTTATAAATGGTATAGTCTCTAACTGGGTCGCTGTGACCAGTGGGGTACCGCAGGGGTCAGTATTGGGACCTGTTCTCTTCAACATATTCATTAATGATCTGGTAGAAGGTTTACACAGTAAAATATCGATATTTGCAGATGATACAAAACTATGTAAAGCAGTTAATACAAGAGAAGATAGTATTCTGCTACAGATGGATCTGGATAAGTTGGAAACTTGGGCTGAAAGGTGGCAGATGAGGTTTAACAATGATAAATGTAAGGTTATACACATGGGAAGAAGGAATCAATGTCACCATTACACACTGAATGGGAAACCACTGGGTAAATCTGACAGGGAGAAGGACTTGGGGATCCTAGTTAATGATAAACTTACCTGGAGCAGCCAGTGCCAGGCAGCAGCTGCCAAGGCAAACAGGATCATGGGGTACATTAAAAGAGGTCTGGATACACATGATGAGAGCATTATACTGCCTCTGTACAAATCCCTAGTTAGACTGCACATGGAGTACTGTGTCCAGTTTTGGGCACCGGTGCTCAGGAAGGATATAATGGAACTAGAGAGAGTACAAAGGAGGGCAACAAAATTAATAAAGGGGATGGGAGAACTACAATACCCAGATAGATTAGCGAAATTAGGATTATTTAGTCTAGAAAAAAGACGACTGAGGGGCGATCTAATAACCATGTATAAGTATATAAGGGGACAATACAAATATCTCGCTGAGGATCTGTTTATACCAAGGAAGGTGACGGGCACAAGGGGGCATTCTTTGCGTCTGGAGGAGAGAAGGTTTTTCCACCAATATAGAAGAGGATTCTTTACTGTTAGGGCAGTGAGAATCTGGAATTGCTTGCCTGAGGAGGTGGTGATGGCGAACTCAGTCGAGGGGTTCAAGAGAGGTCTGGATGTCTTCCTGGAGCAGAACAATATTGTATCATACAATTAGGTTCTGTAGAAGGACGTAGATCTGGGGATTTATTATGATGGAATATAGGCTGAACTGGATGGACAAATGTCTTTTTTCGGCCTTACTAACTATGTTACTATGTTACTATGTTACTATTACCGCCTTCTAAATAAAATAACGGTCAAATTTCAGTACCCCTTGCCGCTGCTATCTGATTTGTTTGCTCGGATTAAGGGGGCTAGTTGGTTCACCAAGATATATCTTCGTGGTGCATATAATCTTGTGCGTATTAAACGGGGCGATGAATGGAAAACTGCATTTAATACGCCCGAGGGCCATTTTGAGTACCTAGTTATGCCATTCGGACTTGCCAATGCTCAATCAGTATTTCAGTCCTTTATGCATGACATCTTCCGAGAGTACCTGGATAAATTCCTGATTGTATACTTTGATGATATTTTGGTCTTCTCGGATGATTGGGAGTCTCATGTGAAGCAGGTCAGAATGGTGTTCCAGGTCTTGCGTGCTAATTGTTTGTTTGTGAAGGGATCAAAGTGTCTCTTTGGTGTTCAGAAGGTTTCATTTTTGGGGTTCATTTTTTCCCCTTCTACTATCGAGATGGACCCTGTTAAGGTCCAGGCCATTTATGATTGGACTCAGCCGACATCTCTGAAGAGTCTGCAAAAGTTCCTTGGCTTTGCTAATTTTTATCATCGCTTCATCTGTAATTTTTCTAGTATTGCTACACCATTGACCGATTTGACCAAGAAGGGTGCTGATGTGGTCAATTGGTCTTCTGCTGCAGTGGAAGTTTTCAAGGAGTGGCGTCATTGGCTTGAAGGAGCTAAGCATCGCGTGGTGGTCTTGACTGATCACAAGAACTTGACTTATCTCGAGTCTGCTAAATGGTTGAATCCTAGTCAGGCTCGTTGGTCGCTGTTTTTCTCCCGTTTTGACTTTGTGGTTTCGTACCTTCTGGGCTCTAAAAATGTGAAGGCGGATGCCCTGTCTAGGAGTTTTGTGCCCGACTCTCCGGGTTTGCCTGAGCCGGTGGGTATTCTCAAAGAGGGAGTAATTGTGTCTGCCATCTCCCCTGATTTGCGGCGGGTGCTGCAAAAATTTCAGGCTAATAAACCTGATCGTTGCCCAGCAGAGAAACTGTTTGTCCCTGATAGGTGGACGAATAAAGTTATCTCTGGGGTTCATTGTTCCGTGTTGGCTGGTCATCCTGGAATCTTTGGTACCAGAGATTTGGTGGCTAGATCCTTTTGGTGGCCGTCTCTGTCGCGGGATGTGCGTTCTTTTGTGCAGTCCTGTGGGATTTGTGCTCGGGCTAAGCCCTGCTGTTCTCGTGCCAGTGGGTTGCTTTTGCCCTTGCCGATCCCGAAGAGGCCTTGGACACATATCTCTATGGATTTTATTTCGGATCTCCCCGTCTCTCAAAAAATGTCGGTCATTTGGGTAGTTTGTGATCGCTTCTCTAAGATGATCCATTTGGTACCCTTGTCTAAATTACCTTCCTCCTCTGATTTGGTGCCATTGTTCTTCCAGCATGTGGTTCGTTTACATGGCATTCCAGAGAACATCGTTTCTGACAGAGGTTCCCAGTTTGTTTTGAGGTTTTGGCGAGCCTTTTGTGCTAGGATGGGTATTGATTTGGCTTTTTCCTCGGCTTTCCATCCTCAGACAAATGGCCAGACTGAACGAACCAATCAGACCTTGGAAACATATCTGAGATGTTTTGTTTCTGCTGATCAGGATGATTGGGTGTCCTTTTTGCCGTTGGCTGAGTTGCTCTTAATAATCGGGCCAGCTCGGCTACCTTGGTTTCACCGTTTTTCTGCAATTCTGGGTTCCATCCTCGTTTCTCTTCAGGGCAGGTTGAGTCTTCGGACTGTCCTGGTGTGGATACTGTGGTGGACAGGTTGCAGCGGATTTGAACTCATGTAGTGGACAATTTGACCTTGTCCCAGGAGAAGGCTCAACGTTTCGCTAATCGCAGACGCTGTGTGGGTCCCCGACTTCGTGTTGGGGATTTGGTTTGGTTGTCATCTCGTTATATTCCTATGAAGGTTTCCTCTCCTAAGTTTAAGCCTCGTTTCATTGGTCCGTATAGGATTTCTGAGGTTCTTAATCCTGTGTCTTTTCGTTTGACCCTTCCAGATTCTTTTTCCATCCATAACGTATTCCATAGGTCATTGTTGCGGAGATACGTGGCGCCTGTGGTTCCATCTGTTGATCCTCCTGCCCCGGTTTTGGTGGTGGGGGAGTTGGAGTATATAGTGGAGAAGATTTTGGATTCTCGTGTTTCAAGACGGAAACTCCAGTATCTGGTTAAGTGGAAGGGTTATGGTCAGGAAGATAATTCCTGGGTCTTTGCCTCTGATGTCCATGCTGCCGATCTTGTTTGTGCCTTTCATATGGCTCATCCTGGTCGGCCTGGGGGCTCTGGTGAGGGTTCGGTGACCCCTCCTCAAGGGGGGGGTACTGTTGTGAATTCTGTGATCAAGCTCCCTCCTGTGGTCACGAGTGGTACTGCGGCTTCTGAGTTTCCTTCCTCAGGTGATGAGGTTAAGTCGTTAGGTGTTGCTCTATTTAACTCCACCTAGTGCTTTGATCCTGGCCTCCAGTCAATGTTCTAGTATTGGTCTTGCTTCCTCCTGGATCGTTCCTGTGGCCTGTCTGCTCAGCATAAGCTAAGTTCTGCTTGTGTTACTTTTGTTGCTATATTTTCTGTCCAGCTTGCTTTTTTGGTTTTGCTTGCTTGCTGGAAGCTCTGAGACGCAGAGGGAGCACCTCCGTACCGTTAGTCGGTGCGGAGGGTCTTTTTGCCCCTCTGCGTGGTTGTTTGTAGGTTTTTGTGTTGACCGCAAAGCTATCTTTCCTATCCTCGGTCTATTCAGTAAGTCGGGCCTCACTTTGCTAAATCTATTTAATCTCTGTGTTTGTATTTTCATCTTAACTCACAGTCATTATATGTGGGGGGCTGCCTTTTCCTTTGGGGAATTTCTCTGAGGCAAGGTAGGCTTATTTTTCTATCTTCAGGACTAGCTAGTTTCTCAGGCTGTGCCGAGTTGCATAGGGAGCGTTAGGCGCAATCCACGGCTACCTCTAGTGTGGTTTGATAGGTTTAGGGATTGCGGTCAGCAGAGTTTCCACGTCTCAGAGCTCGTCCTATGTTTTGTGGTTTTTGTCAGGTCACTTGTGTGCTCTGAACTTCAAGGCCCATTGTGGTTCTGAATTACCTATTCATAACAGTCTCCTTCCCCAAATACTTGCAGCCCTAAGCTATAATGTAATTAAGCTTTGTCAATACCACTAGTGAAAGAGTAGCCATTCTTCCTCACAGCAGGTGGCTAGTCAAATGTACATAGTACATAGACTACTTGGAGCCCACCAGTCTAGAATCTTCTGGTGGACCCAACCATTGAATAGAAGGTGTGACCCCTACCCCCCTTCATGGGCGGATCCCAGGAGCTCAGACAATCCATTCTTATTTTGAGATCAGATGTGAGTTGATCCTTGAAGGAGAAGGAGTGGGGATTCTTAGCTGAGGCAAGACCCCACGCCCATCTGGGACTGCGGAAGCGAACAGGGCGAGACTTGAGCTGAGGACATATCTCGTCGTTCGTGAGATTGTTTTGGGATCCCTTGGACTCGTGTGGACTATTGCTTTGTTAGCTGGCACAAGGATCATCGGGAGGTGCCCCCGAACCTGTTCCATTGGACTAATTGTGGACTATTGCTTTGTTACCTGGCACAAGGATTATCGGGAGGTGCCCCTGAACCTGTTCCGTTGGACTAATTGTGGACTCTGTAGATCTACCTGCATGTGTTGTTCCAGCGTTCTTGATAATAAATCTGTGGAATCATCCCTTGGCCTGTTGTCCCTTCTTGCTCTGCCGTACACCCCGTCACAAACTGGTGGCATCAGTGGGATCAGAGCAGAAGGAATGGAGGACAATGGCCCAACATCGGGAACCAACACCGCAGAGTACAAGACATGGACTTTGGGGAGCCTACAATCAAAGGCCCGTGAAGTAGGAGTCCGTTTTAAAGGACTCTTCAAGGAGCAGCTAATTGAGGCTTTGGAAGGAGTTCGCCTGCAAGATGACGCTGAGGAAGGATCCTCACAGCAAATGGAGGAAAGAAGGCAGCCAGAGGTAAATACCCCAAAAAGTCAGTGGGTTGTGTGGTACGAGGAGGAGTTGGCATTGCTGGGAGAAGAGGCCACCATAGACTATAAGAGGGAGGCCATTCACAGAGCTCAGGAGAGGGAGAGGGAGGCCATTCACAGAGCCGAGGAGAGGGAGGCCATTCACAGAGCCGAGGACAGAGCTCAGGAGATGGCATTGCTGGAGAGGCAGATCGTTTTGGAAGCAGCTAGAAGCTCCAGACAGACTCTAACCCCAGCACCCACCATGAGGGAACTCCCCAGAGTGTCCCGCAAAGACTTCAAGCCCTTTAATGAGGCTGCAGGCGACATTGAGGGCTTTTTCCAGGACTTTGAGCATTAGTGTCGATTAATGGAAGTCCCGGGAAGGGACCGAGTCCGACATCTGGTGGGGCTCTTAGAGGGTGGAGCTGCCGTAGCCTATAGAGCTATGGACCCTCAGGGGAACTGTGAGTATGCGGAGATTAAACGGACTATTGTAGAACATTATGCTGTTACCCCAGACACTTACAGGACTCAGTTCCGTACTTTAGCCTGTGATGAGGAAGTGTCTTTCAAGATGTATGCCCACAGACTCAAACAGATATGTCATCGCTGGCTGGAGGCAGAGGGGGCCTAAACCTGGGAGACCTTCCTCCAGGTTATCCTAAAAGAGCAGTTTTACTTCAAGTGCCCTGCTGAGATCCGGGAATGGGTGCGTGAAAGGAGACCAGCCACTGTGGAGGAAGCTGCAGCTCTAGCTGATGAGGCTCTCATCATCAAGCCTCAGTGGAGGATTCTGTTGGAGGATGGAGAGAGGCCTACCAGCTCCACAACACCGGTGGCCCCCTGTTCTTCTGTCCCCATTGTTCCCCGTTCCTCTAAGCCACCACCTCATGCTGATACCCGTGTAAATGTGCCTCCAGTTGCTTCTACTGCGTTTTCTGGAATACGACGAGGAGAGGAAGTAGCAGAGCGCAGGTGTTATGGTTGTGGGCATTCGGGGCATCTACAGGCCTCATGCCCAGCCAGCCCATGGAGGAGTCATCCTCAAAACCCTACAGCACCTTCAGGTGGGGGCCGGCCTCCAGGTTCCCTTACCCCTCGCCCAAGAGGACGCCTTGGATGGAGTGAGACCCAGCAAAGATGCTATCGATGTGGACAGCCAGGGCATCTGTAAGCCTCCTGCCCAGCTGTTCAAATGAGGATTGATCCTGTACCCAGTCATATTATTAGTAACATAGTAACATAGTTAGTAAGGCCGAAAAAAGACATTTGTCCATCCAGTTCAGCCTATATTCCATCATAATAAATACCCAGATCTACGTCCTTCTACAGAACCTAATAATTGTATGATACAATATTGTTCTGCTCCAGGAAGACATCCAGGCCTCTCTTGAACCCCTCGACTGAGTTCGCCATCACCACCTCCTCAGGCAAGCAATTCCAGATTCTCACTGCCCTAACAGTAAAGAATCCTCTTCTATGTTGGTGGAAAAACCTTCTCTCCTCCAGATGCAAAGAATGCCCCCTTGTGCCCGTCACCTTCCTTGGTATAAACAGATCCTCAGCGAGATATTTGTATTGTCCCCTTATATACTTATACATGGTTATTAGATCGCCCCTCAGTCGTCTTTTTTCTAGACTAAATAATCCTAATTTCGCTAATCTATCTGGGTATTGTAGTTCTCCCATCCCCTTTATTAATTTTGTTGCCCTCCTTTGTACTCTCTCTAGTTCCATTATATCCTTCCTGAGCACCGGTGCCCAAAACTGGACACAGTACTCCATGTGCGGTCTAACTAGGGATTTGTACAGAGGCAGTATAATGCTCTCATCATGTGTATCCAGACCTCTTTTAATGCACCCCATGATCCTGTTTGCCTTGGCAGCTGCTGCCTGGCACTGGCTGCTCCAGGTAAGTTTATCATTAACTAGGATCCCCAAGTCCTTCTCCCTGTCAGATTTACCCAGTGGTTTCCCGTTCAGTGTGTAATGGTGATATTGATTCCCTCTTCCCATGTGTATAACCTTACATTTATCATTGTTAAACCTCATCTGCCACCTTTCAGCCCAAGTTTCCAACTTATCCAGATCCATCTGTAGCAGAATACTATCTTCTCTTGTATTAACTGCTTTACATAGTTTTGTATCATCAGCAAATATCGATATTTTACTGTGTAAACCTTCTACCAGATCATTAATGAATATGTTGAAGAGAACAGGTCCCAATACTGACCCCTGCGGTACCCCACTGGTCACAACGACCCAGTTAGAGACTATACCATTTATAACCACCCTCTGCTTTCTATCACTAAGCCAGTTACTAACCCATTTACACACATTTTCCCCCAGACCAAGCATTCTCATTTTGTGTACCAACCTCTTGTGCGGCACGGTATCAAACGCTTTGGAAAAATCGAGATATACCACGTCCAATGACTCACCGTGGTCCAGTCTATAGCTTACCTCTTCATAAAAACTGATTAGATTGGTTTGACAGGAGCGATTTCTCATAAACCCATACTGATATGGAGTTAAACAGTTATTCTCATTGAGATAATCCAGAATAACATCCCTCAGAAATCCTTCAAATATTTTACCAACAATAGAGGTTAGACTTACTGGCCTATAATTTCCAGGTTCACTTTTAGAGCCCTTTTTGAATATTGGCAACACATTTGCTATGCGCCAGTCCTGCGGAACAGACCCTGTCGCTATAGAGTCACTAAAAATAAGAAATAATGGTTTATCTATTACATTACTTAGTTCTCTTAGTACTCGTGGGTGTATGCCATCCGGACCTGGAGATTTATCTATTTTAATCTTATTTAGCCGGTTTCGCACCTCTTCTTGGGTTAGATTGGTGACTCTTAATATAGGGTTTTCATTGTTTCTTGGGATTTCACCTAGCATTTCATTTTCCACCGTGAATACCGTGGAGAAGAAGGTGTTTAATATGTTAGCTTTTTCCTCGTCATCTACAACCATTCTTTCCTCACTATTTTTTAAGGGGCCTACATTTTCAGTTTTTATTCTTTTACTATTGATATAGTTGAAGAACAGTTTGGGATTAGTTTTACTCTCCTTAGCAATGTGCTTCTCTGTTTCCTTTTTGGCAGCTTTAATTAGTTTTTTAGATAAAGTATTTTTCTCCCTATAGTTTTTTAGAGCTTCAATGGTGCCATCCTGCTTTAGTAGTGCAAATGCTTTCTTTTTACTGTTAATTGCCTGTCTTACTTCTTTGTTTAGCCACATTGGGTTTTTCCTATTTCTAGTCCTTTTATTCCCACAAGGTATAAACCGCTTACACTGCCTATTTAGGATGTTCTTAAACATTTCCCATTTATTATCTGTATTCTCATTTCTGAGGATATTGTCCCAGTCTACCAGATTAAGGGCATCTCTAAGCTGTTCAAACTTTGCCTTCCTAAAGTTCAATGTTTTTGTGACTCCCTGACAAGTCCCCCTAGTGAAAGACAGGTGAAACTGCACAATATTGTGGTCGCTATTTCCTAAATGCCCAACCACCTGCAGATTTGTTATTCTGTCAGGTCTATTAGATAGTATTAGGTCTAAAAGTGCTGCTCCTCTGGTTGGATTCTGCACCAATTGTGAAAGATAATTTTTCTTGGTTATTAGCAGAAACCTGTTGCCTTTATGGGTTTCACAGGTTTCTGTTTCCCAGTTAATATCCGGGTAGTTAAAGTCCCCCATAACCAGGACCTCATTATGGGTTGCAGCTTCATCTATCTGCTTTAGAAGTAGACTTTCCATGCTTTCTGTTATATTTGGGGGTTTGTAACAGACCCCAATGAGAATTTTGTTACCATTTTTCCCTCCATGAATTTCAACCCATATGGACTCGACATCCTCATTCCCTTCGCTAATATCCTCCCTTAAAGTGGACTTTAGACAAGACTTTACATCCTGAACCTAAAGTTCACTATTGTGGAGGTGGTCAAGCCCAACCCGAGGGGAGGAGACCTGGATAGAACCATCTTGCAGAGAGAATGTGAGTGGATCTTTAGGATGGACTCAATTAGTCCAAAGGGTCTTAACGAACAACAGTCTTACGTGTGTTTTCTGTAAGATTCTTGGGGCTATGTGTACCGGTTGTGTGCGTGGATGTGCGCCCCCTTTAAGTCTTATATTTTCTTCCTTTTACCTTGGTTAAGGTTAAGATGGGCATTTAATTCTGCCATAAATGAGGGCTTGTTGTTCTTTACCCTAGTCCGTTTGCCCCGTTTTTGTGTGAGGGGTAAGCACAGATTAGTGTGCGCTATTTGGCGAATCGAAATCCTCAGTTTTAGGGCCCGCCCATCTTTGAATGTAGTTTGGAGGGGATGGACATAATCTAGGAGCTACATATAATTTTTATGGTGTAAGCATCAGTATTGCAACAGATATAATATAACGGTGGGATTGGCATTTGGGTTGATCATTTTACCTCACCAAATTTGTAGAAGGAACCGAGGGTGTGGATGGGCATTTGCCGCGGTGCGTTGTCCCACTTGTTGGTGGCGATAGGATAAGGAGTGAGGTGTGTACCCAGGGGATGTGCAGCTGCTGTTGATTCTGCACATACCTACTTCCTGGGAGAGTCAAAGCTGCAAAAGAGTTCACCATACTATCTATCAGAACCGCGTTGTGTATTTATACGCTGATGCAGCTGTCTTATCATTTATATACTAAAGTTGACTTTACTGCACTAGGTGACACGCAGTGTGCGGCCCACCATGTACAAATACAGTGTGATCCATCGACTGGGTACGAGGATCCTGGATGTAGTATGTTGGTGGGGTCGGGAGATCAGCTGACCGCATGTGCTAATTGGGCCGCTTAGTATGCTATTGCACCCATGTCACTTTAGGAGTGCTTTTTAGTTTTTAGTTTTGCGTAGCCGCAGGCATATATGCGGGCGGCGCCTCGTGTGTAGCACACGCCCACTGCTTTGACAGCGGGTGACACGCAGGATGCGGTCCAAGCTGCGCAACCGCAGAAGGAGCGCACCGCTTGATTCATTAGGGCGGCGCGCTGGAGAGTTGCGCAGCCGCAGTGGTTTCTCTCCCCAAATGCCCATACACCCACCACTGAGCGGCGGCATGGGTTGACACGCTGTTTGCGGTCCACCGTGCGCAACCGCAGTAAGAGCCCTCCGTTCTAGCAATGGGGAACGAGCACCCGTGTCACTTCCGGAACGCTACAGGAAGTCTATGGATACGGGTGTTCCTGCGGGCCCGGCTTATAACTGAGGTAAAACACATGGCAATTCTTATATATCTGGCACCATCGAGATACATGAGCATGAAATCGGGCCTCCTGATGAGCCAGCGAGGCGAAACGCGTTGAGGCTATAAAGATACGGAGGGCTGACGGCATATCACTTTATGATGAGTATCGATTTTATACATGCCTTTATCTGCTATTAGTATCCTGAAGTTTATTGGGTCATGAGGCACAGATCGGTAACTAGCGGGTGATAGGGTGAAATCCATAGGTGCATACCCTTCACAGTGCTGATAGGAGCAGTAGCAGTATCATCTGCTTGAGTGATGCTTGTGCCTTAAATATCACGGATTATACGTGGCCATGGCAGAGCATGGTCGTCAAATAGCCCTTGACATGTTCTCATATTGTTTTTAATACACAGGTGTGGGGTTTAAGGCTTCCCTAGATCTAGTTGTCTATTGTATAGTGTTCAGGGGTACCTTTAGTTCACCATTGTGTGGGTAGAGGGACCCTTTTGGATTATTAGGGTGCATCAGGGACCCTAGAATCAGCCGACGCGGAGCGGGGGCGCCATAACGTTTCCCATAGGGCGCCAACCCCCGCTGACAGGTAGGGGCGACCCAGTTACTGTCTAGGGATTGTCTGGTCTCCCCACCCTAGTTTTTTCACGGTGTGTTGTTTTGTTGGTTTGCTTTTTTTGTTTTTTCTTGGTGCAGCCACAGGTTGGTGGCAATTTTAAATCGTAAACAATAAAGATTTTTTCATTAGCACCAGTTTAGTAGACTTCTCCACCTCAGGAAAGAGAAATGAAAGTTTATCCTTGTAACATGGTTCTTGCAGGGTGAACAACCAGTACTCTTTTTTGGCCCTGATGAATGTAATGTGAGGGCCATGGGAAATGCAGCGGTATAAAAAGTCTGCCTTATTTGCCAAGCTTCCTAAAGCTAATACTTCCCTCTCTCTTTCATGATGACTACTCTTCATCTCCTCCTGCCCCATCTCTTTCTCCTCATTCCCCTATTCAGCCTATACATGTAGGAGAGATGGGACAAATTTTTTGTGGGTACTAGCCTCTGTTGCGCTATAAGCCAAGGACTGAAACATAATGATTAAATACCCTGCAGTAAATAAATAGCATAGCGCATGAAAATAATATACGGCATTTAGTTAACTTTTTTTAATTAAAAAAATGCAAAAGCCATGTGCTATAAGCCAACTCTTGTTCCTCCTCCTCTTCCTTAGCATTCACCTCTTCATTGTTTTCAATCTGCGCTAAGATGACGCCGGGCTGGGTAGTGTCTCCCTGTAATCTGTCTTCCTCCATGTCCACCTACTTTGCATGCAAAGCTTCAGGTTTAATTGCCAGCAGCAGATGTTTAAGAAGGCACAGAAGAAGGATTGTTGTGCTGGTGATTTTGTCATCGTCACTCACCATCTATGTGAAATCCTCAAAGTCTGGGAGAACCACACAAATGTCAGACATCAATGCCCACTCTTCAGTTGTTATGTGTGGAAGCTAATCAGAATACCGACAGGTGTATTGGAGCTGGTATTCCTCAACTGGTCTCAGCTGCTCATGAAGCCTTGCCAGCAAGTGCAGTGTGAAGTTCCAATGTGTGGTGACGTTGCACACCAGTCAGTGAGCTTTCCCTTGGATGCGCTACTGCAGCCTTGCCCACTTCCACTTACGGAATTGGTCGCTGATGTGCATACCTTGACAAGAAGCTCTAGCAAATCTTGGTAGGCTTTCAGAAACTGATGAACTACCGAGTTGAGCACAAGTGCCAATCATAGTAAGTGTGTGAGCTTGTCAAACCTCACAGCCATCACCGGGTTATGCACATTTTCACACATGACAATGCCTGGTTGGAGGTTCAGCGGCGAGAACCACAGATCTGTCTGGTCTGTTATTCCTTTCAATAACTGTGCTGTGGTGTGCAATTTGTCTCCTAGACAAATTAGATTCAGCAGAGACTATTGCCAGTTCGCTGACTCAGTGCTGCAAAGATTCCAGCTTCCGGGTAATGTGGACAACGTGCTCTGAGATAGCACATTGGAGATGGAGGACGAGGATGAGCAGGAGGAGGTGCAGGAACTGGTATAGGAGGTGAAGGAAACCCTGATATAAGTAGGGCAAACAATCCTTTCCATCGGTAACACATGTGCCGTGCCATGGTGGGATTTGGATCCGGCCTCTACAATGTTCAACCAGTGTGCCATCAGGGAAGTGTAGCATACTTAGCCACAAGCGCTTGTACATGTGTCAGTCAGTAAATAATCCCAATAGCAGCATTGGTAAGGGCATGGGTGATGATCATGGACACGTGCAGGTACAAGGCGAGGACACCATAGTGTGAGAAATAGTGGCATCTGGGGACTGAGTACCAAGGGACAAAATAATCCCAAAAGCAGCATTGGTAAGGGCATGGGTGATGTCCATGGACACGTGGTGGTACAAGGCGAGGACACCACAATGTGAGAAATAGTGGCATCTGGGGATTGAGTACCAAGGGACAAAATTTGTACAACTGCAGTAGGACAATTTTTTTTAAATTTCAAACCAATATTTCACACAAACCAAGTTCTACAGTATATACAACATTAGCCAATTATTTGAACAACCAAATTTATATACTGGTAGCACCACAATATAGGCTTTTATTAATAACTAGATGGTGGCCCGATTCTAACGCATCGGGTATTCAATAATATGTATTTATGTATGTATATAGCAGCCACATAGTATATAGCACAGGCCACGTAGTATATAGGAGCCATGTAGTATATAGCAGGCAAATACTACGTGGCCTGTGCTATATACTATGTGGCTGCTATATACATACATATTGCAGAATACCAAATGCGTTAATACAGGCCACGCAATATATAACAGTGGGCACGCAGTATATGACACAGCCCAAGCAGTATATAACACAGCCCATGTACTATATAACACAGCCCATGCAGTATATAGCAGCCACGCAGTATATAACACAGGCGACGTAGTATATAACACAGGCCACGCAGTATATAACACTGGCCACGTAATATATAGCACAGCCCATGCAGTATATAGCAGCCACGTAGTATATAACACTGCCCGCGCAGTATATAACAGTGGCCACGTAATATATAGCACAGCCCACGCAGTACATAACACAGCCCACATAGTATATAACACTCCCTATGTAGTATATAGCAGCCACATGGTATATAACACAGCCCATGTAGTATACAGCAGAG
This sequence comes from Ranitomeya imitator, assembly GCF_032444005.1. Taxonomy (NCBI): domain Eukaryota; kingdom Metazoa; phylum Chordata; class Amphibia; order Anura; family Dendrobatidae; genus Ranitomeya; species Ranitomeya imitator. The sequence continues at coordinate 144,145,274 of NC_091284.1, read as the reverse complement.
TGGGCACCATATCCCTGTTAAAAAAATATAATTAAAATAAAAAATAGTTATATACTCACCCCCTGGGATCCAGCAAAACTCCGGCGATACACGCAGCTGCAGCCATCTTCCGTTCCCTAGATGCATTGCAAAATTACCCAGATGACTTAGCGGTTTCGCGAGACCGCTAAGTCTTCTGGGTAATTTTGCAATGCATGTATTGGAATGGAAGATGGCGGCAGGCGCGAGCGCATCGTCGGATGACGGAGGGTGAGAATAGCAGGTTTTATTATTTTTAATATTAGATCTTTTTACTATTGATGCCACATAGGCAGCATCAATAGTAAAAAGTTGGGGACACACAGGGTTAATAGCAGCGGTAACGTTACCCGCGGCATAGCGCGGTCCGTTACCGCTGGCATTAACCCTGTGTGAGCGGTGACTGGAGGGGAGTATGCGGGCTCCGGGCACTGACTGCAAGGGAGTATGGAGCGTGCGCCGGGCACTGACTGCAGGGGAGTATGGAGTGGGCGTCGGGCACTGACTGCAGGGGATTGGGGACTGTGCCCGTCGCTGATTGGTCGCAGCTGCCATGGCAGGATCCAAAATCCCAGGATGATGACTCAGAGCCAAATCATGAAACTCCTGCAGCACCCTGAAGCAAAACTAAATAGGAACAAACAGTTTATGAACCAATTTGGAAGAGGGAGCCTGAGACTTAACTTCTCGAATTTTCTGATCCAACTTTGACGAAACATCAGCTACCACCACCCTAGGTTTAAGAATGGAGGATGGGGGTTCGGGAGGAAAAACCGGATCCAGACTCTGGGACAAGGCATCGGCCATTAAATTCTTGGATCCTGGATGAAAAGTGATCGAAAACTGAAATCGGGAAGAAAAAGTGACCATCGGGCCGGCCTAGGGGTCAACCTATTAGCAGACTCAATGTATGCCAAATTCCTGTGATCAGCAATGACAGTAATCACAGTAATGGGATGAGCAACCCCCTCCAAAAAATGCCTCCACTCCTCTAAAGCAAACTTAACTGCCAGCAGTTCCTGATTCACTTCATAATTTTGTTCTGCCGTTGGGAGAACTTTTTCGAGACGAAGGCGCAAGGTCTCGGGTTGGTCAATGTAGAGGGCCCCTGGGGCAACACCGCCCCCACCCCCACCTCTAAGGCATCAACCTCCACCACAAAATGTTCAGATGGATCAGGCTGGACTAGAACCGGGTCAGTCATAAAACTTTTTTTAAGGCAGAAAAACTGCAACCGCTGCAGCTGACCAATTCTTAACATCAGCCTACTTCTACATCAAATCGGTGAGGGGTTTGACTACTTGAGAGAACTCCTTAATAAACCTTCGATAATAAATAGCAAATCCTAAGAATCGCTGAAGACCCTTCAGATTACGGGGCTGCACACAATCAATAATTGCTTGAACCTTCTTGGGGTCCATACGGAAACACTCACCAGAGACAATGAACCCCAAAAAGGAGAATTCCTGGACAAATAATGAGCATTTCTCTCACTTAGCGAAGACCTGGTTATCCCTGAGTCTCTGGAGTACTGAGAGAAGTTGACCAATATGGGCTTGCTTATCAGATGAATAAATTAAAATATCATCTAAATATATCACCACAAATCACCCAATAAAATCAGAGAACACATAATTGATGAAGATTTGGAAGACAGTAGGAGCTTTGGTCAAACCAAACGGCATAACAAGATTTTCAATCAACCCTTCAGATGTAAGAAACGCGGTCTTCCACTAATGCACCTCCCGTACCCGGATCGGGTTATATGGGACAAGTCCAACTCAGAAAACCATTTGGCCCCAGACAATTGGTTACACAAATCAGGAATGAGTGTAAGGGGGTATGTGTTTCTTATGGTAATCTTATTCAGTTCCCGAAAGCCAAGGCACGGGTGGAGACCACTGTCTTTTTTGTTATAAAAAAGAAACCAGCAGCAACAGGAGACACAGAATGGCGGATATGTCCCTTGCGGAGACTCTCAGAAATGTATTCCTTTATGGCAACCCGCTCAGGACAAGAAAGGTTGAACATTCGGGCCTTAGGCAATTTAGCCCCAGGAGCCAGGTCAATGGCACAATCAAAAGGGCGGTGCGGTGGCAATCCCTTGGCCTGTCTTTTGGAAGACACGTCCTCAAAGTCCATCAGATACTCCAGAATACCCTCCAGACCAATGGACGACACAGATGCAGAAATCAGACATTTATTTTCACAATTCCCAGTCAATCATAGGGTTATGATATTGCAACCAAGGGAACCTCAAGACCAACTCGTCAGGGAGGTTGTCCAGAATGAAACAGGCTATATGCTCCAAATGAACAGGGCCCACCTTAAGGATGAATTCTTTAGTAGGAGAGTGGATCCCATCCTTGGTGTAAGGAGTACAGTCAAAAGCCAGCACTTTCATGGGTTTCCCCAACCTGACTGTCCCTAACTTACAATGGGTCACAAATTTCGAGTCAATCAAGTTTATACAACACCCACAATCCATAAAAGCAGAAGAGGGAAAAAACAGTTGTTCACAGCAACTTCCACTTTCAGCAATAATTTGAAAAAATGAGGAAAAAAGTACCTGGGGGTCTTGGTAACTTCCTCAGCAGCTACCCAGACTAGGCGTTTTGTTATGATACGGTGGTCTAGGAGCAACATGGAACGAGCTCTGAAGGAAGTGGTAACTGTACTGACCGCAGTCCCTGAGCTCAACACAACACTAGAAGTAGCCGTGGAATGCTCCTAACTCTCCCTAGGCATCTCGTCATAGCCTAAGAGCTAACTACCCCTAAAGATAGAAGCAGGAAAGCTATCTTGCCTCAGAGAAAATCCCCAAAGGATAGATTAGCCCCCCACAAATAATGACTGTGAGTGGAGAGGGAAAAGACATACACAGAATGAAACCAGGATGAGCACAGGAGGCCAGTCTAACTAAATAGATAGGACAGGATGGAATACTGTGCGGTCAGTATAAAACACTACAAAAATCCACGCAGAGTTTACAAAAAATCTCCACACCTGACTAAAGGTGTGGAGGGCAAATCTGCCTCCCAGAGCTTCCAGCAAGACCGAATTAATTCACACTGATAAGCTGGACAAACATAGAAAGCACAGAATGCATAAGTCCACAATCTATGGACAAAAAAGGGCAAGCAAAAACTTAGCTTAGCTGAACTGGTCAGGATAACAGGGAACTCCAAAGAGATGTGAATCCAACCAGGAACCATTTAGAAGTGGCACTGGCTGAAGATAGAGCCAGACTTAAATAGCCGAGCAGAAGAGACGATAAGTGGAGGCAGCCGAAGACAGCTAACTCCAAGGAGCAGCCATACCACTAGAAACCACAAGAGGGAGCCCAAGAGCAGAACTCACAAAAGTGCCACTTACAACCACCGGAGGGAGCCCAAGAGCGGAATTCACAACAGCGTTTCCCGAGACCTTGGAATCCAGCAGACAGGAGGGACAGTCCTTTCTCCTATGGCCCGGAGCTCCACAATAGATACTGAGTTTATTCTCTCTACAACGTCTCGTTTCTCTTTCTTTAGTGTAGTTCGCCCCCACTTCCATGGGATCGACCGGTGATGAAGGTTCAAATTTAAGTGGCAATAACAAAGCCTCACTTTGCACCACTCCTCTTTCATGCAGTCTGCGGTCCATGCGGGCGGCCTGTGTCATAGTCTCTTCCAGAGATTCAAAGCAATGGATGCAGAGCCAATGCATCCTTTAAGTACTCAGACAGGCCCCTTCGGAAAATCCCCCTGAGTGCCGAGTCATCCCAAGCCACTTCTGATGCCCAATGCCTATATTCTGAACAATACCACTCAGCTGAGCGCTTTCCCTGGGTGAGACCCAAAATCGTGTCCTCTGCCAATCTTACTCAATCAGGTTCATCGTATATCAGACCCAAGGCTTTGAAGAACCAATCAGCAGTCTCTCAGAGGAGGTGGGAGATAGGGAGAAAGCCCAAGACTGCAGCCCCTCTCATAACAGAGATATCACTATTCCCACCATTTGACTCTCATCAACAGAGGACCGAGGGCATAGGGAAAGCAATAATTTGCAGCTTTCTTTAAATACCCCCAATTTTTTTTTTATCCCCAGAAAAAGTATCTGGCAGTTTAACAGAGAGTTCAGGAGAAAAAGAGACATTTGACACCGCACCACTCACATTGCCAGATGGGAAAGGGGCACCTCGAATAGCATTAACAGTAGCTGCTAACTCCCTTTTCACTTGCTGGTGGGAAGTGACCAAAGCTCTTTGCTCAACAGACAGGCTTTGCATCATTTTAGTCATATTAGCCACCTGATCTGACAGAACATGTAGCGGGTCCATGACATAGAGTAAATTTATACTCCCTTAAAAAAATGTTTGGGGTAAGTGATAATGTAGTGGCACGGGGATAGTGTAACTAGGGTTTAGGTCAGGGGCTCTAGCGGAAATGTGAGACGATACACACAGAGCGAGAAGACAAAGGTGAGTACAGCGCACAGGACCTTAGTTAGGCCAGTCACATGATCACTGGGGTGGAGCTAAGCCAGTAACATGACCTGAGGGGCTGGAGCTACCCCTTGAATTGACAGAGAGCTGACTGTGGTGCGGAGACGAATGCACAAACCGAATAACAAAGTTAAAACAAAGCCCAGGGTCAGAAGCAAGACAAGTACGAGGTAACCAAGGGCAAGACAGAAGAGTATACAGGGACAAGCAAAGGAGTCAGAATACCAGGAGGGACAAAGCAGTACTGAGCAGGAAGACAGAGACAATAGTAAAGGGACAAGTTGAGTCATACACAGAGAAACTCACACACGCAGAGGAACTGCAATTACAGACAAGTAAACTGGGTCAGCAAACTCTAGCTGAGTAAACAGAAGTATCACTGACACTGGACCCAGGAACCATCAGCATTAAATAGTCGCCCCAGAACCAAAGAGAAGCAGAAAAACTTAACCCTGACCTGACCAGGATGGAGCAGAACCGCCCGTCCAGAGTCATGACATCTTGCATGTTTTTAGGTGACCAAATACTTATTTTCTACAATAATTTGCCAAAAAAATCTTGCCAAATCAGACAAGGTGACTTTTTGGATTTGTGTTCTCAATTTTGACTCTCATAGTTGTGGTCTACCTATAATGTCAATTACAGACCTCTCTCATCTTTTTAAGTGGGAGAACTTGCACAATTGGTGGCTGACTAAATACTTTTTTCCCCACTGTAGTATGTACATGTATATATATACCAAAAGTTTGGACACACCTTCTCATTTAAAATTATTTCTGTATTTTCATGGCTATGAAAATTGTACATTCACACTGAAGGCATCAAAAATATGAATTAACACATGCGGAATTATATATTTAAAGGGAACCTGGAATATAAGACATAATTTCAGCTGTTTCACACTTTTTTGTTAAAGGGAACCTGTCACCCCCAAAATAGAAGGGGAGCTAAGTCTTTGCAGCATCAATAGTAAAAAGATCTAATGTTAAAAATAATAACAAAAATAAAAAATAGTTATATACTCACCATCCGTCGGCCCCCGGATCAGGAACAGGCCTTTCCAGCTCCTCGCGACTCTCCAGTGACCGCTCCATGTACTGCGATCTCGCGAGATGCTCAATTGGGCTTAGGTATAGGGCTCTGGATGTGCCTGTCAAGAATGGTCAGAGTTGTTCTGAAGTTACTCCTTTGTTATTTTAGCTATGTGCTAAGGGACATTTTATAGTACACGGCACATGAATTGCCGGCTTTTTTTTCTGTCTATCTATGCTATATAAATATATATTTATGTGTGTGTATAGAAAATGGAAGACATACAAGACCACTGTTAATCTCCCTCGATCTGGGGCTCCACGCAAAATCCCACCCCGTGGGGTCAGAATGATCACAAGAACTGTGAGCAAAAATCCCAGAACCACGCAGGGGGACCTAGTGAATGAACTGCAGAGAGCTGGGACCAATGTAACAAGGCCTACCATAAGTAACACACTACGCCACCATGGACTCAGATCCTGCAGTGCCAGACGTGTCCCACTGCTTAAGCCAGTACATGTCCGGGCCCATCTGAAGTCTGCTAGAGAGCATTTGGATGATCCAGAGGAGTTTTGGGAGAATGTCCTATGGTCTGATGAAACCAAACTGGAACTGTTTGGTAGAAGCACAACTTGTCGTGTTTGGAGGAAAAAGAATACTGAGTTGCATCCATCAAACACCATACCTACTGTAAAGCATGGTGGTGGAAACATCATGCTTTGGGGCTGTTTCTCTGCAAAGGGGCCAGGACGACTGATCCATGTACATGAAAGAATGAATGGGGCCATGTATTGTGAGATTTTGAGTGCAAACCTCCTTCCATCAGCAAGGGCATTGAAGATTAAACGTGGCTGGGTCTTTCAACATGACAATGATCAAAGCACACCGCCAGGGCAACGAAGGAGTGGCTTCATAAGAAGCATTTCAAGGTCCTGGAGTGGCCTAGCCAGTCTCCAGATCTCAACCCTATAGAAAACCTTTGGAGGGAGTTGAAAGTCCGTGTTGCCAAGCGAAAAGCCAAAAACATCACTGCTCTAGAGGAGATCTGCATGGAGGAATGGGCCAACATACCAACAACAGTGTGTGGCAACCTTGTGAAGACTTACAGAAAACGTTTGACCTCTGTCATTGCCAACAAAGGATATATTACAAAGTATTGAGATGAAATTTTGTTTCTGACCAAATACTTATTTTCCACCATAATATGCAAATAAATTGTTAAAAAAACAGACTATGTGATTTTCTGGATTTCTTTTTCTCAGTTTGTCTCCCATAGTTGAGGTCTACCTATGATGTAAATTACAGACGCCTCTCATCTTTTTAAGTGGTGGAACTTGCACTATTGCTGACTGACTAAATACTTTTTTGCCCCACTGTATATATATATATATATATATATATATTCTAAGTGTAAATATCTATTCCCTATATTCTATTTTAACCTGTCAGTGTGATTTTACTGTACACTGTACCATCCAGGCTGAGAATCGCTGATGAATGAGCTGCTGCTAGTGCAGCATCAGTGACCGGCGGTGATGTCATCGAGGTTACCTCCTGTCACTGACGGTGTGCTAGCAGCAGTTCAGTGACCAGTGGTTTTCTGCCTGGAGGGTCACATCTTGGCACCATCCAGGTTGAAAACTATTAATCCCCCAGACATGGATTATAGCGTGGGACAGAATAACCAACAGGTGTTGTTTTTTTACTTTAGTTTTATTATAAGAGAACAAGGGCTTCTGTGAAATTAGATGTTAGGTGAGTATAACTGTGTTTGTTATTTTTAAATAAAATGGAAAACTGTGTTTAGTCTTATTTCTAACAAAGGACTTTATTCTGGCTGTGTCTTTTTTACCATACAACTATAGGATTCGTAATGGATAGGTGTCTTATAGACGCCTCTAAATTAGTAATTCGCGGGCTTGATGTCACTGGACAATACAATACATTCTTTTGCACTAAGAATGTTTATTTAATTTTACACATTGCACTTTATATAATTATTTACCTAGTCAGTGCATTTCTTTTGGTTCATTGTTTTAAGGGAATTTATTTATGTGATTATTATTATTATTATTATTATTATTAATAATAAAACTCAATACATTGGATTATACTCTAGTCAGTTTTTTTATCAAAAGTTTGTGCTAAAGTTGAGTTCTAGGTCCAAACCTAACGTTTGAATAAGTAGTGGGCAATATTATGATTAGCATTTAATAGATGTGCTTTTTCTGAGCGGCTGCAGGCTGCTATTTTTAGGCTGGGGGGCAATATCCATGACCCCTTACCAGCCTGAGAATACCAGCCCCCAGCTGTCTGCTTTAGCAAGGCTGGTTGCCAAAAATGGATGGAACCCCACGATTTTTTAAATTATTTATTTAAATAACTAAAAATATGGCATGGGAATCCCTCTATTCTTGATAGCCAACCTTGCTGAAGCTGACAGCTGAGGGTTGCAGCCCCCCAGCTGTGAGTTTTGCCTGGCTGGTTATCAAAAATACAGGGGAAATCACACAGGTTTTTAAATTATTTATTTACAGTGAAGGTGCAAGCTAATGTATATTCCTATCTGCCACTCCTGCTCTCACTGTTATTAGTGGCAGCAGGTGTCAGAAAATGGGAGATGTTGTCCCATCAGCTGACACCAGTGACTGAAGGTAAACTTTATACCTCCGATCACAGCTGAGCACTCACTCTGTCTTTTGACGGCATGCGAGCCATGGCCCTCTGAACAGCAGGGATGATTTCACTACCAATCAGAAGCACTACACTGGTGTTTCCTATGATGTCACACAGCGTGGAAAACCCTGGCTTTTGGGCTGTGTATGTTCGGCTAGATTCACACTTAAATTGACAATTAAATCGGTGAATATTGTACATTCAGCTATCATGAGCCGAACCGAATATTGAAATATTTGCTCATCTCTAGTAGTGAAACATATCTCCCCTCCAGTACTTTACCAGTGACTTTGTCACAGGGCCTAAAAATGGCAACAAGATGGCTGATGCGATATATGGATTTGTAAAAGTAGTACAAAAAAAACACCAGGCCTGAAAAATTATTTTTTCGGGCATTGAAATGGCAACTAGATGGCTGATGCAGTTGATGCAATTTCTTGATTTGCAAAAGAAGTACGAAAACACACCCAGCCATGTTATGGAAATTTGGTTTGGATAAATCTATCCCTGTGTGTGCTGCGGCCGTTCCCAATAAGACTGAGTATTTTGAGCGCTCATCAAGAATGGACTTTACACGATTGCGACAGAAACACATTCCATCAATACTGATACTCTATTGTACATGTATAGTTTTATAATTGCATAAAGAAAGGAGTGATGAGGGGTGGTTAGTTAATTACCATATTGTCTAGCTCCTCTGTTATTGGTTATCTAAATATATATGGAATATTGGGATTAATGCACATATGAATGCTGATTAAGCAACTAAAATGTAGCTCTCTGCATCTAGGACAAAGTTGATACATCTGATCAGCACTTAATACATCTGGCGTTCTTCCGCTTTTTGGGTGTCTGGAATACACCGAGGAACCATCTGGCTTAGCTCAAGTGGTCAAGCTGAGCAATTGATTATAAACTAGCTGAGTATATATTAGCTGTGGATATATGAGTATATATGATTATAGAGGAGTATACATGCAAGTGAGATCTACATGATATATATATTTATTTATATATATATATATATATATATATATATATAAGTATCCAAAAATGAGGCAGCACTCCATAGTTCAATACAAAAACGTGCAGGGTTTAATTGACCCACATATTCTGGCAACGTTTCAGCTCGCAATGAGCTTTTCTCAAGCAGTGAGTAAGTCTTTGTGCCCTATACTTATACACAGCTTAATCATCCTTAATTGTGTGCCACTTTGTACATATAATATAGTGCTTCCTAAAATCCAAGGTGCATATGTGCATTATATCATGTGCAAATTCATAAACATATATATATATATATACAGTGGGGCAAAAAAGTATTTAGTCAGTCAGCAATAGTGCAAGTTCCACCACTTAAAAAGATGAGAGGCGTCTGTAATTTACATCATAGGTAGACCTCAACTATGGGAGACAAACTGAGAAAAAAAAATCCAGAAAATCACATTGTCTGTTTTTTTAACATTTTATTTGCATATTATGGTGGAAAATAAGTATTTGGTCAGAAACAAAATTTAATCTCAATACTTTGTAATATATCCTTTGTTGGCAATGACAGAGTTCAAATGTTTTCTGTAAGTCTTCACAAGGTTGCCACACACTGTTGTTGGTATGTTGGCCCATTCCTCCATGCAGATCTCCTCTAGAGCAGTGATGTTTTTGGCTTTTCGCTTGGCAACACGGACTTTCAACTCCCTCCAAAGGTTTTCTATAGGGTTGAGATCTGGAGACTGGCTAGGCCACTCCAGGACCTTGAAATGCTTCTTACGAAGCCACTCCTTCGTTGCCCTGGCGGTGTGCTTTGGATCATTGTCATGTTGAAAGACCCAGCCACGTTTCATCTTCTATGCCCTTGCTGATGGAAGGAGGTTTGCACTCAAAATCTCACAATACATGGCCCCATTCATTCTTTCATGTACCCGGATCAGTCGTTCTGGCCCCTTTGCAGAGAAACAGCCCCAAAGCATGATGTTTCCACCACCATGCTTTACAGTAGGTATGGTGTTTGATGGATGCAACTCAGTATTCTTTTTCCTCCAAACACGACAAGTTGTGTTTCTACCAAACAGTTCCAGTTTGGTTTCATCAGACCATAGGACATTCTCCCAAAACTCCTCTGGATCATCCAAATGCTCTCTAACAAACTTCAGACGGGCCCGGACATGTACTGGCTTAAGCAGTGGGACACGTCTGTCACTGCAGGATCTGAGTCCATGGTAGCGTAGTGTGTTACTTATGGTAGGCCTTGTTACATTGGTCCCAGCTCTCTGCAGTTCATTCACTAGGTCCCCCCGCGTGGTTCTGGGATTTTTGCTCACCGTTTTTGTGATCATTCTGACCCCACGGGGTGGGATTTTGCATGGAGCCCCAGATCAAGGGAGATTATCAGTGGTCTTGTATGTCTTCCATTTTCTAATTATTGCTCCCACTGTTGATTTCTTCACTCCAAGCTGGTTGGCTATTGCAGATTCAGTCTTCCCAGCCTGGTGCAGGGCTACAATTTTGTTTCTGGTGTCCTTTGACAGCTCTTTGGTCTTCACCATAGTGGAGTTTGGAGTCAGACTGTTTGAGGGTGTGCACAGGTGTCTTTTTATACTGATAACAAGTTTAAACAGGTGCCATTACTACAGGTAATGAGTGGAGGAAAGAGGAGACTCTTAAAGAAGAAGTTACAGGTCTGTGAGAGCCAGAAATCTTGATTGTTTGTTTCTGACCAAATACTTATTTTCCACCATAATATGCAAAAAAAATGATAAAAAAACAGACAATGTGATTTTCTGGATTTTTTTTTCTCAGTTTGTCTCCCATAGTTGAGGTCTACCTATGATGTAAATTACAGACGCCTCTCATCTTTTTAAGTGGTGGAACTTGCACTATTGCTGACTGACTAAATACTTTTTTGCCCCACTGTATATCTCGAATGTATGACTATACAGTGCTTCTTACTTTCACCTTGCGGATGCATGTCTTGTGTGGAGGACGCCATTCTCCTCGGCGTCTCATAACGCCTACTGCGCATGTCAGATTGCGTCACCGTGGGATAGATGGCTAGCCAATCCCCTGCACTATGTGTCTCGCTCAAACCACGCATGCGCGGGTCGGCACCATATTTGGTGGGGCTTTCCATACTGTTTCTCATTAATCTCCTCAGAAGAGCGCTCACTGCGCTTGCGCAACTCAGCGTCATTCACTGGAGCTTCTCAACTCCTCCTATTGTGCCCCTATCGTTCTCTCCTCTCATGGGGTCGTAACAAAGGTGCTTATTTCAAAGTATCATACCATTAGGACTCATATACGAGTGCAAATTCTCACCCTGATCCTCCGGATGGCACCTTATACAGGCTGTCTCCGGGGGTCATGCAGTATAACGGCACAGCACTTAACCCTCTCAGGTCAAAGTGCTGCAGCGAACAACCGCAAAAGGTGATAGCACCCTAGTCCTGGCTCTTGTCTGTCAAATCTTCATGCACCCATATAGAAAAGCACTAGGAATAGCAAATTTGGACATGTTTAGCCACTCCACGGATATACTACTTAATTGGCTTGCCATCTTCTAACCCATGCAAATAAGGGACAGAAAATCATATGTTCCATTTTACTTTGCTTTATTATAATATAAATTTAAATTTAAATTAAGTGGTCCTCCACACAGTCATGTTCCACTTGGTATCATTCTTCCCATTATAGTGCATCTGAAAGGTGAAAAAATACAACAATAAGTAAAAATAGTAACAAAAGTACAATTAAAATTGGGTCTTTACCTGTAAAACAAGCAAAAACTCCAACATAGCACCAACAAAGCCTCGTATCATACTCTAAGACAAGATACTCAAAAAATACAATGCTTTTATATGGTCCCATGTATACTAAAATCTACGTTCAACCCCCTAGGCCTAAGGGTTTTCAACTCGTAGATCCACATGAGCTCCCTTTTCTTCAACATTTGCTCCCTATCTCCCCCTCTCCTTTGGAAGGGCACACAATCAATGATCTTAAATTTAAGTTCTTTCTCAGTGTGATTGAATTCAGTAAAATGTTTTGGTACTGGGAGATCCATTCTCTTTTTCCTAATGGTGTACCTGTGCTGATTCATCCTCGTCGTTTCCCCAATGTACCACAAATTACAGGGGCACATTAGAAGGTAGACCACGTAGTCTGAATTACATGTGAGGTAATGTTTGATCTGATATATTTTGTTAGTTTCTGGATGCTGAAATGTGGATCCTTTTATTATGTGTCCACAATTAATACATCCTAGGCAGCTTTCCTAAAGAAACCACCAATAATGGAAATGAAACGTATATATGAAAATGAAAATAAACGGCTTATTAGTTCCCAATTACATCTCACAACGTTGGGCCAATGTTACAAAGAACATAAAATACCAAGAGGACTCAGGTCCCACATAAGACCTAACCTGTTTTTGAATAACTCTACCTTTTGTACTAGGTTTACTATGATTTCAAATAAGTATGCCATGGATGTGATGTTGCTCAACATAGAATATTTACAATTGGAGGTGAAAAAATTACAATCAAGTGTGAATGAAAATGAAAAAAAGATCCAGGATGTTTTGAATAAAGAGGATTGGACTATCTTTAAAGATAAAATAGAGAAGGATTTGATCAAATTTAGAGGTGATCTTGAGGAGATGAAGAGGAAGAAATGGAGCAGAGACTCTAGTGATTATGAAAGTGGCCAAGTATATGCCTGGCAAAATTACAATATTAAGACTCCATGGAGAAAAAGAGGTCATTCCTTCTACAAAGAGACTTACAATAATAATGTTATATGGTGTACTAATAAATATATTTCTCATAGATTTGATGGAAGGAGTGGAAAACGGAAAAGGAGGGGAGGCAAGCGCCACCACAGGCAACAAAAAGAAGCTGGAAAAAACCAAACCCCAAAGACAACAGAACCCGAGGAAAAAGGAACAGAGCTCGTAATTAACATTTCACAGAAGGTACTGTCTGATATGGAAATATCTGTACTCAGCAAGGGACTATCATTCAGCCCGTGTTCCCATATGGATTGGTTCCAGTTACAGCTGGACCTAGGACAATTTTTTAGAAGGTTGAAATTAAAAGAGTGGTTCTCTGATAAAGAGTTTATCAGTAAAGAGAGAACAAGTGAACTTGATTTAAAAAGAGTTGGACTGTGGAAAGAGAGCAATTTTGCCCCAACAACTACCTCAAGTGTGATAGAGACATTTGAGAAAGTGGTACTTATGGACATTGAGGATCTTAGAAATAATGCCAGCAGAGAATTTAGACATCCTAATATTCTGAAGGAGGAGTTTATGGCATTGCAGGGGCTTGTCCATGATGACGACATCGTGATTAAACCCGCGGATAAAGGGGCCGCTGTCGTCGTCATGGACAAGTCAATGTACATTGGAGAAATCATGAGCCAATTGCAGGATGAGAATGTATATGGTAGAATGGAAGGTGACCCCAAACATAATATTAATAAGGAAATCAAAATAGTTTTGAAACAAGCTGTAGAAGGATACATTATAGATCAGGACCTACATGACTACCTGTTGGTTGAACATCCTAGAACTCCAGTGTTATATATAACACCTAAAATCCACAAAACGTTAAATAACCCCCCTGGCCGCCCAATCATATCAGGAGTTAAATCAGTTTTTAGTAAAATGGGTATTTTCCTAGATAAAATCTTTAACCCCATAGTGAAAAATGGTAAGTCTTACATCAAAGATACGACAGACTTTTTGAATAAACTTGAAGGAGTCAAATTGGATCAGGAAGTAATCCTAGCGTCATTTGACGTAGTATCACTATATACATCCATAGACCATGAACGGGGGCTGGAGGCGGTTGGTAAGAAACTAAATGGAGTCAAATATACTGAGGAAGGTAGGATGTTCATATTACAACTATTAGAGATCATACTTAAACGTAACTATTTTTTATTCGGAGATGCATTTTATGCACAAAAACGAGGGACTGCCATGGGGGCCAATATGGCCCCCTCATAAGCAAATCTTGTTATGGAAGTTCTAGAGGAGGAGCACGTCTACCGGTCCTGTCATTTCCAGCATGTGTTGGTATGGTGGAGGTATGTGGACGATGTTTTTGCTTGTTTTACAGGGAAAGACCCAATTTTAATTGTACTTTTGTTACTATTTTTACTTATTGTTGTATTTTTTCACCTTTCAGATGCACTATAATGGGAAGAATGATACCAAGTGGAACATGACTGTGTGGAGGACCACTTAATTTAAATTTAAATTTATATTATAATAAAGCAAAGTAAAATGGAACATATGATTTTCTGTCCCTTATTTGCATGGGTTAGAAGATGGCAAGCCAATTAAGTAGCATATCCGTGGAGTGGCTAAACATGTCCAAATTTGCTATTCCTAGTGCTTTTCTATATGGGTGCATGAAGATTTGACAGACAAGAGCCAGGACTATGGTGCTATCACCTTTTGCGGTTGTTCGCTGCAGCACTTTGACCTGAGAGGGTTAAGTGCTGTGCCGCATGACCCCCGGAGATAGCCTGTATAAGGTGCCGTCCGGAGGATCAGGGTGAGAATTTGCGCTCATATATGAGTCCTAATGGCATGATACTTTGAAATAGGCACCTTTGTTACGACCCCATGAGAGGAGAGAACGATAGGGACACAATAGGAGGAGTTGAGAAGCTCCAGTGAACGACGCTGAGTTGCGCAAGCGCAGTGAGCGCTCTTCTGAGGAGATTAATGAGAAACAGTATGGAAAGCCCCACCAAATATGGCGCCGACCCACGCATGCGTGGTTTGAGCGAGACACATAGTGCAGGGGATTGGCTAGCCATCTATCCCACGGTGACGCAATCTGACATGCGCAGTAGGCGTTATGAGAAGCCGAGGAGAATGGCGTCCTCCACACAAGACATGCGTCCGCAAGGTGAAAGTAAGAAGCACTGTATAGTCATACATTCGAGATATATATATATATATATATATATATATGTTTATGAATTTGCACATGATATAATGCACATATGCACCTTGGATTTTAGGAAGCACTATATTATATGTACAAAGTGGCACACAATTAAGGATGATTAAGCTGTGTATAAGTATAGGGCACAAAGACTTACTCACTGCTTGAGAAAAGCTCATTGCGAGCTGAAACGTTGCCAGAATATGTGGGTCAATTAAACCCTGCACGTTTTTGTATTGAACTATGGAGTGCTGCCTCATTTTTGGATACTTGCAAATGTGGATGATCGCTGGACTGATCGTCTTGGGGCCTTGCACCTGAAGATAAGTATTCCTGTGCTGTTCCATTTTTCGTTTTTGCGATAGATATATATATATATATATAAATATTTCTATCACAGCCTGAAAAATGATTTTTGATGCCTAAAAATGCCAGCGAGAAGGTTGATGCAAATTATTTATTTCTCAGAGTACTAAAAAGCACACTGTGGATTAAAGGACAGTGCTTCCACAGGAGGAGGGTGCAGAGCACTGTAAACAGATCACCTCCAAGGACAGCACTCTGTTGTGAATTCTGCTCTTGGGCTCCCTCCGGTGGTTATGAGTGGTAGTGCTGCTGTCTGTGGATTGCAGCATTCATCAGGTGTGTTCAATTTGGACTCAGCTATTTAGTCCTGCTTGATCCTTTAGTCAGTGCCAGTTGTCCATTGTTTTTGGAGGATTCTCTTCCCTTCTGGTCTCTCCTATTTGCTGTGCTTTTCTACAAAGATAAGTCCTGGCTTTGTTTTTGCTGTCCACCTGCTGTGGACCTTATAGTTCTGTGCATTTTCATGTTTTGTCTTGTCCAGCTTTGTCTGTGTAGGATTTTTTTTGCAGCCAAGCTGTGTCTCTGGAGATGCAGATATACCCTCCATGTCTTTAGTGAGATGTGGTGATTTGTATTTTCTGTGGTGGATATTTTCTAGTGTTTTAATACTGACCGCATAGTACTCTGTTCTATTGTTATGACCTGGTGGTTAGGAGCACCCGGAATGACCCGATAATTAAACCTCATACAGGACGAGCTCTGGGATGTGGGAGCTCTGCTGACCGCAAGCCCTAATCCTATCACACACACTAGAAATAGCCGTGGAGCGCTCCTGACCAGACCTAGGCGCCTCGTCACAGCCTAAGAACTATCTAGCCCTAGAGATAGAAAATAAAGCCTACCTTGCCTCAGAGAAATTTCCCAAAGGTAAAGGAAGCCCCCCACATATATTGACTGTAAGTAAGATGAAAGTCACAAACGCAGAAATGAAACAGGTTTCAGCAAAGGAAGGCCAGACTTACTAAATAGACAGAGGATAGGAAAGGTAACTTTGCGATCAGCACAAAAACCTACAAAGACCACGCAGAGTGTGTAAAAAAAAGACCTCCGCACCGACTCACGGTGCGGAGGGGCCACTCTGCATCCCAGAGCTTCCAGCTAGCAAGACAAAATCATGAAAACCAGCTGGACAAGAAAAAGGAAGAACAAAATAAGACTATAAGGAACTTAGCTTCTGCAGGAGAAGGCAGGTCACCAGAGAGATCCAGGAGCGAACTGAACGAATGCAAAAACATTAACAGCTGGCATGGAGTAACGATCTGAGAGGAGTTAAATAGAGCAGCAAACCAAAGGATAAACCACGTCACCTGTGTAAGGAACCTCAGAAGCAGCAGCTTCACTCAAAGCCACCAGAGGGAGCCCATAGACAGAACTCGCCGAAGTACTATTCACAACCACAGGAGGGAGTTCGACAACAGAATTCACAACAGTACCCCCCCCTTGAGGAGGGGTCACCGAACCCTCACCAGAGCCCCCAGGCCGATCAGGAAGAGCCAAATGAAAGGCACGAACCAGATCGGCAGCATGAACATCAGAGGCAAAAACCCAGGAATTATCTTCCTGACCATAACCCTTCCACTTGACCAAGTACTGGAGTTTCCGTCTCGAAACACGAGAATCCAAAATCTTCTCCACCACATACTCCAACTCCCCCTCGACCAACACCGGGGCAGGAGGATCAACGGAGGGAACAATAGGCGCCAAGTATCTCCGCAACAACGACCTATGGAACACATTATGGATGGCAAAAGAAGCTGGAAGGTCCAAACGAAATGACACAGGATTAAGAACTTCAGAAATCTTGTATGGCCCAATGAAACGAGGCTTAAACTTAGGAGAGGAAACCTTCATAGGAACGTGGCGAGATGACAACCAAACAAAATCCCCCACACGAAGTCGGGGACCAACACAACGCCGGCAGTTAGCGAAACGTTGAGCCTTCTCCTGGGACAATGTCAACTTGTCCACCACATGAGTCCAAATCTGCTGCAACCTGTCCACCACCGCATCCACACCAGGACAGTCCGAAGACTCAACCTGCCCTGAAGAGAAACGAGGATGGAAACCAGAATTACAGAAAAAAGGAGAAACTAAAGTAGCCGAGCTGGCCTGATTATTAAGGGCGAACTCAGCCAAAGGCAAGAAGGACACCCAATCATCCTGATCAGCAGAAACAAAGCATCTCAGATATGTCTCCAAAGTCTGATTAGTTTGTTCGGTTTGGCCATTAGTCTGAGGATGGAAAGCTGAAGAAAAAGACAAATCAATGCCCATCTTAGCGCAAAAGGACCGCCAAAACCTCGAAACAAACTGGGAACCTCTGTCTGAGACGATGTTCTCTGGAATGCCATGCAAACGAACCACATGCTGGAAAAACAATGGCACCAAATCAGAGGAGGAAGGCAATTTAGACAAGGGTACCAAATGGACCATCTTAGAGAAGCGATCACAAACCACCCAAATGACCGACATCTTTTGAGAAACAGGGAGATCAGAAATAAAATCCATGGAAATATGCGTCCAGGGCCTCTTCGGGATCGGCAAGGGCAAAAGCAACCCACTGGCACGAGAACAGCAGGGTTTAGCCCGAGCACAAGTCCCACAGGACTGCACAAAAGAACGCACATCCCGTGACAAAGAAGGCCACCAAAAGGATCTAGCCACCAAATCTCTGGTACCAAAGATTCCAGGATGACCAGCCAACACTGAACAATGAATCTCAGAGATAACTCTACTAGTCCATCTATCAGGGATAAACAGTTTCTCCTTAGGACAACGGTCAGGTCTATCAGCCTGAAACTTTTGCAGCACACGCCGCAAATCAGGGGAAATGGCAGACAAAATTACCCCTTCTTTAAGAATACCCGCCGGCTCCGGAACACACGGAGAGTCAGGCACAAAACTCCTTGACAGGGCGTCAGCCTTCACATTCTTAGATCCCGGAAGGTATGAAACCACAAAATCAAAACGGGAGAAAAAGAGCGACCATCAAGCCTGTCTAGGATTCAACTGTTTGGCAGATTCGAGATAAGTCAAATTCTTGTGATCCGTCAAGACCACCACAGGATGTTTAGCTCCTTCAAGCCAATGTCACCACTCCTCGAACGCCCACTTCATGGCCAACAACTCCCGATTGCCCACATCATAATTGCGTTCAGCAGGCGAGAATTTCCTAGAAAAGAAGGCACAGGGTTTCATCACCGAGCCATCAGAACTTCTTTGCGACAAAACAGCCCCTGCTCCAATTTCAGAAGCATCAACCTCAACCTGAAAAGGGAGCGAAACATCTGGCTGACACAACACAGGGGCAGAAGCAAAACGACGCTTCAACTCCTGAAAAGCCTCTACCGCCACAGAGGACCAATTGACCACATCAGCACCTTTCTTAGTCAAATCAGTCAACGGTTTAGCAACACTGGAAAAATTAGTGATGAAGCGACGATAAAAATTAGCAAAGCCAGGGAACTTCTGTAAGCTCTTCACAGATGTCGGCTGAGTCCAATCGTAAATGGCCTGGACTTTAACAGGGTCATCTCGATAGTAGAAGGGGAAAAAATGAAACCCAAAAATGAAACCTTCTGAACTCCAAAGAGACACTTTGACCCCTTCACAAACAAGGAATTCGCACGAAGGACCTGGAACACCATTCTGACCTGCTTCACATGAGACTCCCAATCATCCGAAAAGACCAAAATGTCATCCAAATATAAAATCATGAATCTATCCAGGTACTCTCGAAAGATGTCATGCATAAAGGACTGAAACACAGATGGAGCATTAGAAAGCCCGAATGGCATAACCAGGTACTCAAAATGGCCCTCGGGCATATTAAATGCCGTTTTCCATTCATCACCCTGTTTAATTCGCACAAGATTATACGCACCACGAAGATCTATCTTGGTGAACCAACTAGCCCCCTTAATCCGAGCAAATAAATCAGACAGCAGCGGCAAAGGATACTGAAATTTGACTGTGATCTTATTAAAAAAGGCGGTAATCAATACAAGGTCTCAAAGAACCATCCTTCTTGGCCACAAAGAAGAACACTGCTCCCAATGGTGACGACGACGGACGAATATGACCCTTCTCCAAGGATTCCTTTATATAACTCCGCATAGCGGCGTGCTCTGGCACAGATAAATTAAACAGACGGCCCTTAGGAAACTTACTACCAGGAATCAAATTAATAGCACAGTCGCAATGTGGAGGAGGTAGGGCACCAGATTTGGGCTCTTGAAATACATCCCGGTAATCTGATAAAAACTCAGGGACTTCAGAAGGAGTAGATGGCGAAATTGACAGCAATGGAACATCACCATGTACCCCCTGACAACCCCAGCTAGACACAGACATAGATTTCCAATCCAACACTGGATTATGGACCTGTAACCATGGCAACCCCAAAACGACCACATCATGCAGATTATGCAACACCAAAAAGCGAATATCCTCCTGATGTGCAGGAGCCATGCACATGGTCAATTGAGTCCAGTACTGAGGCTTATTCTTGGCCAAAGGCGTAGCATCAATTCCTCAATGGAATAGGATACTGCAAGGGCTCCAAGAAAAAACCACAGCGCCTGGCAAACTCCAAGTCCATCAAATTCAGGACAGCGCCTGAATCCACAAATGCCATTACAGAATAAAACGATAGAGAGCAAATCAGAGTAACGGACAAAAGAAATTTAGACTGTACCGTACCAATGGTGGCAGACCTAGCAAACCGCTTAGTGCGCTTAGGACAATCGGAGATAGCATGAGTGGATTCACCACAGTAAAAACACAGCCCATTTCGACGTCTGTGTTCTTGCCGTTCAGCTCTGGTCAAAGTCCTATCACATTGCATAGGCTCAGGCCTATTCTCAGAGGATACCGCCATATGGTGCACAGCTTTGTGCTCACGCATGCGCCGATCGATCTGAATGGCCAAAGACATAGACTCATTCAGACCAGCAGGTGTGGGAAATCCCACCATGACATCCTTAAGGGCTTCAGAAAGACCCTTTCTGAAAATTGCCGCCAGGGCACATTCATTCCACTGAGTAAACACAGACCACTTTCTAAAATTCTGACAGTACACCTCCGCTTCATCCTGACCCTGTCACAAAGCCAGCAAGATTTTCTCTGCCTGATCCACTGAATTTGGTTCATCATAAAGCAATCCAAGCGCCAGAAAAAATGCATCAACATCACGCAATGCAGGATCTCCTGGCGCAAGGGAAAATGCCCAGTCCTGAGGGTCACCACGTAACAAAGAAATAATGATTTTTACCTGTTGAACGGGGTCACCAGAGGAGCGGGGTTTCAAAGCTAGAAACAGTTTACAATTATTTTTGAAATTCAAGCACCTAGATCTATCCCCAGAAAATAAGTCAGGAATAGGAATTCTAGGCTCTAACTTAGGATTCTGAACCACAAAATCTTGAATGTTTTGCACCCTTGCAGTGAGATGATCCAAACAAGAGGACAGACCTTGAATGTCCATATCTACACCTGTGTCCTGAACCACCCAAAGGTCTAGGGGAAAAGAAAGACAAAACACAGTGCAAAGAAAAAAAAATGGTCTCAGAAGTTCTCTTATCCCTCTATTGAGATGCATTAATACTTTGGGCCAGCTGTACTGTTATGACCTGGTGGTTAGGAGCACCCGGAATGACACGATAATTAAACCTCATACAGGAAGAGCTCTGGGATGTGGGAGCTCTGCTGACCGCAAGCCCTAATCCTATCACACACACTAGAAATAGCCGTGGAGCGCTCCTGACCAGACCTAGGCGCCTCGTCACAGCCTAAGAACTATCTAGCCCTAGAGATAGAAAATAAAGCCTACCTTGCCTCAGAGAAATTCCCCAAAGGTAAAGGAAGCCCCCCACATATATTGACTGTGAGTAAGATGAAAGTCACAAACACAGAAATGAAACAGGTTTCAGCAAAGGGAGGCCAGACTTACTAAATAGACAGAGGATAGGAAAGGTAACTTTGCGATCAGCACAAAAACCTACAAAGACCACGCAGAGTGTGCAAAAAAAAGACCTCTGCACCGACTCACGGTGCGGAGGGGCCACTCTGCATCCCAGAGCTTCCAGCTAGCAAGACAAAATCATGAAAACCAGCTGGACAAGAAAAAGGAAGAACAAAATAAGACTATAAGGAACTTAGCTTCTGCAGGAGAAGGCAGGTCACCAGAGAGATCCAGCAGCGAACTGAACAAATGCAAAAACATTGACAGCTGGCATGGAGTAAAGATCTGAGAGGAGTTAAACAGAGCAGCCAACCAAAGGATAAACCACGTCACCTGTGTAAGGAACCTCAGAAGCAGCAGCTTCACTCAAAGCCACCAGAGGGAGCCCATAGACAGAACTCGCCAAAGTACCATTCACGACCACAGGAGGAAGTTCGACAACAGAATTCACAACATCTATACTTTCTTTTTAGCTAGTATTGCCTCCTATGCTAAATTCTGATTTCATGTCTGCGTATGTTATTTCCCTCTCCTCTCACAGTCAATATTTGTGGGGGGCTATCTATCTTTTGGGGATTTTCTCTGAGGCAAGATAGGTTTCCGGTTTCTGTCTTTAGGGGAAGTTAGTTCTTAGGCTGTGTCGAGGGGTCCAGGGAGTGTTAGGTACCCCCCACGGCTACTTCTAGTTGCGCTGCTAGGTTCAGGGTTTGCGGTCAGTACAGGGACCACCTTCTCCAGAGTCCGTCTCATGCTGCTCCTAGGCCACCAGATCATAACACTACAACTGGCCAACAATGAGTTAATTGCATCTCAGAAGAAGGGTGGGAAGGTTTTGAGCCATTTTTTTTCCTTAGCCTGTTTTGTATTTTCCTCCCTCTTAATCTCTGAGTGGCTACGGAATCTAGTAATAACATGAATGTTCAGGAGTTAGTTTCTCGGGTGGATCAGCTTGCTGCTAGGGTACAGGGTATTTCAGATTATATTGTTCAGACTCCTGCCTTAGAACCTAAGATTCCCACTCCTGATTTATTCTTTGGTGACAGATCCAAATTTTTGAGTTTCAAAAATAACTGTAAACTGTTTTTTGCATTGAGACCCCGGTCTTCTGGTGATCCTATTCAGCAGGTTAAAATCATCATATCTCTGCTGCGTGGTGACCCACAGGACTGGGCATTTTCCCTGGAAACTGGCAATCCTGCTTTGCTTAATGTTGATTCTTTCTTTCAGGCATTGGGGTTGTTGTATGATGAGCCTAATTCTGTGGATCAGGCTGAGAAAATCTTGTTGGCCCTGTGTCAAGGTCAAGAAGCGGCAGAATCGTATTGCCAGAAATTTAGAAAATGGTCTGTACTGACTAAATGGAATGAGGATGCCTTGACGGCAATTTTCCGAAAGGGTCTTTCTGAATCCGTTAAAGATGTTATGGTGGGGTTCCCCACGCCTGCTGGTCTGAGTGATTCTATGTCTCTGGCCATTCAGATTGATCGGCGCTTGCGCGAGCGCAGAGTTGTGCACACTGTGGCGTTGTCCTCTGAGCGGAGCCCTGAGCCTATGCAGTGTGATAGGATTTTGTCTAGAGCTGAACGTCAAAGATTCAGGCGTCAGAATAGGTTGTGTTTTTACTGCGGCGATTCTGCTCATGTTATTTCTGATTGCCCTAAGCGTACAAAGAGAATCGCTAGTTCTGTTACCATCGGTACTGTACAACCTAAATTTCTGTTATCTGTGACCTTGATCTGCTCATTATCATCATTTTCTGTCATGGCATTTGTGGATTCAGGCGCCGCTCTGAACTTAATGGACTTAGAATTTGCCAGACGTTGTGGTTTCCGCTTGCAGCCTTTGCAGAACCCTATTCCTTTAAGGAGCATTGATGCTACACCGTTGGCTAAAAATAAACCTCAGTTTTGGACACAGCTGACCATGAGCATGGCGCCAGCCCATCAAGAAGATTGTTGTTTTCTGGTGTTGCATAATTTGCATGATGATATTGTGCTGGGTTTTCCATGGTTACAGGTACATAATCCGGTGTTAGATTGGAGATCTATGTCTGTGACTAGTTGGGGTTGTCAGGGGGTTCATGGTCACGTTCCTTTGATGTCAATTATCTCTTCCCCCTCTTCTGAAATTCCTGAGTTTTTGTCAGATTTCCAGGATGTATTCAATGAGCCCAAATCCAGTTCCCTTCCACCGCATAGGGACTGTGATTGTGCTATTGACTTGATTCCAGGTTGTAAGTTCCCTAAGGGCCGGCTTTTCAACCTGTCTGTGCCAGAACATGCCGCCATGCGGAGCTATATTAAGGAGTCTTTGGAGAAGGGGCATATTCGGCCATCTTCTTCACCATTGGGAGCAGGTTTTTTTTTTGTTTCCAAGAAGGATGGCTCCTTGAGACCCTGTATTGATTATCGCCTCTTGAATAAGATCACGGTCAAATTTCAATACCCTTTGGCTTTGCTTACTGATTTGTTTGCTAGGATTAAGGGGGCTAGGTGGTTTACTAAGATTGACCTTCGAGGGGCATATAATCTTATTCGTATTAAGCAGGGTGACGAATGGAAAACTGCATTTAGTACACCCGAAGGCCATTTTGAATACCTAGTGATGCCATTCAGACTCTCTAATGCCCCATCTGTGTTCCAATCCTTCATGCATGATATCTTTCGGAGTTATCTTGATAAATTCATGGTTGTATATTTGGATGATATTTTGATTTTTTCCAATGATTGGGAGTCTCATGTGAAACAGGTCAGGATGGTATTTCAGATCCTCCTTAATAATGCTTTATTTGTGAAGGGGTCAAAGTGCCTCTTTGGAGTGCAGAAGGTTTCTTTTTTGGGCTTCATTTTTTCTCCCTCATTTATAGAAATGGATCCGGTTAAGGTTCAGGCCATTCATGATTGGATTCAGCCCACATCTGTGAAGAGCCTTCAGAAATTCTTGGGCTTTGCTAATTTTTATCGTCGTTTCATTGACAACTTCTCCAGTGTGGTTAAACCTTTGATCGATTTGACGAAGAAAGGCGCTGATGTGACGAATTGGTCCTCCTCGGCTGTTTCTGCCTTTCAGGAGCTTAAACGCTGATTTACTTCTGCCCCTGTGTTGCGTCAGCCGGATGTTTCTCTTCCATTTCAGGTTGAGGTTGACGCGTCTGAGATTGAGGCAGGGGCCGTTTTGTCTCAGAGGAATTCTGATGGTTCCTTGATGAAACCGTGTGCCTTCTTTTCTCGGAAGTTTTCTCCTGCGGAACGCAATTATGATGTCGGCAAACGGGAGTTGTTGGCTATGAAGTGGGCATTTGAGGAGTGGTGACATTGGCTTGAGGGGGCCAAGCACCGTATTGTGGTCCTGACCGATCATAAGAATCTGATTTACCTCGAGTCTGCCAAACGGCTGAATCCTAGACAGGCTCGATGGTCCCTGTTTTTCTCCCGTTTTGATTTTGTGGTCTCATTCATTCCTGGTACTAAGAATGTTAAGGCGGATGCCCTCTCTAGGAGTTTTTTTCCTGATTCCCCTGGGGTTCTTGAGCCGGTCGGCATTCTGAAGGAAGGGGTGATTCTTTCTGCCATCTCCCCTGATTTACGATGGGTTCTTCAGGAATTTCAGGCTAATAAACCTGACCGATGTCCAGTGGGGAAACTGTTTGTTCCTGATAGATGGACTAGTAAAGTGATTTCTGAGGTTCATTGTTCTGTGTTGGCTGGCCATCCTGGGATTTTTGGTACCAGAGATTTTGTTGGTAGGTCCTTTTGGTGGCCTTCTTTGTCGCGGGATGTGCGTTCTTTTGTGCAGTCCTGTGGGATTTGTGCGCGGGCTAAGCCTTGCTGTTCCCGCGCTAGAGGGTTGCTTCTGCCTTTGCCGGTCCCTGAGAGACCTTGGACGCATATTTCTATGGATTTTATTTCAGAGCTTCCGGTTTCCCAGAGGATGTCTGTTATCTGGGTGGTTTATGACCGGTTTTCTAAGATGGTTCATTTGGTGCCTTTGCCTAAATTGCCTTCCTCTTCTGATTTGGTTCCGTTGTTTTCTCAGCATGTGGTTCGTTTGCATGGCATTCCGGAGAATATTGTGTCCGATAGAGGTTCCCAGTTTGTTTCTAGGTTTTGGCGGGCCTTTTGTGCTAGGCTAGGCATTGATTTGTCTTTTTCTTCCGCATTTCATCCTCAGACAAATGGCCAAACCGAGCGAACTAATCAGACTTTGGGAACTTATTTGAGATGCTTTGTGTCTGCTGATCAGGATGATTGGGTGGCTTTCTTGCCATTGGCCGAGTTTGCCCTTAATAATCGGGCTAGTTCTGCTACCTTGGTTTCACCTTTTTTTTGTAATTTTGGTTTTCATCCTCGTTTTTCTTCAGGGCAGGTTGAGCCTTCTGATTGTCCTGGTGTGGATTCTGTGGTTGACAGGCTGCAGCAGATTTGGGCTCATGTGGTGGACAATTTGGTGTTGTCTCAGGAGGTGGCTCAGCGTTTTGCTAACCGTTGTCGGTGTGTTGGTTCCCGGCTTCGGGTTGGGGATTTGGTCTGGTTGTCTTCCCGTCATGTTCCTATGAAGGTTTCTTCCCCTAAGTTCAAGCCTCGGTTTATTGGTCCTTATAGGATTTCTGAGATTATCAATCCAGTGTCTTTTCGTTTGGCCCTTCCGGCCTCTTTTTCCATCCATAATGCTTTCCATAGATCTTTGTTGCGGAAGTATGTGGTGCCCGTTGTTCCCTCTGTTGATCCTCCGGCTCCGGGGTTGATTGATGGGGAGTTGGATTATGTGGTTGAGAAGATTTTGGATTCTCGTTTTTCGAGGTGGAAGCTTCAGTATCTGGTCAAATGGAAGGGTTATGGCCAGGAGGATAATTCTTGGGTTGTTGCCTCCGATGTTCATGCTGACGATTTGGTTCGTGCCTTTCATTTGGCTCATCCTGATCGGCCGGGGGGCTCTGGTGAGGGTTCGGTGACCCCTCCTCAAGGGGGGGTACTGTTGTGAATTCTGCTCTTGGGCTCCCTCCGGTGGTTATGAGTGGACTCAGCTATTTAGTCCTGCTTGATCCTTTAGTCAGTGCCAGTTGTCCATTGTTTTTGGAGGATTATCTTCCCTTCTGGTCTCTCCTGTTTGCTGTGCTTTTCTACAAAGATAAGTCCTGGCTTTGTTTTGGCTGTCCACCTGCTGTGGACCTTATAGTACTGTGCATTTTCATGTTTTGTCTTGTCCAGCTTTTTCTGTGTAGGATTTTTTTGCAGCCAAGCTGTGTCTCTGGAGATGCAGATATACCCTCCATGTCTTTAGTCAGATGTGGTGATTTGTATTTTCTGTGGTGGATATTTTCTAGTGTTTTAATACTGACCGCATAGTACTCTGTTCTATACTTTCTTTTTAGCTAGTATGGCCTCCTATGCTAAATTCTGATTTCATGTCTGCGTATGTTATTTCCCTCTCCTCTCACAGTCAATATTTGTAGGTGGCTATCTATCCTTTGGGGATTTTCTCTGAGGCAAGATAGGTTTCCTGTTTCTGTCTTTAGGAGAAGTTAATTCTTAGGCTGTGTCGAGGGGTCTAGGGAGTGTTAGGTACCCCCCACGGCTACTTCTAGTTGCGCTGCAAGGTTCAGGGTTCAGTACAGGGACCACCTTCTCCAGAGTCCGTCTCATGCTGCTCCTAGGCCACCAGATCATAACAGTACTCCCACAGGTGGAGGGTGTAGAGTATACAGAGCAGCTTCAAGGACAGTACTCCCACAGGCAGAGGGGTTAGAGTACTTACAGTGAGTTAAAGGACAATACTCCCATAGGCAGAGGATGCAGAGTACACGTAGCAGCTTAAAGGGCAGTACTCCCACAGGCGGAGGGTACAGTGTACACACAGTAGATTAGAGGCACAGTACTCCCACAGGTGGAGGGTGCAAAGCACATACAGTGTCTTATAGCATAGTACTCACACAGATGGGTTTGCAGAGTACACACAGTAGCTTAAGGGACAGAATTCCCATAGGCATATGTGACAGATTATACACAGGAGCTTAATGGCACAGTACTCCCACAGGCTGCAGGGGCAGAGTATACACAGCAGCTTAAAGGACAGTATGCCTACAGCTGGAGGGTGCAGAGTATACACTGCAGACTAAAAGACAGTACTCCCACAGGCGGAGTGTTCAGAGTACACACAGGAGCTTAATGGACAGTACTCCCACAGGCAGAGAGGGCAGACTACACACAGCTGATTATAGGCACAGTACTCTTACAGGTGGAGTGTGCAGAGCACATACAGTGGCTTATAGCATAGTACTCTCACAGATGGGTTTCCAGCATATACACAGCAGCTTAAAGGACAGTACTCCCATAGGCGGAGGTTTCAGAGTACACACAGCAGCTTTTAGCACAGTATACTCACAGACAGGTTTGCAGAGTGCACACAGTGGCTTAAAGGACATTAGTCCCACGAGCGGAGTGTGCGGAGTTTACACATAACAGCTTCAAGGACAGTATTGCCATAGGCAGGGGGGGCAGAGCACATACAGTGGCTTATAGCATAGTACTCTCACAGACGAGTTTGCAGAGTATACATGGCTGCTTAAAGGACATTACTCCTGCAGGCGGAAGGTGCAAAGTAGGCACAGCTGATTTTAGCACAGTACACTCAAAGACGGGTTTCAGAGTACCCACAGTGGCTTAAATTACTCCCATAGGCGGAGAGTGCAGAGTATACACAGCAGCTTAAAGGCACAGTACACCCATAGGCGAAGGGTACAGAGTACACACAGCGGCTTTAAGTACGCTACTCTCACAGATGGATTTACAGAGTACGCACAGAAGCTTAAAAGCACAGTACTCCTATAAGCAGAGGGTGCTAAGTACACACAAACGCTTCAAAGACTTCAAGCACAGTACCCTCACAGATGGGTTTGCAGTTTACACATAGCTGTTTTTACAACAGAAATAGCACATATAGGAGTTGAGCATTATGCACTGCTTTTTATCCAGTCAAGAAGATCTAATTTTTGAACAGTCAAGTCATTTGACATTTCTGGCTAACCTTTTGTTTTATTGAGTCTTTCTATCATGACCCTTTTAGAAGCTGCCAATCGTCCTTTTTCGCCTACAGATTTTTTAACTAAAAACATTTTATTATATCTTTGTTTCTGTCATGCAATGCCTTGGGACTGTGGATGCCAACCAGGTCCAAAGAACTATGGCACCCTAGTCTATCCCTTTTCCGCGGACTACTCTTGAAGGTGGGTTCCCATGGGTTCACGTGCATTGCTATGCTGTTTGTTGTGAATTCCGTTCTTGGGCTCCCTCCGGTGGTTGTAAATGGCACTTTTGTGAATTCTGCCCTTGGGCTCCCTCTGGTGGTTTTGAGTGGAACTGCCGCTCCTTGGGTTTAGCTTTAGCAGCTGCTTTCACTAATCATCTCTCCTGGCTCTGCTATTTTACCTGGCTCTAGTCTTCAGCCTATGCCACTTGTCAATGTTTTCAGGCTAGATTCACATCTCTGCTTGGATTCTCCTGGTTTCCTGACAAGTTCTGCAAAGATAAGTTCAGGCTTTGCTCATTTCAGTCCACGTGTTGTGGACTTATTGTTCTGTGCATTTTATTTTTGTCCAGCTTGTCATTATGGATTTTTTCTGTTAGCTGGAAGCTCTGGGAAGCAGATTTACCCTCCACACCTTTAGTCAGGTGTGGAGATTTTGTAAACTCTGTGTGGATTGTTTTGTAGTTTTTATACTGACCGCACAGTATCCTTTCCTGTCCTATCTATCAAGCTAGACTGGCCTCCTATGCTAAAATCTGATTTCATCTCTGCGTATGTTATTTTCCCCTCCTCTCACCGTCAATATTTGTGGGGGGCTATCTTTCCTTTGGGGATTTTCTCTGAGGCAAGATAGGTTTCCTGTTTCCATCTTTAGGGGAAGTTAGATCTTAGGCTGTGCCGAGGGGTCTAGGGAGCGTCAGGTACCACCCACGGCTATTTCTAGTTGTGCTGCTAGGTTCAGGGTCTGCGGTCAGTACAGATACCACCTCCTTCAGAGCTTGTCTCATGTTGTTCCTAAACCACCAGATCATAACAGTACAAGTGGCCCAAAATGAATTAAATGTATCTCAAAAGAAGGAAAAGAAAGTTCTGAACCATTTTTTTTTTTTTTCTCTGGTTTGCCCCTTTTTTCCTCTTGATATCTGGGTGGTGCAGGATATATGCTCTGGCATGGATGTTCAGGGTTTGTTTTCTTGTGTGGATCAACTGGCTGCAAGAGTACAGAGTATCCAGGACTATGTTGTCCAGACTCCGGCTTTAGAGCCCAGAATTCCTACTCCTGATTTGTTTTTTGGGGACAGATCCAAGTTTTTGAACTTTAAAAATAACTGCAAATTGTTTTTTGCTTTGAAACCCCGTTCTTCAGGTGATCCCATTCAGCAGGTGAAAATCATCATATCCTTGCTGCGTGGTGATCCGCAAGACTGGGCTTTTTCTCTTGAAACAGGGGATCCGGCATTATTGAATGTAGACGCATTTTTTCAAGTGCTCGGATTATTGTATGACGAACCTAACTCTGTAGAGCATGCTGAGAAAACACTGTTGGCCCTGTGTCAAGGTCAGGAAGCCGCAGAGTTATACTGCCAGAAATTTAGAAAATGGTCTGTGCTCACTAAATGGAATGAAGAGGCTCTGGCTGCTATTTTCAGAAAAGGTCTTTCTGAAACCCGTAAAGATGTTATGGTGGGCTTTCCTACGCCTGCCGGTTTGAACGAATCTATGTCTCTAGCCATTCAGATTGATCGGCGTCTGCGTGAGCGCAAAGCTGTGCACCATATGGCAGTATCCTCTGAGCAAAGTCCTGAACCTATGCAATGTGATAGGATTTTGACTAGATGAGAACGGCAGGAATTCAGATGTCAGAATAGGCTGTGTTTTTACTGTGGTGATTCGGCTCATGTTATCTCTGATTGCCCTAAGCGTACTAAGAGAGTCGCTAGGTCTGTTACCATTAGTACTATACAGCCTAAATTTCTCTTATCTGTGACCCTGATTTGCTCATTGTCATCATGGCATTTGTGGATTCAGGCGCTGCCCTGAACTTAATGGACTTAGAATTCGCCAGGCGCTGTGGTTTTTCCTTGCAGCCTTTGCAGAGCCCTATACCTTTGAGGGGCATTGATGCTACACCTTTGGCTAAGGATAAACCTCAGTACTGGACACAGATGACTATGTACATGGCTCCTGCACATCAGGAAGGTTGCCGTTTTCTGGTGTTGCATAACCTGCATGATGTTGTTGTGCTGGGATTTCCATGGTTACAGGAACATAATCCGGTGCTGGATTGGAAAACTATGTCTGTGACGAGTTTGGGGTTGTCAAGGGGTACATAGTGACGTTCCTTTGATGTCAATTTCCTCTTCCTCCTCTTCTGAGGTCCCTGAGTTTTTGTCGGATTTCCAGGATGTATTTGATGAGCCCAAGTCCAGTTCCCTTCCTCCACATAGGGACTGTGATTGTGCTATTAACTTGATTCCTGGTTGTAAGTTCCCTAAGGGCCGACTTTTCAATCTGTCTGTGCCAGAGCATGCCGCCATGCGGAGCTATGTTAAGGAATCTTTGGAGAAAGGGCATATTCGGCCCTCTTCGTCACCATTGGGAGCGGGTTTCTTTTTTGTTGCTAAGAAGGATGGCTCCTTGAGACCCTGTATTGATTATCGTCTTCTTAATAAGATCACGGTCAATTTCCTATACCCCTTGCCTTTGCTTACTGATTTGTTTGCTCAGATTAAGGGGGCTAGTTGGTTTACTAAGATTGACCTCCGAGGGGCATATAATCTTGTTCGTATTAAACAGGGTGACGAATGGAAAACTGCATTTAATACGCCCGAAGGCCATTTTGAATACCTTGTGATGCCATTTGGGCTCTCTAATGCTCCATCTCTGTTCCAGTCTTTCATGCATGATATTTTCTGCAATTATCTTGATTAATTCATGGTCGTATATTTGGATGTTATTTTGATTTTTTCCAATGATTGGGAGTCTCATGTGAAGCAGGTCAGGATGGTGTTCCAGATCCTTCGTGATAATGCTTTATTTGTGAAGGGGTCTAAGTGCCTATTCGGAGTTCAGAAGGTCTCTTTTTTGGGTTTTGTTTTTTCTCCCTCCTCTATAGAAATGGATCCTGTTAAGGTCCAAGCTATTCATGACTGGATCCAACCCACATCTGTGAAGGGTCTTCAAAAATTTTTGGGCTTTGCTAATTTCTATCGCCGTTTCTTTGCCAACTTCTCCAGTGTGGTTAAGCCCCTTACTGATTTGACGAAGAAAGGCGCTGATGTGACGAATTGGTCCTCGAGGCTGTTGAGGCCTTTCAAGAGCTTAAACGCCGATTTACTTCTGCCCCTGTGTTGCGTCAACCAGATGTTTCTCTTCCTTTTCAGGTTGAGGTCGACGCTTCTGAGATTGGGGCAGGGGCCGTCTTGTCTCAGAGGGAGTCTGATGGTTCTTTGATGAAACCGTGTGCTTTTTATTCCAGAAAGTTTTCGCCTGCGGAACGCAATTATGATGTCGGCAATCGGGAGTCGTTGGCTGTGAAGTGGGCGTTTGAGGAGTGGCGACATTGGCTTGAGGGAGCTAAACACCGTGTTGTGGTCCTGACCGATCATAAGAATCTGATTTACCGCGAGTCGGCCAAGCGGCTGAATCCTAGACAGGCTCGATGGTCCCTGTTTTTCTCCCATTTTGATTTTGTGGTCTCGTATCTTCCGGGATCTA
This sequence comes from Ranitomeya imitator, assembly GCF_032444005.1. Lineage (NCBI taxonomy): Eukaryota > Metazoa > Chordata > Amphibia > Anura > Dendrobatidae > Ranitomeya > Ranitomeya imitator. The sequence continues at coordinate 144,113,038 of NC_091284.1, read as the reverse complement.
AGAATGTTAAGGCTGATGCCCTCTCTAGGAGTTTTTCGCCTGATTCTCCTGGAGTTCTTGAGCCGGTTGGCATTCTTAAGGAGGGGGTGATTCTTTCTGCTATCTCCCCTGATTTGCGCCGGGTGCTTCAGGAATTTCAGGCTGATAGGCCTTCCCGCTGTCCAGTGGGGAAGCTGTTTGTTCCTGATAGATGGACAAGTAAGGTAATTTCTGAGGTTCATTGTTCAGTGTTGGCTGGTCATCCTGGGATTTTTGGTACCAGAGATTTGGTTGCTAGGTCCTTTGGTGGCCTTCCTTGTCTCGCGATGTGCGTGCTTTTGTGCAGTCCTGTGGGACTTGCGCCCGGGCCAAGCCTTGCTGTTCCCGCACTAGTGGGTTGCTTTTGCCTTTGTCGGTCCCTGAGAGGCCCTGGACGCATATTTCCATGGATTTTATTTCAGATCTTCCTGTTTCCCAGAAGATGTCTGTTATCTGGGTTGTTTGTGACCGATTCTCTAAAATTGTCCATTTGTTACCTTTGCCTAATTTGCCTTCCTCCTCAGATCTGGTTCCATTGTTTTTTCAGCATGTGGTTCGTTTGCATGGCATTCCGGAGAATATTGTGTCTGACAGAGGTTCTCAGTTTGTCTCTAGATTTTGGCGGGCCTTTTGTGCTAGGATGGGCGTTTCATCCTCAGACTAATGGCCAAACTGAGCGAACTAATCAGACCTTGGAGACCTATTTGAGATGCTTTGTGTCTGCTGATCAGGATGATTGGGTGTCTTTCTTGCCGTTGGCCGAGTTTGCCCTTAATAATCGGGCTAGTTCGGCTACTTTGGTTTCACCTTTCTTTTGTAATTTTGGTTTTCATCCTCGTTTTTCTTCTGGGCAGGTTGAGCCTTCTGATTGTCCTGGTGTTGATTCTGTGGTGGACAGGCTGCAGCAGATTTGGACTCATGTGGTGGACAATTTGACGTTGTCTCAGGAAAGGGCTCAACGTTTTGCTAACCGCCGTCGGCGTGTTGGTCCCCGGCTTCGTGTTTGGGATTTGGTTTGGTTGTCTTCTCGTCATGTTCCTATGAAGGTTTCTTCTCCTAAGTTTAAGCCTCGGTTTATTGGTCCTTATAAAATTTCTGAAATTATTAATCCAGTCTCTTTTCGTTTGGCTCTTCCAGCCTCTTTTGCCATTCATAATGTTTTCCATAGATCTTTGTTGCGGAGATATGTGGTGCCCGTTGTTCCCTCAGTTGACCCTCCTGCCCTGGTGTTGGTTGAGGGAGAGTTGGAATATGAGGTTGAGAAGATTTTGGATTCTCGTTTTTCGAGGCGGAGGCTACAGTATCTTGTCAAGTGGAAGGGTTATGGCCAGGAGGATAATTCTTGGGTTGTTGCCTCCGATGTCCATGCTTCCGATTTGGTTCATGCTTTTCACTTGGCTCGTCCTTATCGGCCTGGGGGCTCTGGTGAGGGTTCGGTGACCCCTCCTCAAGGGGGGGGTACTGTTGTGAATTCCGTTCTTGGGCTCCCTCTGGTGGTTGTAAATGGCACTTTTGTGAATTCTGCCCTTGGGCTCCCTCTGGTGGTTTTGAGTGGAACTGCCGCTCCTTGGGTTTAGCTTTAGCAGCTGCTTTCACTAATCATCTCTCCTGGCTCTGCTATTTTACCTGGCTCTAGTCTTCAGCCTATGCCACTTGTCAATGTTTTCAGGCTGGATTCACATCTCTGCTTGGATTCTCCTGACCAGTTCTGCAAAGATAAGTTCAGGCTTTGCTCATTTCAGTCCACGTGTTGTGGACTTATTGTTCTGTGCTTTCTATTTTTGTCCAGCTTGTCATTATGGATTTTTTCTGTTAGCTGGAAGCTCTGGGAAGCAGATTTACCCTCCACACCTTTAGTCAGGTGTGGAGATTTTGTAAACGCTGTGTGGATTGTTTTGTAGTTTTTATACTGACCGCACAGTATCCTTTCCTGTCCTATCTATCAAGCTAGACTGGCCTCCTATGCTAAAATCTGATTTCATCTCTGCGTATGTTATTTTCCCCTCCTCTCACTGTCAATCTTTGTGGGAGGCTATCTTTCCTCTGGGGATTTTCTCTGAGGCAAGATAGGTTTCCTGTTTCCATCTTTAGGGGAAGTTAGATCTTAGGCTGTGCCTAGGTGTCTAGGGAGCGTCAGGTACCCCCCACGGCTATTTCTAGTTGCGCTGCTAGGTTCAGGGTCTGCGGTCAGTACAGATACCACCTCCTTCAGAGCTTGTCTCATGTTGTTCCTAAACCACCAGATCATAACAGCTGTTATATTAGCCCTCATCTGTCTTCTCCCCCACCCAGATGGGTAAGAAGCCAAAGTGTATATGATAATACTAACCTGACAAACAAGGGAAGACAAACAGGTATAAAAGAAAATAACAATCATGCAAAATATACTCACTAAACAACAGAATGTTTTAGTTACAATATTTCTTCTTTCTGGATGAGTTCATTTTGGACTATTTTAATGTGGCACGATGATTTCTATGTGCACCCCAGCCTGTGAGCATTATTTTTTGGAAATGTTTAAGAACAAAAAGAGATTATCAAATATAATGTCTCTAGCTATTATTTAATCCAAAAAACATAACTTACTAACTAGTAACAAGTTCATCTGATCAGCAAATAAAATTTTAAATTAAATATAGAGGCTAGTATGAATAGTTACTTTTTTTCTCCGTTTGTGAATAACAAGTATGCTGAGAAATGCAGTCCATAAAATATGTTTACAAGTTGTAAGCTGACCTAGCCAGCTTGAGTAATTGAGTAGTTTGGCATCTACAAAGCAAATGAGATTCAAAGTGGATTATTAAGTTATACATCTAAGGTCTAAAACTCTGTGTGCGTCATATATCTTGGCTGGATGGGGGGTTGGCACTGGGAGAAATACTAATGGAGAAGGATCTTGTAGAGTAAAAACAGTAGGTAGTGCAATTTGCTTCGTCTAAGGCCAGCAGGGTAGTTTTATGTATTAAAACAGTCAAAGGAAAAGACTCAATTCCACCACTTTATAAAGCATAAGTGCAACTCTCAGATATGCAGCTGAATAATGAGCAACAGTATAAAAGTTGTATTTTGAAGTTGCATTGAAATTTGCAGCAAAGACGGCCAGCTAAATTTGTTTGGAAAGCAGAACCACAGGTTATTATGTGCACATATTAATAGTAGTCTGTACGGAATGTATTTTATACAATGTCAGTGTGTAATAACATTATGCAAAATACATATATATGTATGGAAATAAATACATACTTACTATGCATATATAAATTGCTGCAAAATATTATACTGTATCTGCTACTGTATATGAATTTTGTTTTCAAATGAAGCTCTGCACAAGGAAGACAAGAATTTGAAACACCTTTAGTTTGGGATCAAATGGTAGTAAAAAAAAAACAGGTCAATCAATATATCTGGCTGGACTTTCAAAATTCTCTATATGATTTTTAAAATTCTGGGCAAAAACTAAAATTCATCTTTAGGTTAGAATCAATTAACTTTATATCTCTCCAACAACAATAATCCAGGGATTCCCTATTGTTTCCTAAAATGCTACACCATAAGCTTGTGCTGTTTTTGACAACCAATCAGCAATGTCAAAAACTGAACCCTAATGGACACCTTAAAAATTATTGTAGTTGCTTGATTGAGTCCCAGAGTTATTCAACTGTTAATGCCAAAAACTAAACACACAGATATCAGTTGTAAAGAGCACCTATAAACTACTTGAAAACTTTATGATATAAAAGGAGACCAAAAATAAAACATTTTTGTAATATACTATATTTTTACGGAAAAAAAATTGTCAGATTTAGTGATAACAGCTTTGTCAGAGGAGCATAAAATTGTGCAGAATGTAAAATGAGTGATGACCCCCTTTTCATTCACAAAGAAGTTGCTGTTAGTTTTAAACACAAGAGAGATGCTGAAATCTTCATACAAGGGAGGTGCTATTATAATTATACATAGGGGAAGTGCTTTTATTGTTATACACAGGGGAGGTACTGTTCTGTTCTTACACAGAGAAAGTGCTGTTATCTTAATATGTCTCGCTGACATCACAAAAGCTATTTCTGTATATTTAGCTCAGAGTAAAAGTTAACACCATATAGAAAGAACACGTGTTCTATGGGACATATATATAATCACTTGGGGGCTGTAACTGGGGGCTGTCACTTGGGGCCTCCTCCTGCCTTCTCCTTCACTTTCTACAGACTTCACACAGATGGAATGAACAGCTGGTATGTGAGTTAACAAGGATGACTACTACCATACTTCATGACAGGAACAAAAGTTGATATGGATAAGTAGACAATCTATTTGCAACTATTTCACCTATTTTATGTATTGCTGAAATTATGTTATTTGATGGACAATCCAATAAATCACTACATTTTTTATGAGGCATTTGGTAAAGAGTCCTAATTAAATAAATGTGCGAAATAATCATATGGAACAATGAGGAAGTAGGAACAAAATAAAGCTGAAAACAACAACTGCAATTGTGTCACAGTTTCTTCTTAACGTGTTTACAGTCAGCTAGTTTCTTTTTTTTTTGGCTACCTTATACACAGGGACATTTCATTACACAGCTAACATTATGCTCCTGATTGGATTTAAGGTACATTTTTGCCTGATTTGTAGTATTCTAGTTTCTTTCTGACAAATTTATGATAAAAAAGTGAATTTATTTCTCCCATTATATCTCACTGAGCAGTTGACAGAATGATGAAACAGGACAAATCATGCTATCTATGAGCCAAAGGTTCCACTCTGCCATTCTGATGATGTTCACAATCAGCCCTTCCCCCTCTCTAGTTAGTATGTCCCAGATTAAGTTAATTTTGATAAAGTGAAATTTAATCATATGTCAGTGTAATACGGATTGAAACTATCCAATTTGTTAATAGCATAAAATTGAAAATAGCCACATATGTCACAACTCTGTTGTTGGGTATCCCAGGACTAGGGGCTCCTTCCCGTCCATAATGCCAGGCCTTAGCTCATCCTGTCCCCAGATTACATCTGAAGGTGGTGACGCTGGGGCCACGTACCATGCCATAGCTCCTGATTCCACCCTCAGTCTGGAGGAGTACTATTGTACCGTAATACACCACCCAGACTAACAAGGTAATACAAACAGAGATAAAGGAAAATACCAATCCTGCAAATATACTCATACAAGCAACAGAGGAATACTCTGGAGAATCTAGGATGAGGTAAAACCAAAGTATGTGTACAAGGGAAATTAGCACACACCCAAAACCTAGAAACAGTTACAGATACATCCACCAAACACCTTCTCAAATAACAACCACCAACCAACAACCTCCAGCCATGCAGCAAAATCTATCTCTGGCAATGAGTGCTTGCCAGAGCACAGATTATAAAGGATATGTAATTGGCTAACAGTGAACAGCTGAGCCTTAATGTAGGAAAGCTTCCAGGCACTCCCAACTGAGCAGATTAACCCCTGCACTGCTTAGAGAAACCTGCACCGTTTAATATGAAGGTGAAGTGCTTCTAATCAGTGTAGGAGTAGGATAAATCAGATGGTGAGGTCTTCTGGCTCATCTCTGTTGTGGTAAACCTGTGACAATATAGTATAATCTATTGTCATTTATAAGCTTTCTTTACAACCAGTAGGTCATCCTTAATTAAAAAAAGGAAATTTATCTTCAAAACGTTTTAGTAAACAGTGTAGATGCTTATACAAGTGCTTCCCACAAAATTAGAATATCATCAAAAAGTTAATTTATTTCAGTTCTTCAATACAAAAAATGAAACTCATGTTATAAAGAGTCGTTACAAACAAAGAGATCTATTTCAAGTGTGAATTTCTGATAATGGTGATGATTATGGCTTACAGCCAATGAAAACCCAAAAGTCATTATTCCGTAAATTAGAACACTTTATAGCACCAGCTTGAAAAATGACTTTGAAATCTGAAATATTGGCCTACTGAAATTCTTATATTGAATTCTGATTTAGCAATGATGATTGTCAAAAATAGGGGGGCCCCTGTTAGGAGTCGAGTTTCCTCTGCTGCACAGGGGGAATCTCGATCCGTCTCCGCTGCGGTCTCCCATTCTCCTCCAGCCGCAGTGGAGTCTGCTCAGCAGGGACGTCGCTCCCAGTGTCTTGCTCGCTCTCACTCTGTACAGAGAGTTACTGCTGCTTCTTCAGCTCTTGCCATTAAAGTCAGTGCTGGTCAGCGGCGAGCGGACTTCCCTGGGACTAAGTCCTTGTTTGCGCACACTGAGCATGCCCAGAGCAAGATCTCCCGTTGGAGATCGAGGGTCATGTGCTCTGGCTCTGCAGCGCATTCCATTGGTCCTCTTGGTAGGTCTTGGAAGGGCAAAGTTTCTGTGGCCACTTCCTGTCCTGCAATTATATAAACTGCGCATGACCGCACGGCCATGCGCTAGTGTACAATTGAATACGTGTGTTTGTTGTGAGTGCAAGTCGTTCATTAAATACCCCTACCCTATTGTATGACTGTTCGCGTATGGAGTATGGCTGCTATCTAGCGCCCGGCAAATCACTCAACGTGTCACACACGTATCAGCGTCTATTGCTGTGACCGCCAGTGCGGCGCCACGCGCCAGTAGTGCGCTTCCTGACCCACGTCTGGGTGCTTAGTGGTGCCTGCCAGCACGGCACAGTTCGCACTTCGGTGCTCTAATTATATGAGTTGCCTAACACACCCTGTTGCGGTGTTGTGTCAGCAAGTGGTCTAATCGGACTTCAATCCTAGTTGGGGTTAAGTTCGCTGACTGCTTGCTCGCCTTCTATGTGCGGTACCGCGATCCTGTGACGCAACAGGTTCGCTTCCTTCACGTTGGGTGAAGTTTAACCCACGCGAGTATACTTATGAGTACCGCCATATAGTCCGTCATTACTCAGCAGCAGGTTCCATCTCTGCACGGTGGACCCCGGGCTACGAACGCACCGTACACTATCAGTCTTATTATTTGGTGCGTTCCGCTAGCCCTAACAGACCCACACCATATTTTTTAAAATAATTTTGTAAATAATTAAAAAATACGGCATGGGAACACCTCTATTCTTGGTAACCAGCTTTGTTGAAGCAGACAACAGAGGGTTGCAGCCCCCGGCTGTGAGTTTTGCCTGGCTGGTTATCAAACATACAGGGGAACCCACGCCAGGTTTTTTTAAATTATTTATTTACAGCACAGGAGCCGGCTAATGAATACACCCATCAGCCGTTCCTGCTCTTGCTGTTATTAGCAGCAACAGCTGTTGGATCCGCTGATACCAGAGATCTGAGGTAAACTTTATACCTATGATCATAGCTGAGAGATCGCACTGTCTTTTGACAGTGTGGTAACCACGGCTCTCTGACCGTCGGTGATGATTTCACCACCAATCAGAAGCGGTGTTTACCGTGCTGATGAAGTCCGTATTTGCTTTGCGTGCTCGAATAGCAGGTGTTCGGTATGAACGCCAAACTTTACTGTTCGGGTTCACCTATATCTAATGGAGGTGCTTTTAGATGAACAAGAGATCTAAGTGGCCAGGAAGGAGGAGTTAAATATAAAACCATTTTTATCATAAAACTAGCTGAAGAGCCCGGCGTTGCCTGGGCATAGTAAATATCTGTGGTTAGTTATAGCACGTCACTTCTCTTATTTTCCCATCACGCCTCTCATTTTCCCAATCACATCTTTAATTTCCCCCCTCACATCTCTCATTTTCTCCCTCACACCTCTCATTTTCTCCCTCACTCCTCTCATTCCCGCCTAACACTTGTCAGTTCGACCTCACATCTGTCATTTTCCGATCACTACACTATTTTCCCTCACTCCTCTCATTTTGCACTCACACCTTTTCATTTTCACCTCACACCTCTCATTTTCACCTCAGTATATACATGTTTGTCATCTCCCTTATATATAGTATACACCTGTATGTCATCTCCTGTATATAGTATATACCTGTATGTCATCTCCCCTGTATATAGTATATACCTGCTGTGTGTCATCTCCCCTTTATATAGTATATACCTGTATGTCATCTCCTCCTATATATAGTATATACCTGTATGTCATCTCCTCCTATATATAGTATATACCTGTATGTCATCTCCTCCTATATATAGTATATACCTGTATGTCATCTCCTTCTATATATAGTATATACCTGTATTTCATCTCCTCCTGTATATAGTATATACCTGTGTGTCATCTCCCCTGTATATAGTATATATCTGTGTGTCATCTCCTCCTGTATATAGTATATACCTGTATGTCATCTTCTATATATAGCATATACCTGTCATAGAAAGCCTATTTATTTTTTTGCTTGATTTGGGTTCTAAAATCTACCTGAAAAAATCACTACATCAATCAGTGGGAGAAAAATATTGGCCTCAGGGCTTGTGTGCCACTCCTGACTCCTGTGTGTGCCATCTCTCTCTCAGTGGGCCATAGAAAGCCTATTTATTTTTTTGCTTGATTTGGGTTCTAAAATCTACCTGAAAAAATCACTACATCAATCGGTGGGAGAAAAATATTGGCCTCAGGGCTTGTGTGCCACTCCTGACTCCTGTGTGTGCCATCTCTCACTCAGTGGGCCATAGAAAGCCTATTTATTTTTTTGCTTGATTTGGGTTCTAAAATCTACCTGAAAATATCACTACATCAATCAGTGGGAGATAAATATTGGCCTCTGGGCTTGTGTGCCACTCCTGACTCCTGTGTGTGCCATCTCTCACTCAGTGAGGCATAGAAAGCCTTTTTTTTTTATTTGGTTTCTAAATTGTCCTTGAAAAAATCATTTTATTTTATTTAGTTTCTAAATTCTTCCTGAAAAAATCATTTTATTTTATTTTGTTTCTAAAGTCTCCCTGAAAAAAAAAAAAAAAATAAGACAGTGGGAGATTAATATTGCCCTTTCTGCTTGTGTGCCAGTCTTGACTCCTGGGTGTGCCATCTCTCTCTCTCTCTCAAATTGTGGGCCATAGAAAGCCTATTTATTTTTTTGCTTGATTTGGGTTCCAAAATCTACCTGAAAAAATCACTACATCAATCAGTTGGAGAAAAATATTGGCCTCTGGGCTTGTGTGCCACTCCTGACTCCTGTGTGTGCCATCTCTCACTCAGTGGGGCATAGAAAGCCTTTTTTTTTTTTTATTTGGTTTCTAAATTGTCCTTGAAAAAATCATTTTATTTTATTTGGTTTCTAAATTCTTGCTGAAAAATCATTTTATTTTATTTTGTTTCTAAAGTCTCCCTGAAAAAAAAATTAAATAAATAAAACAGTGGGAGATTAATATTGCCCTTTCTGCTTGTGTGCCAGTCTTGACTCCTGGGTGTGCCATGTCTCTCTCTCTCTCTCAAATTGTGGGCCATAGAAAGCCTATTTATTTTTTTGCTTGATTTGGGTTCCAAAATCTACCTGAAAAAATCACTACATCAATCAGTGGGAGAAAAATATTGGCCTCTGGGCTTGTGTGCCACTCCTGACTCCTGTGTGTCCCATCTCTCACTCAGTGGGGCATAGAAAGCCTTTTTTTTTTTTTTTTTATTTGGTTTCTAAATTGTCCTTGAAAAAATCATTTTATTTTATTTTTTTTCTAAATTCTTCCTGAAAAAATCATTTTATTTTATTTTGTTTCTAAAGTCTCCCTGAAAAAAAAAAAATAAAACAGTGGGAGATTAATATTGCCCTTTCTGCTTGTGTGCCAGTCTTGACTCCTGGGTGTGCCATCTCTCTCTCTCTCTCTCTCTCAAATTGTGGGCCATAGAAAGCCTATTTATTTTTTTGCTTGATTTGGGTTCCAAAATCTACCTGAAAAAATCACTACATCAATCAGTGGGAGATAAATATTGGCCTCTGGGCTTGTGTGCCACTTCTGACTCCTGTGTGTGCCATCTCTCACTCAGTGGGGCATAGACAGCCTTTTTTTTTTTTTATTTATTTGGTTTCTAAATTGTCCTTGAAAAAATCCTTTTATTTTATTTGGTTTCTAAATTCTTCCTGAAAAAATCATTTTATTTAATTTGGTTTCTAAATTCTTCCTGAAAAAATCATTTTATTTTATTTTGTTTCTAAAGTCTCCCTGAAAAAAATAAAAATAAAAAATAAAACAGTGGGAGATTAATATTGACATTTGTGCTTGAGTGACAGTCCTGCGTGTGTGGCATCTCTGTGATTTGGTGCCACAGAAAACAGAGTGTGTAACATTGTGCCTGATTTTCCTTGTGGTCTCACCAACCTGTAAAGGGATATTGAAATCATACTGAAGTTATAGGTCACCGTGTAAGTTGTTTGACAGCAACAAATAAAGTTACTTTGGTTAAGTTTTTAAAACAATGAGGAAGTCTGGTGCAAGAGGTCGTGGCCGTGGGCGTTCATTGTCAGCTGGTAATGATGGTAGTGGTAGTGGAGCATCAGGTGGTCGTGGGAAAAAAAATATTCCACCTAAGTCTGGAGCTGTGGAGCCAGGTTCGTCGTCTGGCTACACAAGGCCTCGAACGCTCTCTTTTCTGGGAGTAGGAAAACCGCTTTTAAAGCCGGAGCAGCAACAGCAAGTTTTGGCTTACCTTGCAGACTCAGCCTCTAGCTCTTTTGCCTCCTCTTCTGAAACTGGTAAATGTAAAAGCAGCGCGTCGCTTGTGGATGTTCACGGTCAGGGACAAGTCGCTTCCTTGTCCTCTTCAGCAAAAACAACAACAAGAGAGAAGGATGCAGCAGGCGACACAACGGGTTACTCCATGGAGCTCTTTACACATACCATCCCTGGCTTAGAAAGTGAAACACTTAACAGGCCATGCCCATTACAAGTAGATTCTGACATGGAGTGCACTGATGCACAGCCACAGCCTGACTACTATGCTGGTCCTTTGACTCAGACCACAACATTGCCCTCTCAGGGTACTGATCCACAATCAGACCCTGATGAGACTATGTTGCCCCGTCACGAACGCTATACCACCAACCGACACGGTGACACAGACAAAGTTGCACACGAGCTAGAAGAGGAGGTAATAGATGACCCAGTTGTTGACCCCGATTGGCAGCCATTGGGGGAACAGGGTGCAGGCGGCAGTAGTTCAGAAGCGGAGGTGGAGGAGGGGCCGCAGCAGGCATCAACATCGCAACAGGTTCCATCTGCCGGGCCCGTATCTGGCCCAAAACGCGTGTCAAAGCCAAAACCTGTTGGAGGACAGCGTGGCCATCCGGTTAAAGCTCAGTCTGCAATCCCTGAAAAGGGATCTGATGCTAGGAAGAGTGCAGTCTGGCATTTTTTTAAACAACATCCAATTGATCAGCGCAAAGTCATCTGTCAAAAATGTTCAACTAGCTTAAGCAGAGGTCAGAATCTGAAAAGTCTAAATACAAGTTGCATGCATAGACATTTAACCACCATGCATTTTCAAGCCTGGACTAACTACCAAACGTCCCTTAAGGTTGTAGCACCCTCGGCCAATGAAGCTAGTCAGCAATGCAACATCCCTTCCGTCACTGTAAGGCCACCATTTTCCGCACCACCGGCAGTATCTGTGCAGGTTTCTTTGCCAGCCAAAAGCAGTCAGGGTCAGGGAATCACCAGTTTTGTAGTAGGAAATATTGCATCTAGGGCACCGGTGGAAATAATACCGTCTCCAACCGTCTCTCAGTCTGCCATGTCCACCTGCACACCCGCAAGTTCCACGATCTCCAGCTCTCCAGTCCAGCTCACCCTACATGAGACTCTGGTTAGAAAAAGGAAGTACTTATCCTCGCATCCACGTACACAGGGTTTTAACGCCCACATAGCTAGACTAATCTCTTTAGAGATGATGCCCTACCGGTTAGTTGAAAGTGAAGCTTTCAAAGCCCTGATGGAGTACGCTGAACCACGCTACGAGCTACCCAGTCGACACTTTTTTTCCAGAAAAGCCATCCCAGCCCTGCACCAGCATGTTAAACAGCGCATCGTCCATGCACTCAGGCAATCTGTGAGTACAAAGGTGCACCTGACTACAGATGCATGGACCAGTAGGCATGGCCAGGGACGTTACGTGTCCATCACGGCACACTGGGTGAATGTGGTGGATGCAGGGTCCACAGGGGACATCAATTTCGGGACAGTTGTGCCTAGCCCACGGTCTAGGAAACAGTTGGCTGTAGGCGTTCGCACCCCCTCCTCCTCCTCCTCGTCCTCCTGCAGAAGCGACAGCTCTTCCACAGACCGCAGTCGGCCAACCACTCCATCGGCAGCTGACACTGTTGCACACCAGTTGTCCCATTATGGGCCAGCTACTGGCAAGCGTCAGCAGGCTGTATTGGCTATGAAGTGTTTGGGCGACAACAGACACACCGCAGAAGTTCTGTCCGAGTTCTTGCAACAAGAAACGCAGTCGTGGCTGGGCACAGTAGATCTTGAGGCAGGCAAGGTAGTGAGTGATAACGGAAGGAATTTCATGGCTGCCATCTCCCTTTCCCAACTGAAACACATTCCTTGCCTGGCTCACACCTTAAACCTGGTGGTGCAGTGCTTATTGAAAACTTATCCTGGGTTCTCCGACCTGCTCCTCAAAGTGCGTGGACTTTGCTCACATATCCGACGTTCGCCTGTACACTCCAGCCGTATGCAGACCTATCAGCGTTCTTTGAACCTTCCCCAGCATCGCCTAATCATAGACGTTGCAACAAGGTGGAACTCAACACTGCACATGCTTCAGAGACTGTGTGAACAGAGGCGGGCTGTTATGTTTTTGTGGGAGGATACACATACACGGGCAGGCAGCAGGATGGCAGACATGGAGTTGTCAGGTGTGCAGTGGTCGAAGATACAAGACATGTGTCAAGTCCTTCAGTGTTTTGAGGAATGCACACGGCTGGTTAGTGCAGACAACGCCATAATAAGCATGAGCATCCCCCTAATGTGTCTGCTGATGCAAAGTTTGACGCACATAAAGGATCAGGCATCTGCACCAGAGGAAGAGGAAAGCCTTGATGACAGTCAGCCATTGTCTGGTCAGGGCAGTGTACAGGACGAGGTAGCGGGCGAAGAGGAGGTGTAGGACGAGGAGGATGATGGGGATGAGTATTTTTTTAATGAGGAAGCTTTCCCGGGGGCACTGGAAATTGGTGGCGTGGCAAGGCCGGGTTCTGGTTTTTTGAGGGACACAAGTGATGTAGATTTGCCTGAAACTGCCCCTCAACCAATCACAACCGCAGATTTGACAACTGGAACTTTGGCCCACATGGCGGATTATGCCTTACGTATCCTCAAAAGGGACACACGCATTACTAAAATGATGAACGATGATGATTACTGGTTGGCCTGCCTCCTTGATCCTCGCTATAAAGGCAAATTGCAAAATATTATGCCACATGAGAACTTGGAACTAATATTAGCAACCAAACAATCAACTCTTGTTGACCGTTTGCTTCAGGCATTCCCAGCACACAGCGCCCGTGATCGTTCTCACACGAGCTCCAGGGGGCAGCAGACCAGGAGTGTTAGGGGTGCACACATCAGAAGCGGCGTTGGACAGAGGGGTTTTCTGACCAGGTTGTGGAGTGATTTTCCTATGACCGCAGACAGGACAGGTACTGCTGCATCAATTGAAAGTGACAGGAGACAACATTTGTCCAGTATGGTTACTAACTATTTTTCATCCCTTATCGATGTTCTCCCTCAACCATCATTCCCATTTGATTACTGGGCATCAAAATTAGACACCTGGCCAGAATTGGCAGAATATGCATTGCAGCAGCTTGCTTGCCCGGCAGCTGGTGTCCTATCAGAAAGAGTATTCAGTGCTGCAGGTTCAATATTAACCAAAAAAAGGACTCGTCTGGCTACCCAAAATGTTGATGATCTAACATTCATTAAAATGAACCACAACTGGATTTCGAATTCTTTTGCCCCACCTTGCCCGGCAGACACCTAGCTTTCTACGAAAAGCTCTTGCCTGTGGACTACTGTGAATTTCTTTTCAAATGTCTAATTTGCTGCAGCTGATTGTCCAGCATACGACATGTTTACACCTCCCTAAATGGCCAAACTCCCCACACGGGGCCGTGGTATCGCGACTTGGCGCAAGCACCCGTGAGAGTGCTGTTTGTCTGAAGAGGTGGGTGTGCCCGCTTTTGGTCGACGGCACTGCCACTGGGTCCCTCATAGTACAATAAAGTGTCTCTGGCGGTGGTGGTGCGCACCCAACGTCAGACACACTGTTGTAACATGAGGGGCCCTGGGCCTGTACTGCCGTCCACAAGAGAGTTCACCCACCCCCAGGTCAAACATTGCTCTGCCACTTCCACAATTATCTCTCACACTTCCACCAATGTTTAGACTATGCGCTGACATCCTTCCATTCCTGCCACTGACAATACCATTGTGTTGACATGTATAATGGTACTTAACATAGTCAGGGGCAGTGTCCTCTATTTACCCAAGTAAAAACTTTGCGCCAAATTAGTAGGTCAGAAACAACGCAGAGGATCCCACCCCTGTACCTAAAGATTGCACCCTTTAGTGTTTTCGCTGGATTTTAATGTGAGACATTCACATTTATGTATTGTTTTGGACTACTAACTGGCAGACACTCATTACAATCATCCTCCGCTGACCACACCACTGCTGCCCGTGTACCCCTGGAACCAATGTAAAATTGCCTACAGCCATCTGTTATTATGTTAGGCTTTCGATGCCTGTCTGCGGTCACTCCTTCCACTAGGCCTCCACTGACCAGGCCACTGCTGCCCGTGTTCCCCTGGAACCAATTTAAAATTGCCTACAGCCATATGTTATTATGTTAGGACTTTGATGCCTGTCTGCGGGCACTCCTTCCACTAGGCCTCCACTGACCACACCACTGCTGCCGATGTACCCCTGGAACCAATTATAAAGTGCCTACAGCCCAATTTTTTTATGTTAGGCCTTCGAAGCCTGTCTGCGGTCCCTCCTTCCACTAGGCCTCCACTGACCTGTCTACTGCTGCCCGTGTACCCCTGGAACCAATTATAAAGTGCCTACAGCCCAATTTTTTTATGTTAGGCCTTCGAAGCCTGTCTGTGGTCTGTTCTTTCTACTACTACTACACTGACCAGGCCACTGCTGCCCGTGTTCCCCTGGAACCAATGTAAAATTGCCTATAGCCATCTGTTATTATGTTAGGCCTTCGAAGCCTGTCTGCGGTCACTCCTTCCACTAGGCCTCCACTGACCAGACCACTGCTGCCCGTGTTCCCCTGGAACCAATTTTAAATTGCCTACAGCCAGCCCAATTTTTTTATGTTAGGCCTTCGAAGCCTCTCTGCCGTCCGTTCTTTCTACTACTACTACACTGACCAGGCCACTGCTGCCCGTGTTCCCCTGGAACCAATTTAAAATTGCCTACAGCCATCTGTTATTATGTTAGGCCTTCGATGCCTGTCTGCGGTCACTCCTTCCACTAGGCCTCCACTGACCACACCACTGCTGCCCGTGTACCCCTGGAACCAATGTAAAATTGCCTACAGCCATCTGTTATTATGTTAGGCCTTCGATGCCTGTCTGCGGTCACTCCTTCCACTAGGCCTCCACTGACCACACCACTGCTGCCCGTGTACCCCTGGAACCAATGTAAAATTGCCTACAGCCATCTGTTATTATGTTAGGCCTTCGAAGCCTGTCTGCGGTCACTCCTTCCACTAGGCCTCCACTGACCAGACCACTGCTGCCCGTGTTCCCCTGGAACCAATTTTAAATTGCCTACAGCCAGCCCAATTTTTTTATGTTAGCCCTTCGAAGCCTGTCTGCGGTCCGTACTTTCTACTACTACTACACTGACCAGGCCACTGCTGCCCGTGTTCCCCTGGAACCAATTTAAAATTGCCTACAGCCATCTGTTATTATGTTAGGCCTTCGATGCCTGTCTGCGGTCACTCCTTCCACTAGGCCTCCACTGACCACACCACTGCTGCCCGTGTACCCCTGGAACCAATGTAATATTGCCTACAGCCATCTGTTATTATGTTAGGCCTTCGATGCCTGTCTGCGGTCACTCCTTCCACTAGGCCTCCACTGACCACACCACTGCTGCCCGTGTACCCCTGGAACAATGTAAAATTGCCTACAGCCATCTGTTATTATGTTAGGCCTTCGAACCCTGTCTGCGGTCACTCCTTCCACTAGGCCTCCACTGACCAGACCACTGCTGCCCTTGTTCCCCTGGAACCAATTTTAAATTGCCTACAGCCAGCCCAATTTTTTTATGTTAGGCCTTCGAAACCTGTCTGCGGTCCGTTCTTTCTACTACTACTACACTGACCAGGCCACTGCTGCCCGTGTTCCCCTGGAACCAATGTAAAATTGCCTACAGCCATCTGTTATTATGTTAGGCCTTCGATGCCTGTCTGCGGTCACTCCTTCCACTAGGCCTCCACTGACCAGGCCACTGCTGCCCGTGTTCCCCTGGATCCAATTTAAAATTGCCTACAGCCATCTGTTATTTTGTTAGGCCTTCGATGTCTGTCTGCGGGCACTCCTTCCACTAGGCCTCCACTGACCACACCACTGCTGCCCGTGTACCCCTGGAACCAATGTAAAATTGCCTACAGCCATCTGTTATTATGTTAGGCCTTCGATGCCTGTCTGCGGGCACTCCTTCCACTAGGCCTCCACTGACCACACCACTGCTGCCCGTGTACCCCTGGAACCAATTATAAAGTGCCTACAGCCCAATTTTTTTATGTTAGGCCTTCGAAGCCTGTCTGCGGTCCCTCCTTCCACTAGGCCTCCACTGACCTGTCTACTGCTGCCCGTGTACCCCTGGAACCAATTATAAAGTGCCTACAGCCCAATTTTTTTATGTTAGACCTTCGAAGCCTGTCTGCGGTCCTTCCATCCAATAGTTCTCCACTGACCAGACCAATGCTGGCCGTGTACCCCTGGAACCCAGCTGAAAGTGCATGGAGCCTCCTTTTTTTCTTTGTTTTATATTTAGAAAGCCCAGATGAACTACACTGTACCACGGTTCAAGCTACCCAGTCGACATTTCTTTTGCGAGAAAAGCCATCCCAGCCCTCCACCGGCATGAAAAAGTCTGCATTGTCATAGCACTCAGGCAATCAAACAGTTGAAAGGTGCACCTGACAAGAGACGCATGGACCAGTAGGCATGTCCACAAAAAATTACGTGTCCATTACGGCGCACTGGGTTAATGTGTTGGATGCATGGTCCACAGGGGACAGCCTACAAAGACTGTCTGCAGTCCCTAATTCAAATTTTCCTCCGCTGACCACACCACTGCTGCCCGTGTATTCCTGGAACCATTTTTAAAGTGCCTACAGCCTAATTTTGTTATGTTAGGCCTACTACGCCTGTCTGCGGTCCCTCCTTCCAATACTTGTCCACTGACCACACCACCGCTGCCCGTGGACCCCTGGAACCAATTTTTAATTGCATAGAGCATCATTTTTTTAATAGTAGGCGTACAAAGTCTGTGTGCGGTCCACTATTGAAATTGTCCTCCACTGCCCAGAGCAATGCTGCCTGTGTACCCCTGTAACTTTTTTAAGCTGCAGTGAGCCACATTTTTGGTTTAAGGCCTACTACCTGTGTCTGTCTGCGCCACTCAATTCAGCTGTGTTCCTTTGAAAAAAGCAGAGCGTCAATAGTCTTGTTTTCAGCCTCTAGGAATTTTAAAAGTGCTTTGGGGGTACAACTTTGGTAGGGCCTACTAACGGTGTCTGCCGCCCCAAGGTGTGCCCCAGGTTTCGTCCACATTGCTTCGGTCTTCCGACTCTCGTTTAGTAGTTGTAGAAAACTACACTGCATTAGGCCTACAAATTGGGTATGGGGTGTAGAGAGATGGTGTGTTACACTAAAAGGTGTTCCCCAGGTTTCGTCCACATTGCTTCGGTCTTCCGACTCTCGTTTAGTAGTTGTAGAAAACTACACTGCATTAGGCCTACAAATTGGGTATGGGGTGTAGAGAGATGGTGTGTTCCACTCCAAGGTGTTCCCCAGGTTTCCTCTCCATTGCTTCGATCTTCATGCTCTCGTTTAGTAGTTGTTGGAAACTACGCTGCATTAGGCCTACAAATTGGGTATGGGGTGTAGAGAGATGGTGTGTTACACTAAAAGGTGTTCCCCAGGTTTCGTCCACATTGCTTCGGTCTTCCGACTCTCGTTTAGTAGTTGTAGAAAACTACACTGCATTAGGCCTACAAATTGGGTATGGGGTGTAGAGAGATGGTGTGTTCCACTCCAAGGTGTTCCCCAGGTTTCCTCTCCATTGCTTCGATCTTCATGCTCTCGTTTAGTAGTTGTTGGAAACTACGCTGCATTAGGCCTACAAATTGGGTATGGGGAGTAGAGAGATGGTGTGTTACACTCCAAGGTGTTCCCCAGGTTTCCTCTCCATTGCTTCGATCTTCTGGCTCTCGTTTAGTAGTTGTTGGAAACTACACTGCATTAGGCCTACAAATTGGGTATGGGGTGTAGAGAGACGGTGTGTTCCACTCCAAGGTATTCCCCAGGTTTCCTCGCCATTGCTTCGGTCTTCCGACTCTTGTTTAGTAGTTGTTGCAAACTACACTGCATTAGGCCTACAAAATGGGTATGGGGTGTAGAGAGAAGGTGTGTTACACTAAAAGGTGTTCCCCAGGTTTCGTCCACATTGCTTCGGTCTTCCGACTCTCGTTTAGTAGTTGTAGAAAACTACACTGCATTAGGCCTACAAATTGGGTATGGGGTGTAGAGAGATGGTGTGTTCCACTCCAAGGTGTTCCCCAGGTTTCCTCTCCATTGCTTCGATCTTCATGCTCTCGTTTAGTAGTTGTTGGAAACTACGCTGCATTAGGCCTACAAATTGGGTATGGGGTGTAGAGAGATGGTGTGTTACACTCCAAGGTGTTCCCCAGGTTTCCTCTCCATTGCTTCGATCTTCTGGCTCTCGTTTAGTAGTTGTTGGAAACTACACTGCATTAGGCCTACAAATTGGGTATGGGGTGTAGAGACGGTGTGTTCCACTCCAAGGTGTTCTCCAGGTTGCCTTTCCTGAGCTTCTATCTTCAGGCTCTTGTTAAATAGTGGTTAAATGGAACAACTGCATTTGGCGTACTAGTTGGTTTGGGGCCTACTAACAGTGTCTGCCGCTCCTTGCTGTTCTCCTGGTTTCCTGTCCTGAAATTCCATTTTCAGGCTCTCGTTAAGTAGTTGTTAATGTTAGACTGCATTTGGCCTACTAGTTGGGTTGGGGCCTACTATCGGTGTCTGCCACTCCTTGCTGTTCTCCTCCACTGAACAAAGCTGTGCCGCCTGTTTACTACGGTTGCCAATTTTGAACTGCATTTCGACTACTTACTGATTTGGGCCTACTCTCTGTGTCAGCCTCTCATTCCAGTTGTCCTCCACTGCAATGCCCCCTGGTTAGTCCTGTGTTACCAATTTTGAACTGCATTTAGCCCACTTTATTCTTTGGGCCTATATCTGTGTTTCCTCCTCATCCTGCCCATTGCCCAGCCAGTGATAGATGAGTCTGCTGGTACATTGACCCATAACACAAAATTCCCCGTGCACGCTACACAGCAAGATTGTGACCCTGCTGAAAGTCAGGTTCCTCTTCCCGCATACCATACCACCTTACACGGGGACAAAGAGGAAGGTGCAGATGAAAGTGCAGGTTCCTTCATCAGGTGGGGGGAGGAATACTAGTTGGCGACGTCACTGGCACAGGGCCTCTCATAGTACGCAAAAGTGTTGCTGCCGGTGGGAGGCGCCCCCGCCGTGCAAACACACCGCTGTACTTTGAGGGGCCCTGTGCCAGTGCCAATGCCAACGAGTGGGCCCCCCATGCTTGCTCAGGATCTCAGCACTTGCAAAGTTGAAATACTAACCTCTCCCTGCTCCACTGCCGTGACGTGTTCCAGATTTCCTGGGCCCACTAATTACTTCAACCAGCCCTACCCCCCACAACTTTAGCCAAATGACCCCCAATTTCAAATGCCTTCCAATTATTATAAGGTAAATTATGATTGACAAGCTTCTGTAACAAGAATGGATGTTTTTGCCATTAAAATGGGCAGTGTTGGTGTTTTCCTGGCCTCCACTCACTGCCGACTATGCTCCCCCATTGACTTGCATCGGGTTTCGTGTTTCGGGCGATACCCGACTTTTCGCGATAATCGGCTGATTCCACTCGACTCGACTTCTAAGATAGTCGGGTTTCGCGAAACACGGCTCGACTCTAAAAAGGTCAAGGTCGCTCAACCCTAGTTAGAAGCACTTCACCTTAATATTAATATCAGTTGAGAGATCTTGGAAGCTTTCCTGCATTAATTCTCTCAGCTGTGCACTGTTAGCCACGCCCATCTCCTTTATAAGCTGGGCCCTGGCCAGCTCTCATTGTCAGAGAAAGCTTATGCTGCATGCATGAAGGTTGTTGGTTATTATTGGAAAAGGTGTTTGGTGGATTTATCTGTGCCTGCTGCTGCTTTGAGTGTGTGATAATTCCAGTTCTTCTCATACTTTGATTTAACATCATCCTCCAGTCCGTGTTGCATTCCTCTGTTATATGTGTGAATATATTTGTATGTTTGGTATTTTTCATTAACCCTGTTTTTATTACTTTGTTAGGCTGACTGGTGTATTACGGTACACTACTATTCCCCTATTCCCTGGTTGTGGAAAGGAAAAAGACTGAGGGCAGATTCAGGAGCTAAGGCAAGGAACATGGCCCCGGCGTCCTCACCATCAGAAGTAATTTAGGTAGGAGGGTGAGCTAGGGTGCCCCTAACATTAGGAACATTGAGGAAGCCTTTGGTCCAGGGACACCAGACAACAGAGTTGTGACATAAACATACAAATATATATGTTTTCCGACTGGTGTTTTTGCATTAACCTATCACCTGCTATTCTATAATTATACATCATCTGTTCCACTATCTTTTCATTAAAAACTCCATTTCATGTGTGGCTCACGCAGATAACCACGTTTCCACACTACTAACAGGAAAAATATATATCTTTCTTCCGTGTTATCCAGTAGATAGAAAAATATTAAAATTTGAGGATCACTGAGGACTCTACTGACAGACACACAGAGACAGGTTCGATTCTATTTACATTTTTTTTTCACATTATTCTGTTACTAGGCAATATTGCTAATATTTTTCTTGCATTATTATTATTTATTGTTATAGCACCATTTATTCCATGGCGCTATATGTGTGAGAAGGAGTATATGTGACGCCCAGGAGACCGGGATACCCAGCACCGGACCAATGGAGTCTGTCTCTTGAGGGGGATGTCACGGGTGGCTTGACCTGGTGCTGTGGCCTCAGGCAATGCACAGTGTAAGGGGTATCATGAGGGGACAGGCACTTACTTGATCAGCAGCAGGTTCTCCCAGCGGTGACGATCTCGATCCTGGATAGATGGCTATTGTCCAAATGAAAGACTGAGGCACTGAAACGTTTAACCAGTTTACTTTAACATAAAAGGATTTACAACCAGTCCTGTCACCGGAGTCTGTATGGGAACTCTGAGTTACTTTGACCCTGCCGGGGTCTTCGCCTCTTATTGTGCGCAATTTCTGTGTGGCCCTGCTGCTGTATGTGAACTGGCTGCCGGCCCAATCTGTCACCTCCGGGTCCTGGTTCGACGGGCAACCCGAGTCCTTTTATCGGTTTACCCCCTCTGGGAGTACCGCTGAACTCTGTGTCTGTTGCTGCATCCGACCCTAGTGAAGCTGATATCACCTCACGTTTTTCCGGTTGCTGTATTATATATAATGAATACAGCCACGGATCCGGTATCCGTCTTTGCGCCTGTTCTGGGTAGTGATTAATGCTACCCGGTTCTCACAATGTCCTTTTTCTCTATCCCTCTTCTCCTCAGGCCGGTGATTTAGGCCTGGTAACAGTCACAGGGCTGTTAGAGATTCAACTGTATGACCTCTCACTATCAGCTCCTTGGCCCAACTGCCATTTCTTCTCTCAGACCAGAATGGATCAAGGGGAGTCTCTGGAGCTCCCCCTTCTGGCCGGAGGTGGTAGTGCAGTCTTGCTATTTTAGTATTTGTACTTACTGTCAGTAACTATTTTTGTGGCAAATACCCCTAGGCGTGCCACATTCCCCCTTAGTTAAGAACAGTACTCTGGGACTGTGGGACAATAGCATTTTGAAATAACAATTAATATGTACAGAGTCTTAAAAATGAAAAGTTACAAAAACCACTCAAGGAAACAAAAATAGAGTTCTGTAAAAAGTCACTTCAAATAGCGTCCATTAATACAGTTCTATCCTTGAAGGTATTAGGAACGGCACTGTACTTAGTGTCCAGGAATTTAGTTCCATTTTTCCAACGGAGTTATCAATATAAAGTCTAAAGAAAGTTCAAAAAGAGCAAAAAGCAAAGTTCAAAAAGCAGTCTTTCCGGAGCTTTGATTTAGTGCCTCCGGGCTGATAAAAAGTTCAAGAATATGCAATAAGTTCATACAGACAAGTCTCTGTAGGCACTGGGCTTAAACGTTGCAGACTGATAGCAATGACTATACTACATTTTCTGTTTAACTATATACGGCATAACATATATACAATTCACATTATGAGCTTTATAGTTGGTAATCTGCATACCTGGCCGGTAATTGACCCTGGGTACTACGCTGTGATCTACGTAATAGCGGTGTCTCTTCATGTGGTGTACTACTGTCTACTGCGGATGTAGTATCTGCCCGCTCTGCTAAAGATAATTCCACGACTATGGAGTTGGCAAGTCCACCGTGAATGGGATTACTCTGACCAGGAATCTGTTCTTCCTGGCCTGGAACCTCCTGTAGTACGGGGTCAGCCTCTTCCTGTCTTGGGACTTCTGGTATTGGGTTCGGTGTTGGGTAAAAGGCCACCATGGGAACCACTACTGCACCATGGTATGTTAGTAGGGTTTTGGGAAAGTCTCCTATACAGGTGTGATACACTTCCTCTTCTTTTTCCTTTACTGGTTGAACCTGTATGGGTTGAATAACTTCTGGTTCTGGCTGGACAACGTCTGGCTCTTTCAATGCTTCCGGACATAATTTAAGATTGTCTCTTGACACTAGTACAGATGTTAAGCCTCCGTTTTTGCTAATGAGACACATTTTAGGATTATCCACTCTTGTTGGTAAAACTGTGTAGGGTACGGCTTCCCACTGATTGTCCAGTTTATTGGTTCGACGATTTCTCTTGAGCACTTGGTCACCCGGTCTTAATGGGGTCGCTAGAGCATTCTGGTTGAAAGTTCGCTCTTGTCTTTCTCTAGTTTGCTGAAG
This sequence comes from Ranitomeya imitator, assembly GCF_032444005.1. Taxonomy (NCBI): domain Eukaryota; kingdom Metazoa; phylum Chordata; class Amphibia; order Anura; family Dendrobatidae; genus Ranitomeya; species Ranitomeya imitator. The sequence continues at coordinate 144,089,771 of NC_091284.1, read as the reverse complement.
GCTTCTTTCCACACTCTCTTGCACTTGGCGATACTGCTTTTGCCGTATGATATCCCAATTGGAGTCTTGAACTTCTGCGTCTGGTTTCAGAATTCCCATTTCTAGATCGATTGGTAATTGGCCGGGTCTTGCACGCATAAGGTAAGCTGGGGTGCAGTTGGTGGAGCTCACCGGGACATGATTATACAGATCCACCAAGTCAGGCAATTTCTCTGGCCATTGATTCCTTTCTGTCTCAGGTAAAGTCTTTAGTAGGTCTATTACAATATGGTTCATCTTCTCGCATAAGCCGTTTGTTTGTGGATGATAGGCCGTCGTCCGGATCTTTTTGCAACCATACATATTACAGAATTCTCTGAAGATCTCTGATTCAAAGGCTGTACCTTGGTCGGTGAGAACCTGTTCCGGATATCCATGGGGTCTACAAAAGTACGTTTGGAACGCTTTGGCTGCTGTTTTTGCTGTCAGATCTTTTACGGGTACTACTACCAAGAAACGTGAATAATGGTCCACGATGGTCAAGGCATAGACATAGCCGGACCGGCTTGGTGTCAACTTCACGTGGTCCATGGCTACAAGTTCAAGTGGTTGTTTGGTGATTATGGGCTGCAGTGGTGCTCTTTGGTTCTTTTGATCGTTTCTTCTGAGGTTGCACGGGCCACAATTTCTGCACCACTGTTAGATTGATTTTCTCATCCCGACCCAATAAAATCTTTCTCTTAGAAGTACTTCTAACTTTTTCCAACCGAAGTGACCAGCACCATTGTGGTAAGCTTCGAGGACCATCTTCACATCTTGTTTAGGCACAATAATCTGCCAAACCAATTCATGTGTTTTCGGATTGGTGTATCTTCTACAGAGCTTCCCTTGATACAGGAACATTTTGCCTCTCTCTTTCCAGAGTTGATGCGTCTCTTCTGGGGCATCCTCATAGGGATATGCACTTTGCTCAGTCAACAGTTCCTTCACCAACTTCACAGCCGGATTGCTGTCTTGGGTGTCAGCCCATCTATGGTGTGCTAACGGATTAAAATTCACCTCTTGTTGTTTCTGATAGGTAGTTGACTGATGATGTTTTGCCTTGGGACGATGGAAGGCTGGTAGTTCAATTTCTTCAAGCTCCCCCGTTTCCTCTTCTACATCTCTCAAGTGTGGGATCCGGGATAGGGCATCGGCATTTCCATTCTTGCGACCTGCTCGATACTTGATTATGAAGTTGTAATTAGATAACCGGGCTATCCATCGCTGTTCTAACGCACCTAATTTGGCTGTGTCCAGGTGGGTCAACGGATTGTTGTCAGTATAGACAATAAATTCTGCAGCGGCCAGATAGTGTTTGAAACGCTCCGTCACAGCCCAAACTACTGCCAGTAGTTCCAATTTGAAGGAGCTGTAATTTTCTGAATTTCTTTCAGTAGGCCGGAGCTTTCTACTTGCAAAGGCGATGACTTTCTCCCGACCTTCTTGCTTTTGTGACAGCACCGCTCCTAGTCCCACATTACTGGCATCGGTGTAGAGGATGAAAGGTTTATGGTAATCTGGGTATGCCAGAACCTCTTCTCCGGTTAGTGCCTTCTTTAGTTGTTCAAAGGAGTCTTCCCTTTCGTCGTTCCACTGAAAAGGAGGGTTTCGGTTTGAAGGTTTCTTCGTCTGCCCTACCAAGGTGTCTTGCAAGGGTGCTGCCAACTTGGTAAATCCTTTTATAAATCTGCGATAGTAACCCACCAATCCCAGGAATTGTCTCACTTCTTTTGCGCTGGTAGGTCTTGGACAATCCCTTATGGCGCTTATTTTCTCGGGATCTGGTGCTACTCCCTCCGAACTCACGATGTGTCCCAGGTACTGTACCTTTGGCTTGAGAAGGTGACATTTGGATGGCTTGACTTTCATGCCATACCTGGATAAGGCTTCGAACACTTCTGCCAGGTCTATTAAGTGTTGTTCGTAAGTCTTTGAGTAGACGATCACATCATCTAGGTACAGGAGGACGGTCTCGAAGTTCTTGTGTCCGAGGCAGCATTCCATCAGCCGCTGGAAGGTACCGGATGCGTTGCAGAGTCCGAACGGCATGCGATTAAATTCACATAGACCCATTGGTGTGGTGAATGCCGTCTTTTCCTTATCTCTCTCAGCCACAGGGACTTGCCAATACCCGCTTGTTAAGTCTAAGGTGGAAAAATAATTAGCAGATTTCAAAGCAGTTAAGGACTCTTCTATCCTAGGCAAGGGGTAGGCGTCTTTATGGGTGATGTTATTAATCTTCCGGTAGTCTACGCACATTCTCATGGTTCCGTCCTTTTTTTTGACAATCACTAGAGGGGCCGCCCAGGGGCTACAGCTGTCTCTTATTACCCCGGCCTGTTTCATTTCCCTCAGCATATCTTTTGCACATTGATAGTGAGCGGGCGGTATGGGTCTATATCTTTCTTTTATTGGGGGACGGTCACCTGTGGGGATTGTGTGTTCTACCCCTTCTATCCGTCCGAAGTCCAATGGGTGTTTACTGAAGACTTGTTCATATTCCGTCACTAGCCTATACACCCCTTGTTTTTGATGGGTAGGTGTTGAATTTATGCCCACGTGTAGCTGTTGGCACCAATCCTCCATTTCTCCATCTGAGCCATTGCCTTCCAACTGACAGGTTGGTTCTAAGGGCTCAATGGTTGTGATGGCATTGTTGTCAACAGTATATAGCTTTGCCATTGTAGCATACCTTGGCAAAGTGACCTCTTCCTCTCCACAGTTCAAAAGTCGTACCGGCACTCGTCCCCGGTGTACCTCGACTATCCCTCGTGCTGTGAGTATAGTGGGCCTGCTGTCGGTGTACACTGGTTCTATTAAGGCTTGATAATCTCGTCCCTTAGTACCAATGGCTGCTCTACACCATACCAGCATTTCTGTTTTTGGTGGGATTACAATAGACGTTGGATCACTTACCCTCACACTGCCGATTTCTCCACCTGCAACTTCTACCTGTTGCCTTAACATCAATACTTTTATTTCCCTCCGGAGAACTCTCTGCTGGCAGGATTGGGCAGTTTCAGCAATTTGCTGTAAGACAGAAATGACTTCGGAAAAGCAGTTCTCTAACACATTCATTCCTATCAATACAGTTGGTTCACAGTTCCGCCGGTCAACATCAACAACAATTATACCCTGTTTCTTCAGTTCTACTTTACCAATCTTTATGGTCATCTCCCTGAATCCTAGTTTCGGTACCAACTTACCATTACTGGCCCATATATCTAGTTCAACATCAGAGGGCCCTTTATCAATATCTGCATCAGCCCAGTACCTCTTATAAAGGATATACGGTATAGATGAAATCTGGGAACCTGTGTCCAGCAAAGCGTTGAGGGGAATTCCGTCCAGCACGATAGGGATAATGGGTCGTCCTCCGATGTACCTGTCGTGCCAGGGTGTTGGGCCTTGAAAGTTCATTCCTGCGAAGCGGCCCGCATTCCCAGGGGATTCCCGTTTAAATCACAATCTCGTGCAAAGTGGCCCGGCTGCTGGCAACGGCGGCAAATGGGCTGTCCATCCGGTTGGTAGCGGTCGCGGGGTTGTCCTCTCCATGTCGGGTATCTCCGGGGTCTCATCCATGGAACATCCTCTCTACAGTTTGCCAACTCCATCTTGTGTCCTCTCATCTCCTGCATGGTTTTAGCCATTGAAGCAACAACATCAGCTAAAGAGTCAAGCTTTTGTTGAAGAGCCTCATTAGTACTGGGCCCCAGGGGCTTAGCAATGGCCCCAGACATAGCTGATGTCACTGGCACTCCCTGTTGTTGAGGTGCCTCTGCCATGGGTTGCGCAGGATCCTGATCCCGAGGTGCCTCTGCCAGCTGGAGACGTATAGCGCTCTCCTTTACTTGGGCAAATGTCAATTCAGGGTTCTTAAAAACAAGCATGCTCACATGCCCCCGGTGAGAAGGGGTGTAGAGTCCCTCAATAAATTGATCTCTTAGCAGTTTATCCGCTCCGGTGTTAAAAATGGGTTCAGCCAGTGTAAGTGATTTAAGGGCTTCCTGCAGGTTTAAGGCAAAGTCTCTCACGCCCTCATTAGCTTTTTGTTTGCAACTAAAGAATCGTATTTCAGCTTTGCTGCTGGCCGTGGTTTCAAATGTAGCTTTTAATCCAGCAAATATGCATTCAACAGTGCCTTTTAGATCAGCTGCCCATGCTGTGACTTCTCGCTTAGCATGGCCACTTAACTGCATCATCAGGAGACTAACATGCTGAACTTCACCCACAGGGAACATGTCAAAATGGGCCAGCATCTTTTCTCTGAAATCGTCAAGGGTATTAGGCTCACCTTCATACATTGGAAGCCATGGGCCACCCGGGGTATATGGCATCAGCACCGGCATGATGGGCGCCACTCCTTGCACCGCTGCGCTGCCGGACTCTCTATTGACACTCTGTCTTTCAGCTGCATTAGCGTTGCTGAGTGCTGCGGCGTCTCCGTGCTGCGACATACTGTGCCCCCTTAGTTAATCCGGACCCTTCCGGTCCTCCGCTTCCGTCGGGATAGTGTAGATTCGTTCCGCTGTGCAGCAGGATCGATTTTCCCCTTGCTCTGATGTCAGAGCGCTCAGCTTGGTGCCGCCCACAATGACACGCCCCCTGCTGCTCCCACCCACCGCGCTCTGTAATGGCGGATTCTGAAGTTTTTCAGTTAGACTGGGGCTCAGGTGATGGCGTAGCTCAATTAACAGTCTCGTGCCTAACGGTTATGAAGTGATTACCTCAGGGGATGGCGGCCATCTTTACTCCATTATAACCAATGGGGAAAAGTCACTTTCAATAGTTTTCAATGGGGAATGGATTTTTCTTTAATAAAGTCAATTTTCAAGATTTTTCATCCCAGTTTTCACAGTTTTGGGCTCCAATCACGGCACACAATACCCGGTATATGGGCTGGCTAGATCCTGTTCGTGACGCCAATTGTGACGCCCAGGAGACCGGGATACCCAGCACCGGACCAATGGAGTCTGTCTCTTGAGGGGGATGTCACGGGTGGCTTGACCTGGTGCTGTGGCCTCAGGCAATGCACAGTTTAAGGGGTATCATGAGGGGACAGGCACTTACTTGATCAGCAGCAGGTTCTCCCAGCGGTGACGATCTCGATCCTGGATAGATGGCTATTGTCCAAATGAAAGACTGAGGCACTGAAACGTTTAACCAGTTTACTTTAACATAAAAGGATTTACAACCAGTCCTGTCACCGGAGTCTGTATGGGAACTCTGAGTTATTTTGACCCTGCCGGGGTCTTCGCCTCTTATTGTGCGCAATTTCTGTGTGGCCCTGCTGCTGTATGTGAACTGGCTGCCGGCCCAATCTGTCCCCTCCGGGTCCTGGTTCGACGGGCAACCCGAGTCCTTTTATCGGTTTACCCCCTCTGGGAGTACCGCTGAACTCTGTGTCTGTTGCTGCATCCGACCCTAGTGAAGCTGATATCACCTCACGTTTTTCCGGTTGCTGTATTATATATAATGAATACAGCCACGGATCCGGTATCCGTCTTTGCGCCTGTTCTGGGTAGTGATTAATGCTAACCGGTTCTCACAATGTCCTTTTTCTCTATCCCTCTTCTCCTCAGGCCGGTGATTTAGGCCTGGTAACAGTCACAGGGCTCTTAGAGATTCAACTGTATGACCTCTCACTATCAGCTCCTTGGCCCAACTGCCATTTCTTCTCTCAGACCAGAATGGATCAAGGGGAGTCTCTGGAGCTCCCCCTTCTGGCCGGAGGTGTTAGTGCAGTCTTGCTATTTTAGTATTTGTACTTACTGTCAGTAACTATTTTTGTGGCAAATACCCCTAGGGGTGCCACATATACATAATAAAACAAGTACAGTAATCTTAAACGATACAAGTCACGACTGGTACAGGAGGAGAGACAACCCTGCCTGCGAGGGCTCACAATCTACAAGGGATGGGTGAGGATACAGTAGGTGTAGTTAGAGTTGGTCATACAGTGGTTTGGTCGATCGGTGGTTACCGCAGGTTGTATCCTCATTGATGTTTTCATTATTTTTTATTTTATGTTCTTTTAAGTCAATTCCCAAAACAAAAGCAACCCCCCCACAAAAACAGCATGGGTTACTTCATCTTCCACCTACACTGCCACATCCACCTCCATGTCAACCTCCTCCTCCAATTGGACCGCCGCCTCCTGGCTCAAGATTATTATTATTTTTTATTCTTTGTTGTTTTAAGTAATTTCTTTAAACCAAAAAGTTTAGGCTATTGTGATGACACAGCTTTATGCTGGCCATAGTGAGGAGGGTAAATTATTCTTAATTATGCCAGATGTATTTTTCCTTCATTCAGTAGATCATTGGATATGAGAGATTGTTTCATATGAGCCGGCACATTGACTCTTGTTGTATGTTACTTTGTGGAATGTCTACTGATTACATATCTTGTCCCAACACAGTAGTCACATGCTAGTGGACTTTTTTAATTACACTGGGTTTAGCTGGCATGTATTCTTTAGTAATTATGACACAAGGCTGATAAAACACATGGATGGTACTCTAGTACAAATATATCTGTTTTATGCTTTGCACACTCCATTACTAATTACAGTACTTTCAGTCTTGTCTATAATATTTGACACAGCAATATATACTATAGAGTAATTGTTTTGTAACATAGCTTATCGACTATAACCTGTAAAATGCAGATATCTACTATTTCAATAATAAGCCAGATTATATTGCATTTCTGCACAATTCACATTATGTACGATTCTTCTTGCCAATGTTCTATTGTTCATAAATTCTATTATATTGTACCATAAACTAGCACTATCTCAAAAGACTGTAGTGTTTTTTTTATGTTTCACAACTTGCCTATTGACAGTCATGTCATTAAGCATTGAGATTAAGGCTCGTTTGGATATAGTCTCATGTCGTTATCCCAGAATTATAGTACTGACAAATGCCAACAGTTGGGTGAAATTCTTACACGACCCTTAGGAATTCTAGTGTTTACAGCTTTTTATACTATCTACTAAAATTCGGTTGGCACAATAAGCTGTTTTCATGATAATTTCGTTTCAAAGCCAATTCACAACTCAATATACCCAGGTGTCCATCTACTATCCTTTGGCAGTTTCCAGCGAAACAAATGCCATGAATCCACTAGACCAGTGTGATAATATGACAGATTGGTTATTTGAGAAAATTTAGATCAGACCATATTAAGAGTGCTAGTAAGTAGAGCTTGCTGAGTTAGATCTCACTGTGCTGCATTTGCTAGAAAACCACAGAATTACTCTACTTACCAGATTAGCCATCTAAATGTGCTAAAATTCTAAATATGATAGCTGGAAGGCTGTTCTGCACTCAGTGCATGAGACACATAAATATTTAGTACAGATATCCAAAAATCTTTGTTATTTATTGCTCTAGGATGTGCTTGCAGCTACAAAATGTGCCTGGATGGTGCAATGACATCTCAAATAAATTATTGCCCTACGTATGATCTCTCAAAAACTTTGAAGGGTTAAGCAATTCGTTGATTGCTCATTTAGCTTTGAAACATAATCATGTTAAAGATACCACAGAGAAAAGAATCATTTGGGTTGTCCAATGATTAACAGCTTAAGAACTCAACCACCAATGTGAATGAAAAACTCAACCTTTAATTTACAGCACAGAATTGATAGGTAACTGTGTAATACTGCAGAGAAAAGATCTGTTAAAGGGTATGTGCACACGTCAGGATTTTCTAGCAGAAATTTCCTGACAAAAGCCGTATTATGTGCTTTCTGTCACATTTTGGTGGTATATAACACTAGAAAAAAGAGTTTGAAACTTTTGCTTGTTAGTTCAAATTTCTTACCCATACACTATTCCATGCTCTGGGGTACATTTTTGTGATCTATAACACTAGACATAAAAGTTTAAAATTTTTTCCTGGTTACATTTCTCAGCCATATAATATCAGGTGTTCTTGGTAGGGTTGAGCGAAACGGGTCGGCAATGTTCAGAAGTCGCCGACTTTTGGCAAAGTCGGGTTTCATGAAACCCAACCCGACCCCTGTGTGGGGTCGGCCATGAAGTCGGCGATCTTCTGAATCTGGAATCGGAATTCCGATACCGATTCCCGATATGTTTATATCGGGAATTGGTATCGGAATTCAGATTTAAGTGTAAAATAAAGAATTAAAATAAAAAATATCGCTATACTTACCCTCTGACGTGCCCTGGTACTAACCGGGAACCTTCCTTCCTTCGAATCAGCCCTTCCAGGACCTTGCGGTGACGTCGCGGTGACGTCGCGGTTTGTGATTGGTCGCGCGGCCGCCCATGTGACCGCTCGCGCGACCAATCACAAGCCGCGACGTCACCGCGACGTCACCGAAGGTCCTGGAAGGGCTGATTCTTAGGAAGGAAAGCTGCCAGAAAGAAGCAGGGCGCGTCCGAGGGTGAGAATATTCCTATTAGGTATATACTCACCCTCGGACGCGCCCTGCTTCTTTCCAGCAGCCTTCCTTCTTAAGAATCAGCCCTTCCAGGACCTTCGGCGACGTCGCGGTGACGTCGCGGCTTGTGATTGGTCGCGCGAACGGTCACATGGGCGGCCGCGCGACCAATCACAAGCCGCGACGTCACCGCGACGTCACCGCAAGGTCCTGGAAGGGCTGATTCGAAGGAAGGAAGGTTCCCGGTTAGTACCAGGGAGCGTCAGAGGGTAAGTATAGCGATATTTTTTATTTTAATTCTTTATTTTACACTTAAATATGGATCCCAGGGCCTGAAGGAGAGTTTCCGCTCCTTCAGACCCTGGGAACCATTGGAAACCCAATGCACTGCATTGGCTTTCGAGTTTCGGCCGACCCCGACTTTTTTATAGGATCGGCCGATTTCACTCGACCCGACTTTTGAAAAAGTCGGGTTTCGTGAAACCCAACCCGATCCTATAAAAGTAAAGGTCGCTCAACCCTAGTTCTTAGGTACATTTAGTTGGTATATAACCCTCAAAAAAAATTCAAAATCTTATCATCTTTATATTTATCACCCATATAGTATTACGTCTTCTTGGGTACATTTCATTGCTATATAAGCCTCAAAAAACATGTTCAAAATTTATCGGTATAATATTGCTCATCCATAGAATTTCACATATTCTTGGGTAGAATTCAGTGTTATATACTGCATTTTTTGTACTATAAGATGCACTTTTTTCCTCCAAAATTTTGGAGGAAAGGGAGGAGTACATCTTATAGTACAGATCAGGGGTGGATTAAGGGTAGCCAGGGCCCCGGGCTGTTCACACACTGTGGGCCCCCCCGGTCATGTGACGGGGGTCATGTAACGGGGGTCACGTGACGGGGGTCATGATATACCCGAACCAGATTATTCCAGAAAAAGGGCCGGGCCCTACTCTACTGTAACCTAGGAAATATTTGTTAAAATCTGCAATACAATTTAGGTATATCTTGACCAATAATATCACATACAAGGAACAAATACCACCGCACCATGACCAGACCACAAATTACAACCACAGTGATCGAATAATAGCACATACAAGGAACAAATACCACCGCGCCATGACCAGACCACAAATTACAACCACAGTGATCGAATAATAGCACATACAAGGGACAAATACCACCTCACCATTTCCAGACCACATATTACCATACCTCCCAACGCCGCAGCAAATTTTAGGACACACCTCTGACCACACCCATTCACTAGTCACACCCATATCCATGTCTCAACCACACCCATTTAGCACTGCTGATCACACTGTTCATAAAGAATAATTATAAAAAAAAAATATGGCCACACAGTGCTCCATACTGTATAATGACCCCACATGACCACATGATGCTCTATACTGTATAGTGACCACACATGATGCTCCATATTGTATAATGACCGCACATGATGCTCCATAATGGCCACACATGATGCTCCATACTGTATAATGACCGCATATGATGCTCCATACTGTATAATAGCCGCACATGATGCTCCATACTGTATAATGACTGCACATGATGCTCCATACTGTATGACAGCACATGATGCTCCATACTGTATAATGACTGCACATGATGCTCCATACTGTATAATGGCAGCACATGATGCTCCATACTGTATAATGACAGCACATGATGCTCCATACTGTATAATGGCCACACATGATGCTCCATACTGTATAATGACCGCACATGATGCTCCATACTGTATAATGGCCACACATGATGCTCCATACTGTATAATGACAGCACATGATGCTCCATACTGTATAATGGCCACACATGATGCTCCATACTGTATAATGACTGCACATGATGCTCCATACAGTATAATGACAGCACATGATGCTCCATACTTTATAATGACCGCACATGAGGCTCCATACTGTATAATGGCCACACATGATGCTCCATACTGTATAATGACCGCACATGATGCTCCATACTGTATAATGACCGCACATGATGCTCCATACTGTATAATGACAGCACATGATGCTCCATACTGTATAATGGCCACACATGATGCTCCATACTGTATAATGACCGCACATGATGCTCTATACTGTATAATGGCCACACATGATGCTCCATACTTTATAATGACCGCACATGAGGCTCCATACTGTATAATGGCCACACATGATGCTCCATACTGTATAATAGCCGCACATGATGCTCCATACTGTATAATGACCGCACATGATGCTCCATACTGTATAATGGCCACACATGATGCTCCATACTGTATAATGACCGCACATGATGCTCCATACTGTATAATGGCCACACATGATGCTCCATACTGTATAATGACCGCACATGATGTTCCATACTGTATAATAGCAGCACATGATGCTCCATACTGTATGACTGCACATCATGCTCCATACTGTATAATGACCGCACATGATGCTCCATACTGTATAATGACCGCACATGATGCTCCATACTGTATAATGACCACACATGATGCTCCATACTGTATAATGACAGCACATGATGCTCCATACTGTATAATGACCACACATGATGCCCCATAGTGTATAATGACCGCAGATGATGCTCCATACTGTATAATGACCGCACATGATGCTCCATACTGTATAATGGCCACACATGATTCTCCATACTGTATAATGACCGCACATGATGCTCAATAATACTGTATAATGACCGCACATGATGCTCCATACTGTATAATGGCCACACATGATGCTCCTTACTGTATATTGGCCGCACATGATAATGGCCACACATAGCTACTCCCACACACGCGGCTGCGCTCCGTAAACTTTGCATACACGGCTCCGCTCCGTACACACGGCTCCACTCCATACATCTCATACACACACGGCTCCGCTCCGTACACATTCAGCTCCGCTCCATACACCTCATACACGGCTCTGCTCCATACACCTCATACACACACGGCTCTGCTCCATACACCTCATACACGGCTCCGCTCCATACACCTCATACACACACGGCTCCGCTCCATACATCTCGTACACACGGCACTACTCCGTACACCTCATACACACACCGCTCCGCTCCATACACATTGCACACACTGCTCCGCATACCTTGCACACACACAGCTCCGCTGCGTACACCTCATACACATACGGCTCCTCTCCATACATCTCGTACACACACGGCACTACTCCGTACACCTCATACACACGTGGCTGTGCTCCGTACACCTCATACACACGCGGCTGTGCTCCGTACACCTCGTACACATGCGGCAGTGCTCCGTACACCTCGTACACAAGTGGCTGCGCTCCGTACACCTCATGCACACGGCTCCGTACAAATCGTACACACACGACTCCGCTCCATAGACCTTTCACACGCTGCTCTGATCCATACACCTCGTACACACACGGCTCTGCTACATCCACCCTGTGAACACCTCCTGACCTCACACATACGCTGCCTTACCCTCCTCCGGCACCATGGCAACCAGCAAAGTCCTGTACACGGAGGTCCTCCTCCCGATCATGTGACCCCTGACTCCTCCCATCCTGTGACCTCATCACAGGTCCTGTGCACAGAGCAGCCATTATGTGGTGTGCTGCTGTGCAGGCCTGGTGCAGGGACTCGGAGCTCTCAGCTGACCGGCTGATACACGCACCTCCCAACCAATGCGGGCCCCCTCTCTCTGCTCACCGGGTCCGGGGGCACACAAATGCCGGCGGGCATTCAGACAATTAGTGGAGGGTCAATCTGTGCGGTAGCCCAGGGCCCCCCCAGACCACTGGGCCCTGGGCTACCGCCCATATTGACCCTCTGACAATCCACCCCTGGTACAGATGTACCTTATATTATGGCTGGCTGTGTATGGGGGTGCGGGATCAGCAGAGCTGGAGCAGTGGGCTACAGGAGTCAGAAGCGGCTGCTACTGATAGCAATGTGCCCGCTGTTAAATTAAATTAATGTTCACTGCACCCCATATTCCCTCCCACTTCTACGCACTCAAGTTGGTGCTGAAAGGTGGGAGGGACTATGGGTGTGGGGAGCAGTGAATATTCATTCTGTTTAATAGCAGGCGCACTGTTAGCCGCATCCATCAGCTTCCTGCATGTTCTGGGTGATCATGAGTAACTGCTATTAAACAGAATGAATAATCATGGCACTCCACATCAATGGGAATACTCACTGTTCCCTACTCCCACAGTCCGGGGTGTGGGGATCAGTGAATATTACATCAGCTGATCTTGGCGTATGAGGGTGCATGGCAGTGATGGCATGCGTGGTTACACACTGAAATCAGCTGCTGGCATCAGAACAGGATGCAGTACTGTAAGGGAGAGGAATAAAGATGAGTCAAATTATTTTTTTTGTATGTCTGAACCATGATACTGACCATGCATACCAGGACAGGGATATGGTAGCCATGGATACCAGAATGAGGATATGGTGGCCATGGATACTAGGATGGGGATATGGTGGCCATGGATACCAGGATGGGGACTTGGTGGCCATAAATGCCAAGATGAGGATATGGTGGTCATAGATACCAGGATGGATATATGGGGACCATGGATACCAGGATAGGGGTGAAAGGGCCATGGATACCAGGATGGGGATGAGGGGGCCATATATACCAGGATGGGGATCATATATATACCAAGATAGAGAATATTAGTACAGAATTGGGGGACATTACCCTTATTACAGTGTCAGCAGAAGACCCTCCTTCCCCCAATACCAGTGTGTCATTACCACATTTTTTGTTTCAATTTGTTTTTCCTCCTCTAAAACCTGGGTGTGTCTTATGGTTCAGTGTGTCTTATAGTCAGAAAAATAAGGTAAGCCTCAAAAAATTTGTTTTAAAAATGTACTGGTATTGTACTGCTCATCCATAGACATATTCGTGGGTAGATTTCAGTTGTATGTACCATATTTTTTGCACTATAAGATGCACTGGACAATAAGGCGCACCCCAAATTTTCAGAAGAAAAATAGGAAAAAAATGCTTCAAATGAGGGTCCGTCTTACAGTCTGATTTCAGCTTATCGGGGTGGTAGGGTGGGATCGGAAGCACTGGTGGAGCGGGGTCACAGGGGTTTAGTGGTCTGGTGATGATCTGACTCATTCCAGGCTGGTGTGGCAGTTTCGGTGGTGCGGGGGCTCCGCCATTTTGTGAATGCCCCGACATTTCCATCCCAGGATGGTGAGCGGCAATTTTGCAGATGCTCGGTGGTGTAAGGGCTCCGCTGACATTTTTTTAAAATCCCTGAGCCCCCACACATCCTCTTTGATGCTCTTTGGTGCGCGGGCTCCATCAAAATTATGTGAAAGCCCGGAACCCCCGCACTTCCGTTGCTGTAATGCTGTGGTCTCCAGGAAAATGGCTGCTGGAGGCACCACATGCGCAAAATGAGATCACAGCACTGAGATCTCATCTCCCGAGATCTCAATCTACACATGCGCCGCCTCCAGCGGCCATTTTCCTGGAGGCCAACGCATTAAAGCAAAGGAAGTTCGGGTGCTCCGGGCCTTCACAAAATGTCCTCTGAGCCCCAACACCACCGAACATCTCCAAAACTGCCAGGCATCAGCTTGGGATGGATGCGAAGAAGCTCTGGAATTTCACAAAAGGTCGGCGGAGCCCCCGCACCACCAAGCATCTGCGACACAGGCATTTGCCTGGGATGAAACACCTGGTAAGTACATCCAGACTATAAAATGCACCCCCATTTTCCTCCAAAAATTTTTAGGGAAAAAGTGTGTCTTAAAGTCCAAAAAATATGGTAAGCCTCAAATACTTGTTTAAAAATATATCGGTATAAAATTTATCACCCATACACTATTCTGTGGTCTGGAGAAAATTTTGTTGGTATATAAAAATGTATCGGTACTATATTGCTCATATTAGGGTATTAATCTTCTTGGGTACATTTCATTGCCATAAAAGGCCCAAACAACTTCTACATAAATTTATAGTTATTATAATGCTCACCCATGAACTATTCCATGGTTTGGAGTACATTTCATTGGTGTTTAACCCTCAAAAAACTTGTTCAAATATTTATCAGTATTATATTGCTTACCCATAAACTATTTTGTGGTCTGGAGTACATTTCGTTGGTATATAACCCTCAAAAGACTTCCTATTCATAGGGTATTAGTCTTACGGTTATTGGAGCTCAGTAAAAATGCTGCTGCTCCTGCACACTGACAAAGGATGTCCCCAGTTGGCCTTTTTCTATTCCTAGGCTGCGCACTCTGAGTGGTCCTGGCCCTACATAGTACAATCATAAAATAGCATTCCTTGGCTGACCTCTATGTTTTATACTGCCTGTGATAGTCACCCAGATTGACTGTGCTAAACCATATGATTAGGTTTTTGCAGTGCATTATTGGGAAGCTGCTTAGAGCACCACCTGGTTGCAGTCTGCTGTAGTTCAGTACTTTATATTTTACAGCGTTTGCACGAACAGTTTAAAATCATGCAGCAGTCACAAACTGGAGCATTGGTTACGTTGAGATCTGACATTGGCATGTAATAAGGGATAAATGTCACCTGCTGAAGCCTTTTGAAGACACGACAACATTTATCAGACTGGACAAATGTGGAATCAAAGATGTAATCCTGCTAATATTTATCCTGGAAGAAACAATAACCAGTATGCAAGAGATGGAGGAAGAATAACAATTTGCATCTGATCAGTATTGCCCTGCTTCTGCTAGTGACACACAGTGGTCATGTCACATGCAGAAGTATTTGGAGGTGAAAGAAAGAGATGAGGAGGAGACGTTTGCGGAATTGGAGGGGGGGCATAGATGGCACAGGCATACAAACGAGCGAAAATGATGATGGCTACTATACTGGCTATTACTACCAACCATTGCAGTGAGTTTATGACAATGAAAGATTGAGCCCTTGATTGTGTTGGCAGGCCTGACAAGATGTATACTGCAATGCTTGTGGGAAGACATGCATGTTAACATGAAGCAAAAGCTATAGGATAGTCACATTTTCATAATATATTTATAAAATCAAAATGGGGACTTTTTTTTAAAGCTCCCAAAAGGGAGTCATAATTGGCTTAATTCCAAAGTAAGCTATGCTACTTTCTCTGTGAAGCTTTCTCCAAGCAAACTCCTGCTACCCGCAAGACTGACCATCATACAACTCAGTGCTCCACGCAGATATAAACATACAGTGCTAGGCATCTACCAATTTTCCGTCATGTCATTTATACTGTAGTAGTGCTAGTGTCGGGGCTGCCATTGCTGGCCCTAAACTGCCAAGCATCCATTTGACTGTCCCATCCCAGCTCTCTAATGTGTTCATGCTGCAGCCACTGTACAGCCAAGCCAGTCACACACCTTTTGGCTTTCCACTGTTTTCTACAGGGCTAGACTGTGCTTACCCTAAATTGCCACACATTGCTTTGCCTGCTCCATTCTAACTCTGTACTATGTTGCTCCAGCTGCAGTTACTGCATGGCTATGACAGTCAAGCACCATTTGGCTTCCCATTCTGTTTCATAGTGTTTAACTGTATGGATTCTGCCAGATCTGTCATTGCTGACTCTAAACTGCCACGCATTTCCCTATCTGTCCATCTGAACTTTCTGTGGTGCCCCAGGATCCTGGTCGTCACAGTAGCATTGCTTTCCTCATGGGGAGAGTGATGTTACGGTTGAAGGCAAGAAGGGATAACTGTAACCAGGTACCACAAACATGCAACACATTCACACTCCAGGGGACCAGGGGGAGCTTTTGATCATACTTGCTAGGTGACTCCCTACGTATATATGTTACTGATAGTCTGTAGGGAAAGTTAGTCAGTTCCAGGAAGGTCCAGTCAGGAGACGGACTGGATCATTCTGAGACAGCAGAAAGGTTTACGGAGCTGTGTAGCCACAGTGCAACTGTTCCCAGAGAGAGACATTGAGAAAGCCAAATTGATGGCAGCAAACATGCAGGAGAGCAAAGCACAGGAGAGAATACCAGGGGGAGACCAGCCCGAGCAGGCTGCCTCCTTCTGAGGTGCAGAGACCAGTAGCCGGAACATCATGGTTGTAAGGACCTCTATGATTTACATCAGAGACCAGCAGGACAGCTGAACTCTACGTTACCTGTCCGACCTAACACCCAGGAGGCACGGTGGCACCCCTCAGAGGCCGGGGCGTGCTAGAGTCCCTATAAACAGCCTCAAGCCACCAGTCATACGGGTTATGTCCTATCCTACCTCGGGGACAGAGAGAGAGATAACATCTGTGAGGACCTTATGTGGAGCTTTAAGCCGTAAGGGACTACACCACCGTGGCACTAGAGGAAGGCTTTTGATTTCCACCTGGGTAAGGGGACTCCTAACTTGCCTTCAAGCCGGCCAGATCCTGCCTGCCCTGTGATCTGGTGCTCTGGACTGTGGATGCTGAAGTCTTCAGTAAACCAAGGTAAAGAGACTGCAAACCTGTGTCCTCATTCCTTACTGCACTCCTCACTATCTTCCATCTACACACCCGGATCCCTGGGGATATACCTCACCTGTGGGAAGTTATACCATCTAGCTACCATAACATTACTCCAGAGGACCCCTTAAAGCAGCGTCGGTCCCCATTGACCGAATATCACAGGTGGCGTCACAAACACAAACTTTATTCCCTTTAAAGTCCTTTCCCTTTTACATGGGCGCCAAGGGCCACGGACCGGGTCGCAGCCACCGCGACATCCCCCTGTGAACCACAGGACCCTGAGTACCCCACGGCCCTGGCGGCGCAATCAATTTCTACCATGCTCTCTCGCTTCAGCAACTGCACATCCATGCTAATAAGACATCTCCTGGCTTCCAACTGTGTTTTATAGTTATAGAAAGTACTAGTGAAGATGGTAAGTGTACTGTCAGGTTGGCCAGCTCTCCAAAAGCAGCTAATTTTTTTAAAGACTTGGTGACAACATTTCTCACTCCCTGACAAGAAGCCATACATACTTCTCTTTCAAAACACTTCAACTAACTTGCCTACAGAAAAAAGAGGATAATTTATTAAAAACATTTTATTATCAAGCCTTTGCAATTGCCTAATGATTTTATGATTAACCAATTGTAGACC
The DNA here is from genome assembly GCF_032444005.1 of Ranitomeya imitator. Classification (NCBI taxonomy): domain Eukaryota; kingdom Metazoa; phylum Chordata; class Amphibia; order Anura; family Dendrobatidae; genus Ranitomeya; species Ranitomeya imitator. The sequence continues at coordinate 144,072,191 of NC_091284.1, read as the reverse complement.
CCAAAATTAGAATAATTTTTCTACTAGTTGCAAGTTTATTTTTTTTCCCATTCAAAACAATTGCAATACAACAGTTTTGTTATCCCTAATTAATGGGATAATTTTTGGACGACTGCTAAATGAAGAAAAAAGTGCAAAACTCTTTATAGTTCACAAACAGGGATAATTGTTTATATCAACTTTGTGAGAATGCCACCGGTCCTTCTGCTTACACCATCAGTTTATAGAAAGCAGCATTCATGTATCTGTCCCGAAAAAAGAAAAATTTGAGTGCCGCTTATACAATTTAGGTACCTTAAAAAGCCTGATTCTGCAGTGTTAACTAGGCAGTTTGTTACCTCTGATTGTCATCCATTTTCCCTTAGCCAGACAGGGCGAAGTCATTTGGATATTAAAAAGGCTGTTTTCGTATTACAGAGCTCAAAACAATTTGACTTCAAGGGTAGCTAAGAGTGTTTTACTCATATTTTACTGGCAGTAAGAGGCTTTTAATTGTGAGATTGGCATAAATTCATTCATACAAATTGAAACTTTATGGGAAAATACAGTGAAGTTGGCAAATTTGAGCTTCAGTTTGCTGAAGTCTAATTGACACCCACCAAATCCTACCCTGCAGATACTGCAAGCTTCGAAATGATTATTTTAATAGTAATATTGTTATTTTACCTCTCAAGTTTGTTATCAACCAAGTTCCTTTGACTATAAGAATCAAGCACAATATGACTAGTAGGGTTGAGCGAAACGGGTCGTTCATTTTCAAAAGTCGCCGACTTTTGGCAAAGTCGGGTTTCATGAAACCCGATCCGACCCCTGTGCGGGGTCGGCCATGCGGTACGCGACTTTCGCGCCAAAGTCGCGTTTCAATGACGCGAAAAGCGCCATTTCTCAGCCAATGAAGGTAAACGCAGAGTGTGGGCAGCGTGATGACATAGGTCCTGGTCCCCACCATCTTAGAGAAGGGCATTGCAGTGATTGGCTTGCTGTCTGCGGTGTCACAGGGGCTATAAAGGGGAGTTCCCGCCGACCGCCATGTTACTGCTGCTGATCTGAGCTTAGGGAGAGGTTGCTGCCGCTTCGTCAGAAGCAGGGATAGCGTTAGGCAGGGTCCATTAACCACCAAACCGCTTGTGCTGTAGCGATTTCCACTGCCCAACACCACCTTCGGTGTGCAGGGACAGTGGAAGCTACATTTTTTTTTTTCCCCCTCAGCGCTGTAGCTCATTGGGCTGCCCTAGAAGGCTCCCTGATAGCTGCATTGCTGTGTGTACGCCGCTGTGCAAACCAACTGCTTTTTTCAAAGCACAAATCCTCTTGTTCCTTCCTTTCTGCACAGCTATCTTTTTGGTTTGTACACACTTTTTATTTAATTTGTGCATCAGTCCACTCCTTATTGCTGCCTGCCATACCTGGCTGAGATTACTGCAGGGAGATAGTAATTGAAGGACACTCCCTGTTTTTTTTTTTTTTTTGTGGGAGATTAAGATTGACATTTCTGCTAGAGTGCCATCCCTGTCTGTGTCATCTCTCACTCAGTGGGCCATAGAAAGCCTATTTATTTTTTTGCTTGATTTGGGTTATAAAATCTACCTGAAAAAATCACTACATCAATCAGTGGGAGAAAAATATTGGCCTCAGGGCTTGTGTGCCACTCTTGACTCCTGTGTGCATCATCACTCACTCAGTGGGCCATAGAAAGCCTATTTATTTTTTTGCTTGATTTTGGTTCTAAAATCTACCTGAAAAAATCACTACATCAATCAGTGGGAGAAAAATATTGGCCTCTGGGCTTGTGTGCCACTCCTGACTCCTGTGTGCATCATCACTCACTCAGTGGGCCATAGAAAGGCCATTTTTTTTTTTTTTTGCTTTATTTGGGTTCTAAATTCTACCTGAAAAAATCAATAAATCAATCAGTGGGAGATTAATATTGGCCTTTGGGCTTGTGTGCCAGTCCTAAGCGTGCCATCTCTCTCTCTCAGATAGTGGGCCATAGAAAGCCTATTTATTTTTTTATTTTTTTATTGGGTTTATAAATTTTCCCTGGAAAAAAAAAAAAAGTGGGAGATTAATATTGGCCTCTGGGCTTGTGTGCCAGTCCTGAGCGTGCCATCTCTCTCACAAATAGTGGGCCATAGAAAGCCTATTTATTTATTTTTTTTTGGTTTTATAAATTCTCCCTTAAAAAAAAAAGGGAGATTAATATTGGCCTTTGGGCTTGTGTGCCAGTCCTAAGCGTGCCATCTCTCTCTGTCTCTCAGATAGTGGGCCATAGAAAGCCTATTTATTATTTTTTTTATTGGGTTTATAAATTTTCCCTGGAACAAAAAAAAAAAGTGGGAGATAAATATTGGCCTCTGGGCTTGTGTGCCACTCCTGACTCCTGTGTGCGTCATCTCTCACTCAGTGGGCCATAGAAAGCCTTTTTTTGTTTTATTTGTTTTCTAAATTCTCCCTGAAAAAATCATTTTATTTTATTTGGTTTCTAAATTCTTCCTGAAAAAATCATTTTATTCTATTTTTTTTTTTCCTAAAGTCTCCCTGAAAAAAAAAAACAAAAAACAAATCAGTGGGAGATTAATATTGCCCTTTCTGCTTGTGTGCCAGTCTTGACTCCTGGGTGTGCCATCTCTCTCTCTCTCTCCAATTGTGGGCCATAGAAAGCCTATTATTTTTTTTTAGCTTGATTTGGGTTCCAAAATCTACCTGAAAAAATCACTACATCAATCAGTGGGAGATAAATATTGGCCTCTGGGCTTGTGTGCCACTCCTGACTCCTGTGTGCGTCATCTCTCACTCAGTGGGCCATAGAAAGCCTTTTTTTGTTTTATTTGTTTTCTAAATTCTCCCTGAAAAAATCATTTTATTTTATTTGGTTTCTAAATTCTTCCTGAAAAAATCATTTTATTCTATTTTTTTTTTCCTAAAGTCTCCCTGAAAAAAAAAAAAAAAAAACAAATCAGTGGGAGATTAATATTGCCCTTTCTGCTTGTGTGCCAGTCTTGACTCCTGGGTGTGCCATCTCTCTCTCTCTCTCCAATTGTGAGCCATAGAAAGCCTATTATTTTTTTAGCTTGATTTGGGTTCCAAAATCTACCTGAAAAAATCACTACATCAATCAGTGGGAGATAAATATTGGCCTCTGGGCTTGTGTGCCACTCCTGACTCCTGTGTGCGTCATCTCTCACTCAGTGGGCCATAGAAAGCCTTTTTTTGTTTTATTTGTTTTCTAAATTCTCCCTGAAAAAATCATTTTATTTTATTTGGTTTCTAAATTCTTCCTGAAAAAATCATTTTATTCTATTTTTTTTTTCCTAAAGTCTCCCTGAAAAAAAAAAAAAAATCAAATCAGTGGGAGATTAATATTTACATTTGTGCTTCAGTGACAGTCCTGCGTGTGTGGCATCTCTCTCATTTGTTGCCACCAACAACAGAGTGTGTAACATTGTGCCTGATTTTCTTTGTGGTCTCACTCACCTGTAAAGGGGTAGCTAAATCATACTGAAGTTATAGCTCACCGTGTAATTTGTGTGACAGCAACAAATACCGTTAGTTTGTTTACGTTTTTAAAACAATGAGGAAGTATGGTGGAAGAGGTCGTGGCCGGGGGCGTTCATTGTCAGCTGGTAATGAGGGTAGTGGTAGTGGTGGAGCATCAGCTGGTCGTGGGAAAAAAAATATTGCACCTAAGTCTGGAGCTGTGGAGCCAGGTTCGTCGTCTGGCTACACAAGGCCTCGAACGCTCCCTTTTCTGGGAGTAGGAAAACCGCTTTTAAAGCCGGAGCAGCAAGAGCAAGTTTTGGCTTATCTTGCTGACTCAGCCTCTAGCTCTTTTGCCTCCTCTCGTGAAACTGGTAAATGTCAAAGCAGCGCGTCGTTAGTGGATGTTCACGGTCAGGGACAAGTCGCTTCCTTGTCCTCTTCAGCAAAAACAACAACAGAGAAGAATGCAGCAGGCGACACAACGGGTTACTCCATGGAGCTCTTTACACATACCGTCCCTGGCTTAGAAAGTGAAGCAGTTAACAGTCCATGCCCATTACAAGTTGAATCTGACATGGAGTGCACTGATGCACAGCCACAGCCAGACTACTATGCTGGTCCTTTGACTCAGACCACAACATTGCCCTCGCAGGGTGCTGATCAAGAATCAGACCCTGACGAGACTATGTTGCCCCATCACGAACGCTATACCACCGACCGACACGGTGACACAGACGAAGTTGCACACGAGCTACAAGAAGAGGTAATAGATGACCCAGTTCTTGACCCCGATTGGCAGCCATTGGGGGAACAGGGTGCAGGCGGCAGCAGTTCTGAAGCGGAGGAGGAGGGGCCGCAGCAGGCATCAACATCGCAACAGGTTCCATCTGCCGGGCCCGTATCTTGCCCAAAACGCGTGGCAAAGCTAAAACCTGTTGGAGGACAGCGTGGCCATCCGGTTAAAGCTCAGTCTGCAATGCCTGAAAAGGTATCCGATGCTAGAAAGAGTGCAGTCTGGCATTTTTTTAAACAACATCAATTGATCAGCGCAAAGTCATCTGTCAAAAATGTTCAACTACCTTAAGCAGAGGACAGAATCTGAAAAGTCTCAATACAAGTTGCATGCATAGACATTTAACCACCATGCATTTGCAAGCCTGGACTAACTACCAAACGTCCCTTAAGGTTGTAGCACCCTCGGCCAATGAAGCTAGTCAGCAACGCAACATCCCTTCCGGCAGTGTAGGGCCACCATTTTCCGCACCACCTGCAGTATCTGTGCAGGTTTCTTTGCCAGGCCAAAGCCGTCAGGGTCAGGGAATCACCAGTTTCGTAGTAGGAAACACTGCATCTAGGGCACCGGTGGCAACAATACCATCTCCTACCGTCTCTCAGTCTGCCATGTCCACCGGCACCCCCGCTAGTTCCACGATCTCCAGCTCTCCAGTCCAGCTCACCCTACATGAGACTATGGTTAGAAAAAGGAAGTACTTAGCCTCGCATCTGCGTACACAGGGTTTGAACGCACACATAGCTAGACTAATCTCGTTAGAGATGATGCCCTACCGGTTAGTTGAAAGCGAAGCTTTCAAAGCCCTGATGGACTACGCTGTACCACGCTACGAGCTACCCAGTCGACACTTTTTTTCCAGAAAAGCCATCCCAGCCCTCCACCAGCATGTTAAAGAGCGCATCGTCCATGCACTCAGGCAATCTGTGAGCACAAAGGTGCACCTGACAACAGATGCATGGACCAGTAGGCATGGCCAGGGACGTTACGTGTCCATCACGGCACACTGGGTAAATGTGGTGGATGCAGGGTCCACAGGGGACAGCAAGTTTGGGACAGTTCTGCCTAGCCCACGGTCTAGGAAACAATTGGCTGTAGCCGTTCGCACCCCCTCCTCCTCCTCTTCGTCCTCCTGCAGAAGCGAGAGCTCGTCCACAGACCGCAGTCGCACAACCACTCCATCCGCAGCTGCCACTGTTGCACACCAGGTCTCCCATTATGGGGCAGCTACTGGCAAACGTCAGCAGGCTGTATTGGCTATGAAGTGTTTGGGCGACAACAGACACACCGCAGAAGTTCTGTCCGAGTTCTTGCAGAAAGAAACGCAGTCGTGGCTGGGCACTGTAGATCTTGAGGCAGCCAAGGTAGTGAGTGATAACGGAAGGAATTTCATGGCTGCCATCTCCCTTTCCCAACTGAAACACATTCCTTTCCTGGCTCACACCTTAAACCTGGTGGTGCAGTGCTTCCTGAAAAGTTATCCGGGGTTATCCGACCTGCTCCTCAAAGTGCGTGGACTTTGCTCACATATCCGCCGTTCGCCCGTACACTCCAGCCGTATGCAGACCTATCAGCGTTCTTTGAACCTTCCCCAGCATCGCCTAATCATAGACGTTGCAACAAGGTGGAACTCAACACTGCACATGCTTCAGAGACTGTGTGAACAGAGGCGGGCTGTTATGGTTTTGTGGGAGGATACACATACACGGGAAGGCAGTAGGATGGCAGACATGGAGTTGTCAGGTGTGCAGTGGTCGAAGATTCAAGACATGTGCCAAGTCCTTCAGTGTTTTGAGGAATGCACACGGCTGGTTAGTGCAGACAACGCCATAATAAGCATGAGCATCCCCCTAATGCGTCTGCTGATGCAAAGTTTGACGCACATAAAGGATCAGGCGTCTGCAGCTGACGAAGAGGAAAGCCTTGATGACAGTCAGCCATTGTCTGGCCAGGGCAGTGTACAGGACGAGGTAGCGGGCGAAGAGGAGGAGGAGGACGAGGAGGATGATGGGGATGATTATATTTTTAATGAGGAAGCTTTTCCGGGGCCACTGGAAATTGGTGGCGCGGCAAGGCCGGGTTCTGGTTTTTTGAGGGACACAAGTGACGTGGATTTGCCTGAAACTGCCCCTCAACCAAGCACAACCGCAGATTTGAGAACTGGAACTTTGGCCCACATGGCGGATTATGCCTTACGTATCCTCAAAAGGGACACACGCATAACTAAAATGATGAATGATGACGATTACTGGTTGGCCTGCCTCCTTGATCCTCGCTATAAAGGCAAATTGCAAAATATAATGCCACATGAGAACTTGGAACTAATATTAGCAACCAAACAATCAACTCTTGTTGACCGTTTGCTTCTGGCATTCCCTGCACACAGCGCCCGTGATCGTTCTCACACGAGCTGCAGGGGCCAGCAGACCAGAGGAGTTAGAGGGGCAGAAATCAGAAGTGGCGTTGGCCAGAGGGGTTTTCTGACCAGGTTGTGGAGTGATTTTGCTATGACCGCAGACAGGACAGGTACTGCAGCATCAATTCAAAGTGACAGGAGACAACATTTGTCCAGTATGGTTACAAACTATTTTTCATCCCTTATCGATGTTCTCCCTCAACCGTCATTCCCATTTGATTACTGGGCATCAAAATTAGACACCTGGCCAGAATTGGCAGAATATGCATTGCAGGAGCTTGCTTGCCCGGCAGCTAGTGTCCTATCAGAAAGAGTATTCAGTGCTGCAGGTTCAATACTAACAGAAAAAAGGACTCGTCTGGCTACCCAAAATGTAGATGATCTAACCTTCATTAAAATGAACCACAACTGGATTTCGAAATCTTTTGCCCCACCTTGCCCGGCTGACACCTAGCTTTCCTATGAAAAGGTCTTGCCTGTGGACTATTCTGAATGCCTTTTCCAATCTCGTAATTTTCTGCACCTGATTGTCCAGCATACGACATGTTTACACCTCACTAAATGGCCAAACTCCCCACACGGGGCCGTGGTATCGACACTTGGCGACAGCACCCGTGAGAGTGCAGTTTGTCTGAAGAGGTGGGTGAGCCCGCTTTTGGTCGACGGCACTGCCACTGGGTCCCTCCTAGTACAATAAAGTGTCTCTGGCGGTGGTGGTGCGCACCCAACGTCAGACACACCGTTGTAATATGAGGGGCCCTGGGCCTGTACCGCCGGCCACAAGACAGTTTCCCCCCACCCCAGCTCAAACAGTGCTCTACCACTTGCAAAATTATCTCACAGCTCCACCAATGTTTAGTCTATGCGCTGACATCCTTCAATGCCTGCCACTGACAATACCATTGTATTGACATTTTTGTTATGTTAGGCCTTCGATGCCTGTCTGTGGTCACTCCTTCCACTAGGCCTCCACTGACCACACCACTGCTGCCCGTGTACCCCTGTAACCAATTTAAAATTGCCTACAGCCATGTGTTATTATTTTAGGCCTTCGATGCCTGTCTGCGGTGACTCCTTCCACTAGGCCTCCACTGACCACACCACTGCTGCCCGTGTACCCCTGGAACCAATTTAAAATTGCCTACAGCCATGTGTTATTATTTTAGGCCTTCGATGCCTGTCTGCGGTCACTCCTTCCACTAGGCCTCCACTGACCACACCACTGCTGCCCGTGTACCCCTGTAACCAATTTAAAATTGCCTACAGCCATGTGTTATTATTTTAGGCCTTCGATGCCTGTCTGCGGTTACTCCTTCCACTAGGCCTCCACTGACCACACCACTGCTGCCCGTGTACCCCTGTAACCAATTTAAAATTGCCTACAGCCATGTGTTATTATTTTAGGCCTTCGATGCCTGTCTGCGGTCACTCCTTCCACTAGGCCTCCACTGACCACACCACTGCTGCCCGTGTACCCCTGGAACCAATTTAAAATTGCCTACAGCCATGTGTTATTATTTTAGGCCTTCGATGCCTGTCTGCGGTCACTCCTTCCACTAGGCCTCCACTGACCACACCACTGCTGCCCGTGTACCCCTGTAACCAATTTAAAATTGCCTACAGCCATGTGTTATTATTTTAGGCCTTCGATGCCTGTCTGCGGTGACTCCTTCCACTAGGCCTCCACTGACCACACCACTGCTGCCCGTGTACCCCTGGAACCAATTTAAAATTGCCTACAGCCATGTGTTATTATTTTAGGCCTTCGATGCCTGTCTGCGGTCACTCCTTCCACTAGGCCTCCACTGACCACACCACTGCTGCCCGTGTACCCCTGGAACCAATTTAAAATTGCCTACAGCCATGTGTTATTATTTTAGGCCTTCGATGCCTGTCTGTGGTCACTCCTTCCACTAGGCCTCCACTGACCACACCACTGCTGCCCGTGTACCCCTGGAACCAATTTAAAATTGCCTACAGCCATGTGTTATTATTTTAGGCCTTCGATGCCTGTCTGCGGTGACTCCTTCCACTAGGCCTCCACTGACCACACCACTGCTGCCCGTGTACCCCTGGAACCAATTTAAAATTGCCTACAGCCATGTGTTATTATTTTAGGCCATCGATGCCTGTCTGCGGTCACTCCTTCCACTAGGCCTCCACTGACCACACCACTGCTGCCCGTGTACCCCTGGAACCAATTTAAAATTGCCTACAGCCATGTGTTATTATTTTAGGCCTTCGATGCCTGTCTGCGGTTACTCCTTCCACTAGGCCCCCACTGACCACACCACTGCTGCCCGTGTACCCCTGTAACCAATTTAAAATTGCCTACAGCCATGTGTTATTATTTTAGGCCTTCGATGCCTGTCTGCGGTGACTCCTTCCACTAGGCCTCCACTGACCACACCACTGCTGCCCGTGTACCCCTGGAACCAATTTAAAATTGCCTACAGCCATGTGTTATTATTTTAGGCCTTCGATGCCTGTCTGCGGTTACTCCTTCCACTAGGCCTCCACTGACCACACCACTGCTGCCCGTGTACCCCTGGAACCAATTTAAAATTGCCTACAGCCATGTGTTATTATTTTAGGCCTTCGATGCCTGTCTGCGGTGACTCCTTCCACTAGGCCTCCACTGACCACACCACTGCTGCCCGTGTACCCCTAGAACCAATTTAAAATTGCCTACAGCCATGTGTTATTATTTTAGGCCTTCGATGCCTGTCTGCGGTCACTCCTTCCACTAGGCCTCCACTGACCACACCACTGCTGCCCGTGTACCCCTGGAACCAATTTAAAATTGCCTACAGCCATGTGTTATTATTTTAGGCCTTCGATGCCTGTCTGCGGTCACTCCTTCCACTAGGCCTCCACTGACCACACCACTGCTGCCCGTGTACCCCTGTAACCAATTTAAAATTGCCTACTGCCATGTGTTATTATTTTAGGCCTTCGATGCCTGTCTGTGGTCACTCCTTCCACTAGGCCTCCACTGACCACACCACTGCTGCCCGTGTACCCCTGGAACCAATTTAAAATTGCCTACAGCCATGTGTTATTATTTTAGGCCTTCGATGCCTGTCTGCGGTCACTCCTTCCACTAGGCCTCCACTGACCACACCACTGCTGCCCGTGTACCCCTGTAACCAATTTAAAATTGCCTACAGCCATGTGTTATTATTTTAGGCCTTCGATGCCTGTCTGCGGTCACTCCTTCCACTAGGGCTCCACTGACCACACCACTGCTGCCCGTGTACCCCTGGAACCAACATCAGAAAATATAAAAATAAGTATTTTGCTTATAAAAAAGAAAATACTGGAGATATCAAATGCAGACATTTTAACATTAAAAACAAACACATACAACAAAAATCTGGTACAGTACTAAAAATGGCCACCAGCTACAATAACTTTCTCCTGCAAGTAGTTAACTGAAAGGTTTTTTCAATTTTAAACACAGATATGGCATCCACCGAGTGTTGTCCTGTCGCGTCTTCTTTATATTATTGCCAAGAAGATGCAAAACAATGAAAATAATAAAATCATTATTTACCAAAAAAATAGAGTAAGTCAAAACCACATTGCAAATAAACATTCATTACAAATAAAGAAGCAGGGCGCGTCCGAGGGTGAGTATATACCTAATAAGAATATAATCACCCTCGGACGCGCCCTGCTTCTTTCCGACAGCCTTCCTTCCTAAGAATCAGCCCTTCCGTGGTGTAGAGAGAGGGTTTGTTACACTCCAAGGTGTTCCCCAGATTGCCTTTCCTGAGCTTCGATCTTCCGGCTCTCGTTTAGTAGTTGTTGGAAACTACACTGCATTGGGCCTACAAATTGGGTATGGGGTGTAGAGAGATGGTGTGTTCCACTCCAAGGTGTTCCCCAGATTGCCTTTCCTGAGCTTCGATCTTCCGGCTCTCGTTTAGTAGTTGTTGGAAACTACGCTGCATTAGGCCTACAAATTGGGTATGGGGTGTAGAGAGATGGTGTGTTCCACTGTAGAGAGATGGTGTGTTCCACTCCAAGGTGTTCCCCAGGTTTCCTCTCCATTGCTTCGATCTTCCGGCTCTCGTTTAGTAGTTGTTGGAAACTACGCTGCATTAGGCCTACAAATTGGGTATGGGGTGTAGAGAGATGGTGTGTTACACTCCAAGGTGTTCCCCAGGTTTCCTCTCCATTGCTTCGATCTTCCGGCTCTCGTTTAGTAGTTGTTGGAAACTACGCTGCATTAGGCCTACAAATTGGGTATGGGGTGTAGAGAGATGGTGTGTTACACTCCAAGGTGTTCCCCAGGTTTCCTCTCCATTGCTTCGATCTTCCGGCTCTCGTTTAGTAGTTGTTGGAAACTACGCTGCATTGGGCCTACAAATTGGGTATGGGGTGTAGAGAGATGGTGTGTTCCACTCCAAGGTGTTCTCCAGGTTGCCTTTCCTGAGCTTCGATCTTCCGGCTCTCGTTTAGTAGTTGTTGGAAACTACGCTGCATTAGGCCTACAAATTGGGTATGGGGTGTAGAGAGATGGTGTGTTACACTCCAAGGTGTTCCCCAGGTTTCCTCGCCAATGCTTCGATCATCATGCTCTCGTTTAGTAGTTGTTGGAAACTACGCTGCATTAGGTCTACAAATTGGGTATGGGGTGTAGAGAGATGGTGTGTTCCACTCCAAGGTGTTCTCCAGGTTGCCTTTCCTGAACTTCTATCTTCAGGCTCTCATTAAATTGTGGTTAAACGGAACAACTGCATTTGGCGTACTAGTTGGTTTGGGGCCTACTATCGGTGTCTGCCGCTCCTTGCTGTTCTCCTGGTTTCCTGTCCTGAAATTCCATTTTCAGGCGCTCGTTAAGTAGTTGTTAATGTTAGACTGCATTTGGCCTACTAGTTGGGTTGGGGCCTACTATCGGTGTCTGCCACTCCTTGCTGTTCTCCTCCACTGAACAAAGCTGTGCCGCCTGTTTACTACTGTTGCCAATTTTGAACTGCATTTCGACTACTTACTGATTTGGGCCTACTCTCTGTGTCAGCCTCTCATTCCAGTTGTCCTCCACTGCAATGCCCCCTGATTAGTCCTGTGTTACCAATTTTGAACTGCATTTAGCCCACTTTATTCTTTGGGCCTATATCTGTGTTTCCTCCTCATCCTGCCCATTGCCCAGCCAGTGATAGATGAGTCTGCTGGTACATTGACCCATAACGCAACATTTCCCGTGCACGCTACACTGCAAGATTGTGACCCTGCTGAAAATCAGGTCCCCCTTCCCGCATACCATACCACCTTACACGGGGACAAACAGGAAGGTGCAGATGAAAGTGCAGGTTCCTTCATCAGGTGGGGGGAGGAATACTAGTTGGCGACGTCACTGGCACAGGGCCTCTCATGGTACGCAAAAGTGTTGCTGCCGGTGGGAGGCGCCCCCGCCGTGCAAACACACCGCTGTACTTTGAGGGGCCCTGTGCCAGTGCCAATGCCAACGAGTGGGCCCCCCCTGCTTGCTCAGGTTCACAGCACTTGCAAAGTTGAAATACTTACCTCTCCCTGCTCCACTGCCGTGACGTGGTCCAGATTTCCTGGGCCCACTAATTACTTGAACCAGCCCTACCCACCACAACTTTAGCCAAATGACCCCCAATTTCAAATGCCTTCCAATTATTATAAGGTAAATTACGCTTGACAAGCTTCATTAAGAAGAATGGATGGTTTTGACATTAAAATGGGCACTCTAGGTGTTTTCCTGGCCCCCACTCACTGCCGACTATGCTGCCCCATTGACTTGCATTGGGTTTCGTGTTTCGGTCGATCCCGACTTTACGTCATAATCGGGCGATTTCACTCGACCCGACTTTTGAGATAGTCGGGTTTCGCGAAACCCGGCTCGACTCTAAAAAGGTCAAGGTCGCTCAACTCTAATGACTAGCGATGAGCGCAAGTGCTTGTTACTCGAGTTTGCAGAGGGTGCACTGGTATGCACTGAGTATAGCAGGTGCACGAGTGACATCAGTCCCTGTGACTACATATTTCCAGGCTGTTTGGGAGCCATAAATATGATGGGCATGCCTAATAAACACAGGCAATCCCTGCATATTTTTTGACAGCTTAACAGCCACCCAAACATGTCACTAGAGCAGCCACTATACGCGCCGCATACCCGAGCACCCTCATCAAACTTGCTCTCATCACTAAATATGACCCATAATGGATGAGAAGATAAGCCAATTTAAAAGTTATAGCAACTAACCCATCAGTAAAACATGTATTAGAGGATGTGAATGCTATGGAATAGTTCTTTATTTGAAGGAATTGATACTCACTGTAAAATGACCATGCATTACATGGTTTTTCATTTTGTTTTTAAGTGACATCTCATGGTATGATATTATAATGCTCTCAGTGTGAAAGACTAGATAATCTTGTAGTTATACCTTCCAATGGCTAACAAAATTAACCCCTTCATGACCTTGGGATTTTTCGTTTTTCCATGTTCGTTTTTCACGCCCCTCATTCCCAGAGACATAACTTTTTTATTTTTCCATCAATTTGGCCATGTGAGGGCTTATTTTTTGCGGGACAAGTTGTACTTTTGAACGACATCATTGGTTTTAGCATGTCATGTACTAGAAAACGGGAAAAAAATTCCAAGTGCGGTGAAATTGCAAAAAAAGTGCAATCCCACACTTGTTTTTTGTTTGGCTTTTTTGCTAGGTTCACTAAATGCTAAAACTGACCTGCCATTATGATTCTCCAGGGCAGTACGAGTTCATAGACACCTAACATGACTAGCTTATTTCTTACCTAAGTGTTGAAAGAAAATTCCAAACTTTGCTAAAAAAAAAAAAAAAAATTGCGCCATTTTCCGATACCCGTAGCGTCTCCAATCTTCATGATTTGGGGTCGGTTGAGGACTTATTTTTTGCGTGCCAAGATGACGTTTTTGATGATAGCATTTTGGTGCAGATACGTTCTTTTGATCGCCCGTTATTGCATTTTAATGCAATGTTGCGGCGACCAAAAAAATGTAATTCTGGCGTTTCAAATTTTTTTCTCGCTACGCTGTTTAGTGATCAAGTTAATGCTTTTCTTTAGTTGATAGATCGGGTGATTCTGAGCGCAGCGATACCAAATATGCGTAGATTTGATATTTTTTTAATTGATTTATTTTGATTGGGGCGAAAGGGGGGTGTTAGGCGTCGTGTTTCCTCTGCGGCACAGGGGGAATCTCGATCCTTGTCTGCTGCAGTCTCCCATTCTGCATCGGCCGCAGTGGGCTCTGCTCAGTGGAGACGTCGCTCCCAGCGTCTCGCTGAGGCTGATTCTGTGCAAAGGGTTACTACTGCCTCTTCTGGCTCTCCTATTGTACCCTGCACTGATCTGCAGCGAGCAGGCTATTCTAAGACTAAGTCCTGATTTACACACACTGAGCATGCCCAGGGCAAGATCTCTCAGTGGAGGTCTAGGGTCACATGCTCAGGTACTGCAGCGACTCCCATTGGTCCTTCTCACGGAAGGTCCTGCAGGTACTAGGACTAAGTTCTGTTTTGCACACTGAGCATGCCCAGGGCAGGATCTCTCAGTGGAGATCTAGGGTCACATGCTCAGGTACTGCAGCGACTCCCATTGGTCCTTCTCACAGAAGGTCCTGCAGGTACTAGGACTAAGTTCTGTTTTGCACACTGAGCATGCCCAGGGCAGGATCTATCAGTGGAGATCTAGGGTCACATGCTCAGGTATTGCAGCAATTCCATTGGTCCTTCTTTCACAGGTCCTAAACATGCTGCAGCTATTTAAGGCTCGCATGGCCGCATGGCCATGCGCTAGTATCAATTCCAATATATGCTTTACGCCAGTGTGGTTTTGTATGTTTGTGTTCAGGGACCCGGTTGAAATAAGCCCCTTGAATACCGGCACCTCCGGTGAGGAGATTGTATGTACGTGATTCAGGGACCCGGCTGAAATAAGCCCCTAGAATACCGGCACCTCCGGTGAGGAGATTGTGTGTACGTGATTCAGGGACCCGGCTGAAATAAGCCCCTAGAATACCGGCACCTCCGGTGAGGAGATTGCGTGTTTACATAACCACAGACTGCTATCAGTTCGGCAGTAAGCTTGCGTTCCTGTGAGGCTAACAGGGCGCAGTGCTTTCCTCTCGCAGTTGCTCTGTGAAGCTAACAGAGTTGGTATATACCGCCATATAGTGCCGCCATTATTTAGCGGCAGGTTCTTTCCTGCACGGTGGATCCCGGGTTGCGAACGCACCAATTCCACTTAATAAATTATATATTTGGTGCGTTCCGCCAATCCTAACAGGGGGTGATTTAAACTTTTATATTTTTTTTATTTTTTTCACATTTTTTTTAACTTTTTTTTTTTTACTTTTGCCATGCTTCAATCGCCTCCATGGGAGGCTAGAAGCAGGCACAGCACGATCGGCTCTGCTACATAGCAGCGATCTGCTGTTCGCTGCTATGTAGCAAAAATGCAGGTGTGCTGTGAGCGCCGACCACAGGGTGGCGCTCACAGCTACCGGCGATCAGTAACCATAGAGGTCTCAAGGACCTCTATGGTTACAATGGAGACGCATCGCCGACCCCCGATCATGTGACGGGGGTCGGCGATGATGTCATTTCCGGCCGCCCGGCCGGAAGCGGTAGTTAAATACCGCTGCCTGCGTTTGACAGCGGCATTTAACTAGTTAATAGGCGCGGGCAGATCGCAATTCTGCTCGCGCCTATTACGGGCACATGTCAGCTGTTCAAAACAGCAGATATGTCCCGGCTTTGATGCGGGCTCACCGCGGAGCCCGCATCAAAGCAGGGGATCTGACCTCGGACGTACTATCCCGTCCGAGGTCAGAAAGGGGTTAAAATAAATGATGTTACAAAGCAAGCTTTCCGGACTTCTTAGTCCCAAAATCTTGCTTTGGAACATAATTTATTTTATTTTTTTAGCCATTAAAAGGTATCATAACTACAAGATTATCTTGTTTTTCACACTGAGAGCATTATTTTTTCAACTGGCTAAGGCTACTTTCACACTAACGTTTTTTGCAATACGTCGCAATGCGTCGTTTATGGGAATAAACGCATCCTGCAAAGTTGTTTGCAGGATGCGTTTTTGCCCCATAGATTAACATTAGCGACGCATTGCGACGCATTGACACACGTCGGAATCGTCGTGCGACTGTTGCGCCGTGTTGTGGCGGACCGCCGGGAGCAAAAAACGTTAGATGTAATGTTTTTTGCTGCTGACGGACCGCTTTTTCCGACCGCACATGCGCGACCGGAACTCCGCCCCCACCTCCCCGCACCTTACAATGGGGCAGCGGATGCGCAGGAATAATGCATCCGCCGCCTCCGTTGTGCCTCCGTTTCACTGCTAGCGTCGGAACCTCGGCCCGACGCACTGCGACGGGCTGAGTCCGACGCTAGTGTGAAAGTAGCCTTACATGGTACAAACCCCTTTTTTTCTTTTAACTATATGGTATGACATTGCAACACAAGTGGGCTTTGTGCTGTGCTTAACCGTGTGAAAAGCTTAATAATGAACTGTTCAAGATTTTAAAGCAGTAGTATGAGCAAATCTGTTTTCGTGGAATTCCCTCCTCATAAATTAATTAACAATCCCTGACTTATCTGTAAGTTTCTATCAAACTATTCAGTGCTGTTCACTGCAGTCATCTATAATTTCTGCCCAAGTGTTTGCTGTCTGATGCGTTCATACTATATGAATTTATTTAGTGAAAGAAAAAAAATCATCTCACTGTTCTAAGCTGTTTGCATGCCTGTTTGATCTTGCAGAGTGCCGTATCCAAAGCTGCTGACCTGCAGAGAAATCCACAAAAATGAATGAAGGAGGAAGGCACCTCTGTTCAAAGCTTTATTTCACCTTCCAAGGAAATAAAAACTCCACATGTAATCACAAACCACTCTGAGGCGTTTCAGGCACTGGGAGTCATCCGTACTCTCCTCTATGGCTAAAGGCACACCAGTGCCAGAAACGCCTCAGAGTGGTTTGTGGTAACATGTGGAGTTTTTATTCCCTTGGAATGTGTAATAAAGCTTTGAACAGAGGTGCCTTCATCCTTCATACATTTTTGTATATGAATATATTGTTTTACCAGACCTACAGAAACATTCGAAAATCTTACAGAGTTCTATCACGTATTTCCTTGTTGGGTTTTCTTCCTCATTTAGTATTTACTGTGCTACACCTTATACATTGGTTTTCATCACCAGTTCAAACTTTCAACACTTGAGATACAATACTTGGTGGATGAAAATTCTCCTTGAAAGTCTAAGATTATTAAGCGCGCAAATTTATAAGTTTACAGGCTTCAGAGAGAACCTATCACTATGGTTTTGCCACCTAATCTCAGAGCATCATCTTGTAGAGGCACAGATCCTGATTCCAGCGATGTGTCACTTACTGGGCTGCCTGCTAAAGTTTTAATAAAATCACTGCTTTATCAGCAGGAAATAGAGGACAAGTTAACCTCCCGATGCACAATGTACACAGAAAGCTGACAGTCAGTGGTGTGGGCAGGGTGACACAGAGCTCAGCATTTAGAGAACTGCAGTAGGTTAAAATGTTTAAAAAAAACAACATACAGCTCAGCAAGTGACACATCACTGGAATCAGGATATCTGCCCCTACATCATCTCAGATGTGGAAGCAAAAATCTGATAACAAATTCCCTTTAAGCATGGTTTTACCCTTTTTTTCATTAGCTTGTGCATGCAATTGTTTTATGCTTAAAAATTGAACAGGTTTTTTTTTTTTCTTTGGCACCTGTTATGCAGTTTTCTGGTATTTTAGAGTTGATTGGTTTTGAACAATATATATTTTTAATAAAATCACAACTTCTGCTGACAAAATAATTTATTGATTTGCTAATGGTTTAACACTGTGTCTTTCAAATCTCTTTCTTCATCAAACTGTTATTTTATTATTATGAACTTCCTACTAGCAAATAAAAATTGTATGAAATTTTAATGAAACAAATTAAATATGAGACCAAACATACAATTCTTCCATTGACATGCTAAAAAATCTAAAATGTTTCAAGCCTGCGTTCTGATTTTTTAAATGCTGACCTCTAGTGGTCACATAGGAGCATCGCATCTTGGCATGTACATGAGCATACAGAATAATATCAAACTTCAACTACATCTTTATCTTTCGACTGATTGTCAGCAAATACAAAAAGCAGCATTTAAAACAAGTTCGATACTTATTTAGTATAAATTGATTCTTTTTCTCAAGAAAATAAAGAACTGTGTGAACTATATTTTCTTCCGAACAAATTACACCAAACCTTAGGCTGGTTTCACATTTGCGTTTTTTGCCGCTGCGCTTTAGCGCAAAAAAAGCATGCATTTTTTTTCCTATACTTAACATTAAAAACGCATGTGTTTTTTTGCATGCGTTTTGCCGCATTTTGACGACGCATGCGTTGTTTCTATGCATGCGTTTTGTTGCAGAAATGCAACATGTAGTAATTTCTAACAAAATATAGATACAAAAAGCAGAAATAGCTAATCATAGCCAGAAGCATTCTTGTACTTGCTCCTCTATCAATAGTAACTAACCTAATACAGATTAGTGGACAAATCCATATAGCTACCAACAAAATGAGTACCAAGTACCCACAGACCACTATATCACAATACAGTAAAATCAATAAAGTTTATTGAAAACAAATTTTTTTTAAAAAATATACATAACACCATGTGAGTTTTATCAAAAGAGAATCAGTCAGAAATTCCATGAGCAGCGGAAATACCGCATCCAACCATGTAATGCTAAGCATTAAGATACATTGAAATCTATATTGGTATTACTCTCATTTAAATATAAGATCCCCAAAAAACATCCTTTAAGGTAATTTCAGCGTCTATTATTCCCGGATGATGAGAATTCAATATATAGAATGAGTGGATTCATGCTTACCCATAGTCAGTGCACCGCTGCCCCGGAACGCCACTCATGCTATCTCCGATTGTCCTAAGCGCACTAAGCGGTTCACTAGCTCTGCCACCATTGGTACGGTACAGTCTAAATTTCTTTTGTCCGTTACTCTGATTTGCTCTCTTTCGTCCTATTCTGTAATGGCATTTGTGGATTCAGGCGCTGCCCTGAATTTGATGGACTTGGAGTTTGCTAGGCGCTGTGGTTTTTCTTGGAGCCCTTGCAGTATCCTATTCCATTGAGAGGAATTGATGCTACGCCTTTGGCCAAGAATAAGCCTCAGTACTGGACTCAATTGACCATGTGCATGGCTCCTGCACATCAGGAAGATATTCGCTTTTTGGTGTTGCATAATCTGCATGATGTGGTCGTTTTGGGGTTGCCATGGCTACAGGTCCATAATCCAGTGTTGGATTGGAAATCTATGTCTGTGTCCAGCTGGGGTTGTCAGGGGGTACATGGTGATGTTCCATTGCTGTCAATTTCGCCTTCCACTCCTTCTGAAGTCACTGAGTTTTTATCAGATTACCGGGATGTATTTGAAGAGCCCAAATCTGGTGCCCTACCTCCTCATAGGGATTGTGATTGTGCTATTAATTTGATTCCTGGTAGTAAGTTTCCTAAGGGCCGTTTGTTTAATTTATCTGTGCCAGAGCACGCCGCTATGCGGAGTTATATAAAGGAATCCTTGGAGAAGGGTCATATTCGTCCGTCGTTGTCACCATTGGGAGCAGAGTTCTTTTTTGTGGCCAAGAAGGATGGTTCTTTGAGACCTTGTATTGATTACCGCCTTCTTAATAAAATCACAGTCAAATTTCAGTACCCTTTGCCGCTGCTGTCTGATTTATTTGCTCGGATTAAGGGGGCTAGTTGGTTCACCAAGATAGATCTTCGAGGAGCGTATAATCTTGTGCGAATTAAACAGGGTGATGAATGGAAAACAGCATTCAATACGCCCGAGGGCCATTTTGAGTACCTGGTTATGCCATTCGGGCTTTCTAATGCTCCATCTGTGTTTCAGTCCTTTATGCATGACATCTTCCGAGAGTACCTGGATAGATTTATGATTGTATATTTGGATGACATTTTGGTATTTTCGGATGATTGGGAGTCTCATGTGAAGCAGGTCAGAATGGTGTTCCAGGTCCTTCGTGCGAATTCCTTGTTTGTGAAGGGGTCAAAGTGTCTCTTTGGAGTTCAGAAGGTTTCAATTTTGGGTTTCATTTTTTCCCCTTCTACTATCGAGATGAACCATGTTAAAGTTCAGGCCATTTACGATTGGACTCAGCCGACATCTGTGAAGAGCTTGCAGAAGTTCCTGGGCTTTGCTAATTTTTATCGTCGCTTCATCGCTAACTTTTCCAGTATTGCTAAACCGTTGACTGATTTGACCAAGAAAGGTGCTGATGTGGTCAATTGGTCCTCTGTGGCTGTAGCGGCTTTTCAGGAGTTGAAGCGTCATTTTGCTTCTGCCCCTGTGTTGTGCCAGCCAGATGTTTCGCTCCCTTTTCAGGTGGAGGTTGATGCTTCTGAAATTGGAGCAGGGGCTGTTTTGTCGCAAAGAAGTTCTGATGGCTCAGTGATGAAACCCTGTGCCTTCTTTTCTAGAAAATTCTCGCCTGCTGAGCGCAATTATGATGTGGGCAATTGGGAGTTGTTGGCCATGAAGTGGGCATTCGAGGAGTGGCGACATTGGCTTGAAGGAGCTAAACATCGCGTGGTGGTCTTGACGGATCACAAGAATTTGACTTATCTCGAGTCTGCCAAACGGTTGAATCCTAGACTGGCTCGATGGTCGCTCTTTTTCTCCCATTTTGATTTTGTGGTTTCATACCTTCCGGGATCTAAGAATGTGAAGGCTGATGCCCTGTCAAGGAGTTTTGTGCCTGACTCTCCGGGTGTTCCGGAGCCGGTGGGTATTCTTAAAGAAGGGGTAATTTTGTCTGCCATTTCCCCTGATTTGCGGCGTGTGCTGCAAAAGTTTCAGGCTGATAGACCTGACCGTTGTCCTACGGAGAAACTGTTTGTCCCTGATAGATGGACTGGTAGAGTTATCTCGGAGATTCATTGTTCAGTATTGGCTGGTCATCCTGGAATCTTTGGTACCAGAGATTTGGTGGCTAGATCTTTTTGGTGGCCTTCTTTGTCACGGGATGTGCGTTCTTTTGTGCAGTCCTGTGGGATTTGTGCTCGGGCTAAGCCCTGCTGTTCTCGTGCCAGTGGGTTGCTTTTGCCCTTGCCGATTCCAAAGAGGCCCTGGACGCATATTTCCATGGATTTTATTTCTGATCTCCCTGTTTCTCAAAAGATGTCGGTCATTTGGGTGGTTTGTGATCGCTTCTCTAAGATGGTCCATTTGGTACCCTTATCTAAACTGCCTTCCTCCTCTGATTTGGTGCCATTGTTTTTCCAGCATGTGGTTCATTTGCATAACATTCCGGAGAACATCGTCTCAGACAGAGGTTCCCAGTTTGTTTCGAGGTTTTGGCGGTCCTTTTGCGCTAAGATGGGCATTGATTTGTCTTTTTCTTCGGCTTTCCATCCTCAGATTAATGGCCAAACCGAACGAACTAATCAGACTTTGGAGACATATCTGAGATGCTTTGTTTCTGCTGATCAGGATGATTGGGTGTCCTTCTTGCCTTTGGCTGAGTTTGCCCTTAATAATCGGGCCAGCTCGGCTACTTTAGTTTCTCCTTTTTTCTGCAATTCTGGTTTCCATCTTCGTTTCTCTTCAGGGCAGGTTGAGCCTTTGGACTGTCCTGGTGTGGATGCGGTGGTGGACAGGTTGCAGCAGATTTGGACTCATGTGGTGGACAATTTGACATTGTCCCAGGAGAAGGCTCAACGTTTCGCTAACCGCCAGCGTTGTGTTGGTCCCCGACTTCGTGTTGGGGATTTGGTTTGGTTGTCATCTCGTCACGTTCCTATGAAGGTTTCCTCTCCTAAGTTTAAGCCTCGTTTCATTGGACCATATAAGATTTCTGAGGTTCTTAATCCTGTGTCATTTCGTTTGGATCTTCCAGCTTCTTTTGCCATCCATAATGTGTTCCATAGGTCGTTGTTGCGGAGATACGTGGCGCCTGTGGTTCCCTCCGTTGATCCTCCTGCCCCGGTGTTGGTCGAGGGGGAGTTGGAGTATGTGGTGGAGAAGATTTTGGATTCTCGTGTTTCGAGACGGAAACTCCAGTACCTGGTCAAGTGGAAGGGTTATGGTCAAGAAGATAATTCCTGGGTTTTTGCCTCTGATGTTCATGCTGCCGATCTTGTTCGTGCCTTTCATTTGGCTCATCCTGATCGGCCTGGGGGCTCTGGTGAGGGTTCGGTGACCCCTCCTCAAGGGGGGGTACTGTTGTGAATTCTGTTGTCGAATTCCCTCCTGTGGTCGTGAATGGTACTTTGGCGAGTTCTGTCTATGGGCTCCCTCTGGTGGCTATGAGTGAAGCTGCTGCTTCTGAGGTTCCTTACACAGGTGACGTGGTTTATCCTTTGGTTGGCTTTTCTATTTAACTCCACTCAGATCGTTACTCCATGCCAGCTGTCAATGTTTTAGCATTGGTTCAGTTCGCTCCTGGATCTGCCTGGTGACCTGTCTTCTCCTGCAGAAGCTAAGTTCCTAATTGTTATTTTTGCTCATTGTTTCTTTGTCCAGCTGGTTATCCTGATTTTGTCTTGCTAGCTGGAAGCTCTGGGATGCAGAGTGGCACCCCCCGCACCGTGAGTCGGTGCGGAGGACCCTTTTGCACACTCTGCGTGGTCTTTTGTAGGTTTTTGTGCTGATCGCAAAGATTCCTTTCCTATCCTCTGTCTATTTAGTAAGTCTGGCCTCCCTTTGCTGAAACCTATTTCATTTCTGCGTTTGTGACTTTCATCTTTACTCACAGTCATTATATGTGGGGGGCTGCCTATTCCTTTGGGGAATTTCTCTGAGGCAAGGTAGGCTTTATTTTCTATCTCTAGGGCTAGCTAGCTCTGAGGCTATGACAAGGCGCCTAGGGAGCGTCAGGAGCGCTCCACGGCTATTTTTAGTGTGTGCGATAGGATTAGGGCTTACAATCAGCAGAGCTCCCACATCCCAGAGCTCGTCCTGTATGAGTTTAACTATCAGGTCGGGTGCTCCCAACCACCAGGTCATAACGGTTAGGGTTAGGATCCCTAGGGTTAGGGTTAGGTTTAGGATCCCTAGGGTTAGGGTTAGGGTTAGTATCCCTAGGATTAGGGTTAGGGTTAGGGTTAGGATCCCTAGGGTTAGGGTTAGGGTTAGGGTTAGGGTAAGGGTTGCGGATAGGATCCATAGGGTTAGGGTTAGGATCCCTAGGGTTAGGGTTAGGGTTAGGATCCCTAGGGTTAGGGTTAGGGTTAGGATCCCTAGGGTTACTAGGGATCCTAACCCTAACCCTAAGCCTAGCTATTTCTGTTTATAGTGTGTTTTCTAGTTGATTTTGATGATTGGCAGCTGTCACACACTTCTCATCATGCGTTTCAAAAACGCAAACGCAGGAAAAAACGCATGTAAACGCATCAAAACGCCGCGTTTATTTTAACACATGTAAAAACGCATGCATCTAATAAACGCAGCGTTTAAACGCATTTAAACATGTTTTTTCACCACATGCGATTGCGTTTAAAACGCTGCGTTTTTAAACGCAAATGTGAAACCAGCCTTAAAGGGGTTGTTCACTTTCAAATATAATTTACCCTCACTGCATTTTGCTTAAATATACAAACCGTGCTGAATTTACCTTCCTCGGATCTGCTGGTAAGTCTCCGCTGCTGCTGCTGCGGCGCTGACATCACAACGACAACCGTTCACTGAGCTCAATAGCTCGGTCAGTGTAGGCAGAAAGCTCCCTTCAGAGCTGCTAAGGCTCAGAGCTCAGGGTTCTGTGTTTACTGGAGTGTACGACTTAGAGCAGCTGAACTTACTTTTGGAAGCAATGCCACATAATGGGAGCAATAGCGGAGACTCGCCGGTTTATCCAAAGAAGGTGTGTGTAGATATATTTTTTTCTTAAGTAGCAAAATGCTATGAGGGGCAAATATATTTGAAAAGGAACAATTCTTAATAATATAGTTGTCACATTATTTTATTATAAATAAAGATACAGGGTGTTAAGGATTGAGTTCCTGCCTCCACACAGGGGGAATCTCGGGCCATCTCCGCTGCGGTCTCCCATTCTTTTCCTGCCGCATTGGAGCCTGCTCAGCAGAGACGTCGATCCCAGAATCTCGCTCATTGTGACTCTGTGCTGAGAGTTACTGCTACATTTCCTGCTTCTGCCATTGAAGTCAGTGCTGGGTAGCGGCGAGCAGATGCTTCTGGGTCTAAGTCCTGCTTTTCACATTCTGAGCATGCCCAGAGTAAGATCTCTCAGTGGAGATCGAGGGTCATATGATCAGATACTGCAGCTAAGGTCCTTGTAGGTGCTAGGACTAAATCCTGCTTTGCACTTTGAGCATGCCGGGGCATGATCTCTCAGTGGAGATCTGGGGTCACATGCTCAGGTACTGCGGCAACTCTATTGGTCCTTCTTTGGAAGGTCTTAAACATGCTGCAGCTATTTAAGGCTCGCATGGCCGCACGGCTAGTATCAATTCCAATATGTGCTTTGCGCCAGTGTGGTTATGTATGTTTGTATTCAGGGACGCGGCTGAAATAAGCCCCTAGAATGCTGGCACCTCCGGTGAGGAGATTGTGTGAACGTGATTCAGGGACCCGGCTGAAATAAGCCCCTAGAATACCGGCACCTCCGGTGAGGAGATTGCATGTGTGCATAACCACTGACTGCTATCAGTTCGGAAGTAAGCTTGTGCTCCTGTGAGGCTAACAGTGAGCAGTGCTTTCCTCTCGCGGTTGCTCTGTGAGGTAACAGAGCTAGTCTATACCGCCAAACAGTGCCACCATTCACTAGCAGCAGGTTCCTCCTGCACGGTGGACCCCGGGCTGCGAACGCACCATTCATAATAAACATCTATTTTACTCGGTGCGTTACGCTAGCCCTAACACTATACTAGCGCCAGGGTCTGGCTAGTAAATGGCGGACGATCAGCATCTACAGCGGTACATCCAGCAGCTGGAGGGTAGGTTGGCGGCTCTAGAGTGTGCAACCTCAGCTGTGGACGTCACTGCTGTCGCTGTTCAGGCTGCAAGTGTAGCTGCAGCCAGTTTGTTCACTGCCACCCCTGCTCCGACTTTATCCCGTCTCCCGCTTCCAGACAAGTTTGCTGGTGACAGTAAGCTATGTCGGGGATTCGTGAGCCAGTGCTCCATACATCTTGAGCTGCTGGCTGCACGTTTTCCTATGGAACGGGTGAAAGTGGGATTCATTTTATCTCTTTTGTCGGGCAGGGAGTTGGAGTGGGCAACGCCGCTTTGGGAACGTGATGATCGTGTGGTTCAGAGTGCTCCTCTCTTCCTGGACGCTCTGAGGCAGGTCTTTTTGGGACCTCGTGTCACCCACGATACCGCACTCCAATTGTTGGCAATTACTCAGGGTTCGTCCATGGTCAGCCAGTTCGCCATCCAATTCCGGACTCTAGCTTCTGAGCTGGAATGGCCAGATAAAGTCCTGTTCTGGAAAGGACTGGCAGATCATGTAAAGGACGCCTTGGCCACCAGGGAGATTCCCGCCACACTGGAGGAGCTCATTACTATATCTACCCGCATCGATCTCCGTTTTAACGAACGGAGGTTGGAGCGGACCCAGTGTAGGCAGAGGTTTCGGCTGGCTCCCACCTTTGCCAAACCTCTAGAATCTCCTGTTATGGCGTCCGACTCCCATGAGGCCATGGAGGTCTCTCGAGCGGGACCTAGGTCTCAGACCGCTCAAATACCTGTGGTGTTTAAAAATTGCCAGCAACTGGGACATTACGCTAATAAATGTCCACGGCGGTCGGGAAACGATCGCGTCTAGTGACCATTGGAGGAGGTTCACTGGACACAGCAGCATTTTCCTCCAAATTGTCCTTTAAAGGGACAATCCTGTTAGGCACATCCACTCATACAGTAGAGCTTTGTGTGGATTCAGGAGCAGAGGGAAATTTCATGTCTTCTGCTTTTGCTCTGCGCCACGCAATACCTCTGGTAATGCTTGCCAAACCAGTAACTGTTAGAGTGGTGAATGGGTCGATACTTCCGTTACAAATCACACATCAGACTGTCCATTTCATGTTAGTCATGTCCCCATCCCACCAGGAGATTATTTCCCTTCTTGTTGATGAGATTCTGCTGGGAATACCCTGGCTCCGTTTCCACTCCCCACATATTGAGTGGACCTCTGGGAGGATATTGGGTTGGAGTGAATCCTGTAAGGGCAGATGTGTGAAAGCGTGCATTCAGGTTTCCACCACTGAGATACCCGCAGATCTCTCTTCTCTCCCCAAATACTATTGGTCCTATGCAGACGTCTTCTCCAAAAAGGCCGCGGAGATCCTTCCACCTCACCGTCCTATAGATTTCTTGCCTGGAGCAGAACCTCCTCGGGGACGTGTCTATCCCCTCTCTCTCCCGGAAATGGAGGCTATGTCCCAATACATCCAGGAGAGTTTGGCAAGAGGGTTTATTAGGAAGTCAGTATTACCAGCAGGGGCAGGGTTCTTCTTCGTGCAGAAGAAGAATGGAGAATTACGTCCTTGCATAGATTACAGGGGTCTTAACGCCATCACCGTTAAGAATAAGTACCCGCTGCCCCTGATTTCTGAGCTTTTTGATAGGCTACGGGGAGCTAAGGTATTTACCAAATTAGACCTGCGGGGAGCTTATAACCTGATTCGCATCCGTGAGGGGGACAAATGGAAGATGGCGTTTAACACCAGAGATGGGCACTATGAGTATCTGGTGATGCCCTTCGGGCTCTGTAATGCCCCAGCCGTTTTCCAAGACTTTGTCAACGATATCTTCTGGGATATGCTTTCCACCTCGTTCGTAGTCTATCTGGATGATATTCTCATCTTCTCTCCAGATATTGACTCCC
This sequence comes from Ranitomeya imitator, assembly GCF_032444005.1. NCBI lineage: Eukaryota > Metazoa > Chordata > Amphibia > Anura > Dendrobatidae > Ranitomeya > Ranitomeya imitator. Next base: position 144,045,568 of record NC_091284.1, on the reverse strand, counting down.
AACGGAGAGATGTTGGCAGAGTCTTTGACCTCTTACGGGCAAACTCTCTTTACGCAAAGTTGGAGAAGTGTTTGTTTGAGCAGGAGTCTTTACCTTTCCTGGGCTATATCATCTCCGCCCAGGGATTGGCTATAGATCCTGCCAAACTACAGGCTGTGATGGACTGGCAAGAACCCCATTCGCTTAAAGCGGTGCAGCGCTTTAGGGGGTTCATTAATTATTACCGCCAGTTCATTCCCCACTTCTCAACTTTGGTAGCCCTCACCAAGAAGAGAGCAAATCCCGAAGTGTGGTCTGAAGAGGTCTCCAGGGCCTTTTCTTCTATTAAGTCCCATTTTGCTAGCGCTCCCATCCTACATCGTTCCGATGTCGATAAGCTATTTATAATGGAGGTGGATGCCTCTTCCGTTGGTGCAGGAGCAGTCCTCTTCCAAAAGGATGCTCAAGGTCGGAAGCATCCGTGCTTCTTCTTCTCCAAGACCTTCACACCAGCGGAGAGGAATTATTCCATCGGGGACAGGGAGTTGCTCGCGATGAAGTTGGCTTTCTCAGAGTTGAGACATCCCTTGGAGGGGGCTCGTTTTCCCTTTCAAGTTTTCACAGACCACAAAAATTTGCTATATTTGCAAACAGCCCAGCGGCTAAATTCTCGCCAGGCCAGATGGTCCTTGTTCTTCTCCCAATTCCACTTCACCCTCCATTATCTCGCTGGGGAGAAGAACATTCGTGCTGACGCCCTTTCTCGCTCTGTTGTGTCATCTGAGGAGGAGGAAGGAGAGCCTTGGCTTATTGTCCCTTCTGAGAGCCTGAGAACCGTGGCTCCAGTGTCGCTTGAGTCTGTGCCTCCGGGCAAGACTTTTGTGCCCATAAATTTGCGACCGGAGGTTCTCTCTTGGGCTCATTCCTCCAGGGTGGGTGGATACTTTGGGGCAAAAAGGACATCTGAGCTGCTGGCGAGGACATACTGGTGGCCGCATATGCTCCGAGATGTCAGAGATTATGTTCTGGCGTGTGTCTCATGCGCCAAAAATAAGTCTCCTCGACAACGGCCGGCTGGGTTACTCTATCCCTTGCCTGTGGCAGACAGGCCCTGGGAGATGGTCGGGATGGACTTTGTAGTGGGTTTGCCCAAGTCTCGCGGCTGTACCATCATTTGGGTTATTACCGATCATTTCTCAAAAATGGTGCATTTGGTGCCGCTTCCACGGTTACCTTCCGCACGGGCCATGGCAGCGTTGTTCATAAGACACATCTTCCACCTACACGGCATGCCAGACAAAATTGTCAGTGACCGGGGTCCCCAGTTTGCGTCTCGGTTCTGGAGAGAGCTTTGTCGTCTTCTCAGCATTGAGTTAAATCTCTCTTCCGCATATCATCCCGAGACAAATGGGTTGGTAGAGAGGGCCAATCAGACTCTGGTCACATATTTGCGACATTTTGTTTCTGCCAGGCAGGATGACTGGGCATCTTTATTACCATGGGCAGAGTTCGCCCTTAACAACGCTGTAGCCGACTCCACTGGTCAGACTCCTTTCCTCCTTAATTACTGCCAGCATCCACGTGTTCCTGTGCCTATGCCCGTGTCCTCGGCTGACTCCAGGGTGGCAGACTGGGCAGTGGAGGCACGGGACATTTGGGACCGCACTCAGGATGCCATTCAGGCCTCCAAAGAGAGAATGAGGTCCTCCACCGATGCACATCGGCGCCCTGCCCCGACCTTTGCTCCTGGCGATTTAGTGTGGCTCTCCGCCCGTAACATCAGGCTGCGTGTAGAGCCCACTAAGTTTGCACCTCGCTACTTGGGTCCCTTCAAAGTCCTTGAACAGGTTAATCCTGTGGTCTACCGTCTAGTCCTTCCTCCACGCCTTGGTATCACCGACACCTTTCATGTGTCCCTCCTTAAGCCCGTATACATGTCCCGGTTTTCTGAGTCATCTGCCGGGACATCAGGTTCGTCTACGGATGATTTCGAGGTGAACGCTATTTTGGGGTACAAGGTGGAACGTGGCAAAAAAAATTATTTGGTGGACTGGAAGGGTTATGGCCCTGAGCATAGGTCCTGGGAGCCTGCTGAGCACATTCGGGCTCCGCAGCTCATTGCTGCCTTCGAACGTAGTGAGGCCCAAGGAGCGGGGGGCCCTAGGAGGGGGGGTAATGTTAGGGGTCGAGTTCCTGCCTCTGCACAGGGGGAATCTCGGGCCATCTCCGCTGCGGTCTCCCATTCTTCTCCTGCCACAGTGGAGCCTGCTCAGTGGAGACATCGACCCCAGCGTCTCGCTCAGTCTGACTCTGTGCTGAGAGTTACTGCTGCATTTCCTGCTTCTGCCATTGAAGTCAGTGCTGGGCAGCGGCGAGCAGACGCATCTGGGTCTAAGTCCTGCTTTTCACGTTTTGAGCATGCCCAGAGTAAGATCTCTCAGTGGAGATCGAGGGTCACATGATCAGATACTGCAGCTAAGGTCCTTGTAGGGGCTAGGACTAAATCCTGCTTTGCACTCTGAGCATGGCCGGGGCAAGATCTCTCAGTGGAGATCTGGGGTCACATGCTCAGGTACTGCGGCAACTCTATTGGTCCTTCTTTAGAAGGTCCTAAACGTGCTGCAGCTATTTAAGGCTCGCATGGCCGCATGGCCATGCGCTCTTATCAATTCTAATATGTGCTTTGCGCCAGTGTGGTTATGTATGTTTGTATTCAGGGACCCGGCTGAAATAAGCCCCTAGAATGCTGGCACCTCCGGCGAGGAGATTATGTGAACATGATTCAGAGACCCGGCTGAAATAAGCCCCTAGAATACCGGCACCTCCGGTGAGGAGATTGCGTGTGTACATAACCACTGACTGCTATCAGTTCGGCAGTAAGCTTGTGCTCCTGTAAGGCTAACAGGGTGCAGTGCTTTCCTCTCGCGGTTGCTCTATTTCACTCGGTGCGTTCCGCTAGCCCTAACACAGGGTGAATCTAGAATACAAAGATTTTAAGAAGAGTGGCTGCACAGATTAAATAAATGCTTGCTGAGATGGTGTGTGAGTGGGAGACGCTGAATGTCTGGCATGTTAGGTATGACGAGATCTAGGATAGGGCCACGTCTGTGATGCCAAGAGATTAGAGGGTCTGTAGTAATAGGGAATGGTCCACTGTGTCAAAGGCAGAGGACAGGTCCAGGAGGAGGACAGAATAGTGTCGCTTGGCTTTGGCAATCAGCAGGTCATTGATGACTTTAGTTAGAGCAGTTTCAGTGGAGTGATGAGGTCGAAAGCCCGATTGTAATAGTCGAAGAGGGAGCAGGAAGAGAGGTCTGAGAACAGTTCAAGATAGACGTGTTGTTCCAGTAGTTTTGAGGCAAAGGGGAGAAGTGATGTGGGGTGATAGCTAGATACAGAGGATGGGTCAAGAGAGGACTTTTGGAGAATAGGTGTGATTAAGGCATGTTTGAAGTTAGAGGGGAAAACACCAGTTGTTATTGATAGGTTGAAGAGATGAGTTAGAGTAGGGATGAAGACTGTGGTGAGGTTTGGGATGAAGTGGGATGGGATCGGCTCAAGTGCATGCCCGCTCATCAAGACAGGCATGAAAATCATTAGTCTTGATGAATCACAGCCATGGTCTTTAAAGGGAATCTGTCACCAAATTTTTGCTACCTCATTTGAGAGCAGCATGACATAGGAAAAGAGGTACCGGTCCTGCTGCTGGGTTGTTGCCCTCCTATGGCCCCCTCCACATCTCCTGGTGTACTGGCCTGTCTCCTGGTAGTGCCTCCAGCCTCTGGACACTACACTGACAGATACAGCAAAGCTTCTTGCTACAGCTTGCATTGATGTGCCATCCTGGATGAGCTGCACTACCTGAGCCACTTGTGTGGATTGTAAAGTCCGTCTCATGCTACCACGAGTGTGAAAGCACAACCAACATTCAAAAGTGACCAAAACATCAGCCAGAAATCATTGGTACTGAGATGTGGCCTGTGATCCCCACCTGCAGAATCACTCCTTTATTGAGTGTGTCTTGATAACTGCCAATAATTTCCATGTGTTGTCTATTCCATTTGCACAACAGCATGTGAAATTGATTGTCAAACAGTGTTGCTTCCTAAGTGGACAGTTTGATTTCACAGAAGTTTGATTTACTTGGAGTTATATTCTGTGGTGTAAGTGTTCCCTTTATTTTTTTGAGCAGTGTGTTTAGCAAATTTTCAAAGTTTTTTAATATAGAATTCTGGCATAAAAGTTTTGATGTATTGAGGCCTAAATGTAACTTTTAAACCTTTTTGTTTTACTGAGCTGAACTTGTAGTACTATAGTGTAGATCTCATCAGATACTAAACTGTTCATTGAACTGTATGTACGCACACAGTAAATGAAAGTTAAACATAATGTTAAACCTGGACATCGAACAAATTGTAGTAGAGTTGAGCAACTTTTACTTTTTTCAGATCGAGTCGTGTTTCGCGAAACCCGACTTTGTCAAAAGTGGGGTCAGGTGAAATCGGCCGATTATTGCGAAAAGTCGGGGGCCGACTAAAACACGAAACCCAATGCAAGTCAATGGGGAATCAAAGTCGGCAGTGAGTGGAGGACAGGAAAACACCTACAGTGCCCATTTTAATACCAAAAACATCAATTCTTATTGCTTAAGCTTGTCAATCTTAATTTACTTTATAATAATAGTTAAGCATTGAAAACTGGGGGTCATTTGGCTAAAGTTGTGGGGGGGTAGGGCTGTCTCAAGATTTTCGTGGGCCCAGGAAACACAGAATATGTCACAGCGGTGGAGCAGGGAGAGGTAAGTATTTCAACTTTGCAAGTGCTGTGATCCTGAGCAAGCAGGGGGGCCCACTCGTTGGCACTGGCACAGGGCCCCTCATAGTACGGCGGTGTGTTTGACGGTGGGTGGTGCCTGCCAGAGACACTTATGCATACTATGAGGGGCCTTGTGCCAGTGCCAACGAGTATACCCCCCCACCTGATGAAGGAACCTACACTTTCATCTGCACCTTCCTCTTTGTCCCCGTGTAAGGTGGTATAGTTTGCGGGAAGGGGAACCTGACTTTCAGCAGGGTCAGATTCAGGCTGTGTAGAGTGCAAGGGGAATGTAGTGGTCTGGGTCAATGTACCAGCAGACTCATCTAGCAGTGGCTGGGCAATGGGCAGGATGAGGAGGAATCACAGATATAGGCCAAAATAATAAAGTAGGCTAAATGCAGTTCAAAATTGGGAGGAACACTCCCTCGTGGGTGGCGGTACTGGCACATAGCCCCTCATATTACGAGTGTGTCTGATGGTTGTGCACCACCACTGTCAGAGACACTTCATTGTACTATGAGGGACCCTGTGCCAGTACCGTCGCCCAAGAGTGGGCCCACCCACCTGCCCAGGCAAATGTCACTCGCACGGGTGCTTGCACCAGGTGGTGACCACGGCCCTGTGGGGGGAGTCAGCCCATTTAGGGAGGTATAAAAATGGCCTGTGGTTGACATTCAGCAGCTGCAAATGGAGGGATTGGAGAAGTCAGTAAGAGGAGGCCAAAAGCAAGCCATTTTTCAGGCAAACTACATGTCAGCAGGGGAAGGTGGGGCAAAATAATTTGAAATCCATGATTGGTTCATTTTAATGAAGGTTAGATCATCAACATTCTGGGTAGCCAGACGTGTCCTTTTTTCGGTCAGTACTGAACCAGCAGCACTGAAGATTCTTTCTGATAGCACACCAGCAGCAGGGCAAGCGAGCTCATGTAATGTATATTCTGCCAATTCAGGCCAGGTGTCTATTTTAGATGCCCAGTAATCAAAGGGGAATGACCTGTGAGGGAGAACATCGATAAGGGAGGAAAAGTAGTTTGCAACCATACTGGACAAATGCTGTCTCCTGTCACTTTGAATCGATGCAGCAGTACCTGTCGTGTCAGTGGTCATTGCGAAATAACTCCACAACCTGGTCCTAAAACCCCTCTGTCCAACGCCATTTCGGATTTGTGCACCTCTAACACCTCTGCCATGTTGCCTCCTACGGCTCGTTTGAGAACCATCACCGCCGCTGTGTGCTGGGAATGCCTGAACCAAACGGTCTACAAGACTTGCTTGTTTGGTAGCCAATATTTGCTCAAGGTTCTCATGTGGCATGATATTTTGTAATTTTCCTTTATATTGTGGATCCAGGAGGTAGGCCAACCAGTAATCATCATCGGTCATCATTTTGATAATGCGGGGGTCCCTTTTTAGGATACGCAAGGCATACTCAGCCATGTGGGCCAATGTTCCAGGTGTCAATTCACTGCTTGTGCTGGGTTGAGGAGCACTTTCTTGCAAATCAACATCACTTGTGTCCCGCAAAAACCCTGCACCTGACCTTGCAATGCCATTAGTTTTTATTGCCCCCTGAGAAGCATCCTCCTCCCATAAATATTCATCCACATCATCATCCTCCTCCTCCTCTTCATCCGCCACCTCGTCCAGGAGAGTTCCCTGAGCAGACAGTGGCTGACTGTCATCAAGGCTTCCCTCGTCCTCGGCTGCAGATGCCAGCTCCGAAATGTGCATCAAACTTTGCATCAGCAGACACATTAGTAGGATGCTCATGCTTATTATGGCGTCATCTGCACTTACCAGCCATGTGCATTCCTCAAAACACTGAAGGACTTGACAGAGGTCTTGTAGCTTCTACCACTGCACACCAGACAACTCCATGTCTGCCATCCAAGTGCCTGCCCGTGTATGTGTATCCTACCACAAGTTAATGACAGCACGCCTCTGTTCGCACAGCCTCTGAACCATGTGCAGTGTGGAGTTCCACCTTGTTGCAACGTCGATTATTAGGCAGTGCTGGGGAAGATTCAGCAATCGCTGATGGTTCAGCATACGGCTGGAGTGTACGGGCGACCGGCGGATGTGCGAGCAAAGTCTTCGCACATTCAGGAGCAGGGCTGGTAACTCTGGATAATTTTTGAGGAGGCACTGCACCACCAGGTTCAATGTGTGAGCCAGGCAAGGAATGTGTTTCCGTTCTGAAAGGGCTATGGCAGCCATAAAATTCCTTCCGTTATCACTGACTACCTTGCCTGCCTCAAGATGTACACTACCCAGCCATGAATGAGTTTGTTTCTACAAGTACTTGGCCAGTACTTCCGCAGTGTGTTTGTTGTCGCCCAAACACTTCATTTGTAACACAGCCTGCTGACGCTTACCACTAGCTGTTCGATAATGGGACACCTCGTGTGCAACACTGGCAGCTGCGGATGGAGTGGTTGTGCGACTGCGCTCTGTCGATGAGCTTTCACTTCTGGAGGAGGAGGAGGAGGGGTGGCGAACGCCTACAGCCAACTGATTCCTAGACCGTGGGCTAAGCAGAACTGCCCCACTATGGCTGTCCCCTGTGGACCCTGCATCCACCACATTAACCCAGTGCACCGTGATGGACATGTAACGTCCCTGGCAATGTCTACTGGTCCATGCATCTGTTGTGAGATGCACCTTTCCACTGACTGCCTCAGTGCATGGACAATGCGGTCTTTGACATGCTGGTGGAGGCCTGGGATGGCTTTTCTCGCAAAGAAGTGCCGACTGGGTAGGTCATAGCGTGGTATTGCGTAGGCCATCAGGGCTTTGAAAGCTTCTCTTTCAAACAACCAGTAGGGCATTATCTCTAACGAGATTAGTATAGAAATGTGGGCATTCAAACCCTCTGTACGCGGATGAGAGGATGAGTACTTTCTTTTCCTAACGAGAGTATCTTGTAGGGTGAGCTGGACTGGAGAGCAGCATATGGTGGAATTAGCGGTGGTGGTGGTGGACATGGTGGATTGAGAGAGGGTTGGTGATGGTATTCTTGATGTTGGCCTACATACAGTGTTTCCTACCAATAACCTTGTGATTCACAGACTGCTTTGGCCTTGCGATGATACCTCCACATTTGCTGCTGGTGGTGTCCTAACCGGTGGGCTTACAGTGAGGGAAGCAATGTAGCGTTGCTGACTACCTTCATTCTGAGCAGGTGCACCAACGGTACGGGATGTTTGGTAGTTAGTCCAGGCCTGCAAGTGCATGCTGGTTAAATGTCTAAGCATGCACGTTGTATTTAAATTTTGAATATTTGTCCCTCTGCTAAAGGTTTTTGAGCATTTCTTACAGATAACTTTTGACTGATCATTCGAAACTTGGTTAAAAAATTGGCACACTACACTCTTCCTACTATGGAATACCTTTTCAGGCATTGCACGCTGTGCTACCTGCACCGGATGGCCACCCTGTCCTAAAACTGTTTTTGTTTTTGGCCTGATACGGGCCTGTCAGATGACAGCTGTTGCGATGTAGATGGCTGCTGCGGATCATCCTCCTCCGCTTCTGAGCTACTGGCAACGGCACCCTCTTCCCCCAGTGGCTGCCAATCTGAGTCAACAACTAGGTCATCTATCACCTCCTCTTCAATATCATGTGCACCTTCCTCTGCGTCACCGTGTAAGGTGCTATAGCATTCGGGATGGGGCACCATAGTCTCATCAGGGTCAGATTCTGGCTCAGTACACTTCGAGGGCAATGTAGTGATCTGAGTCAATGAAACAGCATAATAATCTAGCTGTGGCTGTGCATCAGTGCACTCCATGTCCAATTCATCTTGTAATGGGCAGTTAACAATTTCCCTTTCTAACCCAGGCACGGTATGTGTAAAGAGCTCCATGGAGTAACCTGTAGTGTCGCCTGATGCATCCTTCACTTTTGGTTTGGGTGAAGGACACAAGGAAACATCTTGCTCCTGACCGGGAGCATCCACTGATGATTTGCTGCTTTTATATTTGGAACTTTCTGAAGAGGAGGCGAAAGAGCTAGAGGCTGAGTCAGCAAGGAAAGTCTAAAAGTTTTCCTGCTGCTCCTGCTTTAAAAGCTGTTTTTCTACTCCCAGATAAGGGAGCCTTCGAGGATTTGTGTAGCCAGACGATGATGCTGGCTTAACACCTCCAGCTTTAGGTGCTTTTGTGCTTTTGCCACTACCACCAGATGCACCACCACCACCACCACCATCAGTACCAGCTGGCAACCACTGCCCACGGGCTTTTCCACCAGACTTCCTCATTTTTTGGAAAATCTAACCAAACTAACAACCGTTATATGGTACTGTAAAACAAGGTAGAAGGTGTATATAAACTTGTTGAGAATTTAAATTTCCCTTTTTTGGGGGGAGACTGAACCAAAACTCAGGCCCTGTGCATAAAACAACACAATGTAAGTGACAGAAAGTGGCTGGCTGACATACGATAAACTTACAGGATTGAGGTATATCCACTTTGTGAGAATTTGAATCTCACTTTCTTTTGGAGAGACTGAACCAAACCTCAGACCCTGTGCATAAAACAACACAATGTAAGTGGCAGAAAGTGGCTGGCTGATATACGACAAACTAATAGAACTGAAAAATATCCACTTTTTGAGAATTTGAATCTCCCTTTTTTGGGGGGAGACTGAACCAAAACTCAGGCCCAGTGTATATAACAACGCAATCTAAGTGTCAGAAAGTGGCTGGCTGACATACGACAAACTAAGAGGACAGAAGTATATCCACTTTGTGAGAATTTGAATCTCACTTTTTTGGGGGGGCAGACTGAAACAAAACTCAGGCCCTGTTCTGTCTCCGCCATCTAATATTGTTACCCTGATTATTTGCTTGCATAATTGCAGTTTCCTCAGTATACAGTATTGATATATTCATGCCTTTATTCATCTGTGATGCTTTGGCTCCCTCTAGCGGTCAGAGTTATGTTGGCAGTTCAATCTTGTTTTTGTATTATCCATGTCTGATTCTCCTCCTCCTTTGCAATGCATTATGGTAGCTCAGCCTCCATTTCCCTCCATTTTTCCTTTCACTTTCTTCAGTTTGCCTTCAAGGAAAGACGCTTCACTTCATCCCCCTTGGAATTGCATTGTCGGTATGTCTTTATGCTTATTGGACCCGGTATAGCGGTTTAGCTGACTGTATAGCTACGTGGGCCTGTCTCATTTAGTGAGGACAGAACAGTGAAACGGCAGCCATCCAACTAGTGGGATTCAAGTCACCGGCTACTCAGAGACTAAATACAGCTGCAGCAATCTCTGCACAGCCAAGCACTTTCCCAAGACACCATGTCTCACAAATCACATAGGACAAGATCTGTTACTTCCGTCTCCTCAAAGACAACATCCATCAGCAGCGCAGTCGCCATTGCCCGCGCAAATGCTGAAGCCGCCAAAATACGAGCGAGCTTTGCTGACCAAGAGATGCAACTTAAATTAGAAAAAGCACGCCTAGATGACGAAGAGAGAAGGTCACTCTTAGAGAGAGACGAGCAAGAGAGAAGGTCGCGCTTAGAGAGAGACGAGCAAGAGAGAAGGTCGCGCTTAGAGAGAGATGAGCAAGAGAGAAGAATGCAGTTAGAGAGAGCCAACCAAGAGAGAAGAATGCAGTTAGAGAGAGCCGACCAAGAGAGAAGAACGCAGTTAGAGAAGGCACGCGTGGATGCCGCCTTAGAAAGCCTAGCAGCAAAAAGGGAAGCTGCCGCAGCCCTCGCCGAAGCAGAATCGCTAGAAGCCGCGCAAAATCCCAAGCTGCATAGCCAAAGCAGTACGTCGAGTCTGGAGTTTCCACTGCAAGACTCACCACAACGCACATCTCAGTATGTTAATGACCTTCCTGATCCAAACTATAACCCTGAACCAGTACCAAAACCAGAATACGACACCTCCAGCGAAGTGAGCGAGAGTCGTCACGAGGCTCAGGACCGAAACAAACTCGAAAATGTGAGGCAAAACAACTCTGCTAATGACTACCTTGCCCCTCACCAGGTAACCAACATGAATCACCCTGCTGACACACCTTACGTCAGACCGAAGCAATACGACACCGGCTGGCGCCACCATGAGGACACTAACAGGTACGAACGCACCTCACATCACTATCAGGGCGACCCATCACGAGTATACTCTGCTGACAACCGATTCACGACAGAATTTGCCAAGTTCTTCACACGACGTGAACTGGTTGCCAAGGGACTCATGAAATTCACTGACCGAGCTGAAGGTTACAGAGCTTGGAAAGCTTCCTTCCAAAATGTCATTAGAGACTTGGGGCTACAACACAGGGAAGAGATAGACCTGTTAGTCAAATACCTGGGAGAAGAGTCAGTCAAACACGCAGTAAGGATCAGAGACATTAATATAAACCGCCCTGAGACTGGCCTCAAAGAAATCTGGAAAAGGCTGGATGAGTGTTATGGCTCAGCAGAAGTAATAGAAAGGGCCTTGTTCAAAAGAATCGATGACTTTCCTAAAATATCTAACAAAGGTCTCCAGAAACTTAGAGAGCTAAGCGACCTGCTAAAGGAAGTCCAAGTTGCCAAATATGAGGACGACCTACAGGGACTTGCATTTCTCGACACAGCCAGAGGTGTTAACCCTATAGTCCAGAAGTTGTCCTACAATCTACAGGAGAGGTGGCTCACACATGGTTCCACGTACAAATACAAACACAGCGTTCCATTCCCTCCCTTCTCCGTTTTTGTAGACTTCATACACCAACAAGCGAGAATTAGAAACGATCCCAGCTTTGACTTTGCAATACCATATGCCACACCGTCACCACCTGCAAATCCACGCAGAACATCTGTGGCAGTACACAAGACTTATGTTTCTTCTTCAGATTCTAATTACAGGTCTGCTGGCTGCTCCCAATCAGAGACAAAGGTGCAGGACCCTGACAAGCAGTGCCCACTTCATCAGAAGCCTCATCCTCTCCTGAAATGCAAAGCCTTCAGAGGAAAATCTATGCCAGATCGCAGAAGCTTCCTGAAAGAAAACGGTATCTGCTACAAGTGCTGCTCGTCCACAGCTCATCTCGCCAAGGATTGCAAGGTCAGTGTAAAATGCACAGAATGTGGCACCACAGATCATAACACCGCTCTACACCCCGGCCCAGCTCCATGGAGTACACAAAACACGCCAGCTGACAGTGAGCATGGCGGGGAGGAAAGGAACACTGATACAGCTACGCCAGAGATCACTTCACAATGTACCGAGGTCTGCAAAGGGACAATAGACAGTAGGTCCTGTTCAAAAATATGCCTCGTCAAAGTATACCCGAAGGGCCATAGAGACCAAGCTGTAAGACTGTATGCTATCTTGGATGATCAAAGTAATCGATCCTTGGCTAGATCAACGTTCTTTGACCTATTCAACATCAAAGGGCCAAGCACTCCCTACTCCTTAAAGACGTGTGCAGATACTGTGACAACAGCAGGCAGGAAAGCTACTGACTACCAGATCGAGTCTTTAGATGGACAATTCTGCCTACCGCTACCTACGATCATCGAATGTAACCAGATCCCAGACAACAGATCTGAAATCCCTACACCAGATGTAGCAATCCATCACGCTCACTTAAAACGAATAGCACACCTTATACCGGAACTCGACCAGCAGGCCCAGATAATTCTGCTGTTGGGGAGAGATATCCTGCAGGTTCATAAAGTGAGACGTCATATCAATGGACTCCACAATGCTCCCTATGCCCAAAAGCTAGACCTAGGATGGGTCATAATTGGCAACGTATGCTTGGGACGCATGCACGCCCCATCTTCTGTGACAAGCATGCTGACAAATACATTGGAGAAAGGACGTCCATCTCTGTTTCAACCTTGTAACAATGAGTTCCATGTCAGGGAACTGCCACACAGCATCCAACTACCTGATCGTTTAATAGACTTTACTCACGACAGCAGTATAGTGTCAGGAAGCTATGAGGATCAGTTAGGGTGCACAGTCTTCCAGAGAACTAAGCAGGACAACCAAGTGGCAATGTCGGTAGAGGACCAGTTGTTCTTAGAGGTAATGGACAAGGGACTCGTTAAAGATGAGACCAACAGCTGGGTCGCACCTCTTCCCTTCAAAACCCACAGACCACGTCTACCGAACAACAGAAATCAGGCATTGCAACGTTTCTCCTCTTTCAAATGTAATCTACAAAAGAAACCAGAGATGAAAGATCACTTTTTCTCCTTCATGTCAAAGATTTTTGAAAACTGTCACGCAGAACTAGCTCCCACTCTCAAAGACTCTGAAGAATGCTGGTTCCTACCCATGTTCGGAGTATACCACCCTAAGAAACCAGGCCAGATCAGAGTCGTGTTTGATTCCAGTGCAAAGTTTAATGATGTCTCCCTGAATGACGTTCTACTGACAGGACCAGACCTCAATAACAAACTACTGGGTGTACTTATGCGCTTCCGTAAGGATTCCATTGCCTTCATCGCTGACATCCAGCAAATGTTCCATTGTTTCCTTGTGAGAGAGAGACAGGAACTTCCTAAGATTCTTCTGGTACAGAGACAATGATCCTACTAAAGAAGTCACAGAGTATCGCATGAGAGTGCACATCTTTGGCAACAGTCCTTCACCTGCAGTTGCCATTTACGGACTCAAAAGGTCAGCTCAGGAAGGAGAAGCAGAATACGGAGCAGATGTCAGACAATTCATAGAAAAGGACTTTTATGTCGACGACTGTCTAAAAGCCATGCCTTCAAATGAGACTGCCATCAGTCTTCTCAGGAGGGCCCAAGACATGCTTGCCTGCTCAAACCTTAGGCTTCATAAAATAGCCTCAAACAGCCAAGAACTCATGCAAGCGTTTCCATCTCAGGACCTATGTAATGGTCTCAGAGACCTGGACCTGGGGTCAGACCCCGCACCAATGCAACGCAGCCTCGGGCTTCTCTGGAATCTACAATCAGACACTTTCAACTTTCAGGTCAGCCAGGAAGAAAGGCCTTTCACACGTAGAGGCGTCCTGTCTACCATCAACAGTCTGTACGATCCCTTGGGTTTCGCAGCTCCTGTTACTATACAAGGCAAGGTCCTACTAAGAGACTTAACTAGGGAAACATCTGACTGGGATGCACCTCTGCCACCTGATAAGAGGATCCAGTGGGAAGAGTGGAAGAACTCGTTAGCGGCACTCTCCAACTTGCATATGCCGAGACCGTACACCCCTGTGCCATCTACTGAGATACAGAGCCAAAGACTGTACGTATTTGCAGATGCTTCTGTCAAAGCAATTGCCGCTGTTGCCTACCTCAAAACTGTAGACTCCAAATGTCAGTGCCACATTGGTTTCATTATGGGAAAGGCCAAACTCGCACCACAACCAGAGCACACTATACCCAGGTTAGAGCTTTGTGCCGCAGTCTTAGCCGTTGAGTTAGCGGAGTTCATCGCATCCGAAATGGATATCGACCTGACACAAGCCAAGTTCTACTCAGACAGCAAAGTAGTCCTGGGATATATCCACAACGAAACCAGGCGATTCTACGTTTATGTCAATAACAGAGTGCTACAAATCAGGAGATCAGTTCACCCACAGCAGTGGCATTACATACCCACAGACCAGAATCCCGCAGATCATGCAACTAGAGCAGTTGACGCAAGTCGACTAGGAAGCACAACGTGGCTCTCTGGACCAAAACTATTGTACATTGAGGAATGTTTTCCAGACACCTTCGAACTTGTAGGAGAGGACTCAGATGCTGAAATCCGCCCTCAGGTGTCTACACTACATACAATGACCTCTGTTATCCAGCTTGGATCTTGCAGGTTCGACAGATTCTCAAGTTGGAAGTCACTTACTCGAGCCATTACCTGCCTGAATCATATAGCTCGCTCATTCAGGACCACCAGAACTCGTGACATGGAAAAATGTAAAGGAGCAGCGAGGCTTACCCACGAAAGCCTAATCACCTTCTTGGCTGAAGCTGCAGCTATAATCAATGCAAGACCCCTGGTTCCAGTTCCTAACGACCCTGAGGAGCCTTTGTTATTGACTCCAGCTACTTTACTTACCCAGAAAACAGGACTGTCCAGTGCCCCTCCAGGAGGATTCGACGCGAAGGACCTCTACAAGCGCCAATGGAGACAGGTACAAAGTCTTGCAAATACTTTCTGGGACAGGTGGAGCAAACAATATTTGTCTACCCTGCAGCCACGGACGAAGTGGCAATCTACTAAACCTAATCTGAACATAGGTGACCTTGTTCTTGTGAAAGACTGTCAGATTCACCGGAAACCAGTGGCCACTTGGTCTAGTTACCGCAACGTTCCCGAGCAAGGACGGCAACGTCCGCAAAGTTGAGCTAAGGATGACCAAAGGGAATGAACCATTTTCCAGACCGGTATCTGAACTGGTCCTATTGTTGCCTTCGGAAGAAAGGAGTAGTGACATCCGTTGATGCCAGACGGGGAGTGTTCTGTCTCCGCCATCTAATATTGTTACCCTGATTATTTGCTTGCATAATTGCAGTTTCCTCAGTATACAGTATTGATATATCATGCCTTTATTCATCTGTGATGCTTTGGCTCCCTCTAGCGGTCAGAGTTATGTTGGCAGTTCAATCTTGTTTTTGTATTATCCATGTCTGATTCTCCTCCTCCTTTGCAATGCATTATGGTAGCTCAGCCTCCATTTCCCTCCATTTTTCCTTTCACTTTCTTCAGTTTGCCTTCAAGGAAAGACGCTTCACTTCATCCCCCTTGCGATTGCATTGCCGGTATGTCTTTATGCTTCATATAGATATTTCTGCTCTATATTAGCTTAGTTTAACCAGTTGTACTCCTAGTTTAGTCACTAGCTTTCTAAATGTTATGCATAATGTATATCATGTGTATTATGTATCTTCTATGCCATGCACTGATTCTATGTATATCATTGTTCACAGTTTCACCGCATCAATATACCACTACGTTTAATAAAGCACAGACTCAACCACAGTCTCCTTATTGGACCCGGTATAGCGGTTTAGCTGACTGTATAGCTACGTGGGCCTGTCTCATTTAGTGAGGACAGAACAGGCCCAGTGTATAAAACAACACAATGTAAGTGGCAGAAAGTGGCTGGAAGATATATGAAAAAATACAAGGACTGTCGTGCAATTTCAATCTCCCTACAATGATCTCAGGACAAGTATGTCAGCAATAAAAAGGACTGCTGCACACAAATGTGTGGACAAATAAACAAGATAACTGTGCAGAAAGGAGCCACAGGATTTTTGCTTTTAAAAAAGCAATTGGTTTGTACAGCAGCTTGCAAACAGCAATGCAGCTATCAGGGAGCCTTATAAGGCAGCCTAATAAGTTACAGAGCTAATGCACAAAAATATAGCTTCCACTGTCCCTGCAAACAAATGGTTATGTTGGACAGTGGAAATCGCTACAGCACAAGCAGTTTGGGGGTTAATCTTCCCTCCCTAACTATATCCCTTCTTCTTATGAAGCTGCAGCAACCTCTCCCTATGCTAAGATCGGCAGAAGTAAGATGGAGGTCGGCGTGCACGCCCCTTTATAGCCCCTGTGACGCCGCAGAAAGCAAGCCTTTCACTTTCATGCCCTTCTCTAAGATGGTGGGGACTGAGACCTATGTCATCACGCTGCCAACTCTCTGCGTCCTCCTTCATTGGCTGAAAAATGGCGCTGAAAGCATCATACATAACATGACTTTTGCGCGCAGATTGCCGACCTCATGGCCGATCCCACACTAGGATCGGGTCGGGTTTCATCAAACCCGACTTTGCCGAAAGTCGGCGATTTCTTAATTTGTCCGATCCATTTCAAACAACCCTAATATGCACCACTTCTGCATTTATCACCCACTCCTGGTTTTGGCTTGCAAATACTGATGTAAAATACTGACCAAATACTGATAGTGTGACGGCAGCCTTAGCATATTATTAATTAAGTTCTGTGCTGGGATTGTCTGACCATCAATATGTTTTTCATATTAAAACCAGAATGCTGTAAAATAATGAAAATAATACCAATCGTCTCTTCCTCTTGTTCCAATGCTGCTCGGGTGTCCCAATGAGCTCTATAGTTACGGGTTAGTGTAGCCAAGAATGCGACTGTTGCAGTCCATCACTGGTCATAAAAGTTATCACTTTGCTGCTATAGTGATTGACTGCAGCAGTACATTGACATCAGTTACAGTACTTACTATTTATCTGGGAAACCTACAACAGCACAACTAAGGCTACGTTCACATTTGCGTTGCACGCCGGTGCGTCGGCGACGCAACGCACGACGCACAAAAGACGCGCGCAAAACGCGCGCAAAAACGCTGCGTTTTGCGACGCGTGCGTCGTTTTTTGACGAAAATCGGACGCATGAAAAATGCAACTTGTTGCATTTTCTTGCGTCCGACGCTAGCGTCGGAAACGACGCACGTGTCGAAAAACGCGACCAAAAAAACGCACGCATCCCCTATGTTAAACATAGGGGCGCGTCACCGCTGCGTCGCCGACGCAACAGCGACGCACATTAGCGTAACGCTAATGTGAACGTAGCCTTAAACAGTACTTCTACAATTTTTAAATTGGAAAATAAGGTAAAAAAAGTGATACATAACCAAATGATAAACAGATAGATAGATTCTCTAACTACAAGTTTAAAATGTTCCTGGAAAAGGAAGCTTAAAGGGAAGGTGCCGTGATTTTAATTTTTGTATTAATAATTATTGATTATACAATCAATTATTTTTAATACAAAATTAAATTAACTACTTTAATAGTTTTTTATTTATTGACATTTGTGTGTGCCACTGGGGGCTGCCATTTTGACTAGTGGGGGTGTGTGTGTCTGGGAACGACACTTGCACTCCTCACTTACGGCACACATGGACATAGGAGCCAACAGTCGGACCCGACCGCATCTCTTACATTGAGGCTGCTTCTCCTGCCTCTCAGCTGTGACCTGGACACGCCCACTGGGCTGCTACGTCACAGCTGTGAGAGGAGCTGTGAGAGGAGATCGCGGCCATTTTGTTTGCTGTGGGCTGCGAGGACAGAAGATGTTGAGGAGAAGCTGCTGGGAGCGAGGGTTTGGGGTAAGTATCTGCAGCATTAGCAGTGATCACAGCCTGTACTTATTACAGTACAGGCTGCGATCACTGCCGACCTGCCCTGTGTTGCTGAAAGCTTCCTCCCTCAGTCCAGGGGCAGGAAATCCCCCAGCAGCAGCAGTGTGTCTCCCTGTACATGGAGCGTTATGTGTGCAGCACTGATCTGTGGCAACACTTCATCACCCCACACAGTGACTGTCCCTGTAGATTGCAGCCTGGAGTCTGAAGCCCCATGATTCTCTGCAGCAGGGGATCCCTCCTGGTTACAAGGGGCGGCACCCAGGCTGGCCTGTAATGGTTAACCCTTCCCTGCCTGCAGCTGTGCATGGTGCAGGGGGATCAGTGTGCAGGCAGGCAGCAGCCTGGGGGCTTCACCTATGGATCAGGTGGGAGGTCTGCACAGTGTAAAGAGGTGGGCTATGGTTGGCACAGTAATAGTGTTCTAACATTTGGGCTATGGTTGGCACAAGGAAGCAGACCCAGGGGGTGATGACACTCAGCAAGCTCTAGCTGCTGTGTCACTACAAGTCCCAGCATGCCAGGACTGAGCTCCTAAGTGTTGTAGTCCTGCAGCTCCTCAGGTCTCCTGCCTGATCGTCCTACTATACAGTGCAGAGCAGAGGGCAGGTGGTCTGAGACTAGTGATCCAGGGAGCAGAAGAGGAAAGACTGAGACTGAGCCCTGACACCCACCCTAAGCTCACTGACCCACCCCATGCCCCCTGACACCCATCTCCTGCTCCCTGAAACCCACCTCAATCTCACCGACACCCCAAGCCTGCTGTCTTTCAGGACAAGCTGTGAGGATCGTCACCAGGGGCGTACATACAAATCATAGGGCGACATAGCATAAGGTCTAATTGCCCCCCCCCCCCAAAAAAAAAAAAAAATAATAATTGTGGGGGTCACAGAAGGGCATAGCTCACAACTTTCCTGCCTTTACATAATAAATATACCGCCATATATATTTATTACATAATACTGCCATATAGGTCATACATAATGCCGCCAGATATATCTATTACATAATACTGTAATATGGACGGAACGTAATGTTGCCATATATATATTTTTTGCATACTGCTGCCATATGGATCAAACATGATGCCACCATATAATGTATATTTTTTACATAATGCTGCCATATAGACTACACTTGATGCCGCTAATTATTATGTGTGACCTGTATGATGACATTATGTGTGATCTATATGACAGTATTATATGTAATATGTATGGTTGTATTATGTTTGATCAGTATGGTGCAATAATATAAGAACTATATGACGGGATTATATGAGAACTGTATTGTGGGATTATGTGTGATCTATCTATGTGGCAGTATTATGTGAGAATTATATGGTGGTTTTATGTGTGATCTACATGGCGGTATTATGTGTGATCTGTATGTCAGTATTATATTCAGAAAGCGGACCCATTCTAGGGTGGTTCTGGCTGAGCACCTGCACGCGGGTCTGGGGTAATAGAGGGGACAGCATGACCTCCAGTTAGGTGTAGTCAGGGGAAGGCTGGTGAGGCAGCTGAAGAGAGGGGTCTCATTTTTATCGTTACTATATGGCTACATTTCCTTCCCAGCGTCACCCCGACTGTGCCTGTCGCCTCGCTTTCACACATCGCCAGGACAGGATCTGAGGAGGGGAATGGGGTCTGCATGCAAAGTCTGGATCAGAACAGGCCATCAATCCTCAGAAATGTTTCCTGGATTTCTGTGGAGCAGACGGTCCATCCAGGTGTGTATAAGACAGCGCTCTATGTATAATCCCTGGCTGCTCCGCGCACCAAACAGGGGGCCCCTATAGACCAGCACACTGCTCTCCTGAAATACTCTGTGCTGCTGTCACCCTGCTCCCTCCACCACATATCTCCCAGATTCCTTGCTGCCTGCCATGGTGACTGTCTACTTGTCAGTATAAGGCTGCTTTCACACTAGCGTCGGTACGGGCCTTTCACAGTGCGTCGTACTGACGCATGCTGTGAAAGAAATGCCCGACGTGGGCAGCGGAAGCAGTCTTGCGACGCTTCCGTTGCCCCATTGTAAGGTCTGGGCATGAGGGGGCGGAGTTTCGGCCGTGCATGCGCGGTCGAAAATGGTGGACTCGACGCACAAACGTTACATGCGTCGGTTATGTTAGTCTATGGGGAAAAACGCATCCTGCAGACAACTTTTCAGGATGTGTTTTTTCTCCTGAATGACGCATTGCACCGTACAGCCAAAATCGCTAGTGTGAAAGTAGCCTAAGGCTGCCGTCCACGCTCAGTATTTGGTCAGTATTTTACCTCAGTATTTGTAAGCCAAATCCAGGAGTGGGTGATAAATGCAGAAGTGGTGCATATGTTTCTATTATACTTTTCCTCTATTTGTTCCACTCCTGGTTTTGGCTCACAAATACTGAGGTAAAATACTGACCAAATACTGATAGTGTGACGGCAGCCATACTCTGCAGTCACCAACAAAATGGCTGCTCACTGGGTCCCTGAATCTCATCCTCTCTAATCCCTTAGCAAACACCCAGAAGGGGAGGAGACATCACACAGGTCAGCAGACTCCGCCCATAATTACTGCAGTGCAGTAATGTGAGCTATTTGTACACTAGGTTTTTCTGAAATTTCAGCAGCTGCTCCCCCTAGTGTTGAAAAGTGGAAATTCCAAAACTTTTCAAATTATTTTTCATATTTTACTAAATTATAAACAAATGATAATATTTTTTAAGAAAATGTAATCATTAATTCTTTACATTTTTACAATTTCTGAAAAAAATTTTTTTTTATGGCACCTTCCCTTTAACTTTATGCACAGCAGATAACGATAATGTTAATAATCATAATAGTAATTTAGATTTATTAATGATATTTTGTATAATGAATTTTAACAGCCATGGCGCCTACAAACAGGTCTATATTGTGTTTGCCATTTTCCATGATATAGACGAATATCAAAAAAAGCTGCATTTCATTGCCAGAAATCTCTGTGGCATATGTGTGAGTCTAGTTCATTTGTTTTGACCCTAAATCAAAAGCTGAAATAGAATGCCGCAAAGGAAAAAGATCTATGTCCAAATTAATTACGCAATCTGCTTCTGTAAAACCTGTCAACCAAGTACAATAAAAAGCATTATGAACAATATCTCAAGTTCTCATTCACTAGCCTCCTGCAGTATATTTTACATTTAAAGCTCTGAAAGCCACCAGCTGGTTAGCTTGTAGCTACAATCTTGCTGCTCGGCTGACATAAATTCATTTATCTCCACTTGAAAGTTTGTTGGTTTAAAGGGCTGGGAATAATTAGATATACTCTGTTATTTGTTATTTCATATTGTCATTAGAAAATAAAATCTGCGGGGTCTTGTGTGAGTAAAAAGCCCAATCATAAATATGTGTGTAAGTATGCGCATTATGTGTTTGCCTATTCAATGTAATGTTTTCCTAATTATATTTACATAACAAAAGTTTTTCCATTGAATATAATAAGAAAAGAAAACCACTATTGTGAAACTGTAAATGTACAGTAAAGAAAAAAACACAGGAAAATTAGAAGAAATTAATATTTTCCATAGTTTTGATGCAGTGACTGATTTGGACAGCTTGGGGCACCTGTCTTGGAAGTGTGTTTGGGCCCCTTAGCCTTTTGATGACTAAAGCTACAGAGCTAAGATATACACTACATACAAAAACTTTTTGAGAAACACCTTTAGTTTGTGTGCCCATGATGAATTTTTATTGATTTTTGATAATGAGTGTCATCCGAGTGTAGTCCATTTTTCACGCACCTATAGACTTGAATTGAATAGCGCTCAGACGGATTATACGTGTGAGCGAGACATAATTGTGTAAAATGTTAAAGTTGCATATGAGGGGACCCAATACCATATTTTTAGAAGATACACTTTAAGGACAAAGTAATGCAATATATAGTGATGGGTAAACCCATAGATTTTCAGGTCCGGCGGCTACAGCCAAATATTTTTAAAAAGTTTGGTTCTCTTACCAGAGCAATGCACGAACTCGAACTCGGACCACAGTCAAGTGTATGGGGTGCCCCAACATCCGATGTTTTCCATACTGTCATCTGTGTGACAGTGCAAGAAACAAGCGCTGTGGTTCCCATGCTGTCATACAGATGACAGCGTGTGAGCCAGCAGCTCCGACCAGTGGTAAAATGATTACCACCGGTCATAGGCGTCGGTTGATGAGAATACTACTCTCATCATCCCACAACTGGTCTTGCTGATAGCAGCAGGAGCAGGAGTACTATGATGAGAGTATTTAACAAATGGTGCCTGTGCACTAAATAAATAAACTAAAAAAGTCATGGGGTCCACTCTACTTTTGCTAACCAGTGCAGGCAAACTTGACTTCTGCAAGCTGGAGCCTCAGCTGTCTGTGTTATCTTAGCTGTTTACCAAAAATAGAGGGGTTCTCACACCATTAAATTTAAATTATTTAAACAAATTATGTAAAAAAATGAAGGGTCCTCCCATTTTTTTGACAGCTAAGCTGAAGTAGACTGCTGAGGGCTGGTATTCTCAGACTGGTAAGGGACCATGAATATTGCACCCCCCCAGTTGATTTCAGTTTTGTAATGTCAGCTGAAATCAAGCCCACAGGTTAGTAATAAAGAGGCATCTATAAGACACCCCATTATTAACCCCATAGTCAGATTATAATAAAGACTAGTAATAAGCTAATTTGTTCGGAAAACGATCATCAACCATACATTTGGCACGAATACGGCCCATTCAGATTCATGATCGGAAGCACGAGCAAATTTTTTTTAAATCGGAAACATTAGGTAAAATGTGCGGATAAATATTTGCATTGCCCCAACAGTATCTTCAGCACTTTTGCTATGATAATGGTGGTATATCATTTGCATGGGGCACATGTTTGATGAGGGGAGAGGGTTTGCAGAGCTCAGAGGCACCGCGTTCTTATAAACAGTAGTTTTTTCCCTAACATTATGTGTGCACATTGAGGCTAGCCAACCAGGGTGCAGGAAAAATCCACAATGCCCTGACAAAATTGCTTGTGTCATTGGCTGCTGAAATAACATGTCCCTCTTCATATAAAGAGTGAATATCTTACTTTAGTGCCATTTTGACACTGTAACAGCACAAAGAGGCTGCTATGTCCTAATGCTGGCAGTGTTAGCAGCTAGATTTTAGCTAGTTAGCTAGGCGGTTGTTTCTTACTTAGATAGTTAAGCTAAGTAGTGTCCTGCCTAACTGTGAAATCCACCTTCCAGCAATTTTTTTATTGCCATTACTGAAGTCCACAGACAAAGACATCAGGGCACATGTCACGCAAGTGTGTTGTGCACTACTTCTATTGTGCTCCATGTATGAATACAGCATTCTAAATCTTACCTTTTTCACTAGCTTGATTCACCATTCCATATCTTACCTTGTTATTTAGTGCCATTGAAATTCCACAGTGTGCATAGCTGATGCACATTAAAAATATATATTTTTTTCTGTTACTAAACGTGATACAGGCCACGGTCTCCCACGTTGTAATTTTGAGCCAATGATAGGAAGCTGTCTTCAGCCGTCACGCACATAAAAAATAATTCGGTTGCAAAACATGATACAGCCCGCTGTGTTCCAAGTTGTAATTTTGTGGTGGTGATGTGAAGCTGGCTGCATACCTAACGCTCATTAAAAAATATATTATTTTGTCTGTTGCAAAATGCGATACAGCTTGCTGTATCCCACATTGTCATTTTGTGGGGGTCATATGCAGCTGTCTGCAGACCTCATGCACATTAAAAAATAAATATATATTTTTTTTTGGTAAACGTGATACAGCTCGCCATATTACATGTTATAATTTTTTGGGGGTGATATGAAGCTGTCTGCAATCCTAATGCACATTTAAAAAAATAAATATTTTGTTGTGTTTCAAACATGATACAGCCTGCTGCATCCCAAGTTATCATTTTGTGGCGGTGATATGAAGCTGTCTGCAGACCTCACGCACATTTAAAAAAAAATTTTCTGTTGCTAATGGCAATATAGCCCGCTATATCCAACGTTGTCATTTATTGGGGTTGAAAATGTTCTGTGTGCAGAGCTGTGCACATTATTTTTTTTTTTTACAAACGTGGTACAGCAGTCGAGATCTGAGTTTGAAATTGTTTTGAACATACCTTCTAGATTATGTGCGTCTTTAGCATTCAATTTCTCATGGGCATCGTTTATGCCTAGTTTAAGATATGCATCTGTTACACCTATTTTGTGACAAGCAGCAAAAACTCTTTGGTAATTGGTGTTGGGTAAAGACTAATTGTTGTAGGCTGGATTCTGGATCTCATACCTCCCATAGCTGTGCTGTTATTGATCCTGTTGTACATTCTCATTCCTGCTGTCATCATATGCTTTTTCCTTATCAGTTCATCTAACGACACGTCGGCCATATTTCTCATTCTAACCAGCATCCTACCAGCATCAACTGTAGGAAAGAGGGCTTTCCAACACCACGGAAAATCTTCTACATTATACAGGCCTCATCTGCACTAAAATATATTTTATTATGTTACTAACGTGATACAGAAGGGGAGATCTCAGTTGGAAATTGTTTTGAAAATCTAGTCAATGTTATACAGGCCTCATCGGCAGGCTAAAAAAATTCTTCTGTTACTAACGTAATACAGTAGGGGACATCTAATTAAAAATTGTTTGGAGCATATCTTGTTTGTCATCTAGCCCTCATCTACACTTAAACAATTCTTTCTTTTATTACTACAGTCATACAGTAGCGGACATCTCATTTTGAAATTGTTTGGAACATGTAGTCAATGTTATACATGCCTCTTCGACAGGCCTCCAAAAAATTATTCTGTTACTAACTTCATACAGTATTGGACATATCACTTTGAAATTGTTTGGAACATGTAGTCAATGTTATACATGCCTCTTCGACAGGCCTCCAAAAAATTCTTCTGTTACTAACTTCATACAGTATTGGACATATCACTTTGAAATTGTTTGGAGCATGTAGTCAATGTTTTACAGGCCTCACAGACAGGCCCCCAAAAAATTATTGTTAAGCATGCCTAATTGACAAGCCCCCGAAAATTCATCTGTTACTAACATCATACAGAAAGGGAGATCTCAGTGTGAATTTGGTTGGGAGAATCTAGTCATTATTATACAGGCCTCATCGGCAGGCTAAAAAATGTGTTATGTTACTAGCATAATACAGTAGGGGACATCTAATTAAAATGATGGTTTGGAGCATATCTTCTTTGTCATCCAGCCCTCATCCACACTTAAACAATTATTTCTTCTGTTACTAATGTCATACAGTAGGGGACATTTCACTTTGAAATTGTTTGGAGCATGTAGCTAATGTTACATTGACCTCATCGACAGCCCCCCAAAACATTCTTCTGTTACTAACGTCATGCAGTAGGGGACATCTCACTTTGAAATTGTTTGGGGCATGTAGTCAATGTAATACAGGCCTCACTGACTGGCCCCCCAAATTCTTCTGTTACTAACTTCATGCAGTAGCGGACATTTCATTTGGAATTGTTCGGAGCATGCAGCTCATGTTACACAGGCCTCATCGACTAGTATTACAAGAGGTAAAGATAGGGAGTCTAAATTTAATTATTGCACAATGTACAAAGCCTTCAAAAAATTACCCTAATGGTCTGTTTCCGACCAGCTGAAAGAAAGTTCTGAAGCCACTCCTTTGTTATTTTAGCTGTGTGCTTAGGGTCATTGTCTTGTTGGAAGGTGAACCTTCAGCCAAGTCTGAGGTCCAGAGCACTCTGGAAGAGATTTTCATCCAGGATATCTCTGTAATTGGCTACATTCATGTTTCCTTCAATGACAAGTAATTTTGTCCTTGCAGCTGAAAAACACCCCCATAGCATGATGCAGCCACCACCATGTTTCACTGTTGGGATTGTTTTGGGCAGGTGATGAGCAGTGCCTGGTTTTCTCCACACATACTGCTTAGAATGATCACCAAAATGGTCTATTTTGTCTCAATAGATGAAATAATCTTATTTCTCATAGTCTGGGAGTCCTTCATGTGCCTTTTTGCCGTTGAGCCACTCTGCCATAAAGGCTCAACTGGTGGAGGGCTGCAGTGACAGTTGGCTTTATGGAACTTTCTCCCATCTTCCTGCTGCATCTCTGAAGCTCAGCCACAGTGATCTTCTTTACCTCTCTCACCAAGGCTCTTCTCCCACAATTGCTCATTTTGGCTGGATGGCCATGTCTAGGAAGACTTCTGGTGGTCCTAAACTTATTCCATTTAAAGATTCTGGAGGCCACTGTGCTCTTAGGAACCTTGAGTACTGCAGAAAATCTGTTGTAACCTTGGCAAGATCTGTGCCTTGCCACAATTCTGTCTCTGAGCTCCTTGGCCAGTTCCTTTGACCTCATGTTTCTCATTTGGTCTGACATGCACTGTGAGCTGTGAGTTATATAGTCAGGTGTGTGCCTTTCCAAATCATGTCCTATTATTTTAATTAAACACAGATGACCTCCAATGAAGGAGTAGAACCATCTCAAGGAGGATCACAAAGAAATGGACAGCATGTGGCTTAAATATGAGAGTCTGAGCAAAAAGTCTGAATACTTATGACCATGTAATATTTCAGTTTTTCCTTTTATTAAATTTGCAAAAACTTTAACATTTCTGTTTTTTTCAGTAAAGATGGGGTGCAGAGTGTACATTAATGAGAAAAAATGAACTTTCTTTGAATCAACCAAATGGCTGCAATGAAACAAAGAGTGAAAATGTCAAGATGTACCCACTAGTGTTGAGCATTCCGATACCGCAAGTATCGGGTATCGGCCGATATTTGCGGTATCGGAATTCCGATACCGAGATCCGATATTTTTGTGATATCGGGTATCGGTATCGAATCAATAGGGATGTGGAAAATAAAGAATTAAAATAAAAAATATTGATATGCTCACCTCTCCGGCGGCCCCTGGACTTCACGCTGCTATCCGGGAGGCTTCTTTGTTTAAAAGGGGCGCCTTTCGGACCTGTGAATGACGTCCCGGCTTCTGATTGGTCGCGTGCCGCCCATGTGACCGGCACGCGACCAATCAGAGGCCGCGACGTCATTCGCAGGTCCTCAATTCCTAGAATTAGCAGTTTTGTGAATGAGAATGACGTCGCGGCTTCTGATTGGCCGCGTGCCGGTCACATGGGCGGCACACGGAAACAAAGAAGCCTCCCGGATAGCAGCGTGAAGTCCAGGGGCCGCCGGAGAGGTGAGCATATCAATATTTTTTATTTTAATTCTTTATTTTCCACATCCCTATGGATCCCAGGGCCTGAAGGAGAGTTTCCTCTCCTTCAGACCCTGGGAACCATGAGAATACCTTCCGATACTTGATGTCCCATTGACTTGTATTGGTATCGGATATCGGTATCGGCGATATCCGATATTTTTCGGGTATCGGCCGATACTATCCGATACCGATACTTTCAAGTATCGGACGGTATCGCTCAACACTAGTACCCACTGTATGTCTCCTGGGACTTTTGATGGTGGGAGGAAAGAGGACCAGGTTAAGGATTCATAAGCTCAGCCTCATGGCTACTGAGACTGGACCATGTGGAAGACTTTGTGGTGCTGCTTGTCAACACATTTAAGCCTTTGTCTGCCATCCAACCCTCAACATCTTGGCACTTGTCTGGGTTCATCAGTGGTGTATCGTGCTGTATAAATTTGGACAGGAAGCTAGAATGAGATACAGTCACCTTCTGATTTGTCACACGGTCTTGGCGGACACCACCACATACCTTAACATCCCACTTTCTCATATTGAATGCATTGTGCTTATGGAAAAAAAAATTCCTGACTTTATTTATCACAAGTACCCTCACAGAGGCGTTATGTACAAATTCACTGTATCTATCAATGTGTGCCTATTTTTTCAGATATCAGCTTTTTTACTCATGGCAACAGCAGATTTATGAAAATTACAGGTAAATAGTTAGGTATGCATATCTCAGCAGGTTTTGCACCAGTCGCACAACTGCTATATAAAGATACGCTATTGTTTAGCCCCTTCCCGACCTGTGACACAGCGTATGCGTCATGAAACTTGGTGCCAATCCGACCTGTGACGCATTTGCTGTGTCACAGAATGATCGCGTCCCTGCAGGTTGGGTGAAAAGGATAACTGTAATTTCACCCTACCTACAGGGACAGGGGGAGAGGTACTTAAGCCCAGGGGGTGGCTTCACCCCCTGTGGCTACAATCGCTCTGCTTGGCTTTTGAAAGTGAAAGAGCCAATCAGAGCAATTTGTAATATTTCACCTATGAAACATGGTGAAATATTACAATCCAGCCATGGCCGATGCTGCAATATCATCGGCCATGGCTGGAAACCCTGATCTGCCCCGCCACCACCACCGATCTCCTCCCCAGTCCTCTATCCTGTCCTGTAATGTGCTCCACTCCCCTCCATCCTCCTGCCCGCTCCCCCGTCCTCCTGTCCACTCCCCCGTGCTCCGATCCCACCCCCATGCTCTTTTCCCACCCCCCATAATTACCGAGCTCCAGTGTTCCTCCTGGTGACCATCTGTCTTTTCCATGGGCGCCGTCATCTTCCAAAATGGCGGGTGCATGCGCAGTGATCAAAATAAAAAAAATAGTAAATGAACCCCCCTTTATCACCCCCATAGGTAGGGACAATTATAAAAAAAAGAAAATATGTTTACTTTTATTTTTCCACTAGGGCTAGGGTTAGAGTTAGGGTTAGGGCTAGGGTTAGGGTTAGAATTAGGGTTAGAACTAGGGTTAGGGTTAGAACTAGGGTTAGAATTAGGGTTAGAACTAGGGTTAGGGTTAGAACTAGGGTTAGAACTAGGGTTAGAATTAGGATTAGAACTAGGGTTAGGGTTAGAACTAGGGTTAGGGTTAGAACTATGGTTAGGGTTAGAATTAGGGTTAGAATTAGGCTATGTGCATACGATGCGGATTTGGCTGCGGATCCGCAGCGGATTGACCGCTGCGGATTCGTAGCAGTTTTCCATCAGGTTTACAGTACCATGTAAACCTATTGAAAACCAAATCCGCTGTGCCCATGGTGCGGAAAATACCTTGCTGCATTGTATTTTCCACAGCAGGTCAATTCTTTGTGTTGATTCCGCAGCGTTTTACACCTGTTCCTCAATACAAATCCGCAGGTGAAATCCACACAAAAAACACTGGAAATCTGTGGTAAAACCACAGGTAAAACGC
Source organism: Ranitomeya imitator (assembly GCF_032444005.1). NCBI lineage: Eukaryota > Metazoa > Chordata > Amphibia > Anura > Dendrobatidae > Ranitomeya > Ranitomeya imitator. The sequence goes on along the minus strand of NC_091284.1, from coordinate 144,016,437 downwards.
AGTGCCTTTTACCTGCAGATATTTAAAAAATGGTGCTCAAATATCTCACATGAATCCGCAATGTTGGCACATAGCCTTATGGTTAGGGTTGGAATTAGGGTTAGGGTTGAAAATAGGGTTAAGATTAGGCTTATAGTTAGGTTTATGGTTAGGATTAGGGTTAGGGGTGTGTTGGGGTTAGGGTTGTGGTTAGGGTTGGGATTAGGGTTAGGGTTGGGATTAGGGTTGGGATTAGGGTTAGGGGTGTGTTGGGGTAAGGGTTGTGGTTAGGGGTGTGTTGTGGTTAGGGTTGTGATTAGGGTTATGGCTAGAGTTGGGAATAGGGTTAGGGGTGTGTTGGGGTTAGTGTTGGAGTTAAGATTGAGGGTTTTCCACTGTTTAGGCACATCGGGGTCTCCAAATGCAACATTGCACCACCATTGATTCCAGCGAATCTTGCGTTCAAAAAGTCAAATGGTGCTCCCTCCCTTCCGAGCCCCGACGTGCGCCCAAACAGTGGTTTACCCAAACATATGGGGTATCAGCGTCCTCAGGAAAAATTGCACAACAACTTTGGGGGTCTATTTTCTCCTGTTACCCTTGGGAAAATAACAAAACGGGGGGCTAAAAAATTATTTTTATTTTCACAGCTCTGCGTTATAAAATTCTGTGATTTCAAAATGTCCCTTCCGAGCCCCAACATGTGCCCAAACAGTGGTTTACCCTAACATATGGGGTATCAGCATACTCAGGACAAACTGGGCAACAACTATTGTGGTCCAATTTCTCCTGTTACTCTTGTGAAAATAAAAAATTGCTTGCTAAAACATAATTTTTGAGGAGCCCTGCCGTGTGCCCAAACAGTGGTTTACCCCCACATTTGAGGTATCAGTGTACTCAGGAGAAATTGCCCAATAAATTTTAGGATCCATTTAATTCTTTTTCCCATGTAAAAAAGAACAAATTGAGGCTAAAAAAAATTTTTTTGTAAAAAAAAAAGTACGTTTTCATTTTTATGGATCAATTTGTGAAGCACCTGGGGGTTCAAAGTGCTCACTATGCATCTATATAAGCTCATTGGGGGGTCTCATTTAAAAAATGGGGTCACTGGTGGGGGAGCTTTAATGTTTAGGCACACAGGGGCTCTCCAAACGCGACATGGTGTCCGCTAAAGATTGGAGCCAATTATTCATTGAAAAAGTCAAATGGCGCTCCTTCCCTTCCGAGCCCTGTCGTGCGCCCAAACAGTGGTTCCCCCCACATATGGGGTATCCTCATACTCAGGACCAATTGTACAATAACTTTTGGGGTCCAGTTTCTCCTTTTATCGTTGGGAAAATAAAAAAAAATTGTTGGTAAACTTCATTTTTGTGACTAAAAATTGAAGTGTTCATTTTTTCCTTCCATGTTGCTTCTGCTGCTGGGAAGCACCTGAAGGGTTAATAAACCTATGGAATGTGGTTTTGAGCACCTTGAGGGGTGTAGTTTTTAGAATGGTGTCACTTTGGGGTATTTTCCACCATATAGACCCCTCAAACTGACTGCAAATGTGAGGAGGTCCCTAAAAAAATGGTTTTGTAAATTTTGTTGTAAAAATGAGAAATCGCTGGTCAAATTTTAACCCTTATAACTTCCTAGCAAAAAAAAATGGTGTTTCCAAAATTGTGCTGATGTAAAGTAGACATGTGGCAATGTTATTTATTAACTATTTGGTGTCACATAACTCTCTCGTTTAACAGAATAAAAATTCAAAATTTGAAAATTGCAAAAATTTCAAAATTTTCACCAAATTTCCATTTTTTCCCACAAATAAATGCAAAAATTATCAACCTAAATTTACTACTAACATGAAGCCCAATATGTCACAAAAAACAGTCTCAGAACCGCTAGGATCCGTTGAAGCATTCCTGAGTTATTACCTCATAAAGAGACGTTGGTCAGAATTGCAAAAAATGGCCAGGTCATTAAGATCAAAATAGGCTTGGTCATGAAGGGGTTAAACTAATAGAAAATTAGTACTTTTTATTATCGCCTCGATGACACACTGCAACAGCGGACTAATGAAAATTGCTGCCACTGTTAACTTCTGACGTTAGCTTATCTCTCCTTGGATTTTGCCATTTGCACAACTGCTAGATAAAGATGCTTATTAAACCAACAGAAAATTTGTATTTTTTATATTGCCTTGATGACATACTACAACAGGGAACTAATGAAAATTATTGCCACTGGTAAATTGTGAAGTTTACTTATCTCTGCACGGATTGCGCCAGTCGCACAACTGTTAGATAAAAATACACATATTTAACTTATAGAATTTATTTACATTTTTTAGATAGCCTTTAATAAACATACCAACAGCAGACTAATGGAAATTACGAGTAAACAGTGACGTTTCCGTACATCAGCAGGTTTTGCGCCAGTCACACAACTGCTCGATAAATATTAACTATTTAACCAAAAGGATTTTACTATATGCTGAGGAAGGAATATTATTTAGCAGTAAAAATTGATATGCTGCTACACAGGAATATTATGTAGCTAAAAAAAATAGGTTTTGTATATGCTGTTACTACCTAATATTATTTGCCTATAAAAAGAGCTGATTTTGTATATTATGGTAATGGATGAAAGTCTACCTATCTCTCCCTAATCCCACAGTCTGTTCTAATCCTAAAGTATACAACACAATGCAAAATATCAGAGATCTCCAGCATGTACTTGCAATGATGATTGGAACTGATAGTGGTAACACCCAGGTGCCTGCTTTTTTACTCTCCTTCCTCCTAAATCTCTCCCTACGCTATTGCCACTTAACAAAGAATTAATCTTCACCCTCATAAGCTCTTAAAAAATTGATTGCCATAGAAACTCTTTTCATTCTCCCTACACTCACACTATGCTCTCCCTACGCTGCAATATGTGCAAGATGGCGCCATCAAGAATTAAATATCCCCTATGATGCTGTAAGGCCAGCCAATCACAGTAATGGCACACCAAAGACCTTCGCCGGCATTACTGTGATTGGTAAGCCAGCCCATCAACTTCATTGGCTGCAAATAAAGCGCCAAGCATGCTGGGCGGGTCACTCGAATATACCGAGGCGAATACCAAATTACTCGTCAAGTAACGAATATCCCGAATAGCGTACTATTCGTGCAAGTAATGAATAATGCTGAATGCATTCGCTCATCTCTTCTGCATCTGGCCCAGTTGCCACCACATTTATCAAATGGGTAGTTATGGAGATGTAATGTCACTGGCTGTGCTTACTGGTTCATGTATCAGTCATTATGTGGACATTACAACTGATGGCATTGCGCAATGCACATCTGATTTTGTCCTACACGTGTGTGTGCAGTGCTGATATGGCCCACCTGTAGAAGTAGTAGATATTTGAAACTGTCCATCTCCTCCAGGTGGAATGGAAGCATTTAGAATGTGAGTAATTTTGAAATGCTGTAATTTTAGTAGCATGGATCATGGGTGATTAGGGCCAAATTCAACCATTCTCTCCAGGGCTTGGCGGATGGAAAGCTGAACAGTTCCATGGGATGGTGTGGAGATGCTCGGTGATACTGGTGATGGTGCTAGTGTCTAATTCTCTCTTTACAGAGAGGAAGATGGCCCTGTTGATCATGAGCTGGTGGATGAGGCCGAGACTGCAGCAGAAGAGGGATCAGCAGAAGCCTCTGATCTGTCATGCTTTTTATTATGTGTGAACCACTGCAGCTCAAGCTTAGATACTTAGATGCCTGATCACACAGGTGATACTCAGGCTCAGCAGATTAATGCTTCACTTCAGTTTCTGAAAGCACAGCATGCAAACCACTAGTGTCTTGTCATCATGACTGCGTATCGCCAAGATTGGTCCTTCTTTTAGTGACACAATATAGCTACCCAATTCCCCCATAAAATACACTTAATACCTATCGAATTAAGACAAGACCATTATTTCTTTGGATAAATTGGCCACAGCAGCCATTTTATTAACAAAACAAACATAAATAACACCAATTATACGATTGTGTAAACAACTTGAGGGGAGGGTTCTTGGAGCTAAAAAATCTGGCACACAAAGGGGAAAAGCCCCCACAAATTTTTAACGAAAAGCTTCTTTACCCTCAGCCATAACCACCAGCTCGAGGGCACCATGTAACCCATTTTCGGGCAAAGAAACCCCAAAGCTCTCGAGGAAAACTCCCCGTCCAGAGCCTGTAAACCAAAGCAAGATCAACCCCATAAAACATCAACTCCAAGAACCCCACCCCCTGCCAACCACGAGCAGCCCTGACCTCCTCAGGCTCGTGAGTGCCCCACCACTGCCACTGCTCTCTCAACTCCTTCCTGAATTGCTAGCGCCCACAAATCCAAACCTATATCATTTAAATGGACACCGTCGGTCCTCCAAAAATTTCCCATGCCAGCTTCCAATTTAAAATGCCGAACCGCCACGCCTCCATTCAGGGAGACAAAACTCACCATGGCCCTGTTCAATTTCACCCGGGCCCTATTAATACCCCTAAGAGAACGAACAGCCCTCCACGTCTTCCTAGGCACAATGTCAGACCACACTGTCACCATTCCTGGAAAGGATACCCACAACCTCAAAAAATCAAAACGGATATCGCGAATCAACTCCCTCACCGGCTTGGACCCCAAGTCATTCTCACCCAAATGCACCACAACAATGTCGGGGGACCGATCCAACCAGGCCGCGCGAGCAAATTCAGACAATCACCTGCACCACAGAGTTTTGAACGCCGGGTACATGTACAGCTGAAATCCGTGCATTCAACTCTAGGCACCGCAACACCAACTCCTGCACCAGTCTAATCACCGGTGGAGAGGAAGAAGAAAGGCTATTAATCACAACCACCACACTCGAGTTATCACACTGGAAACGCAACCGCCTATCTTTAAACATGCTGCCCCAGATAAACACGGAAACCACAATTGGAAACAGCTCAAGCAAGGCCAAATATTGTGTCAAACCATTTTTGCCCCACCACTCGGGCCACACGCCAACGCTCCATTTTCCTCCACAATAAGCACCGTAACCAACATTACCCGCCGCGTCCGTAAAAATCTCACAGTCAAAATCATTCAATTCCTGCTGCTGAATCAAAGACCTCCCGTTATAATTTTCCAAAAAACGGCGCCACACGATTAAATCTTCCTTATGTTCTTTATTCAAATGAATGAAATGATGCACCAACTGCAGCAGTCGCCCTGGATAATCTACGGCAAAAAATTCGCCCCATAGGCATATTACGGCATGCGAAATTCAAATGCCCTAACAGCGACTGTACAGTCATGGCCAAAAGTTTTGAGAATGACACCAAAATTATATTTTCACATGATCTGCTGCCCTCTGGTTTTTATTAGTGTTTGTCTGATGTCTATATCACATACAGAAATATAATTGCAATCATATTATGAGTACCAATAGGTTATATTGACAGTTAGAATGAGTTAATGCAGCAAGTCAATATTTGCAGTGTTGACCCTTCTTCTTCAAGACCTCTGCAATTCTCCCTGGCATGCTCTCAATCAACTTCTGGACCAAATCCTGACTGATAGCAGTCCATTCTTGCATAATCAATGCTTGCATTTTGCCAGAATTTGTTGGTTTTTGTTTGTCCAGCCGTCTCTTGATGATTGACCACAAGTTCTCAATGGGATTAAGATCTGGGGAGTTTCCAGGCCATGGACCCAAAATCTCTATGTTTTGTTCCATGAGCCATTTAGTTATCACCTTTGCTTTATGGCAAGGTGCTCCATCATTCTGGAAAAGGCATTGTTGGGTGCCAAACTGCTCTTGGACGGTTGGGAGAAGTTGCTCTTGGAGGACATTCTGGTACCATTCTTTATTCATGGCTGTGTTTTTAGGCAAGTCTGTGAGTGAGCCGATTCCCTTGGCTGAGAAGCAACCCCACACATGAATGGTTTCAGGATGCTTTACAGTTGGCATGAGACAAGACTGGTGGTAGCGCTCACCTCTTCTTCTCCGAATAAACTGTTTTCCAGATGTCCCAAACAATCGAAAAGGGGATTCATCAGAGAAAATGACTTTGCCCCAGTCCTCAGCAGTCCACTCCCTGTACCTTTTGCAGAATATCAGTCGGTCCCTGATGTTTTTTCTGAAGAGAAGTGGCTTCTTTGCTGCCCTCCTTGAAACCAGGCCTTGCTCAAAGAGTCTCCGCCTCACAGTGCGTGCAGAAGCACTCACACCAGCCTGCTGCCATTCCTGAGCAAGCTCGGCACTGCTGGTAGTCCGATTCCACAGCTGAAACAGTTTTAAGATACGGTCCTGGCGCTTGCTGGTCTTTCTTGGGCGCCCTGGAGCCTTTTTGACAACAATGGAAGCTCTCTCCTTGAAGTTCTTGATGATGCGATAGATTGTTGACTGAGGTGCAATCTTTGTAGCTGCGATACTCTTCCCTGTTAGGCTATTTTTGTGCAGTGCAATGATGGCTGCACGTGTTTCTTTAGAGATAACCATGGTTAACTGAAGAGAAACAATGATACCCAGCACCAGCCTCCGTTTAAAGTGTCCAGTGATGTCATTCTTACTTAATCATGACTGATTGATCACCAGCCCTGTCGTCATCAACACCCACACCTGTGTTAATGGATCAATCACTAAAACGATGTTAGCTGCTCCTTTTAAGGCAGGACTGCAATGATGTTGAAATGTATTTTGGGGGTTAAAGTTCATTTTCTGGGCAAATATTGACTTTGCAAGTACAGTAATTGCTGTTAAGCTGATCACTCTGACATTCAGGAGTATATGCAAATTGCCATTAGAAAAAATGAAGCAGTAGACTTTGGAAAAATTAATATTTGTCTCATTCTCAAAATTTTTGGCCATGACTGTAACTCTTTTAAAGTAACCTTGCACAATTTTCCAAATCTCAACACCTCATGCCGGAGAGACACCAACTTATCCTCAGGCAACCTGCACTCCATCTTCTCGGAATCGATAAGAATTCCAAGAAAACTCAGCACTGTGCGCGGGCCCTCCGTCTTTTCCCGCGCACCAAAATGTCCCGCTACACATTCCATGGTAGACAACAAATTCCTGCACAAAAGAGAATCCGGCGGGCTGACAAACAAAAAAATCATCCAAATAGTGGATGACTGAAGGAACCTGCAAAACATCTTGAACAACCCACTCAAGAAACGTGCTAAAAGACTCAAACAACGAGCAAGAAATTGAACAGCCCATAGGCAAATACCTATCCAAATAAATACCCCCGTTCCAAAAACAACCCAATAGAGGAATGCTGTTGGGGTGCACCGGAATCCGAAAACCCTCGGAAAAACCTTCCCAAAGTAACCTTGCTTTTTCCCGATCTGGGTACCTATTTAGATAGGGGGCCATCATTTGAACCTTCACTGGTGTCACCCCCTTGACCGCCGCCCACTGCTGGTTTACCCCTTGCCTTTTTAAAACACTTGGTGGCTCCATGTGAGGCCCTGTTGCAGTGAGAACAGATATGCTTGAACTTGCATGTGTTGCCATACTTGCATTGGCCGTCATTAAACTGCCAACATGTCCCTGTTTTATGCTTCGTTCCCTGTGTCCCTTAACCACTACCTCCCTGTCCTGACTGCTGACCGCTACTCCCCCCGCCCCCCTGAAAGGACTGCCCAAACCACATTGGAGCCATCACTTTCAACCACAACCCTATGTCTTTTTGATCCCATTTTATCTCAGGCCTAACCGCCTTCCCTTGCCTAAATTGTTCATCGTACCGCAGCCATGCCTGGCCACCATACGCCCTATGTGCCTCCCCAATAGCATCGAAATAACAAAAAAGGCCCGAACAATTTTCCGGAAACTTTTCCCCAATAACACTCGCCAAAATAGCAAACGCCTGTTGGCAATTCACGAATGTCTGTGGTATTAGTCGCCAACGTTTCTTTTCCTCCTCCTCCTAATTACTATTCTCCTTTTTTCCCTTGTCAAGATTACATTTCTCAAAAGGAAGGAGGGAGAAAATCTCCACATATTCATCCTTCCAAATTTTTTCTTTTGCGTCTTTTTTCAAATGAGCCCCTAAAGGCACTTCAAAACACAAGTAAACCTCGCCTCTCGCCCTATCATCCAATTTAACCGTGTCGCCCTTTTCCTTCTCAGTTTGAAACGACAAAGATACCCCAGCCGACAACACCTGCCCCACACCACTCAATCTATCCAAACCAAAAACCGCTCCTGCACACTTACCCGATGCCGGCAACCATGCTCCCACAGGGGATGCCCGTAAACTATCGGCGCCCCCCCTTCCAGTCTCCTCAAAATCTGTGACATACCCAACAAAAGCTCCCTCACACCCGGAACACCAAAATTACCAGCCCCTCCTCTCCCTGCCGAATCTACCCCCCCACTCAAGTTATCCCCCAAATCCTCAGACCGAACTCCGCTACTCATTGCCACAAAAAGATTAGATTCACACTCACAAGGCTGCGCAAGTGCTGTGTCCCCGCCAGCCATGCTTCCAGAGTCCTGCGGTTCACCGTAATCGCGTGGGTCACTCCCGGATCCTGAGTCCTCCGCGCCGCTGTGTTGCTCCTGGCCCGTGCCCCTGGCCTTCTCATCACCGGGGGGACCGAAACAGAAGAAGCAGACCTCTCCCTAGATCTCCTTGCTGACTTCGACCTGGCGGCTGCCAGTCTGTCAACATGTCTGTCCTCCTGCTGGGCCCTGCTGCGAACCCCTGTCGCTGTTGTTGTGCGACCCCCCCCGCACAGGGCCAGGCTGAAAGCCAGTAGTCAGCCTGCCCACTGACCTGCTAGTAACTGCACCAGACCTGCCAGGCACCCGCGGGGTGTCCAGTCCCAGGGTACCCGCCACCATGCCGGGATCCTCATGCCTCCGCTCTGCAGCCGTCACATCCAGGCTCCGCCTCCTCGCCGTCGCTGTAGCCACTGGCCATGCCGCTCCCCGCTGAGTGCTGCCGCTCCTCACCGCCGCCGTGGATCCATCAGGCCCTGGGTCCGTGGCCTCTCCCGTTGCGGCCATCACTGCTGATCTGTCTTGCACCGCCGCTGCCCTAGTCCGCCGCCCCAAGCCAGCAGCGCCGGCCGAGGGATTCCTCCCGGAGAAAGGACTGGGCTGGGTTGCAGCACCGCGGCCTGCACTCTCTGCAGGGTCTCTGGAGGGGCTCCGTGGCCGGCGTCTGCCACGCGTACCTGCCTCAGGAGATAACCGCTATGGGGGTCGGGTCCTCCTAGTTCTGGTGCCCTGGCCTCCTTGACTGCTAAGCAGCATCGCCAGGTGATCTTCCAGCCAGCCGCCCCATCTGGACCGTGCCATATCCCTCAATTCCGCTATCATGGCGTCTGCTGTGGCCATGGTAAGTGCCTCTTTCTCTCACCGCGGTGTAACGAATAATGTCCCTTCCTGCACTTTCTGCCCACAAAACCCGCCCCCCTACAACCTAAGCGCACTCCCTCTTTTCTTCCCCTTGAGCCAATCCCACAGCTCCCCTTGTAATCTTTAAAATATTCCCACTTCCCTTGGCAACACAGTCATGGGGGGCTTTCATTCCACTGCGCTTCTTACAGCCCCCCCGCTGGACATTAAATGAAAAAATTCTATGCCAGGGAGCTCCTTTGAGCTTGCACATGTTCTAATTTCCTTAGCCTGGTGGGCAGTAGGAGCTAGCAATTTGTCTTGCACCATTAGCCCCCATGATTACTATAATCCACTCTCTCATGACACCAGCCTGTGCGCACTCCGCAAGCGTCATTTACACCACATCCGTACTGTGTTGGCCCAGCTTATGTAAAAGGACATACTGCACCAGAGCTCATCGCTGATGCCACAGTCACTGAAACAAGTGCAGAGTAGAATTCAACCTTATCACCACATTGCAAATCATACAGTTAACTGGTAGGCCGAAAGACCTTTGTAGTGATGCAAGTCGATGACCTGTAGGGTGTGATCAGTGGAAATGAGCACACAATAGCCATGCTTTCTACAGCAGCGAATCCAGGCTGGGATAGTTGAGGAGAAATTGCTGTACCACCAGGTTGAGGACTTGAGTGAGGTTGCACTGGCATAGGGCAGCCACCAGGTTCGCACCATTATCGCACACAGCCATCCCTGGCTACAGATTCAGTGGAGAAATCCGTTGCTCTAACTTGACCTGGATAGTTGTCAACAACTCTTGAACTGTATAACTGTGATCTCTAAGGCATATTAATTTTAACTGCCTGATTGCGGTGAGCCATGGCTGCACAGTACGGAAGTGGGCGGGATTCTCTCTGCACTGTTGGAACATGTTTCTCATTAAGGGAGAGGTGGAGGGTGCAGGTGAAGGCTATAGAGGAGGTGGAGGAGCCAGAACCAATGGAGGAAATGTTAAATACATTTGTTTTTTATGCAAGGCTTTGAAATTCCAAGATTTGTGGAGAAGCTCATTAAACCCCTGCCCCCAAGCCTCCTGCGTCACTCAGTGCCCAGTCAGTGAGATGTAACGCCCCTGCCTATGTTTGCTCATCCAGGTGTCAGTTGTGAAACGCACTCTGGCTGACAGATTTTTTTAGGGATAGGGTGACGTTGTCTGTGACTTGCTGGTGCAGCACAGGCACAGCTTTGTTAGAGAAGTAATGGCTACTGGGCAACTGATAATGGGTGACTGCAACTGCCATCAAATTTCGGAAACCATCTGTATCCACAGGTGGGAAGGCAGCATTTCCATGGCCAACAGATTGGAGGTGGTGGATTTCAAGCTCATAGCTTTGGCATATGTAGGAGAAAACATTCATTTATGTGACCACAACTGAGGGACTGAGACCTGGTCGCTGTGATAAAATAGGGTGGAGTAGGGTGAACAGAACAAACTGCTGGACTGTGAGTGAGATTCAGGTGGATATATTATGGGGGATTGAGAACGATTTGCTGTACTTGGTGAATAAAAACGGCAGGCATCTCCACTTTTGTAACAGCTGACGGGCTCTCACTCCGACTGTAGGGGGTAAACAAGAGGAGGTTCTGCAGCCGGAGACCTGTGTGGGAGCACTTGCCACAGTGATGTATGAGGAAGAATCAACAGATGCAGTTAATGGGATGGCTGGTGGTTGGCGATGCTCGCTAGTCTGCATTTTAGCATGGTGTAATTCTCAGACTAAGGCATGTTGATCACACATGTGCCTGTTCATGCATGTAGTAATGAAATTATAGCAATTTATGCCTCTACTGAGTAATTTCTTACAAAAGTGGCAGATAACTTTAGTTGGGTCATCGTTTGCGGTCTCAAAAAGGCCCAGGCTAGGCAACTCTTGCTGCCCCTGCAAATTGCAGACTCACAGCCAGTGCTGGCCACAGCCAGAGTTGTAGCTGATGTTGCAGTGTTTGTTGTGCTGCATCACTAGTTGTCTGTGCAGGAAGCTGCAACACAAACTCCTAGTCTTTCTCCTCCTGCGCCTCCACTGCTGAGCTACTCAGCTGCATACCTCTAGGTTGATACAAAGTAGGATCTACAACCTCACCATCATCCACTCTGTCCTCACACTCCTCACACTGAGAGTCACCCTCCTCCTCTTTCTGCCCTGACAGCACGCTACAATCCACGTTCACCTCTGGTATCTGAGTCTCATCAGGATCACCTTAAATGGAATCTGTCACCCCATTTTAGGCCAACAGGCTAAGGCCACCGCCATCAGAGGCTTCTCTACAGCATTCTATAGTGCTGTAGATAAGCTCCCAATTTAACCTGAAAGATAAGAAAAACAAGTTAGATTATAATCACCCAGGGGAGGTCCTGGTTCGGTCCGGTCTGATGGTGATCGCGGTCCAGGTCCGGCACCTCCCATCTTCATACGATGATATCCTCTTCTTTTCTTCCTGCCACGGCTCCTGCACAGGCGTACTTTGTCTGCCCTTTTGAGGGCAGAGCAAAGTACTGCAGTGCGCAGGCATCGGGCCTCTCTGACCTTTCCCGGTGCCTGTACACTGCAGTACTTTGCTCTGCCCTCAACAGGTCAGACAAAGTACGCCTGCACAGGAGCTGTCGCAGGAAGCAAAGAAGAGGACGTCATCGTATGAAGATGGGAGGTGCTGGACCCAGACCGGAGTATAATATAACCTGTTTTTCTTATTTTTCAGGATACATCAGGGGCTTATCTACAGCATTACAGAATGCTGTAGATAAGCCCCTGATGCCAGTGGCCTTAGTTTATAGACCAATTTTGGGGTTACAGAATCCCTTTAAATAAGACCTCCTGACTGCAAACAGTTTTAGCCCAAACAATTTTGATTAGCAAATGGTGCCTTCTGGCTTAACCACAATACTAGGCCTAACGATTTTAAATAGCAAATTCAGCCTCCTGATACCTGACTGCAACACAGTTTTTGCCCAAACGATTTGTATTAGCTAATTGGCGCTCCAGGTTGGACCTTAATATTAGGTCTAATGATTTTTAAGTAGCCTTCTAATTTGCCACTTAAACACAGTTTTAACACAGAAGATTTGGAGTAACAAATGGGGCCTCTGGAGACCAGCACACAGTTTTTTGCACAATCTACTTTGGTGCTGGAAGATCGATTTCAAACAGACATGATCTTATCTGTTTAGCTGACAAGTACACCGTGAGCAGCAGCACAAGCAGGAGTAGTCTTTCTGCAATGCTACACTGAGAAATTGGTGCCAGCAAAACAAGATGTCTGCTTTTTATATGGAGATGGACATGTGAATTTGGCAGCCAATCACAGAAGCCCTTGTGTCATGATGACATTGTGTATGGTTTCTGCAGCCTGATTAGCTGCCAGAATGTAAACACATTAGGTTATTAAAGAAAAAAACTTACTCTCCACTGCCCCTCTGCCCTAGAAACACACACCTCCCCTCATAAAACAAGTCCCCATCACACATCATAAAGCACCATTATTGTAAACAAAGTCAAAACAAAAGAATTAGTGGAAACGTGATAATTTACAAATCTATTTTACCGACTTTGAAGAAAAATATTCTGGAAACTGAACACGAATCCGAATGTGCTACGTTCATGTAGAATTTGAGATTGGCGATATTTTCCGAACAAGTTCATTCAGCTCTAATCCTAACAGTTAACAATTATATCAGCTGGTTCAGCTGTTGACCTATGAAAGGGTGTCTCATTACCAAGATGCAATAGAAGAAACATATCATGATGGGTAAAACTATTGAGCTGTTTCAAGACCTTTGCAACTTTATTGTTGCAAAACATACTGATGACATTGGTTACAGAAGAATTTCTAAACTACTAAATGCTCCAGTGAGCACTGTAGGGGCCATAATGCCAAAATGGAAAGATGAGACTAAATATGAATAATTTAGATGCCATAATGCAAACCATACTTGGAAGCCAAAAGGCAATGCATTTTACCCCCCGAAACATCAGTTAATTTTGGAGGCTGTTTTTCAGAATACAATACCGGAAAATTCATATAATTCAAGGAAAAATGGAAAAATGTGCTTAGACATTCTTGATAAAAATCCACTGCCATCTACCAAAATGATGAAAATGGAACAAGACAAGGAAACTCACAATTATTACCAAAGAACGAAAATAAAGCTGCTAGAATGAGACAGCCTATCACATGATCTGAGTTCAATAGAAAATGTAAGGAAGGAGTTGAAGCTGAGATTTCATTGAAGAGCCAATGGATCCTTCAGGTTTTTAAGAGTGTTTGTGTCAAAGACTCGGCCAAAATCATACCTGAGCAATACATGGGACTAGTTTCTCCATACAGAGACTGTCATTACCAACAATGATTTTTCTATGAAGTATTAACCCCTTAAGCCCCAAGGGTGGTTTGCACGTTAATGACCGGGCCAATTTTTACAATTCTGACCACTGTCACGTTATGAGGTTATAACTTTGGAACGCTTCAACGGATCTTGGCGATTTTAACTTTGTTTTCTCGTGACATATTGTACTTCATGATAGTCATAAAATTTCTTAGATATAATGTGCGTTTATTTGTGAAAAAAACGGAGATTTGGCAAAAATTTTGAAAATTTTGCAATTTTCCAACTTTTAATTTTTATGCCCTTAAATCACAGAGATATGTCACACAAAATAATTAATAAGTAACATTTCCCACATGTCTACTTTACATCAGCACAATTTTGGAGCCAAATTTTTTTTTGCTAGGGAGTTATAAGGGTTAAAAGTTGACCAGCAATTTCTCATTTTTACAACACCAATATTTTTTAGGGACCACATCACATTTGAAGTCATTTTGAGGGGTCTATATGATAGAAAATAACCAAGTGTGACAACATTCTAAAAACTGCACCCCTCAAGGTGCTCAAAACCACATTCAAGAAGTGTAATTTGTTCTGAGTTTTCTGATACCCCATATGTGGGGGTAAACCACTGTTTGGGTGCATGGCAGAGCTTGGAAGGGATGGAGCGCCGTTTGACTTTTCAATGCAAAATTGACTGGAATAGAGATAAGACGCCATGTTGCATTTGGAGAGCCCCTGATATGCTTAAACATTAAAACCCCCCACAAGTGACACCATTTTGGAAACTAGACCCCCTAATGAACTTATCTAGATGTGTGATGAGCACTTTAACCCACCAAGTGCTTCACAGAAGTTTATAATGCAGAGTCGTAAAAATAAAAAATCATATTTTTTCACAAATACGATTTTTTCACCCCCAATTTTTTAATTTCCCAAGGGTAAGAGAAGAAATTGGACCTCAAAAGTTGTTGTGCCATTTGTTGTGAGTATGCCGATACCCAATATGTGGGGGTAGACCACTGTTTGGGCGCATGGTAGAGCTCGGAAGGGAAGGAGCGCCGTTTGACTTTTCAATGCAAAATTGACTGGAATAGAGATGGGATGCCATGTTGTGTTTGGAGAGCCCCTGATGTGCCTAAACATTGAAACCCCCCACAAGTGACACCATTTTGGAAAGTAGACCCCCTACGGAACTTATCTAGATGTGTGGTGAGCACTTTGACCCACCAAGTGCTTCACAGATGTTCATAATGCAGAGTCGTAAAAATAAAAAATCATATTTTTTCACAAATATGATTTTTTCGCCACCAATTTTTTATTTTCCCAAGGGTAAGAGAAGAAATTGGACCTCAAAAGTTGTTGTGCCATTTGTTGTGAGTATGCCGATACCCAATATGTGGGGGTAGACCACTGTTTGGGCGCATGGCAGAGCTCGGAAGGGAAGGAGCGCTATTTGACTTTTCAATGCAAAATTGACTGGAATTGAGATGGGACACCATCTTTGGAGAGCCCCTGATGTGCCTAAACATTAAAACCCCCACAAGTGACACCATTTTGGAAAGTAGACTCCCTAAGGAACGTATGTAGATGTGTTTTGACAGCTTTGAACCCGCAAGTGTTTCACTACAGTTTATAACGCTGAGCCGTGAATATAAAAATTCTTTTTTTTTCACAAAAATTATTTTATAGCCCCCAGTTTTGTATTTTCCCAAGGGTAACAGGAGAAATTGGACCCCAAAAGTTGTCCAATTTGACCAGCAATTTCTCATGTTTACAGCACCAATATTTTTTAGGGACTACATCACATTTGAAGTCATTTTGAGGGGTCTATATGGTAGAAAATAACCAAGTGTGACACCATTCTAAAAACTGTACACCTCACGGTGCTCAAAACCACATTCAAGAAGTATATTAAACCTTCTCGTGTTTTACAGGAATTTTTGGAATGTTTAAAAAAAAAAATTAGCATTTAACTTTTTTTCACAAAAAATTTACTTCAGCTCCAATTTGTTTTATTTTACCAAGGGTAACAGGAGAAATTGGACCCCAAAAGTTGCTGTCCAATTTGTCCTGAGTATGCTGATACCCCATATGTGGAAGGGAACCACCGTTTGGGTGCATGGCAGAGCTCGGAAGGAAAGAAATGCAGACTTAGATGGATTGGTCTGCAGGCGTCACGTGGCATTTGCAGAGCCCCTGATGCACCTAAACAGTAGAAACCCCCCACAAGTGACACCATTTTGGAAACTAGACCCCCCCAAGGAACTAATCTAGATGTGTTGTGAGAACTTTGAACCCCAAGTGTTTCACTACAGTTTATAACGCAGAGCCGTGAAAATAAAAAATCATTTTTATTTCACAAAAATTATTTTTTAGCCCCTTGTTTTGTATTTTTCCAAGGGCAACAGGAGCAATTGGACCCCAACAGTTGTTGTCCAATTTGTCCTTAGTATGGTGATACCACATATGTGCGATGGAACCACCGTTTGGGTGCATGGCTGAGCTCGGAAGGGAAGGAGCGCCATTTGGAATGCAGACTTAGATGGATTGGTCTGCAGGCGTCACGTTGCATTTGCAGAGCCCCTGATGCAACTAAACAGTAGAAATCGCCCACAAGTGACCACATATTGGAAACTAGACCCCCCAAGGAACTTATCCAGATGTGTGTTGTGAGAATTCTGTGTTAGGAGTCGAGTTTCCTCTGCTGCACAGGGGGAATCTCGATCCGTGTCTGCTGCAGTCTCCCATTCGGTATCGGCCGCAGTGGGCTCTGCTCAGCGGAGACGTCGCTCCCAGCGTCTCGCTGGGGCTGATTCGGTGCATAGGGTGACTACTGCCTTTTCTGGCTTTCCTATGGTACCCTGCACTTATCTGCGGCGAGCGAGCCTCTCTGGGACTAAGTCCTTGTTTACTCACACTGAGCATGCCCAGGGCAGGGTCTCCCATTGGAGGTCGAGGGCCACATGTTCGGTCACATGCTCAGGTGCTGCAGTACATTCCATTGGTCCTTCTGGAAGGTCCTGAAAGGGAAAAACATGCTCAGGTACTGCAGCACTTTCCATTGGTCCTTCTGGAAGGTCCTGAAAGGGCAAAAACTTCAGTAGCAGCTTCCTGTGCTGCAACTATATAAACTGTGCATGACCGCACGGCCATGCGCTAGTATCGTCTTATGCTATATGCTTTGCACCAATGTGGTCATGTGTTTGAATGTGTTCAGGGACCCGGCTGAAATAAGCCCCTAGAATGCTGGCACCTCCGGCGAGGAGATTGTGTTTAAGTGTGTTCAGGGACCCGGCTGAAATAAGCCCCTAGAATGCTGGCATCTCCGGCGAGGAGTTTTGTATGCATGCATGACCACTCACTGCTCACATCTGGGTAGTTGGCCTGTGCCTCTGTGAAAGTCTAACAGGGCACAGAGCTTTCCTCTCGTGGTTACTCTGTGAAGCTAACAGAGTTGGTATATACCGCCATATAGAGCCGCCATTATTTAGCAGCAGGTGCTTTCCTGCACGGTGGATCCCGGGTTGCGAACGCACCAATTCCATTTAATAAATTATATATTTGGTGCGTTCCGCCAACCCTAACATTCTGAACCCCCAAGTGTTTCACTACAGTTAATAACGCAGAGTCGTTTTTCCCCACAAAAATGTTTATTTAGCCCCCAAATTTTTATTTTCCCAAGGGTAACAAGAGAAATTGGACCCCAATGGTTTTTTGGCAAATTTGTCCTGAGTATGCTGATATCCCATATGTTGGGGTAAACCCCTGTTTTGGCACACGGGAGAGCTCGGAAGGGAAGGAGCACTATTTTACTTCTTCAACGCAGAATTGGCTGGAATTGAGATCGGACGCCATGCCACGTTTGGAGAGCCCTGATGTGCCTAAACAGTGGAATCCCCCAATTCTAACTGAAACCCTATCCCAAACACACCCCTAACCCTAATCCCAACCATAACCCTAACCACACCCCTAACCCTAATCCCAACCGTAAATGTAATCCAAACCCTAACCCTAATTATAGCCCGAACCCTATCTTTAGCCCCAACCCTAACTCTAACTTTAGCCTCAACCTTAACCCTAACTTTAGCCGCAACCCTAACTGTAGCCCTTACCTTAACTTTAACCCCAACCCTAACCCTAACTTTAGCTGCAACCCTAAGGCTGGGTTCCCATTGCGTTATGGGACCGCGTTTAACGGACAGCATTGCACGGCGAAATTAACGCCGTGCAACGCGTCCGTTAACACGCCCATTGAAGGCAATGGGAACGCGCTTCACTAGCGCGTGCCATGTTCGGCACGCGCTAGTGACGCGCCGGTGATTCCTGGCGCGCCGCGGACACTGCTTGCAGCGTCCGAGGCGCGCCCGCAGTCCATTCCCCGATCTGCGAGAGCGGGGACGTTACCGCGACCCCGACCGCAGCCCCATAGAAAACATTGCTAGCGCTAAATGGATTGCACTAAGCAATGTGACCCTAGCCTGTTGCCCTTACCTTAACTTTAAACCCAACCCTAACCCTAACTTTAGCCCCAGCCCTAAATTTAGCCACAACCGTAACTGTAGAGCTAACCCTAACTGTAGCCCTAATTCTAGCCCCAACCCTAACCCTAGCCCCAACCCTAACCCTAGCTCCACCCCTAACCCCAACCCTAACCCTAGCCCCACCCCTAACCCCAACCGTAACCCTAGCCCCACCCCTAACCCCAGCCCTAACCCTAGCCCTAGCCCTAGCCCTAACCCTAGCCCTACCCCTAACCCTAGCCCCAGCCCTAGCCCTAACTCCAACCCTAGCCCTAACCCTAGCCCCAACCCTACCCCTAAACCTAGCCTTAGCCCTAACCCTAGCCCTAATTTTTTTATATTTCCCTAACTCAGGGGGTGATGAAGAGGAGTTTGATTTCCTTTTATAGGGGTTTTTTTAGCGGATTTTTATGATTGGCAGCCATCACAGACTGAAAGACGCTTTTTATTGCAAAAATATTTTTTGCGTTACCACATTTTGAGACCTATATTTTTTCCATATTTTGGTCCACATAGTCATGTGACATCTTGTCTTTTGCGAGACGAGTTGACGTTTTTATTGGTTCCATATTTGGGTATGTGACATTTTTGGATCGCTTTTTATTCCGATTTTTGTGAGTCAGAATGACCAAAAACAGCTATTCATTAATTTCTTTTGGGGGGGGGCATTTATACCATTCCACGTTTGGTAAAATGGATAAAGCAGTTTTATTCTTTGGGTCAGTACGATTACAGCGATACCTCATTAAGATTTTTTTTTATGTTTTGGCGCTTTTATACGATAAAAACTATTTTATAGAAAATATAATTATTTTTGCATCTCTTTATTCTTAGGAGTATAACTTTTTTATTTTTTTGCTGATGATGCTGCATGGCAACTCGTTTTTTGCGGGACAAGATGACGTTTTCAGCAGTACCATGGTTATTTATATCTGTCTTTTTGATCCCGTGTTATTCCACTTTTTGTTTGGCGGTATGATAATAAAGCGTTGTTTTTTTGCCTCGTATTTTTTTGCTCTTTTTTTTTACGGTGTTCACTGAAGGGGTCAGGTCGTAATGGACGCGGCAATACTAAATATGTGCACTTTTATTGTTTTTTTTATTTAGATAAAGAAATGTATTTATGGGAACAATATTTTTTTTTCTCTTTATTTAAGAATTTTTTATTTTTTTTATTTTTTTTTTAAATTAAAAAAAAAATTCCTTTACTTTTTTACTGTAGGGGGGACCATCACTGTATAGCAACAGATTGCTGATCTGACACTTTGCAGAGCACTGTGTCAGATCAGCGATCTGACGTGCACTGCTCCTGGCTTACCGGCGCCTGCTCTGAGCAGGCACTTGGTAACCCACCTCCCTGCAGGACCCGGAAGTAGCCCCGTGGCCATTTTGGATCCGGGGCCTGCAGGGAGGAGATGCTCGGTACAAGGTGAGCACATCGCCTTGTACCGATCGTCTCAGGGAAGCCCGCAGGGAGCCCCCCCTGCGCTATGCTTCCCTATACCGCCGGAACACTGCGATCATGTTTGATTGCAGTGTGTCGGGGGTTAATGTGCCAGGAGCGGTCCGTGATCGCTCCTGGCACTGAGTGCCGGATGTTAGCTGCGATAGTCAGCTGACACCCAGCCGCGATCGGCCGCGCTCCCCCATGAGCGCAGCCGATCAGATATGGCGTACTATCCCGTCACTGGGAATTAAGTCCCAGGTCACTTTGATGGGAAAGTACGTCATATGGGATTAAGGGGTTAAATAAATTTCAATAAGCGTGTTCACTCCTTTTTCCCTGTGTCATTTCTCATTATTACACATGCATGCATAAATGATATTACAAATTTGATACATTATAAAACATAAACAGAATACCATAAGTAAATAATGGGCAAAAATGAAATGAAGTGAACACACGTTCGTATGATGGAAAAAGTGAAAAAAATATACATATATAAATAATTAATGATATAAACACACCATAGATAAATAATTGGGTATGGTATTACAAGACATGCATGATCAGAATAATACATATTAGAAGAAAATGCTTGATTGGCAGAAGAGCATATACAGTACAGACCAAAAGTTTGGACACACCTTCTCATTTTAAGATTTTTCTGCATTTTCATGACTATGAAAATTGTACATTCACACTAAAGGTATCAAAACAATGAATTAACACATGTGGAATTATATACTTAACTTAAAAGTGTGAAACAACTGAAATTATGTCTTATATTCTAGGTTCTTCAAAGTAGCCACCTTTTGCTTTGATCACTGCTTTGCATTCTCTTGATGACTACCTCTAGTCATTGGGAATGGTCTTCCAACAATCTTGAAGGAGTTCCCAGAGATGCTTAGCACTTGTTGTCCCTTTTGCCTTCACTCTGCGGTTCAGCTCACCCCAAACCATCTCGATTGGGTTCAGATCTGGTGACTGTGGAGGCCAGGTCATTTGGTGTAGCACCCCATCACTCTCCTTCTTGGTCAAATAGCCCTTACACAGCCTGGAGGTGTGTTTGGGGTCATTGTCCTGTTGAAAAACAAATGATGGTCCAACTAAATGCAGACCAGATGGAATAGCATGCCGCTGCAAGATGCTGTGGTAGCCATGCTGGTTCAGTATGCCTTCAATTTTGAATAAATCCCCAACAGTGTCACCAGCAAAGCACCCCCACACCATCACAGCTCCTCCTCCATGCTTCACGGTGGGAACCAGGAATGTAGAGTCCATCTATTCACTTTTTCTGCATCGCACACGGTGTTTGGAACCAAAGATGTAAAATTTGGACTCATCAGACCAAAGCACAGATTTCCACTGGTCTAATGTCCATTCCTTGTGTTCTTTAGCTCAAACAAGTCTCTTCTGCTTGTTGCCTGTCCTTAGCAGTGGTTTCCTAGCATCTATTTTACCATGAAGGCCTGCTGCAAAAAGTCTCCTCTTAACAGTTGTTGTAGAGATGTGTCTGCTGCTAGAACTCTGTGTGGCATTGACCTGGTCTCTATTCTGAGCTGCTGTTAACCTGCGATTTCTGAGGCTGGTGACTCAGAAAAACTTATCCTCAGAAGCAGAGGTGACTCTTGGTCTTCCTTTCCTGGGGCGGTCCCTCATGTGAGCCAGTTTCTTTGTAGCGCTTGATGGGTTTTGCCACTGCACTTGGTGACAATTTCAAAGTTTTCCCAATTTTTCGGACTGACTGACGTTCATTTCTTAAAGTAATGATGGTCACTTGTTTTTCTTTATTTAGCTGCTTTTTTCTTGCCATAATACAAATTCTAACAGTCTATTCAGTAGGAGTATCAGCTGTGTATCCACCAGACTTCTGCTCAACACAACTAATGGTCCCAACCCCATTTATAAGGCAAGAAATCCCACTTATTAAATCTGACAGGGCACACCTGTGAAGTGAAAGACATTTCCGGTGACTACCTCTTGAAGCTCATCAAGAGAACTCCAAGAGTGTGCAAAGCAGTCATCAAAGCAAAAGGTGGCTACTGTGAAGAACCTAGAATATAAGACATATTTTCAGTTGTTTCACACTTTTCTGTTAGGTATATAATTCCACATGTGTTTATTCATAGTTTTGATGCCTTCAGTGTGAATGTACAATTTTTATAGTCATGAAAATACAGAAAAATCTTTAAATGAGAAGGTGTGTCCAAACTTTTGGTCTGTACTGTAGATGCAAGAAATGGATGAACTATGGAAGAAAAAAATAAGAAAAAACTAAATATTAAAAATATGCTATATAAAATTCAAATAAATAATGATATAGGAAGCAAAGAAAAAATATAGTATTGCAGATGCTAAGATAACAAGCAGAAAACCAAGTAAGATGGAACCATTTTGGATTTTGTTTGTGAACTTTTTATGAAAAAGAGGTAATGCAAATGTTCTCATTAAGGCCATGTGATGAGATAGTATTCAACTTCAATATCCATTTGGTCTCAATTTACCATCTCTTTTAAATTGAAGTAGTCTGTCAGTACTACTTACATTTATCAAGGATCCATCACAGTTATGAAGCAATTTGAAATACTTTGGGAGGGTTTTTGATAGCTCATGGTGTTCTAATGTCCAAAATATGTTAACTCACCCTTCGTCGTAGTTCTCTTTATGTAAGGCATATACAGCTCTGGCAAAAATGAAGAGACCACCACATCAAAACACTGCCATGGGCAGCGCCATTGAAAACCTCTGGAATGCAATCGAGAGGATGATGGATAGTCACAAGCCATCAAACAAAGAAGAGCTTCTTAAATTTTTGCGCCAGAAGCAGTGTGAAAGACTGGTGGAAAGCATGCCAAGATGCATGAAAGCTGTGATTAAAAATCATGGTAATTCCATTAAGAAAAGGTAGAGAAAGACCGCAAGAGGGGATGCAGAGAGAAAGCACAGGATCTAGAGCTAAGAACAGAAAGGCAGGAGGCGGAGCCAAAAGCAGGAGGCGGAGCCAAATATAGAACCGTAGGGGCGGAGCCAAGAACTGGAGGTGGGGCCAAGTGCAGAAATACAGGAGGTGGAGCCAAGAGCTGGAGATGGAGCCAAGTGCAGAAATGCAGGAGGCGGAGCCAAGAGCTGGAATCAGAGCCAAGTGCAGAAACGCAGGAGGCGGAGCCAAGAACAGGAGAAGTAGAACCGCAAGGAGCGGAGCCAGGTAGAACCGCAAGGAGTGGGACAAGGTAGAACCACAAGAAGCGAAGCCGCAGAGTGAGAGCTGAGCGGAGCCGCAGAGCAGGGCCACAGAGTGCAGAGCAAAGTGCAGAGCAAAGCTACAGAGAGCTGAGCTGAGAGCAATGCCACAGAGTGCAAAGCTGAGAGCAGAGCAATGTCAGGGTGCTGATCAAGACACAGAGTGCAGAGCCGAGAGCAAAACCACAGAGTGCAGAGCTGAGAGCAGAGCAAAGTTAGAGTGCAGAGCAAGACACAGAGTGCAGAGCCAAGAGCAAAACCACAGAGTACAGAGCAAGGTACCAGAATACAAAGCAAGAATCAAAGCAAGGTCACAGAGAGCGGAGCTGAAAGCAGAGCAAAGCAAGACACAGAGCACGCACAGCAGAAAAAGCAAACAAAGACAGGGACACAAACGGACACGGGAACAGGACTAGACTAAGACAGAGTCAGGAACGAGACAAGGCACAGAGACATGGACACAAGCCAGGGTACGACGCCCCTCTGAGTGGCGGACATAGGCTAGGGTACGAAGCCCCGCTGGTTGGCTACACAGGAAACAGACCAGGGTACAACACCCCCTGGGTAGCGGAACACAAGAGTCACAGAGACAAGGCTTGGCACCTCAGCAGCTAAGAACTGACTCAGGGAGTAAGTTGCACAGGTCCCCACCAATGGGTGGGGATGTCTTAAATACAGGAAGCCTCATGGCGATTGGCCAGGGACACCTAAGCAAGGTGCACACAGTCTCTATAAGAAACAGGAGTTGCCGGTGCCGCCCCCAATGCACACAGAGCATGCCCAGAGCAAACAGCAGACATGAGGCACACAGCATGGAGCTGGCAGAAGAGAGAAGTCACAACAAGGCCCAGAGAAGTAAGTGAGTTTGAGTGTAATGCAGGTGGGGGTTGGGAGGCCATGCAGTGATGCCAGCAGGGTTGTTACAGTGTGCATCAGATACGGCCAACATTCTGCATACTGTGACATAGAAAGACTGAATACTTTCCTTCTCAGTCTGAAAATCTCCTTTATAAAGTTTGGATCAGAGCTATCTTTGATAAATATTAGTGATGAGCGAATATACCCGTTGCTCGGGTTTTCCTGAGCACGCTCGGGTTTTCCTGAGCACGCTCGGGTGGTCTCCGAGTATTTGTGAGTGCTCAGAGATTTAGTTTTTATTGATTCAGCTGCATGAATTATGGTTTCTAGCCAGCCTGACCACGTGTGGAGGTTGCCTGGTTGCTAGGGAATCCCCACATGTAATCAAGCTATCAACTGTAAATCATTCAGCTGAGGCGAAGAAAGCTAAGTCTCCAAGCACTAACAAATACTCAGAGACCACCAGAGCGTCATCAGGAAAACCCAAGCAACGAGTATATTCGCTCATCACTAATAAATATCAAATATTTATCAGGAAAATGCAAGATGTGATGTAAACAGAATATACATTATGGATACAAAAGGAAACCTTTTTTATAGTGTAAATTGTCCAAATACACTGAAGCATCGATTGATTCTTCCATTGTAAAGAAACAAAAGGGACTTACTGGGTGCCAAGTAACTGGGACTTTCAATTAGAACAGTTGATTCCCAGTCTGAGATTACATACGCTATGTATGTTACAAAACCTGCAGATTTTATTTTAAAAAGTTAGAGATGTTCGCACAGATATGTTGGGCATCAGAGGTTATTGGAGCTGGACAATCTGCACAAAGAAGGTAATACTATCAGCACCCCTGATCTCATTTTGGCAGAAATCATGCACGTATGGTGACATAATTGGCTCATCCCCTGATATATATGAATTTGCAAATTTAACTGCCATGTTTAAAAGACTAAAAAGTGTAGTTTATTATTATTATTATACATTTTTATAGCGCGATTTATTCCATGGCGCTTTACATGTGAATACGAGGCAAATATAGACAAATACATTAAACATGAGCAAATAATGCACACGGGTACATAAGGAGGGAGGACCCTGCCCGCGAGGGCTCACAGTCTGCAGGGGATGGGTGATGAAACACTAGGAGAGGGTAGAGCTGGTTGCGCGGCGGTTCAGTAACTTCAGGATCACTGCAGGCTGTAGGCTTGTCGGAAGAGGTGGGTCTTCAGGTTCTTTTTGAAGGTTTCTATGGTAGGCGAGAGTCTGATGTGTTGGGGTAGAGAGTTCCAGAGTATGGGGCAAGCACGGGAGAAGTCTTGGATGCGGTTGTGGGAAGAAGAGATGAGAGGGGAGTAGAGAAGGAGGTCTTGAGAGGATCGGAGGTTGCTTGTAGGTAGGTACCGGGAGACCATGTCACAGATGTATGGAGGAGAAAGGTTGTGGATGGCTTTGTATGTCATTGTGAGGGTTTTGAACTGGAGTCTCTGGGCGATAGGAAGCCAGTGAAGGGCTTGACATAGGGGAGAGGCTGGGGAATAGTTTATTTTTTTTCCCCTTATCATTCATATCGTAAGTATCAAATTTCTTAATTTTTAATATTAAGTAAAACATTAGTCACAAGTTTATCCATGAATGTTTAGTCATCTATATATATAACTAGCTGAAGAGCCCGGCGTTGCCTGGGCATAGTAAATATCTGTGGTTAGTTATAGCACCTCACTTCGCTTATTTTCCCATCACGCCTCTCATTTTCCCCATCACATCTTTCATTTTCCCTCTCACACCTCTCATTCCCCCCTAACACTTGTCATTTCGACCTCACATCTGTCATTTTCCGATCACTCCACTATTTTCCCTCACTCCTCTCATTTTGCACTCACACCTTTTCATTTTCACCTCACACCTCTCATTTTCACATCAGTATATACATGTTTGTCATCTCCCTTATATATAGTATACACCTGTATGTCATCTCCTGTATATAGTATATACCTGTATGTCATCTCCCCTGTATATAGTATCTACCTGCTGTGTGTCATCTCCACTTTATATAGTATATACCTGTATGTCATCTCCTCCTATATATAGTATATACTTGTATGTCATCTCCTCCTGTATATAGTATATACCTGTGTGTCATCTCCCCTGTACATAGTATATATCTGTGTGTCATCTCCTCCTGTATATACAGTTAGGTCCATATGTATTTGGACAGAGACAACATTTTTCGAATTTTGGTTATAGACATTACCACAATGAATTTTAAACAAAACAGTTCAGATGCAGTCGAAGTTCAGACTTTCAGCTTTCATTTTAGGGTATCCACATTAAAATTGGATGAAGGGTTTAGGAGTTTCAGCTCCTTAACATGTGCCACCCTGTTTTTAAAGGGACCAAAAGTAATTGGACAGATTCAATAATTTTAAATAAAATGTTCATTTTTAGTATTTGGTTGAAAACCCTTTGTTGGCAATGACTGCCTGAAGTCTTGAACTCATGGACATCACCAGACGCTGTGTTTCCTCCTTTTTGATGCTCTGCCAGGCCTTCACTGCGGTGGTTTTCAGTTGCTGTTTGTTTGTGGGCCTTTCTGTCTGAAGTTTAGTCTTTAACAAGTGAAATGCATGCTCAATTGGGTTGAGATCAGGTGACTGACTTGGCCATTCAAGAATATTCCACTTCTTTGCTTTAATAAACTCCTGGGTTGCTTTGGCTTTATGTTTTGGGTCATTGTCCATCTGTAGTATGAAACGACGACCAATCAGTTTGGCTGCATTTGGCTGGATCTGAGCACACAGTATGTCTCAGAAAACCTCAGAATTCATTCGGCTGCTTTTGTCCTGTGTCACATCATCAATAAACACTAGTGACCCAGTGCCACTGGAAGTCATGCATGCCCAAGCCATCACACTGCCTCCGCCGTGTTTTACAGATTATGTGGTATGCTTTGGATCATGAGCTGTACCACGCCTTCACCATACTTTTCTCTTTCGATCATTCTGGTAGAGGTTGATCTTGGTTTCATCTGTACAAAGAATGTTCTTCCAGAACTGTGTTGGCTTTTTTAGATTTTTTTTTATCAAAGTCCAGTCTAACCTTTTTATTCTTGATGCTTATGAGTGGCTTGCACCGTGCAGTGAACCCTCTGTATTTACTTTCATGCAGTCTTCTCTTTATGGTAGATTTGGATATTGATACGCCGACCTCTTGGAGAGTGTTGTTCACTTGGTTGGCTGATGTGAAGGGGTTTCTCTTCACCACGGAGATTATTCTGCAATCATCCACCACTGTTGTCTTCTGTGGGCGCCCAGGTCTTTTTGCATTGATGAGTTCACCAATGCTTTCTTTCTTTCTCAGGATGTACCAAACTGTAGATTTTGCCACTCCTAATATTGTAGTAATTTCTCAGATGATGTTTTTCTGTTTTTGCAGCTTAACCCTTGTCAGGCTGCATAATTTTACAACCTTAACAGGCTGCATAGGTACAATTGTACCTTCACATATACCTCCACTGTGGGAAGACTTTACTTGGTTTCAGAAACTAAAGTTCATTCAGCTACAAATGTTATGCTGATATCTATTGTTCAGTGTTGTTACTGGTCACTTATGTTGCTGTCAATTAAGTTAATTCAAACTGGGAGTGGCTTCTACTTGTCTTCCTGCCTCCCTCCTCTCATTAGCCATTTTGCTGTTCATCTCATTGCTGTGAGCACACATTTCTAGGCTTGTGAAGTCTTCAATTTCTTGGAAACGAAGGTAGGAAAGTCTCACAGCATCTAACAGCCAGTTATACCTTTATTCTCATTATGTGGGGACAGAACAGTCAAATTGTCTTTCAGCCTGGACTTGGCTTACATATATTTTGTATGAAACTTATCACTATAGGTATAATTTTTATACGAAAAATGGATAATAATTAGTATCTACATATTGTTTTACGATGTTTTATTTATATTCAGCACAAAATACGAAGCCAAAATTCATCTAGCAAGTCATCATGAGTGATAGTAATGCTGGATCTAGTTTCCGCCATAATCCAAGAAAACGTGTTTGCAGGTTAGTATAATTTTGTGAAAAGCCAATAATGTAGTATTTCGGAAAATTATTTATTTTACATTTTTTCATATTTACAGATTTACGTCTGACGAAATAATGCGAATGCTAGAAGAATCTGATTCTGAGCATGAGGATGAACCATATGTTCCATCTGATGATGAAAACTATGTACCACAAGTGGATGTTACTGAAGAAGATTCAGACATTGAACAAGAAATGGTCATAGAGCATGAAAATGAATACGAATCAGACGAAAGTGTTGAGGATGATTCTGTGCCTCAAAGTGCAGGCGACATTTGGACTGCTAAGGATGAAACTCAATGGTGCAGTAATCCACTGCCAAATGCACAAACAAAATCTCGTAATGTCCTACGACAAAGAGGTGGCCCTGCAGCAATCAGCAACCTATATACAGCAAAAGAGCTATTCAAGTCCATCATGACTCCCGAGATGTGTGACATCATATTACGGGAAACGAATCGAAAGGCCAAGAGAGTTTGTGATGCTTACAACAACGAACTGGTACAACGTTTTCCTGATTCTTCCAAACGGCCACCACAAAAAACATTCAAGCAATTTACTGAAACTGAACTTCATGCATTTTTGGGCATACTGATTGCTGCTGGTGTGCACAGAGCCAACAAAGAGAATCTGGAGGAAATGTGGAATGTTGCTGCTCTGCCTCTTATACGTGCAGCCATGTCTCGTGACCGCTTCAAGATGATACTCAGATTTATCAGGTTTGACAACGAAAATACACGTGCAGAACGTGTGCAAACAGATAAAGCTGCACCAATACGGGACATCTGGACAATGCTGAACAGTAATCTGGAGAGAGCCTACAAGCCATATCATTGTATCACCGTCGACGAGCAATTATTTCCATTTAGAGGTCATACTAAATTTACCCAGTATATACCTTCAAAACCAGCTAAATATGGCATAAAGATTTTCTGGGCTTGTGACTCATCAAATGCCTACCCTTTACAAGGTCAGCTCTACACTGGGAAACCAACTGATGGTCCTCGACAAGTAAACATTGGAGAACGAACAGTATTGGACCTAGTGAGCTCGTATAAAGGCTCTGGAAGAAATGTCACCACCGATAACTTCTTTACAACCATGGAACTAGCTAAGGTATTGAACTCCTGGAACATGACACTAGTTGGTACAGTGAGAAAAAACAAAAGGTTCCTACCTAACAACATGCAGCCTGCCAAAGAAAGGCCTGTATACTCGACAAATTTTGCCTACAATCATGATGCAACAGTCTGTTCATATGTACCAAAGAAGAACAAATCAGTCGTGCTTCTATCATCTATGCACATGACGGGAGAAGTTGAAGAGACACTAGCAGCCAAGCCAGAGATAATAAAATACTACAACATAACAAAAGGTGGCGTTGATGTTATGGATAAAATGTTGGGAGAGTACACTGTGAAACGACGAACATCACGTTGGACTTTGGCATTTTTCTACAATATGATTGATGTCAGTGGGTTAGCATCCTACATCATCTACAGAGAACACAATCCAAGCTTCAGGGCAAAGGATCAACGAAGAAAGTTCCTGAAAGATCTCGCAAATCAGCTGTGTATGATTGCAATTGAAGATCGTAGTACAAACAAAATGATAATGAGAAACCATTTTCTTCGAGGTGCAGTAGAAATGGTGCTTGGACGATGCATTGTGGTAGCATCGCAGCCAGCAGCTGGCCCCAAAATACCTCATGGTAGTCGTGGACCCTCCCCTGTTGTTGGTAGTTGCTATGTCTGCAGAGACCTGAGGCGAAAACAACGCAAGACTAGAAAGTCTTGTGTGGTTTGTGTGAAACCCATTTGCGATGAACACTCTGTAGCAAAGCCAACATGCATTACTTGCAAAGAAAATCAATAAAAAAAAGTTTCTTACATTTTCTTTTATAATGTAAATGAACAGTTTTTTACTTGTTTATAATAGTTAAATAGCATTATCATTAAAAAAAAATTTATGCTTTTTCCCTTGCATTATCTTCATTCAAAATATATGAGGTACATTTGTACCTATGCAGCTTGTTATGGATGCAAAAAGATCTCGACCCCTTATCTCGGAAGCGGGTGGAGATATTTTATTGAAATTTGGCCAATATATTCTGGACCAAAAATGTAGAGATGTCACGAAATTTCAGCCCTCTACGTCTTTTCAAAAAAAAGTTATTGCAATTTTAAAACGGAATAGTTACAATTGTACCTATTCAGCCGGATAAGGGTTAAGGATGGCTTGTTTCACCTGCATGGAGAGCTCCTTTGACCGCATGTTTACTTCACAGCAAAACCTTCCAAATGCAAGCACCACACCTCAAATCAACTCTAAGCCATTTATCTGCTTAATTGAAAATGACATAACGAGGGGATTGCCCACACCTGTACATGAAACAGCCTTGGAGTCAATTGTCCAATTACTTTTGGTCCCTTTAAAAACAGGGTGGCACATGTTAAGGAGCTGAAACTCCTAAACCCTTCATCCAATTTTAATGTGGATACCCTCAAATGAAAGCTGAAAGTCTGAACTTCAACTGCATCTGAATTGTTTTGTTTAAAATTCAGTGTGGTAATGTCTATAACCAAAATTCGAAAAATGTTGTCTCTGTCCAAATATATATGGACCTAACTGTACCTGTATGTCATCTCCTCCTGTATACAGTATATACCTGTAGGTCATCTGCTCCTGTATATAGTATATACCTGTGAGTCATCTCCTCCTGTATATAGTATATACCTGTATGTCATCTCCTCCTGTATATAGTATGTACCTGTATGTCATCTCCTCCTCTATATAGTATATACCTGTGTGTTATCTCCCCTGTACATAGTATATATCTGTATGTCATTTCCTCCTGTATTAGACCTCGTTCACACGTTATTTGGTCAATACTTTTACCTCAATATTTGTAAGCTAAATTGGCAGCCTGATAAATCCCCAGCCAACAGGAAGCCCTCCTCCCTGGCAGTATATATTAGCTCACACATACACATAATAGACAGGTCATGTGACTGACAGCTGCCGGATTTCCTATATGGTACATTTGTTGCTCTTGTAGTTTGCTTATTAATCAGATTTTTATTTTTGAAGGATAATACCAGACTTGTGTGTGTTTTAGGGCCAGTTTCGTGTGTCAAGTTGTGTGTGTTGAGTTGCGTGTGGTGACATGCATGTAGCGACTTTTGTGAGATGAGTTTTGTGTGGCGACATGCGTGTAGCAACTTTTTGTGTGTCGAGTTGCATGTGACAGGTTAGTGCAGCAAGTTGTGTGCAGCAAATTTTGCGCATGGCGAGTTTTGCGCATGGTGAGTTTTATGTGTGGTGCCTTTTGAGTATGTGCAAGTTTTGTGTGAGGCAACTTTTGCATGTGTTGCAACTTTTGTGCATGTGGCAATTTTTCCACGGGTGCAAGTTTTGCGTGGGGCGAGTTTTCCCATGAGGTGAGTTTTGCACGTGTGGCGAGTTTTGCGTGAGCCTAGTTTTGCATGTGGTGAGTTTTGCGCGTGGCGAGTTTTGAGCGAGTTTTGAGCGGCGACTTTTGTGTTTCGACTTTTATGTGGTGTATGTGTGGTGAAATGTGTGCTGAGGGTGATATGTGTTCCAGCACGTGGTAGTGTGTGGCGCATTTTGTGTGTTCATATCCCTGTGTGTGGTGAGTATCCATGTCCGGGCCCCACCTTAGCAACTGTACGGTATAAACTCTTTGGCGCCATCGCTCTCATTCTTTAAGTCCCCCTTGTTCACATCTGGTAGCTGTCAATTTGCCTCCAACACTCTTCCTTTCACTTTTTCCCCATTATGTAGATAGGGGCAAAATTGTTTGGTGAATTGGAAAGCGCGGGGTTAAAATTTCACCTCACAACATAGCCTATAACGATCTCGGGGTCCAGACGTGTGACTGTGCAACATTTTGTGGCTGTAGCTGCGACCCCTCCAACACTTTTCCTTTCACTTTTTCCCTATTATGTAGATAGTAGCAAAATTGTTTGGTGAATTGGAAAGCACGGGGTTAAAATTTCACCTCACAACATAGCCTATGACGCTCTCGGGGTCCAGACGTGTGACTGTGCAAAATTTTGTGGCTGTAGCTGCGACGGTGCAGATGCCAATCCTGGACATACATACACACACACACACACATTCAGCTTCATATATTAGATTGCCTAAGGGCTACTTCCGTCTTTCTGTCCTTCTGTTGACAAATTCCGTAACGGAAATCCCGCATCGCTGATTGGTCTCGGCAGCTGCCTGTCATGGCTGCCTCGACCAATCAGCGATGGGCACAGGCTGATTAGTCCCTCCCCTAGTCCCCTACAGTCAGTGCCTGGAGCAGAATTGCATGTTCGGTAATGTAGTTCTCTCGCTCTCTTACCTCCAATCTGTGATTCGTACTATGTGATGATCAGGAACTACATCTCCCAGAGTGCAGTGCGGCTACGGACGTATGGACGGCAATGAGTGACCAGGTGGAGAGTGAATGTGATTTCAATCTAACTTACACATCATCAGTTCCCGGACACGGAGAGCCCCGGAGCCAGCAGTCAGGTCTGTCATACTGTATGCACAGGCGGAGACAGCGCTCAATTACAGAGTAGTAAAACTACAGCTCCCAGCATGCCCACATGTATGTAGCACAATATGTGAACGATGCCTGTTTTTGTAAATAAAGTTGATTGACAGCGCCATATATTTACTACATAGAATCAGATCGCTGCTTTCACTAAGCTGTCATATAAACTGGAGTGTGATTGGTGACGTAATGCGCACATGGCCCTCATTCTGGGCAATATACTACATAACTGGGCAATATACTACGTGGCTGCCTAATATACTACGTGTCTGGGCAATATATTACGTGGTTGGCCAATATACTACGTGTCTGTGCAATATACTATGTGACTGGGCAATACACTACGTGACTGGGCAATATACTACGTGGCTGTGCAATAAGTAGTGTATAATCGGGTCCTTTCGTCAAACTCAATCTGACAGGTGCCCCGCCCCTATCAAAGTGTATCAAAGTGTGTAACCCCTCCCCTCCTCCTGTCAGCCAGCTGTCCCTGAGGCTGGCTGATTTCCCCTTTTGATATCATTTGATATACTTTAATTTGTTGCAGTTTGATATTATTCACGTATTTGTTTTATATTTTTATACGTAGCTCGAGTTTTATTCTGTAAGCTGTGTGATTCTGCAAGCTGTGTTTTATTCAGTGTATTCATATAGTGCAGAACTTATAACACACCAAGCTGTTTATTTGTGGTCCTACAGAACATTAACTAAATGGTAGGGTTATTTGCGGGTCAGAGGTTTATAAAGCCTAGGTCAATTGCTGTTGTAATCGCTTTACCAATAAATGTTTATTTACACAAACAGAAAAGTTATTGTGTCCTGTAGCTGTCTATTTGTTTTTTGTATTCGCTTCCTTAGAAAACTTATTTGTAATTCTACTGAACATTAACAGTAAATTGTCAGCTGTGTTTATTCACAGTGTAGCAGATTTTCTCCTACAGAAAAGTTATTGTGTCCTGTAGCTGTCTATTTGTTTTTTGTATTCGCTTCCTTAGAAAACTTATTTGTGTTTCAGCTGTGTTATCTGAGGGTCATATTTTTGTACAAATTCATGCTGTTTGGTGATCTTTGTGAAGCAGAACTTTGTTTTATAACACATTTGTACCTGTATTGTACCTGAAGGTTATGTAGGGTTATCTGCGGGTCAGAGGCTTAAAGAAAAGTAATTGTGTCCTGTAGATGTTATCTGAGGTTATTTGTTTTTTTGGATTAGCTTTTTCAGGGCAGCTGCCTGGAGGTGTTATGGTATATAATTATATCCTAGGATCTGTACGACTACATACAGCGTGTTATGTTCATTAAAATGTTTTATTGTCAGAACTAATTGGAAATAAAGAACACATTTTAAGCTAACCACACTCACTTTACACAAACAGAAAAAAGGAAACACACTTTAAGTTAGCTAACAGCATAAAGGAAACACACTTTAAGTTAGCTAACAGCATAATGCTAACAAATGCATCTTTGCGGAATCTGATAACGACACGATGAACAAAGGACTGCGCCTGAAAATCTTGATGTCACAAAACCTGATACGGTTCGATCATTATTCTGCAAGTCAGACGTGAAATTTTGTAAAACCTTCTTAAATGGAAAGCCTCGAGCTAAATGGTATAATACATATATGCAATAATGACCGCATACACGGCTATACAAATCTTGAATTTGTGCGCTCTGATAACAATAAGAATAACAATTCTTGTTCAGGAATGTCACAAATGCACGTGGAAAGATAATATTATCCGCACGGAAGCCGTAACTGTCAAAAAATATGCCCGTGTTATCGTCGCAGAGTACGATTAATATCCAGTGGCGACCAGCTTGATTCGCCGGGTCTGTATTCACAATATATGCCGCAGGTCTCTGAGTCACTCTTTCTTCCGGAAGCAAATCACACGGAAACACACCGGCGAATATGCGGTCTGTATAATTATCGGACCGCGCTACAACTGTAAGCTGCAGACTGTCCATCGTTGCTTAATTAAAATCGTACAAGATCTCTCGCCTGTTATTAATTTCCAGAATGGTGTGGTTGACTGCAAAGACAATCATATTTATCGTGTGGGGTGTCGCTATCGCAAAGCGGACTTCAGCACGCAGATTACCTGTTTTAATGAGCGAGAAATGGCCTCCAGGCTCTTGATCAGGCGATAAATCAAAAGCAAATAGCGTGAAGCCAGCCATAAATTCTTCACGATCTATCGCCATGGCACAATCAGCCTTTTGCTTGCCCGATATATGGGCAAGCGCCATATATTCTCTGATGGCTAAATCAGCATTAAAATTAGGATTATAAGGCCTCGCGGGTATCTGCTGACCATCCAGATATAATGCCGCGTGGTTGACGTGGTAGTGGTGAAAGTCCAGTGGGTTTTTTGTATAAGAACCGCTGAAGCCCTCATTATCTACAAACCCCAATATAACAGTTTTTGGTATCTGTCCTAGGAAGAGGTTCTCGTGGTTCGTGATCCGTGTCCCTGCGGCGATGCTGTACACTTTCAGGCATGTTCGGTCAACAGCGTACTTGGCTGTTGCGGCTAGGAGGGCCTGGCTGTGGCCGATTCGGACAGCCGGTGATACCTGCACTCTTTTCACATAGAGAGCCGCCTGCGAGATTTGTACCTTCAGCGGCTCGGCTTCTGCGGACATGAGGCAGAAAGTATCCTTATTTCTTGACAGCTTAACCTTAAGGTCAAGACCGTTCAATATTAACTTTGGCTGGTTAAATATATCCCCAAAAATGGGCCCCAAAAGATCGATGAGTTTTGAGCGAGAAGCGGCACTGGCTCTTTTGATAAATCCCGCATTTGCGCCATCCAGGCGCCTGTCATTATGATGCCCCGCAGTGTCTTTATAGAACAAACCGGCTGTAAATTGTGATGCCAGCGTCTGTGAACTGTAATTTAAAAGGGTCTCTATGTACGCTCTATAGCTGTAGAGATTGTCCGATTGTGAGATAAGTCGGTCTCCCAGAGTAATATCGACCTGGTTAAAAAGAGTGGCTAGAGGGTAGTTTATGAGCGCCACACGCGCACCATCGGCGATGGCCGTATTATCCTGCTTCACGATGCGACAGCTTATGTACAGAAGCGTGTTGTTCAGATCATAATAATAATCACCGCTACCAGATATGTAAAACTCCAACGGTCCATTGTCTGACAGAGCAGCAACCGGCTGTACTTCTACAAATAGAGATTTCTCGATACTTGTTTGAGTCGGTGGTACGGCAAAAATATCCAGTTCAGATTTTGCGCACTCTACAGAAGTGTCATGGAGGAAAGCCATGGTAACTGATTAGAAGATGTCGTCCGCAGAGCGTCTTACTCGTTTCTGACGGGGACGTCTCTTGGATGTAGTTTTATTGATGAACATCGGCGGTAAAGGAGGGCAAACTCGCCGCTTTCTTTTTTGGGCTTTTTTAGCGACATAGATTATCCCAGAGCCGTCTTGCTGGGTTGGTGTATTTATCCTTTTCATAAGGGCCGTCGATGCTGATGTCACGGCATCTGCAGCGATGTTCCGGGCAGCCGTCCGAACGTGTGGTTTTACTAATTCTAAGCCTTTTCTGAAAAGCGGAACGGCGCGCCGAAATAAGCCTTTAAATAGCCCTGCCAGGCCAGAGCCATACATGTACTCGCTCCCGCGGAATCCCTCTAGCCCGTGCCCCGACTGGGCAGTATAGTAGCGGGCATAAACAGCTGGATCTCCATACACCCTTTGAGACAGCATTTTATCGTGTCAATGCTGACGAGGTCTAAAATGTAATCGCACTATACACTTTCCGTATCTGAATTTAACCAGCGTGCCCTGGTCCGACATGACTGTAATGTTTATGGAGTCAAAGTGTTGCTTGCACAGCGGTATGTAATCGGGCCGTGAGTAGCGCAATATCATTATCATCGCCGCTAACTTCTACGGTTCGTAGCAGTTGAACGTAACTGTCACCTACAAGTTGATGCTGAATTATATCAGTGTATACAAAAAGCGAATAAAAACCAGCCTTTGAATCGGGGTAAAAGCGGCGATTCCACGGCATTAAAGCAACGGGGGAGTCATCGACGGTCTGCAGTCCAAAAATAAATTTTAGCTTAGTACCCAGAGCAAATTGTATAGGGGATGGGTCGGGCAGGATCACCTCGCGGCGCAGCTCATCATACCGTATTCTGTAGGCAGGCGTAGATAAATACAGCGCTTCTATTCGGGCATTGACCGCGCCAACTAGTTTAGGAATGGACGAGTAAAATCCTGATTTTATGTGATACTGTACTAACGGTTCGCCGTGTTTAGCCGCGTAGAAGCTCCCTTCAAAAGCATCAAACGTGTTCCACGTATGGGGGTACTGTATTTCCGTTAACGCCACCTCATAATCTACCGAAAGATGAACGGCCCGCGCTAACTTGGTATTGTACTCCGATATTGTGTTTTCAGGGTAGATTTTAATTGACGAATTACTGGGTAATGTCACGAAAAATGAGCCCGCTTCCATGGTTATATATCTGTCAACTCCGAGGCCGGGATCCAACTATTGAATTTTTCGGGGTAGCCCAGCCATTTGACAAAGCAGTGACTCACACCCCTGACACGTTTTTTTCTCAAAATTTTTTCTACTCTGTAGACACGATCCTCATCCATAGGTATTTTTTGCAGCTCTTCCTTATAAAATGACCCCTCTACAGGCTCCCCGGCTAAATCACTGATTTTATAAAGGGGTTTATGAAATTTATTGGAGACGCCGGTGATTAAAAAAATCTCATCGCTGTACGTCTTCTCATAGCCCTTACAGAAGGTCGACTTATAGCGAGATATTCTCACATGAGAGCCAACCGTTAAAGACGGTTTAATCGGTTTATTAGTAATAGTAGAACTGTAAATATTGCGCCAGAATTGCATCACGTTTCTCTCTGACACAGACGCGGGACTACAGCGGATCGTTGAGTGGTACATATGGTTGTAGCTATGCAGCAAATCCGGTAAAATATCAATATACCTAAAGGTATTATGATGCGTAAGATAGCGCCACATACAGGTTTTTAATGTGCGATTAAAACGCTCGACCATAGCGGCTTTTACATCATTGTTTGTAAAAAAGTGATGAATATTGTGCGTATTACATAGTTGCCTGAATGATGAATTTATAAATTCTTTGCCGCGATCCGTCTGCAGTTTCTTCGGTATGCGCTTATCATTTTGAAATATTAATTCGAACGATCTGGCGACACTAGTGCCTGTCTTGTTTGTCAAGGCCACGCACCATGCGTATCTCGATAGAACATCAATCACCGTCAGGATGTATTTGACATTATCATTTTCACTTGAATAGTCAATTAAACTTACGAGATCCGCCTGCCACTGCGCATCAATGGCCGAGACGTAAATTTTATTTGTCAAAAAGCGTTTTCTAGCAGGCTTGTGTAGCGTGTAGGTGTCTTGCTTATTCAACCAAGCAATCACATCAGATTTCTTTATTCCGCGCGCTCTTGCAGATCTAAATAATTTGTCAATACCCGAGAATGATCCGGGTGCCTGGCTTGTAAAATATTGTTTTTCTAATATGGCATCATACGATTTAGACGTCATGATTGATTAAAATGATTGTGGCTCGTTAATCAAAAGCCTGCTTCTTTCAGAAATTCAGCTGTATAAAAATTCCTGTTTTAATCCGGATATATCATGCGTGAGTAAATGCATGCATTAATTGCATGTATGGTTGTGTTCTGGGTGTTAACAGAAGGCGTGTGATGGGGCGTAACTGGGTGTGTTTCTGGGTGTTAACAGGTGAGCTGATTTCTGACACTCAGGATAAATACAGCTGGCTGGACCACTAAGTACATCAGACATTCACCAGAAGTCCGACTAGACTAAAAAGCAGAGCTATTCTAAATGTAAGTATATAAGACAGTTGTCTTATTATTCGCAAATGCTTAATTATATTTAACTATGCATCTCTAAAACCATAATTAAGGGTGTTATTTGTTTAATAAGTTAGTGTTATACTGGAGGCTAGCTGCATATTTAGTATCGTTGTCTAATATAGTTTTACTGCATAAACCATATTCTGTGGTCCATAATTAATATAGAAAGACTTAGCCGCGGACAGCTATTATAACATAATTTATGTAATACAGTAGTTAATAACTGTTAATGCGTCCTAACTAGCGCATGCAGCGCTTACTTACTACCTGTGTTTTGTTTAACATAGACATATTTATAGTCATATTTATACAGTAGCGGTATATTTAGTGGGGCTGTATAATATAGTTTTACCGCATAAACCATATTTAGTGACGCTGTATAATATAGAAAGACTTAGCCGTATTACCCATGATTTGCTTAGTATAAGAATATTTATACACGGGCCGCAGTTTTATTTGTTGGGGTATATAAATGAGTTTGACGAGTGGTGGTGTGTGGTTAATATAGATTGCACAAAAAATTTACACAGATAATTTATTTTAGATGGAATCCCAACATTTTTCGGCTTTTTTCAGCCAAGCTGAGGATTCTGTAATAGGTATGTTTCAAGATTTATATACATGTATCTGTTAGCGGCCCATTCTAAGTAAGGATTGTTTTATATATTATCTTTATATTGTTTATTCTTTCTTGTTTAAGCTGAATTAATCAGGGCCCTCCCCGATAATCTAGATGAATTTACCAGGAACACCCCCGATGCTGTAGATGAATTTACCAAGAACACCCCCGATGCTGTAGATGAATTTATCAGCAACTTCAGCGATGATTTTTTAAACGGCTTCAGCGTGCCTACTCTGGAGTGTGGCGCTGCTGTGGGGGCTTTGACTCAGGACATCATAGGTGCGTTGTGTGACTGCTGTGTATGTGTGTGTGTGTGTGTGTATATAGCTTTTAAGTATTTAGACGTGTAAATATATACATTATTTCTTTACAGATGTCGACATGCTTCCAGAACCAACCACCATGGAACACAATCAGCTGCCTGTTGAGGAACTGATGTACCAGACCCCCACGCCGAGAAACAGCCCTGATTCTAGAGCCCCTAAAAAACAGCTCGGACCGGGGTGCCGGAAAGGAAAAGGTGAGAATCGTATGAAAAGTTTTTGCACAACCGCTCTGAGAAAATCCACCACGCCTCTACTAAGGCCTATATCTTTATTTATAGCTTGTAAACTGAAGCCTAGAAGAATTTTCACAAAAGAGAATATACCGGAGCTAATGGAGAGCCTCGCCGAAGCTACAGAAGACGCCACGGCAATCATTCACCACACATCGCTATCCCGTAAGTGTATATTTTGGTATACATGCACAGTCTCTGTACAATCAATGATACACGTGCTTCACCATTGAGATCCAGGGCACACACATATCTGACACATGTATAATCTTTCCTACAGCTAAGCGCAGCGGCCTGCGACGGTCTCGCACATATCTGACACATGTATAATCTTTCCTGCAGCTAAGCACAAAGTCATGAGAAAAACACCTCCAGCACCTCTACAGCCGCTACAGATCACCGAGAATGGCGCAGCACCAGCGTGGCCGGCGATACAGACGGCTAATGGAGCTGTTAGAGCATATCCGCTATCACCGATCTGCGTGGTGCAGGACGCAGGAAACCCTGTACCGTCGGACCATCGTGAAATACCCCATTCAAGCACCGGACAGCCATCGACAATCCGTGTGAATGACCCCGCGCTACTATATCCAGAAGTGGTCAAGGCACCCCGAAAACATAAGCGAAAAACAAAACATGTTACAGAGCCACCAACCGCATCCTGCGCCGTGGGTGCAACAGCCACGATGACTCGTGAAGAGTATGATCGCGAGATTGATCAGCTCGCTGATGGTAAGCAACCATCCGTAGAACCGCTCATTATACGTATGTCCCACACTATGCAACCGGCAGCGCCATGTGTAACGGGGCCTGCTAATGCCTCTGGGGTCGGACCCTCAGGACCCTCTAATTTGGGTGACATATCTCATGTCTGTGTATCTAACTCTGTTAATGTTAAGAAACGGTCAAAGAGGTCGCGGCCGGCTGATGTTAAGGTGTGTAAAGAGCTTAAGGTGTGTAAAAAGCCACGGATTCATGCGCCAGCTATAGATCTGCCGCATGAATCCTGCAGCTGGGGCCCCGCTGAAATGCTTGTGTTTCAGGAACACTTCGTCCGCTACTTACGCTACAAACGCTGGGTCCCCAAAATAATGTTTTTTTGCGATACTTTTGAAAAATTATTATCAACACAAAGCCCAACACAGGCTAATAAGGCCGAACTATACGCACTCCGGAGCCTGCTACTGGATGGCGAGATAACAACTACAGCGACCCCATTATGACTAAATATGGTCGGCTACGGCATGCATAAATCACCTAAACTAACACTACCCAGGTATAATAGGGCTAGAGTTATAAAGAGGGCTCTAAAATTGTTGGTCAGCGCTAGACGGGCGCTATGCTCTAGGAGGCGTCGTGGTGGCATGTGTCCTGCACTGCCTCTACAGACACCACAGACGTCGTCACAAGAGTCAGAACAGCACTCACATAGCCCAGGCAGCTCTGCAGATGCCGCACATGCATCTACACAAAATTCACAAGCCGCACACGCTGACGCTGCTGGTAATGTGCGGAGCACCGATCATACAGTATTTTTGCAACACATCCATCATCATGAAAGGGCCCTCCGCAATTTCAACGGCCATATACATACAGATCATTTTAGATTTGTAAATTTGGAGCGTGTACGATCATTTGAAGAGGGCATGAATATTGTTCATGAAGGCATTCAGGCATTACTGGATAGAATCATCAGGGACATTGAACCTGGCGACTTTGTACAGTTAAGGTTTGATGTCGGCGATACTTTAGACCCTATTTTCACTACAAAACAAACCCGTGAAGATTTTAATTCCGAATCTTTTTTAAATGCTGTTGCCCGCGCACTTCAAAGTAACAGTGAATGCATAGCATCCAATTCGCTAAAGCTAGTCGTCACCATCATTAAAAACCGCCGCGGTGGTGGAAAAAGGCGCTTGAAATCTATAGCGAGCAGTCAGATCATTAAACAAAAGAGCCAATGGCTGTATGATTTTAACAATTACACGACAAATCTGTGTCTGGCTGCTAGTGTGTGCGCCCTGATGGACGCCACGGATGTCGCTGATGCTGTTTTACTGAACCGCTCTAAAAACATACACGCAGCACTGGGCATCCCTGATGACCAATTAGTGAGTTTTAGCGACATTCCGGCATTTGAAAAATATTTGGGGGTCACCATTAAAGTACTGTACTATAGTCAGGGCGATTGGCGTTACTTTCAGAGTGACAATACACCTAATGGCAAAACAGTATTCATATTGTTCCATGATAATCACTACTACGGTATCAAAAATATGAAGGGTTTTATCGGTGCTGATTACTTTTGTGAGCTATGCAATTCAGTGTTTCACCACAAAAACAAACACTCCTGCCAGTATTTTTGTAAAGCCTGTCAGAGAGAGAATTGCGTAGAAAGCGGTGCCGCCCACCAACCCAGATGTCCTGTTTGCAGAGTTTATTGCCGCTCGAGCGTGTGCTTAGATTATCACAAACAATTGGGATTAGGCGACCCGGCATTCTGCAGACTTAAAACATTTTGTGATAAATGCAACCATTTTGTCCTCAGAAATAACGAAACAGAGCATAAATGTAATGGTCTGCAGTGTCCTGTATGTCGCAGTCATATAAATAAATTTGATGCCCATCTTTGTTACATGCGGAAGTATGTAGCACATGATGAGTCAGATTGTTATATCTTTTATGATTTTGAATGTATGCAGGAGACAGGCACGCACGTCCCGAATTACATTTATGCTACAACGCTGTATGGCCACCCCTCCTGGGAGTTTGAGGGTGATACCTGTACACATGACTTTGTACAGTTCTTTACAAGCGGTAAATTTTCAGATCATACATTTATTGCTCACAATGGTGGTAGATACGACGCATACTTTATTGTTAAGGAACTGATTTCTGAAAAACTACAAGTACAGTTGATAACACAAGGTGGCCGTCTCTTGTGTGTGTCGCTACCCGATTTGTCTATAAGCTTCATAGACTCTCTAAATTTTATACCCATGAAACTCAGTAAATTACCACAGGCCATGGGTTTTTCAGGAGGCAAAGGACATTTTCCACACTTTTTCAATACCAGAGAAAACCAAAACTATGTAGGTCCCATACCCGATGTAAAATATTATGGGGTGGAGTACATGTCACCTGGTGAGAAGGTAGAGTTCCTGGAGTGGTATGAGACACAGGTAAATACAACTTTTGACTTCAAGGCAGAGCTAAAATCTTATTGCAAACAAGATGTTGAAATTTTGAGACACGCCTGCAAGATCTATAGAGAGCGTATTATGCAGATGACACAGAAAAATGTTAAAAAATACTGTAAGCGTCAAAAGCAAAGGATTGTAGTGAGCAGGTGTGTTGATCCTTTTCAGCTCATCACCCTGGCCTCGGTGTGTATGACAATGTACCGGTTTAAATTTCTTCCAAAAAAGACAATCGCCATTTTACCTGGTGATAATTATCACAAGGCAAAAAAGCGCTATTCGACACCCGCTATACAGTGGCTCATGTATGTAGCCCACTCTGAGAACATCGACATACAGCACGCTATTTTCTAGATGGCTATGCCTATGTTAGCGGCCAGCACATAGCCTTTGAATTTCAGGTGTGTTTTTACCACGGATGTCCCGTGTGCTATAATGAAAACGACACAAATAAGGTCACAAGCACGTCCTACGGCCAGTTATATTACACCTTTTTAGCTAAAAAGCGTTACTTACAGTGTTGCGGGTACACAGTAAGACTGATGTGGGAACATGAGTGGAATGAAATGGTTGAAAATCATTCTAACCTTCAAACATTTCTTCGCCAGATGGAATTCCCCGTTCCTTTAGACCCCCGTGATGCGCTTTATGGCGGGCGAACTAACGCCATTAAGCTCTATCACCATCTGGAAGAAGGGGAGACTTTACACTACTACGATTTCACCAGTCTGTACCCCTTTATAAAAAAAACTAAAACATACCCTGTAGGCCATCCAGACATCATCTACGACAATTTTGGATTCATTAAAAAATACTTTGGCATTGCTAGAGTCAAGGTCTACCCGCCGAGAGATTTATTTTTTCCAGTTCTACCGGTAAAACTCAACAAAAAATTAATGTTTCCCCTTTGCTACACATGCGCTGCAAATTCCCAGGCAGATATTTGTGCCCACAGTGATGAAGAACGGGCGCTGACAGGGACCTGGTGCACTATAGAGCTCGAGATGGCTATTGAAAAAGGGTATCGGGTCGCCCACATCTATGAAATATGGCATGTTCCTAAAACCACTGATGATCTGTTTGCGCCTTACATTAAATTACATCTTAGGGATAAGCAGGAAGCCTCTGGTTATCCTAGCTGGTGCACTGATGACGCCAAGAAACGGCAGTACATTGACTCTTTTCTTGA
Source organism: Ranitomeya imitator (assembly GCF_032444005.1). Classification (NCBI taxonomy): domain Eukaryota; kingdom Metazoa; phylum Chordata; class Amphibia; order Anura; family Dendrobatidae; genus Ranitomeya; species Ranitomeya imitator. The sequence goes on along the minus strand of NC_091284.1, from coordinate 143,972,518 downwards.
AAAAGAAGATGTCCAATTACGGCCTGAAAATATAGCTGTCAATCCTGCTAAGCGACAGATCTCCAAGCTTTTCTTAAATTCTTTATGGGGAAAGTTTGCTCAGAGATCTAATCTATCATGTACCAGCATTGTTAGGGATCCAGATGAGCTTTTTAAGTATTTGTTCCTGCCTTACTATGACATTTCGATGTTACATTTCCTTGATGATGACACCGCAACCATTAACTGGAAATATGCAAAAGGCCACCACACACTCAACAAAAACACAAACATTTTTATAGCGTGTTTTACAACAGCGTATGCTCGGTTAGAGCTCTATTCGCTGCTGGACCGGCTGCAGGAGAGGTGCCTTTATCACGACACAGACTCAGTTATTTTTGTACAGAGAGATGGTGAGTGGCAACCGCCTTTAGGCGATTACCTGGGGGAGCTGACCAGTGAAATACCCGATGGTACACACATCACAGAATTTGTATCCGCGGGCCCCAAAACTTACGGCTACAAACTCAACACCGGTAAAACTGTCTTAAAAGTTAAGGGGATAACACTAAATGTTGGTAACTCTCAATCTATTAATTTCAACAGTCTGAAAGATCTAGTTCTGGACTACCCGCGCAATTCTGCCGCAGAAACTCAGAAACGTATTGTCGTACAGCAGGCGTCCATTGTGAGAAATAAAAAGTACTGGGATATTGAAACAAGGCCATTACGCAAAACACAAAAGTGCGTTTATACAAAGCGGCGACTATTAGACGATTTCACAACATTACCTTTTGGGTATTAGTCGAGTATTGTGATGGATACGCGTCTGCAACACCCGTTCTCGTGCATTCTAGCAGGCCCGTCTAATTCTGGAAAGAGCTATTTTGTAAAACAGCTGCTATATAATATTGAAGCTAATTTTTCTCAGAAACCTGATAATATTGTATGGTTTTATTCGTGTTGGCAAAAACTATATGATGAAATCTCTCTCTCTTTTCCCCACGCCAGATTTGTGGAGGGTCTGCCGAATACATTCGTAGATGACGAATTATTCCCACCGGAGAAGGTGAATTTGGCGATTGTTGATGATCTCATGGAGAGTGCTAGTGAGAATTGTGAGATAGAAAAAGCCTTTACCAAGTATGTGCACCACAGAAATCTCAGCATTTTCTACCTGGTGCAAAACATATTTTGTCAGGGTAAGAAAAGCCATACGATAAATTTAAACACAAAGTACATGGTGCTTTTTAATAACCCCCGAGATAAATTACAAATTTTAACTCTAGCTCGTCAGATGTATCCCGGAAAAACACGTTTTTTCCTAGAAGCTTTTGAGGATGCCACGCGGGAGCCTTACGGGTATTTGCTTGTAGATTTGAGAGCTAATACTCCTGAGGATCTGCGTTTAAGGACTGGGTTGTTTCCACCCGCGTTGCCCGCTGTCTATGTTCAGAAGAAAAACACTTCTAAAAAGTGAATTTTACCCGGTATCAGACATTCTACGCTGTGGGCGTTGTGATGTAAAGATGTCTGAGAGGCTCCGGCGTAACTGGGCTCTCTTAAAAACCCTAGTGAAAGCAACCCCCGCTGTCAGAAAGTCTATTTTGCGCGATGCAAGCAATGATTTAATTACAGCCATAGGCGAGATTGCTTTAAATATCTTAAAAGGCAGGATTCCGCTGAAAGAGCGCCAAAAAGGTATATTAAAGAAGTGGCGTAAAGCTATAAGAACACTGAGCGACAGATCTCAGCCCATAAAGAAAAAGAAGCGACTACTAAAACAGGCCGGCGGGTTTATCGGACCTCTTTTAGCTTTTGCAATTCCAATAATAACAAGCCTGATCGCCGGAAGATAATGGAGCATGCAGCGAAAATGTATCTAGTCCCCAAACAGGAGCTAGACAAACTAAGACCCGGTACTACAGATAACATACGCGACAGTGTTATTCGCCGCCTTGATGGTGAAATTAGCGACATTTTACAGCGTCGTGACATTCCCGATGATGTGAAAATTAAAATGTATAGCTCTGTGCTGCAACGCTACTTGGTACATACGCGACACAGCTCAAAAGAAGTAACGGCTTTAAATCTCGTTAGCCCTCCTGATCCTGGTCAGCAGCAATTGCCAAATACCGACTCTGATAAAAATCAGGAGATCGCTGAAATTGTCAGCCATATAAACCAAAGATATAAAAAGAATGCTGAATTTTTACTAAACAGGCTGCTGCAGAATAAAAATGTCACAGCATGGAATAATAAAACTGAATTTATTTTCAAAGGATCCGTAATACCAGGGTCTAACTTACTGGATTTGGTACGTAGTACAACGCAGAGCCATGCTCTGAACAGTAGAAATTTACCGCCGGGTTGGGATTCATTTATGCAGGCTATGGCCGAACTAAATATGCCGTCTACAGTTGTGGGTAACACCGCTACTAGTAAGCTTTTAGATGAATTAAAAATTACCAACAGTGAGACACGCTCTGTATCTACACCGCTGAAGTTAGCGGCGGCTCCCCGTACAATTCAATCTTTACATTCCCCGTCATTAGGTACCACACGTGGAACTTTGCTACCTAAGAAAAGGTCTCTACCGATGCTACAAACCATGTGGCTCACGATGTAAAGAATGTACTGGCTAAAATGCTGTACTCGCCTTGTAACGCTATATTAATTATTTTGTAAGAAGTGTAATGATGTATGTTCATTGTACTATTTAATGTTTTTTACTTTTTATATTCTGTAAGAATTTTTATAGTATTGAAATGTCTTTGAGATGCTGTTTTATTGTGAGAAATAATTTTTTTTTATATTTTTACAATATCGTGTCTTTGGTTTTTTATTCGTATAAAACATACCGCTTCTTACTTGCTTGTGTTGTAACATTGGGTCATATTATATATATATAGGCACAAACGACAATAAAACATTTTAATGAACATAACACGCTGTATGTAGTCGTACAGACCCTAGGATATAATTATATACCATAACACCTCCAGGCAGCTGCCCTGAGAAAGCTAATACAAAAAAACAAATAACCTCAGATAACATCTACAGGACACAATAACTTTTCTTTAAGCCTCTGACCCGCAGATAACCCTACATAACCTTCAGGTACAATACAGGTACAAATGTGTTATAAAACAAAGTTCTGCTTCACAAAGATCACCAAACAGCATGAATTTGTACAAAAATATGACCCTCAGATAACACAGCTGAAACACAAATAAGTTTTCTAAGGAAGCGAATACAAAAAACAAATAGACAGCTACAGGACACAATAACTTTTCTGTTTGTGTAAATAAACATTTATTGGTAAAGCGATTACAACAGCAATTGACCTAGGCTTTATAAACCTCTGACCCGCAAATAACCCTACCATTTAGTTAATGTTCTGTAGGACCACAAATAAACAGCTTGGTGTGTTATAAGTTCTGCACTATATGAATACACTGAATAAAACACAGCTTGCAGAATCACACAGCTTACAGAATAAAACTCGAGCTACGTATAAAAATATAAAACAAATACGTAAATAATATCAAACTGCAACAAATTAAAGTATATCAAACGATATCAAAAGGGGAAATCAGCCAGCCTCAGGGACAGCTGGCTGACAGGAGGAGGGGAGGGGTTACACACTTTGATACACTTTGATAGGGGCGGGGCACCTGTCAGATTGAGTTTGACGAAAGGACCCGATTATACACTACTGCAATATACTGACTGGGCAATATACTACGTGGCTGGGCAATATACTACGTGGCTGGACAATATACTACGTGTCTGGCCAATATACTAAGTGACTGGGCAATATACTACGTGACTGGGCATTATACTACGTGGCTGGGCAATATACTACGTGACTGGGCAATATACTACGTGGCTGGGCAATACACTACGTGGCTGGGCAATATACTACGTGTCTGGGCAATATACTACGTGGCTGGGCAATATACTATGTGACTGGGCAATATACTACGTGGCTGGGCATTATACTACGTGGCTGGACAATATACTACGTGGCTGTGCAATATACTACATGGCTGGGCAATATACTACGTGGCTGGGCAATATACTACGTGGCTGGGCAATATACTACGTGGCTGGGCAATATACTACGTGGCTGGGCAATATACTACATGTCTGGGCAATATACTATGTGGTGGACAATATACTTCGTGGCTGGGCAATATACTACGTGGCTGGGCAATATACTACGTGGACATGCATATTCTAGAATAACCGATGCGTTAGAATCGGGCCACCATCTAGTGTGACGTAAGGCTGTACGTTCCTTGTGTTGAACAATTGATTTTTAATTGCTACAACATCACTTTGAAAGAATAAATCTGCTATAGCCTGGGGATTCTAAGAATAATGTTTGAGTATACACAAATAAGTTAGCATTGATCTGCTTGACATTCTGCACATTTTTATTTTAATTTCTTTTGTTTATTAGCCGTGGGCTATTTGAATAAATGCGTGATCACGATGATTCATGATATACACTGATGGATTTTTTCAAGAGTAACTGACGTTGATTAATATATATCCTACAAAACATAGCAGTTATGAATGCATATCAATGAATAAGCCTCTCTGAAAAGTAAAACAGACTCTTGCCAGTTTCATGCTTGACACACAGCTCATTTAATGATACAAATTCTTCTGTAAAATCTATCAATATCCTCTTTTGGAAATTGTTTTGTTTTCATTTAATTAAATTGATTTTGGACCAGATTACTAAAGCCCCAGAAGTAAAAGTTGAAAGATGACTCAATTGGAAATACAGTGTAATATTTCATTTTTTTTTCTCCTGAAGCCATATATTTTTTTCTATTTTTAAAAGGTCTGCATTGAAAATCCTAATTATCCGTAAATGGTATTGCTCCTGTCACTAATCAATTTTTTCTGCAAAAAAAACAAACAAGCTTAATTGTAAAGTATTTTTTATTGGAATTGGCCAGAACAATTTACAGTAGAAACAAGAAATTATAAACACAAACTGCTAATTGGTAATATAGTGCTACATGTAATGTTTGCTCACAAACAGTTGTTTTAAATATAAAACATAGAAATAAAACATACAGTTAAAAATACAGTATGACTATCTCATTAATTAAAGAAGTTTTCAGATTTTTTAATTTGATTATAGAATTAGAGATAACATATTTCTAATATATATGTGAGCATTCAAAATTCTATTCACATATGTGTCTTATGTAGGTACAGTTAGCACCAATCTGCAGAGTAGAATAGAACAGCCGATGGGTCAGTCCTATGTAACAAATATATGGGCTGACTAAATGGGACTAAATGTTCCAGTTATATGAAATTATATATTTATCATACATTATGTGATGGCTGGCATCATTTCTATGTAATCTGAAGACCGCAGGAGATAGGGGCTTAAACACGGATTTCAGTGACGTGTCACTTATTAGGCTCTGTGCGGTTGTTTACTTACAATGAAGGTTTTATAACCTTTAGATTCTTACTGCTCAGACTGGGCCTCATGGGTTTGCTATACTGACCACGCCTGCTTTTCTGCTAAGAAACTATCAATAGACATTGTATACAGGAAGCTGTACAGTTAGCAGGGTTGGCTTTTGAGCTCTGCTATGTGCTAAATCTAAAAATTCTGTGCTGCAATTGCTGCACCCAGTAAACTAAGTGATACATCGTTTCAATCAGAGTCTCTCTTCCTAAATTATGCTGCTCTCAGATCAGGTAGCAAAAACCTGGTGACAGATTCCCTTTAAGTAAGCAACAGGATTATCTATATGTGCAAGATCAACATACTTGGCACATCTATGGTATATTAACAAATTTTACTAGCCAAACTGCTGGAGTTCCACCCCCAACATACTGCAGCACCTCTAAATATCCCCACACTCCTGTGCGGTTTGATAGCACAGATTACAGAAATATTTGTTAAAATCAGGATTATGATATAACTGAATAGAAAAAAACTGAAAAAAATGCTTATTTATTGTGATTTTTACAACAACTACTTTTGGTACATTGTTTTGACATTTGATCCATTCTGTTCTCACCATGGATACTTCTAGGATACAGTATGTATTTATTGGTTCCTTTGGTACTAAACAATTCACTTTCTACAAGCAGATTAGATGACTCCCATAAAAACTGCTTGCTCTACGACTTATTTGACTGTTATAACTAGAGATTTGCGAATTTGCTCGGGTTCCCTCTTAGTCATCAAGCTTTAGCGCTTGCCAAATTAGCTGCAGAGGAAACCCGGCTTCCTGGATTGTGCCGGCTGATCAGCTCCGCAGCTGCATGTGTCGCGGCTGTGTCACAGTCACAACACATACATGGAGATCCCAACAAACCGGCTCTCCATGCATGTGTTGTAACTATCACACAGCCGCAATACATGCAGCTTCAGCGCCGATCAGCAGATCGGCCGGCACAATCCTGGAAGCTGGGTTTCCTCACCAGCTTATTCGGCAACACTATAGCTTGCCAAATAAAAGGGAACCTGAGCACTGATCTATAGTTATAGCCAGGTTAGCCAATCAATTGGTTGACAGAAAACCAGACTATTCTTAACCTGTCACTTCATAAAATTATATTTATCTGAAGTTATTGTGGTAATCTGCAGGTGAATAGCATTTAAATCATGACTGGCAGGCTTAATGGAAGCACTGCTGCAGGGAGAAAATTCATCTATGTTCTCCCTGCATCTGCTGTCTTCCAGTGATTCCGAGGGATGTTACAGTCATCGCTCACTCCTAGGCACATTGTTTGATGGCCTACTCTACAGTAAGTACAGTATGTACAGAGCAAGCTGTCAATCAATGTGCTGGGGAGTGATTAGCGCGTTCATTGTGTAGTAACCAGTGAATGAATAGCTCCCTGAACCAAATAACTGGAAGTGAGCAGCTGCAGGAACAATATAGCTTTATTTTTTCCCTGTGGTAGCACTGCAGGTAAGCCTGCCAGACATTAATTAAATGCTATTTATTTGCAGATTACCAGTATACATGAATGTAAATAGCATTTTTGGAGGTGACAAGTTGCATTTAAAGGGTTTTTTAACATTTAGAATAAAACACTGTATTGCTAAAATTGATAAGATCACACATTTAGGCTGCCGTCACACTATCAGTATTTGGTCAGTATTTTACATCAGTATTTGTAAGCCGAAACCAGGAGTGGAACAAAAGAGGAAAAGTATAATAGAAACATATGCACCACTTCTGCATTTATCACCCACTCCTGGTTTTGGCTGGGAAATACTGATGTAAAATACTGACCAAATACTGCTAGTGTGACGGCAGCCTTATATATCGTATGGAAGACTGTTCTTTATTTAATATTTGTTGATTTAAACTGCAATTGAGTTTTAGATGTATTAAACAGAGGAGATTGGGATAATGAATTGAACAAATTGTATTTATATATATTTTTACGGCTGTATGCACCTGATTATTTTATTAATTACTGTCTGCTAATGGATGACTTTGTTATTATAGTTTATGATATTTATGGCTTTATTTTTTTTGCTCTAAGTGATTAACGATAATCAGTTAAACTTAGTTACCAACATTTTACATTTTAAAATACCATGTCAGAATAACATTTTATTTGAATTTATTGTTTATCTTTACAAATAAAACTATAGGTAATGCATCATGTTTTTATACTATGATGTGAGTAGAATGTTTTTATGTTTTTGTATATACCATTTGTCCTTTTCACGTTTAACAGATTTCTGTGTTTGTAATGTCAAGACATTGACTTTTAACCCCTTTACCCCCAAGGGTGGTTTGCACGTTAATGACCGGGCCAATTTTTACAATTCTGACCACTGTCCCTTTATGAGGTTATAACTCTGGAACGCTTCAATGGATCCTGGTGATTCTGACATTGTTTTCTCGTGACATATTGTACTTCATGACAATGGTAAAAATTATTTGATAGTACCTGCGTTTATTTGTGAAAAAAACGGAAATTTGGCAAAAATTATGAAAATTTCGCAATTTTCCAAATTTGAATTTTTATGCAATTAAATCACAGAGATATGTCACACAAAATACTTAATAAGTAACATTTCCCACATGTCTACTTTACATCAGCACAATTTTGGAACCAAAGTTTTTTTTTGGTAGGGAGTTATAAGGGTTAAAAGTTGACCAGCAATTTCTCATTTCTACAACACCATTTTATTTTAGGGACCACATCTCATTTGAAGTCATTTTGAGGGGTCTATATGATAGAAAATACCCAAGTGTGACACCATTCTAAAAACTACACCCCTCAAGGTGCTCAAAACCATATTCAAGAAGTTTATTAACCCTTCAGGTGCTTCACAGGAATTTTTTGAATGTTTAAATAAAAATGAACATTTAACTTTTTTTCACAAAAAATTAAATTCAGCTCCAATTTGTTTTATTTTACCAAGGGTAACAGGAGAAAATGGACCCCAAACATTGTTGTACAATTTGTCCTGAGTATGCCAATACCCCACATGTGGGGGTAAACCACTGTTTGGGCGCATGGCAGAGCTCGGAAGCGAAGGAGTGCCATTTGACTTTTCAATGCAAAATTGACTGGAATTGAGATGGGAAGTTTATAATGTAGAACGGTAAAAATAAAAAATCATATTTTTTCACAAAAATTATCTTTTCGCCCCCAATTTTTTATTTTCCCAAGGGTAAGAGAAGAAATTGGACCCCAAAAGTTGTTGTACAATTTGTCCTGAGTACGCTGATAGCCCATATGTGGGGGTAAACCACTGTTTGGGTGGATGGGAGAGCTCGGAAGGGAAGGAGCGCCGTTTGACTTTTCAAAGCAAAATTGACAGGAATTGAGATGGGACGCCATGTTGCGTTTGAAGAGCCACTGATGTGCCTAAACATTGAAACCCCCCACAAATGACACCATTTTGGAAAGTAGACCCCCTAAGGAACTTATCTAGAGGTGTGGTGAGCACTTTGACCCACCAAGTGCTTCACAGAAGTTTATAATGCAGAGCCGTAAAAATAAAACAAAATTTGTTTCCCACAAAAATTATTTTTTAGCCCCCAGTTTTGTATTTTCCCGAGGGTAACAGGAGAAATTCGACCCCACAATTTGTTGTCCAATTTGTCCTGAGTGCGCTGATACCCCATATGTGGGGGGGAACCACTGTTTGGGCGCATGGGAGGGCTCGGAAGGGAAGGAGCTCCATTTGGAATGAGGACTTAGATGGAATGGTCTGCAGGTGTCACATTGCATTTGCAGAGCCCCTAATGTACCTAAACAGTAGAAACCTCCAACAAGTGACACCATTTTGGAAACTAGACCCCCTAAGGAACTCATCTAGATGTGTTGTGATAGCTTTGAACCCCCAAGTGTTTCACTACAGTTTGTAACGCAGAGCCGTGAAAATTAAAAAAAAAATCTTTCCCCCCAAAATTATTTTTTAGCCCCCAGTTTTGTATTTTCCCGAGGGTAAGAGGAGAAATTCGACCCCAAAAGTTGTTGTCCAATTTGTCCTGAGTACGCTGATACCCCGTATGTTGGGGGAAACCACCGTTTGAGCACATGGCAGAGCTCGGAAGGGAAGGAGCGCCATTTGGAATGCAGACTTAGATGGAATGGTCTGCAGACGTCACATTGCGTTTGCAGAATCCCTAATGTACCTAAACAGTAGAAACCCCCCACAAGTGACCCCATATTGGAAACTAGACCCCCCAGGGAACTAATCTAGATGTGTTGTGAGAACTTTGAACCCCCAAGTGTTTCACTACAGTTTATAACGCAGAGCCGTGAAAATAAAAAATCTTTTTTTCTCCCACAAAAAATATGTTTTAGCCCCGAGTTTTGTATTTTCCCAAGGGTAGCAGGAGAAATTGGACCCCAAAAGTTGTTGTCCTATTTGTCCTGAGTACGCTGATACCCCATATGTTGGGGTAAACCCCTGTTTGGGCACACGGGAGAGCTCGGAAGGGAAGTAGCACTGTTTTACTTTTTCAACGCAGAATTGGCTGGAATTGAGATCGGACGCCATGTCGGGTTTGGAGAGCCCCTGATGTGCCTAAACAGTGGAAACCCCCCAATTATAACTGAAACCCTAATCCAAACACATCCCTAACCCTAATCCCAACAGTAACCCTAACCACACCTCTAACCCTGACACACCCCTAATCCTAATCCCAACCCTATTCCCAACCGTAAATGTAATCTAAACCCTAACTGTAACTTTAGCCCCAACCCAAACTGTAGCCCTAGCCCTAACCCTAGCCCTAACCCTAATCCTAACCCTAGCCCTAACCCTAGCCCTAACCCTAGCCCTAACCTTAACCCTAGCCCTAGCCCTAACCCTAGCCCTAACCCTAGCCCTAACCCTAGCCCTAACCCTAACCCTAACCCTAGCCCTAACTCTAACCCTAGCCCTAATGGGAAAATGGAAATAAATACATTTTTTTAATTTTTCCCTAACTAAGGGGGTGATGAAGGGGGGTTTGATTTACTTTTATAGCGGGTTTTTTAGCGGATTTTTATGATTGGCAGCCGTCACACACTGAAAGACGCTTTTTATTGCAAAAAATATTTTTTGCGTTACCACATTTTGAGAGCTATAATTTTTCTATATTTTGGTCCACAGAGTCATGTGAGGTCTTGTTTTTTGCGGGACAAGTTGATGTTTTTATTGGTAACATTTTCGGGCACGTGACATTTTTTGATCGCTTTTTATTCCGATTTTTGTGAGGCAGAATGACCAAAAACCAGCTATTCATGAATTTCTTTTGGGGGAGGCGTTTATACCGTTCCGCGTTTGGTAAAATTGATGAAGCAGTTTTATTCTTCGGGTCAGTACGATTACAGCGACACCTCATTTATATCATTTTTTATGTTTTGGCGCTTTTATACGATAAAAACTATTTTATAGAAAAAATAATTATTTTTGCATCGCTTTATTCTCAGGACTATAACTTTTTTATTTTTTTGCTGATGATGCTGTATGGCGGCTCGTTTTTTGCGGGACAAGATGACGTTTTCAGCGGTACCATAGTTAGTTATATCTGTCTTTTTGATCGGCGGTATGATAATAAAGCGTTGTTTTTTGCCTCGTTTTTTTTTTTTTTTCTTACGGTGTTTACTGAAGGGGTTAACTAGTGGGCCAGTTTTATAGGTCGGGCCGTTACGGACGCGGCGATACTAAATATGTGTACTTTTATTGTTTTTTTTTTTTTATTTAGATAAAGAAATATATTTATGGGAATAATATATATATTTTTTTTCATTATTTTGGAATATTTTTTTTTATTTTTTTTTACACATTTGAAATTTTTTTTTTTTACTTTTTTACTTTGTCCCAGGGGGGACATCACAGATCAGTGATCTGACAGTTTTCACAGCACTCTGTCAGATCACTGATCTGACATGCAGCGCTGCAGCCTTCACAGTGCCTGCTCTGAGCAGGCTCTGTGAAGCCACCTCCCTCCCTGCAGGACCCGGATCCGCGGCCATATTGGATCCGGGGCTGGAGGGAGGTGAGACCCTCGCAGCAACGCGATCACATCGTGTTGCTGCGGGGGGCTCAGGGAAGCCCGCAGGGAGCCCCCTCCCTGCGCGATGCTTCCCTGTACCGCCGGCACATCACGATCATCTTTGATCGCGGTGTGCCAGGGGTTAATGTGCCGGGGGCGGTCCGTGACCGCTCCTGGCACATAGTGCCGGATGTCAGCTGCGATAAACAGCTGACACCCGGCCGCGATCGGCGGCGCTCCCCCCGTGAGCGCTGCCGATCGCATATGACGTACTATTGCGTCCTTGGGAAGTAAAGCCCACCCCACATGGACGCAATAGTACGTCTTATGGCAGAAAGGGGTTAATGAGCACATAATGTATTTAAACAAAAATATTTCTATATTGTATGCTTAAGTACTATTAAAGCAATATGGTTACGTGTGTTACATTTTTATTTTAATTCACTAACTAGGAGATAAGATGCATTACATATTGTTGTAATTTTCATTCATGTCTATACACTGGAAACAAAATGGCAGATAAACAATGTCTAAATGCAATTTAATTGCTAATCATTAGAATTTTTATTTCAAAGAATGTAATAGGAATGAACACTTTTACAAATGCCAGACTTCATCTTAGATATATGATCTGTTATGGACTCCAGGTAAGAATAGGAAACACAGCAGGGAGAACAGATGTTGGGTAGAAAATAATGCAGCCTGAAATTGTCTACTGAGAATGCACTTATTCACGTCAGAGACCTCATTAAACCTTGAATATTATAGCTTAAAATTAATAAATGCAGCTCAGATAGATTATACTCTCCCAGGGGTGGTCTGGTGTAGTTCGGTCTGATGGGCGTCGCAGGTCCGGGTCCGGCACCTCCTATCTTCGTACGATGTCGTCCTCTTCTTTGCTTCCTGTCGCGACTCCTGCGCAGGTGTACATTATCTGCCCTGTTGAGCAAAAAAAGAGAATAAAAGGAACCAAATCCATGCCCAAATTAAATATTGATATATTTATTGAAGATATAATACCATCTGGTGAGGGAGGGCTATACCAAACAGAAGGGCACTACTCCAGGAGACAGAGAAGTATTTATATGATACATTAAGGTGCCTCATGATAATGCATAGGTCAACAATATAAATAATTAAACACATACATGGCACCAATAGTAACAAATCAGTATCCACAGGAAATAATGCGGGAAATGTGTATATAGAGGTACACAGTAAAGATGATAAGGTGCAAGTGCAGGGTTACTGAAGGTAAAGATAGCAAACGCTAATAAATATTCAAAGACTAAAATGCATACTGCTGATGTGTCATGCTATAATTATGGCCGCAAACAACATTACCTGTGGGTAGTATGAAAGACCGTCTCCTGGATGCGCCCGACCCCGAAGCGCATTTCGGCGTCAGCCTTCGTCAGGGGTCAAAGTACTGCAGTGTGCAGGTGCCGGGAAAGGTCAGAGAGGCCTAACACCTGTGCACTGCAGTACTTTACGCTGCCCTCAACATGGCAAATCAGTACACCTATGCCGGAGCCGCAACAGAAGCAAGGAGGATGACGACATTGTATAAAGATAGGAGGCGCCGGACCTGGACCCGCAACGCTCATTGGATCCGAACCGAACCGCGACCGCCCCTGGGTGAGTATAATCTAAATTGTTTTTCTTATCTTTCAGGAGAGGGAGGGGGAGCTGGGGGACATAGGAGAGAATTTAAAGTACTGCGTAGCTGTTTAGAGTTGTGAGACAAGAATGATATGAGAGATGAGAAGATTTGTTTTGCTGCAGTGAGTAATTGCGTAGCATTTTTACAACTTCTGCTACTGGACAAGCTACTCAATGCTCTTTGTTTGGCAGCCGCACAGTGGTACATTTTGTAGATGAGGGCCAGAAAGAACTTGTGCTTTAGAAAATGGCAAGTGCTGCATCAAGTGTCCTCTGCTCCTCTTCCTCCACCTTAACATCACACGCAGTACAGTCTTCAGAGGAGGCACCCCAATGACCTTTGTTTTCCCCAACATCACAACTCTCCAACCACCCAACAGACTGTAGGGAACAACAGATGGCCGAGTCTGCAGATCTGTTCACACATTTTATGCCATAGGCATCAGAAATGTACTCCAAAGATTCACAGTCAAGAGGAGGAAATCATTTGAACCGATACACAAATTTTTCTTCAGTTTGATCAAGGGCCAGAAGAAGTAGGGTCTGAGCAGAAATAAAAACTTCATCAACAGATGTTAACCCGGGGGTGGGGGTGATCCTGATGAGACTCAGATACTTGAGGCACATGCAGACTGTACTGTGCTATCAGGTCAGAAAGAGGAAGAGGGTGACTCTCAGGGTGAGGAGTGAGAGAACAGAGAGGTTGACTATGAGGTAGTAAATCCCACATGGTGTAAATGAAGAGAAATACAGCTGAGCAGATCAGTAGATGAGGAGGAAGACGAAGAGGTAACATTGCGGTTTCCTGCAGACACAGAGTTATGCAACCACGACAAGCAATGCATCCTCAGCCTCAACTCAATCAGAGGCCAGCAGTGTTCACGGGTCTGCAGTTGCTTAGCTTGAGTCTTTTTTTCAGACCAACAAAAATGACACAAATCATGTTATCTGCCAGTTTTGTTAAAAACGACACAGTAGAGTTAAAAAAATGCAAAAATTTGACTACTGCATGAATGAACTGGCACATGCGTGATCAACATGCTTTAATTTGGGAATCTCATTGTGCAAAAATGCAGACTAGCAGGTCTCGTGAACAACCACTGCATCTTCTGCTTCTTCCTCAATACTCACTGCAGCAAGTGTTGTCATAGAGGTCTCCAGTCACAGAACCTCCACCTGTTTACCTGCTACAATCGGGATGAGTGAGAGCTTGTCAGAGCCCAGAAGTGGATATGCCTGCTGTTTTTGACTGATCTTAGATCCCAACCAAAACCCACCTTTCTCAATCCATCGTAACGTCTCCGCCCGCACATCTCTCACTGTCCAGCAGCTTGTCGCGTACACCCTACTCCACCCTCTGTCAGGACAGCAGCCAGCCCTCATTTGTGCAGGTGTGTGTCATGATCCCAATGGCAGGGGATCACAAAAGGACAAGCACAAAAACAAAACAAGCTCTAGGGTGATGGAACCTGAGCTGACCGCGATCCTGAACCTAAACACACAACTAGCAGTAGCCGGGGAACGTGCCTACGATGATTCCTAGACGTCTCGCGCCAGCTGAAGGATTAACTTACCCTATAAGAAGAAACACAGACCTCACTTGCCTCCAGAGAAACACCCCACAGAAATAGCAGCCCCCCACATGTAATAACGGTGAAATGAGAGGAAAGCACATACGTAGTTATGAAAATAGAATCAGCAAAAATGAGGCCCGCTAAAGCTAGATAGCAGAGGATACAAAAGTGAACTGCGCGGTCAGCGAAAAACCCTTCAAAAAACCATCCTGAAATTACTTGAACTCATGTGCCAACTCATGGAACATGAGGAGTAATTTCAGCCCACTAGAGCAACCAGCAGCAAGGAAACACATCTCTGCAAGCTGGCCTAAGACAAAAATTAAACAAAACGTGGAACAGGAAAATCAAAACTTAGCTTGTCCTGAAGATAACAGACGCAGGGAGCAGAGGTAAAAAGACCCATAATTTTTGGAAATGTTTGGTCTCCAAGTTGGGTCTCCTTCATTTGTGTTGCCTGAATTTGGCACAGCTCTCAGAGCACCAGACCTACACCTGTCACTCATCCACCAGCTACTGATTAAGCTTTAAGCAAGAAAAACTGTTCCAAGCCCTGTCTAATGACTTAAGGTGGCATTGTTTCAGGACTATACTATCACCACAAATAATTTATATTGTGAATTCTGGACTCCTAGCTGGAGCACAATACCAGCCCAAAGTAACTAAAAGATAAAATGTGGCCTGCTTTATGTAGCATGGCAGTAACAGAAAAAAAATTGATTTTTTACCGTGAACGAATCCTGGATACAGCAGAATCTGAACACAAAAGAATTACAACCTCAGATGTGGCTAACTTTTTGAAACATGGTAGCAACAGAGCAAATTAATATTTAATCACTTGAACCCCTGTATGGAGAACAATATCAGCACCCAAAAATTTCAATCTGACATCTAGCCTGCTGTATCACATCACTAACAGAAGGAAGTCTATTTTTAATGTGGATAAGGCCTGCATACAATAGAAGATGTGCTCCAAACAATTTCAAACTCAGATCTAGCCTGCTTTATCACATTTGTCACTGAAAACAATATTTTTCTTACTCTGCATGAGCCATGCACACAGCTGTATTTCACCGCCACAAAATGAGAAGGTGGGATATGGCATGTTGTATCACGTTTGTAACAGAAAAAATAGTTTTTTTACTCTGAAACAGCTGTGCACAAAGATAAATTTCACCACCACTAAATGACAAGGTGGGATATGGCATGCTGTATCACGTTTAGCAACAGAAAAAATGTTTTCTTTACTCTAAAACAGCTGTACACAAATATGAATTTCACCGCCACTGAATGACAAGGTGGGATATGGCATGCTGTATCACATTTAGCAGCAGAACATTTTTTTTACTGTGCAATAGCAGTGCACGCAAATCAATTTCAACACAACTAAATGACAAGGTGGGATAAGGCATGCTTTATTATGTTTAGCAAAAAAAAATAAGATTTTTTTACTGTGCAATAGCTGTGCACACCGATCAATTTCACCACCACTAAATGACAAGGTTGGATATAGTGTGCTGTATCACGTTTAGTAACATAAATAAATATTTTTTTTTAGTCTGCCACAGCTGTGCACAAAGATAAATTTCACTGCCACTAAATGACATGGTGAGATATGGTGTACTGAATCAGCTTAGCAACTGAAAAAAAATGTTTTTTACTGTGCAATAGCTGTGCACACAGATCAATTTTACCACCACTAAATGACAAGGTAGGATATGTCATGCTGTATCACGTTTAGTAACAGAAAAAAATGTTTTCTATACTCTAAAACAGCTGTGCACAATGATGAATTTCACCAACACTAAATAACGAGGTGATATTTGATGTGTTGAATAACGTTAGTAACTGAAAAATATATTTTTTATTACTGTGCAACAGCTCTGCACACAGATCAATTTCACCACCACTAAAAGGCAAGGTGAGATATGTCGGGCTGTATCATGTTCAGCAACAGAAAAAAATGTTTTTTACTCTGCAACATCTGTGCACAAAGATGATTTTCACCACCACTAAATGACACGGTGGGATATGGTGGGCTAAATCATATTTAGCAACAGAAAAAATAGTTTTTTTTACTATGCAATAGCTGTTCACACAGATCAATTTCACCATCATTAAATGACAAGGTGGGATATGGTGTGCTGTATCACGATTAGCAACAAAAATAAATTGTTTTTGCTTTTACTCTGCCACAGCTGTGCACAAAGATGAGTTTCACTACCACTAAATGACAAGGGAAGATATGGCGTACTGAATCACATTAGCACCTGAAAAAAATAGATTTTTCATTGTGCAATAGCTGTGCACACAGATCATTTTCACCACCATTAAATGATAAGGTGAGTTATGGCGTACTCTATCACGTTTAGAAACAAACAGTTTTTTTACTCTGCCACAGCTATGCGCAAAGATGAATTTCATCACCACTAAATGACAAGGTGGGATATGTCATGGTGTATCACGTTTAGCAACAGAAAAAAAAATTGTTTTTTTACTCTAAAACAGCTGTGGATAAATAGAGATGAGCAAATGTGTTAGGAAAATGATCACCAAATTCGAATTTGCAATATTCTTACCATATTTGTGCCAATTTTATGCTTGACTATCGTTTCCGAACATATTTGCAAATCTGTTCACCCTTTGACTCCGATGGCATTCAGCAAAGCTCGACAAATATTGCAAATACGATGATCGAATATTGAAATATTTGCTCATCTCTATGCACAAAGATGAAATTCACCACCACTAAATGATAAGGTGAGAAATGGCATGCTGAATCATTTTAGCAACTGAAAAAAATATTTTTTTACTGTGCAACAGCTCTGCACACAGATCAATTTCTCTACCACTATATGACAAGGTAGGATGTGGTGTGCTGTATCACATTTAGCAACTGAAAAAATATGATTTTGAAAGGTCTACTTGTGCATGGAGCCCAATATATGCAGTGGACAACACACTTCTATGAAATGTGCCCTGCTGTATTTGTCTGTGGACCTCCCTAAAGACACAAGAAAAAAAATCTGCTGGAAGATCTATTTCACAGCCACACAGGACACTAGCTATGCAAAGTATCTGACTTAAAAACAACCACCTAGCTAACTAGATAAAATCTATCAGCACCAAGGACAAGCATCAGGAGCAGCCTCTTTGTGCTGTTATACTGACAAAATGGTTCTACAACAAGTTGTGTGCTCTTTATAAAGAGAGAGACGTGATTTCAGCAGCCAATGACATAAGTCGTTGTGTCTGGACATTGTGGATGTTTGCTGCACCCAGATTGACTAGCCGCAATGTGCACACATGAAATAAGAACATTTTTTTTTACAAGCATGCCACTCCCTTGAGCTCTCCCCATCACCTACCTCATCAAATACATGCCACATGCTCATAATACACCACCATAATCCTAGCCAAAGTTCTCAAAATACATTAGTGTTAATGCAAATATTTTCCCCACTTTTACCTAATGTTACCAGATTTTTGAAAATTTGCACGTTTCCTATCACGAATCTGAATGTGCCATATACATGCAAAATTTATGTCTGGCGATCATTTTTTAAACATATTCGATCATCTCTATTTATAAATATGCAATTACAATAAATACTTATGAAGATCTAGCATATACACACATACAAAATTTATACTGCGTATTTGTAGATATACAGGAAATATATAGACATAAAGATATATACAATGACATGTAAAAGTTTGGGCACACCTGGTCAAAATTGCTGCTATTGTGAACAGTTAAGCAAGATGAAGATTAAATGATCTCTGCATGGTTAGCATCTAGTAGCACCCCTTTTTGAAAGTATCACAGCTTGTAAATGCTTTTTGTAGCCAAACAAGAGTCTTTCAATTTTTTGAGGGATTTTCATCCCTTCGTCCTTGGAAAATTCTTCCAGTTTTGTGAGACCCTTAGGTCATCTTGCATGCACTGCTATTTTGAGGCTCAGCCACAGATTTTCAGTGATTTTCAGATCAGGTGATTGTGAGGGCCATTGTTATGCCTTTATCTTGGACCTTGTTTCTTTTCAACTTCAGCTGCTTTTTGCAGAGGGTGTTTGTTAGGGTTGGCGGAACGCACCAAATATATAGTTTATTAAATGGAATTGGTGCGTTCGTAACCCGGGATCCACTGTGCAGGAAAGTACCTGTTGCTAAGTAAGACGGACTATATGGCGGTACTATAAATATACCTACAAGGGTTAACTTCACCCTGCGTGAAGGAAGCGATCCTGTTGCATCACAGGACCGCGGTACCGCACATAGAGCGCGAGCAATAAGTCAGCGAACACAACCCCAACTAGGATTGAAGTCCGATTAGACCACTGCTGGCACAACACCGCAACTGGGTGTGTAAGAAAACTATTGAAATAGTAAATAAAGGCATGAGAGTGCGTGCGGTGCCGCACTGATGGACGCCACTAACCACCCAGGCTTGGGTAAGGAAAGCGCAGAGGAAGCACACGGCGCCGTACTGGCGGACACAGCAAATGGACACTGTGATGTGTGTTACGTGCTGTTGTATAAGTCGGGCGCTAGATAGCAAACATACACTTTCCGCGAACAGACATTCAATAGGGAGGGTTATTTAAAGAGCGACTTTCACTCACAACACACACACATATTTACAAGACAATACTAGCGCATGGCCGTGCGGTCATGCGCAGTTTATATAGTTGCAGCACAGGAAGCCGCCACCGAAGTCCCTGCCCATCCAGGACCCCCCAGGAGGACCAATGGAAAGCGCTGCAGCACCTGAGCATGTTTTGCCCTTTCAGGACCTTCCAGGAGGACCAATGGAATGTACTGCAGTACCTGAGCATGTGATCGAACATGTGGCCATTGACCTCCAATGGGAGACCCCGCCCTGGGCATGCTCAGTGTGAGCAAATAAGGACTTAGTCGTAGAGAGGCCCGCTCGCCGCAGATCAGTGCAGGGTACCATAGGAAAGCTAGAAAAGGCATTAGTGACCCCATGCACCGAATCAGCCCCAGCGAGACGCTGGGAGCAACGTCTCCGCTGAGCAGAGCCCACTGCGGCCGATACCGAATGGGAGACCGCAGCAGACACGGATCGAGACTCCCCCTGTGCAGCAGAGGAAACTCGACTCCTAACATTACCCCCCTCCTAGGGCCCCCCCCTCCTTGAGCCTCACTACGCTCAAAAGTTGCGATAAGCAGCGGAGCCCGAATGTGCGCCACAGGCTCCCAGGTTCTATCCTCTGGGCCGTGACCCTTCAAGTCTACCAGATAAAATTTCTTGCCACGTACTACCTTGCACCCCACAATAGCATTCACCTCAAACTCATCTGTGGATGAACCCGATGTCCCAGCAGATGACTCAGAAAACCGGGACAAATGAACGGGCTTTAAGAGGGAAACGTGAAAAGTATCGGTGATACCAAGGCGTGGAGGAATAGCCAAACGGTAGACCACAGGGTTGACCTGTTCCAGAACCTTAAACGGGCCAATGTAGCGAGGAGCAAACTTAGTGAACTCAACTCGCAGCCTGATGTTACGGGCGGAGAGCCACACTAAGTCACCAGGAGAAAAGACCGGAGTGGGGCGCCGGTGTGTATCAGCCGAAACCCTCATTCTCTCCTTGGAGGCCCGGATGGCATCCTGTGTGCGGTCCCAGATGTCATGTGCCTCCACCGCCCAGTCTGCCACCCTAGAATCGGTGGATGACACGGGCATGGGCACAGGGACACGCGGATGCTGGCCGTAATTAAGGAGAAAAGGAGTTTGACCAGTGGAATCGGCTATGGCGTTGTTCAAGGCAAATTCCGCCCAAGGTAGCAAAGATGCCCAGTCATCCTGCCTAGCAGAGACGAAATGTCGCAAATATGTTACCAGAGTCTGGTTGGTTTTCTCCACCAACCCATTCGTCTCGGGATGGTATGCAGAGGAGAGGTTTAACTCTATGCTGAGTTAACGGCAGAGCTCTCTCCAAAACCGAGACGTGAACTGGGGACCCCGATCGCTGACAATCTTATCAGGCATACTATGCAACGTGTTTAATTAACAACACCGCCAAGGCCCGTGCTGAGGGTAACCGAGGAAGCGGCACCAAATGCACCATTTTAGAGAAATGGTTGGTGACAACCCAAATAATGGAGCAGCCACGTGACTTGGGTAGGCCCAACACAAAGTCCATCCCGACCATTTCCCAGGGCCTGTCTGCCACCGGTAGAGGGTAAAGCAACCCAGCAGGCCGTTGCTGAGGAGACCGATTCTGGGCGCAAGAAACGCATGCCTGAATATAGTCCCTGACATCTCGGGCCATATGCGGCCACCAGTATGTTCTCGCCAAAAGCTCAGATGTCCTCTTGGTCCCAAAATGCCCACCCACTCTGGAGAAGTGAGCCCAAGAGAGAACCTCCGGTCGCAAGTTAGCTGGTACGAAAGTCTTGCCCTGGGCACAGACTCTAGCGAAACCGGAGCTACAGTTCTCAGGCTCTCAGAAGGGACAATAAGCCGAGGCTCCTCCTCCTCCGATGACACTACGGAGCGGGAGAGAGCGTCAGCACGAACGTTCTTCTCCCCGGAGAGGAAATGGAGAGTAAAATGGAACCGGGAGAAGAACAGGGACCATCTAGCCTGGCGAGAATTCAGCCGCTGGGCCGTTTGCAGATACACCAAGTTCTTGTGGTCAGTGAAGACTTGGAAGGGAAAGCGAGCTCCCTCCAAGAGATGTCTCCACTCCGAAAAAGCCAACTTCATGGCCAGCAACTCCCTGTCCCCGATGGAATAATTCCTCTCCGCTGGTGTGAAGGTCTTGGAGAAGAAGAAGCAAGGATGCTTCCGACCTTGAGCATCCTTTTGGAAAAGGACTGCTCCAGCACCAACGGATGAGGCATCCACCTCCAAGATAAATGGCTTATCAACATCGGGGCGATGTAGGATGGGAGCGCTAGCGAAGTGTGACTTGATCGAGAGAAAGGCTTTGGAGACCTCCTCTGACCACAACTTTGGATTTGCTCCCTTCTTGGTGAGGGCAACCAAGGGAGCTACCAAAGTTGAGAAGTGTGGAATGAACTGGCGATAATAATTAATGAACCCCATAAAGCGCTGCACCGCTTTAAGAGAATGGGGTTCCTGCCAGTCCATTACAGCCTGTAGCTTGGCAGGATCCATAGCCAAACCCTGGGCAGAGATGATATAACCAAGGAAAGGCAAGGACTCCTGCTCAAACACACACTTCTCCAACTTGGCGTAGAGGGAGTTTGCCCGTAAGAGGTCGAAGACTTTGCGAACATCTCTCCGATGGGAGTCAATATCTGGAGAGAAGATGAGAATATCATCCAGATAGACTACGACCGAGGTGGTGAGCATATCCCGGAAGATGTCGTTCACAAAGTCTTGGAAAACGGCTGGGGCATTACAGAGCCCGAAGGGCATCACCAGATATTCATAGTGCCCATCCCTGGTGTTAAAAGCCGTCTTCCATTCATCTCCCTCACGGATGCGAATCAGGTTGTAGGCACCCCGCAGATCTAACTTCATAAATACCCTCGCTCCCCGTAGCCTATCAAACAGCTCAGATATCATGGGTAATGGGTACTTGTTCTTAAAGGTGATGGCGTTAAGACCCCTGTAGTCTATGCATGGACGTAAGTCTCCAGTCTTCTTCTGTACGAAGAAGAACCCTGCCCCTGCCGGTGACACTGACTTCCTAATGAATCCTCTTGCCAGATTCTCTTGGATGTACTGAGACATTGCCTCCGTCTCCGGGAGAGATAACGGATAGACTCGACCCCGGGGAGGCTCAGCACCAGGCAAGAGGTCAATAGGACAGTCATAGGGTCGGTGAGGCGGAAGGGTCTCCGCAGCTCTTTTGGAGAACACGTCTGCATAGGGCCAATAGTGCTTGGGGAGAGAGGAAAGATCTGCGGGTACCTGTGTAGTAGCAACCTGAACGCACTCCCTCTGACATCTACCCTCGCAGGATTTACTCCATCCCAAAATTCTCCCAGAGGACCACTCAATATGAGGATAATGGTAGCGAAGCCATGGTATCCCCAACAGGACCTCATCAATTCCCTCAGGAATGACTAATAGGGAGATTATCTCCTGATGTGATGGAGACACAGAAAGCGTGAAAGGAATGGTTTGGTGGGTAATCTGTGAGGGTAGTGTTGACCCATTTACCACTCAAACGGTCACAGGCTTGGCGAGCATCACCAAGGGTATTGCGTGACGCTGGGCAAAAGAGGAAGACATAAAATTACCCTCTGCCCCAGAATCCACGCATAGCTCGACCATAAGAGTGGATGGGCCAATGGTAATTGTCCCCTTGAAGGACAACTTTGAGGCAAACGTCGCCGTGTCTAGTGTACCTCCTCCAACTGCCACTAAATGCTGACGTTTCCCCGACCGCTGAGGACCCTTGGAGGCAAGATGTCCTGACTGCCGGTAAACATGACGGACCTTATGTGCACGGGCGGACTGAGACTTGGATCCCGCTCGTGTCACCTCTAATGCCTCATGTGACTCGGACGCCTGGACTGGAGATTCCAAAGGTTTGGCGAAGGTGGGAGCCAGCCGAAACCTCTGCCTACACTGGGCTCGCTCCAACCTTCGCTCGTGAAAACGAAGGTCTATGCGAGTAGATATGGCTATGAGCTCCTCCAGTGTGGCGGGAATCTCCCTAGTGGCCAAAGCGTCTTTCACATGGTCAGCCAGCCCCCTCCAAAATACGGGAATGAGGGTTTTATCTGACCATTCCAACTCAGACGCTAATGTCCGGAAGAGGACAGCAAAATGACTGACCATGGTTGAACCCTGAGTCAAAGCCAGCAGCTGGAGCGCTGTATCATGGGTGACTTGAGGTCCTAAAAAGACCTATTTCAGAGAGTCCAGAAACCGAGGAACACTCCGCACCACATGATCATTGCGCTCCCACAGCGGCGTAGCCCACTCCAACGCTCTGTCCGACAAGAGGGAGATTATGAATCCCACCTTTGCCCGCTCAGTAGGGAAACGTGCAGCCAGGAGCTCGAGGTGTATACCACATTGGCTCACGAAACCCCTACAGGACTTACTGTCCCCAGAGTATCTCTCAGGCAAAGGAAGGTGAGATAGGGTCGGAACAGAGGTGGCAGTGGGTAAAGCTGCTGCAGCCACGCTAGCAGCCTGAGCAGCTATTGCGGTAACATCCACCGCCGAGGTTGCACGCTCAAGAGACGCCAACTGGCCCTCCAGCAGCTGGATGTACCCCTGCAATCGCTGTTCATCCGCCATTACTTAGCCAGATCCTGGCGCTAGTATTCTGTTAGGGTTGGCGGAACGCACCAAATATATAGTTTATTAAATGGAATTGGTGCGTTCGCAACCCGGGATCCACCGTGCAGGAAAGTACCTGCTGCTAAGTAAGACGGACTATATGGCGGTACTATAAATATACATACAAGGGTTAACTTCACCCTGCGTGAAGGAATCGATCCTGTTGCGTCACAGGACCGCGGTACCGCACATAGAGCGCGAGCAATAAGTCAGCGAACACAACCCCAACTAGGATTGAAGTCCGATTAGACCACTGCTGGCACAACACCGCAACTGGGTGTGTAAGAAAACTATTGAAATAGTAAATAAAGGCACGAGAGTGCGTGCGGTGCCGCACTGACGGACGCCACTAACCACCCAGGCTTGGGTAAGGAAAGCGCAGAGGAAGCACACGGCGCCGTACTGGCGGACACAGCAACTGGACGCTGTGATGTGTGTTACGTGCTGTTGGATAAGTCGGGCGCTAGATAGCAAACATACACCTTCCGCGAACAGACATTCAATAGGGAGGGTTATTTAAAGAGCGACTTTCACTCACAACACACACACATATTTACAAGACAATACTAGCGCATGGCCGTGCGGTCATGCGCAGTTTATATAGTTGCAGCACAGGAAGCCGCCACCGAAGTCCCTGCCCCTCCAGGACCCCCCAGGAGGACCAATGGAAAGCGCTGCAGCACCTGAGCATGTTTTGCCCTTTCAGGACCTTCCAGGAGGACCAATGGAATGTACTGCAGTACCTGAGCATGTGACCGAACATGTGGCCCTCGACCTCCAATGGGAGACCCCGCCCTGGGCATGCTCAGTGTGAGCAAATAAGGACTTAGTCGTAGAGAGGCCCGCTCGCCGCAGATCAGTGCAGGGTACCATAGGAAAGCCAGGAAAGGCAGTAGTGACCCCATGCACCGAATCAGCCCCAGCAAGACGCTGGGAGCGACGTCTCCGCTGAGCAGAGCCCACTGCGGCCGATACCGAATGGGAGACCGTAGCAGACACGGATCGAGACTCCCCCTGTGCAGCAGAGGAAACTCGACTCCTAACAGTGTTATGTTTGCATCAAGAATTTGTTACAATTTTATTGAGTTCATTTTTACCTCTACCCATAAAATGGTCCACGTACCATTGGCTACAACACAACCCCAAAGCATCATTAATCAACCTATATACTTATTTTGGAGAGATGTTCTTTTTGTAAAATTCTGTGCCTTTTTTTCTCCATACATACCTTTGATCATTGTAGCCAAAGAGTTCTACTTTAACCTCATTATTCCACAGGACTTGTTTCCAAAATGTATCTGGTTTGTTTTGATGATGTTTTTCATACTTCTGTTGCTGAATTTTATGGTGAGGACGAGATAGAGGTTTTCTTCTGATGACTTTCCAGGAATGCCATATTTGTGCAGGTTTTAGTACTGAATGTCGGCACTCCGTACTCAAGCGGTAATGCACATGCAAAAACAACAGCATTGGAAAATAGAAGGCCTCGGCACTCATATCAATGCTCTTTAATGAAAATCTACAGACAAAGCCTTTTAGCCCATACCAGGTTATTGTGAACAGGCTACTTTGCACAGAATTAGCACAGGCCACTCTGATTTGCAGATTCCAGGAGAACCCTCACCTTCACCGTGAAACCCCTGTACAGGTATCTGATCTTAATACAGTGTCTGCTGGATTACAAGTGTCACATAAGAATACAGAAATATCAACCGTGTTTCAAGTCTGACTGATTCTTATTCTACAATCTAAATCTATGGTCTATGAAAAAGCGTCATGCAGACTCAAAACGCGCCCATATTTTTTCTGTGCTCATGTTACTATTTTATTGAAGTCACAATAAAGAATTTTTTTTGCTATAAATTCACTGTGCTGAGCTGAAAAATCTTTATTATCAATTTGATCAGCAGGATGATCTATAATTAAGAGTCAGCCAGACTCAAAAGTACTCAAATACTTTTCTATGCCCATGCTACTATTTTAATGAAGTCACAATAAAGACATTTTTCCTTATAATTTGCTGTGCTGGATTGAAAAACCTCACAGCAAAGCTGGATTTTCCAAGAACCAGATTGAAAAGCATGCAAATATTGGAATGGTTGAGCTGTTTCCATAAACTTTCTTGTCATCCTACTGTGATTGAGATGAGGAATGTTACAGATACTCCATTATGTTATACACTTCCTCCTCCTCAATCTGCTTGCCATCATCAAAGTATGCCAAATGTGACATGCGCTAAACGGTACATCATCTGGTGTTAAGTAAAGCTGCTGCTTGCAGCAACCACATTCATTAAAAAAAAAATTCTATCACTCTCCCACGTCCATCTCCCATGCCATATTTGTGTTTAACATATATTTTAGACAAAAATATAATGTTTAAATTGAGTATACATTTTGTTAAAAACAATCATTTTTTAGTTAAAAATTCTCACACCCTTGACAAAAAATGTAACCATAAATAAAAATCAGAAAGCACAGGGATTACACTTTATTTTACAAACATAAACAAGCCTTGAATTCAGAATTTGGATTTAATTACAAAATCTGCAATGAGTGGTTTAACCCCTTCAAGACCCAGCCTATTTTGACCTTAAAGACCTTGCCGTTTTTTGCAATTCTGACCAGTGTCCCTTTATGAGGTAATAACTCAGGAACGCTTCAACGGATCCTAGCGGTTCTGAGATTGTTTTTTCGTGACATATTGGGCTTCATGTTAGTGGTAAATTTAGGTCAATAAATTCTGCATTTATTTGTGATAAACACGGAAATTTGGCGAAAATTTTGAAAATTTCGCAATTTTCACATTTTGAATTTTTATTCTGTTAAACCAGAGAGATATGTGACACAAAATAGTTAATAAATAACATTTCCCACATGTTTACTTTACATCAGCACAATTTTGGAAACAAAATTTTTTTTTGTTAGGAAGTTATAAGGGTTAAAATTCGACCAGCGATTTGTCATTTTTACAACGAAATTTACAAAACCTTTTGTTTTAGGGACCACCTCACATTTGAAGTCAGTTTGAGGGGTCTATATGGCTGAAAATACCCAAAAGTGACACCATTCTAAAAACTGCACCCCTCAAGGTACTCAAAACCACATTCAAGAAGTTTATTAACCCTTCAGGTGCTTCACAGCAGCAGAAGCAACATGGAAGGAAAAAATGAACATTTAACTTTTTAGTCACAAAAATTATCTTTTAGCAACAATTTTTTTATTTTCCCAATGGTAAAAGGAGAAACTGAACCACGAAAGTTGTTGTCCAATTTGTCCTGAGTACGCTGATACCTCATATGTGGGGGTAAACCACTGTTTTGGCGCACGGCAGGGCTTGGAAGGGAAGGAGCGCCATTTGACTTTTTGAATCAAAAATTGGCTCCACTCTTTAGCGGACACCATGTCACGTTTGGAGAGCCCCCGTGTGCCTATAAATTGGAGCTCCCCCACAAGTGACCCCATTTTGGAAACTAGACGCCCCAAGGAACTTATCTAGATGCATAGTGAGCACTTTGAACCCCCAGGTGCTTCACAAATTGATCCGTAAAAAAGAAAAAGTACTTTTTTTTCACAAAAAAATTCTTTTAGCCTCAATTTTTTCATTTTCACATGGGCAACAGGATAAAATGGATCCTAAAATGTGTTGGGCAATTTCTCCTGAGTACACCAATACCTCACATGTGGAGGTAAACCACTGTTTGGGCACATGGTAAGGCTCGGAAGGGAAGGAGCGCCATTTGACTTTTTGAATGAAAAATTATTTCCATCGTTAGCGGACACCATGTCGCGTTTGGATAGCTCCTGTGTGCCTAAACATTGGCGCTCCCCCACAAGTGACCCCATTTTGGAAACTAGACCCCCCAAGGAACTAATTTAGATGCCTAGTGAGCACTTTAAACCCTCAGGTGCTTCACAAATTGATCTGTAAAAATGAAAAAGTAATTTTTTTTCACAAAAAAATTCTTTTCGCCTCAGTTTTTTCATTTTCACATGGGCAGTAGGATAAAATGGATCATAAAATTTGTTGGGCAATTTCTCCCGAGTACGCCGATACCTCATATGTGGGGGTAAACCACTGTTTGGGCACTCGGCAGGGCTCGGAAGAGAAGGCGCGCCATTTGACTTTTTGAATGGAAAATTAGCTCCAATTGTTAGCGGACACCATGTCGCGTTTGGAGAGCCCCTGTGTGCCTAAACATTGGAGCTCCCGCACAAGTGACCCCATTTTGGAAACTAGACCCCCCAAGGAACTTATCTAGATGCATATTGAGCACTTTAAACCCCCAGGTGCTTCACAGAAGTTTATAACGCAGAGCCATGAAAATAAAAAATAATTTTTCTTTCCTCAAAAATGATTTTTTAGCCTGGAATTTCCTATTTTGCCAAGGATAATAGGAGAAATTGGACCCCAAATATTGTTGTCCAGTTTGTCCTGAGTACGCTGATACCCCATATGTGGGGGTAAACCACTGTTTGGGCGCACGGCAGGGCTCGGAAGGGATGGCACGCCATTTGGCTTTTTAAATGGAAAATTAGCTCCAATCATTAGCGGACACCATGTCACGTTTGGAGAGCCCCTGTGTGCCTAAACATTGGAGATCCCCCAGAAATGACACCATTTTAGAAACTAGACCCCCAAAGGAACTAATCTAGATGTGTGGTGAGGACTTTGAACCCCCAAGTGCTTCACAGAAGTTTATAACGCAGAGCCATGAAAATAAAAAAAAAAATTATTTTCTCAAAAATGATCTTTTAGCCTGCAATTTTTTATTTTCCCAAGGGTAACAGGAGAAATTTGACCCCAAAAGTTGTTGTCCAGTTTCTCCTGAGTACGCTGATACCCCATATGTGGGGGTAAATCACTGTTTGGGCACATGCCGGGGCTCGGAAGTGAAGTAGTGACGTTTTGAAATGCAGACTTTGATGGAATGCTCTGTGGGCGTCACGTTGCGTTTGCAGAGCCCCTGATGTGGCTTAACAGTAGAAACCCCCCACAAGTGACCCCATTTTGGAAACTAGACCCCCAAAGGAACTAATCTAGATGTGTGGTGAGCACTTTGAACCCCCAAGTGCTTCATAGAAGTTTATAATGCAGAGCCGTGAAAATAATAAATACGTTTTCTTTCCTCAAAAATAATTATTTAGCCCAGAATTTTTTAATTTTCCCAAGGGTAACAGGAGAAATTTGACCCCAATATTTGTTGTCCAGTTTCTCCTGAGTACGGTGATACCCCATATGTGGGGGTAAACTACTGTTTGGGCACATGCCGGGGCTTGGAATTGAAGTAGTGACGTTTTGAAATGCAGACTTTGATGGAATGCTCTGCGGGCGTCACGTTGCGTTTGCAGAGCCCCTGATGTGCCTAAACAGTAGAAACCCCCCACAAGTGACCCCATTTTGGAAACTAGACCCTGAAAGGAACTTATCTAGATGTGTGGTGAGCACTTTGAACCCCCAAGTGCTTCATAGAAGTTTATAATGCAGAGCCGTGAAAATAATAAATACGTTTTCTTTCCTCAAAAATAATAATTTAGCCCAGAATTTTTTATTTTCCCAAGGGTTACAGGAGAAATTGGACCCCAAAAGTTGTTGTCCAGTTTCTCCTGAGTACGCTGATACCCCATATGTGGGGGTAAACCACTGTTTGGGCACACGTCGGGGCTCAGAAGGGAAGTAGTGACTTTTGAAATGCAGACTTTGATGGAATGGTCTGCGGGTGTCACGTTGCGTTTGCAGAGCCCCTGGTGTGCCTAAACAGTAGAAACCCCCCACAAGTGACCCCATTTTAGAAACTAGACCCCCCAAGGAACTTATCTAGATATGTGGTGAGCACTTTGAACCCCCAAGTGCTTCACAGACGTTTACAACGCAGAGCCGTGAAAATAAAAAATCATTTTTCTATCCTCAAAAATTATGTTTTAGCAAGCATTTTTTTAGATTCACAAGGGTAACAGGAGAAATTGGACCCCAGTAATTGTTGCGCAGTTTGTCCTGAGTATGCTGGTGCCCCATATGTGGGGGTAAACCACTGTTTGGGCACACGTCAGGGCTCGGAAGTGAGGGAGCACCATTTGACTTTTTGAATACGAGATTGGCTGGAATCAATGGTGGCGCCATGTTGCGTTTGGAGACCCCTGATGTGCCTAAACAGTGGTAACCCCTCAATTCTACCTCCAACACTAACCCCAACACACCCCTAACCCTAATCCCAACTGTAGCCATAATCCTAATCACAACCCTAACCCCAACACACCCCTAACCCCAACACTAACCCCAACACACCCCTAACCCTAACCACAACCCTAATTCCAACCCTAACCCTAAGGCTATGTGCCCACGTTGCGGATTCGTGTGAGATATTTCCGCACCATTTTTGAAAAATCTGCGGGTAAAAGGCACTGCGTTTTACCTGCGGATTTTCCGCGGATTTCCAGTGTTTTTTGTGCGGATTTCACCTGCGGATTCCTATTGAGGAACAGGTGTAAAACGCTGCGGAATCCGCACAAAGAATTGACATGCTGCGGAAAATACAACGCAGCGTTCCCGCGCGGTATTTTCCGCACCATGGGCACAGCGGATTTGGCTTTCCATATGTTTACATGGTACTGTAAACCTGATGGAACACTGCTGCGAATCCGCAGCCAAATCCGCACCGTGTGCACATAGCCTAATTCTAAAGGTATGTGCACACGCTGCGGAAAACGCTGCGGATCCGCAGCAGTTTCCCATGAGTGTACAGTTCAATGTAAACCTATGGGAAACAAAAATCGCTGTACACATGCTGCAGAAAAACTGCACGGAAACGCAGCGGTTTACATTCCGCAGCATGTCACTTCTTTGTGCGGATTCCGCAGCGGTTTTACAACTGCTCCAATAGAAAATCGCAATTGTAAAACCGCAGTGAAATGCGCAGAAAAAAACGCGGTAAATCCGCCATAAATCCGCAGCGGTTTAGCACTGCGGATTTATCAAATCCGCAGCGGAAAAATCCGCAGAGGACCAGAATACGTGTGCACATACCGAAACCCTAACCCTAACCCTAACCCTAACCCTACCCCTACCCCTAACCCTAACCCTACCCCTAACCCTAGCCCTACCCCTAACCCTACCCCTAACCCTAACCCTACCCCTAACCCTAGCCCTACCCCTAACCCTAACCCTAACCCTATTCTAACATTAGTGGAAAAAAAAAAATTTCTTTATTTTTTTATTGTCCCTACCTATGGGGGTGACAAAGGGGGGGGGGGTCATTTATTATTTTTTTTATTTTGATCACTGAGATAGATTATATCTCAGTGATCAAAATGCACTTTGGAACGAATCTGCCGGCCGGCAGATTCGGCGGGCGCACTGCGCATGCGCCCGCCATTTTGGAAGATGGCGGCGCCCGGGAGAAGACGGACGGGACCACGGCTGGATCGGTAAGTATGATAGGGTGGGGGGGACCACGGGGGAGGGGATCGGAGCACGGGGGGGGGAATCGGAGCGCGGGAGGGGTGGAACGGAGCGCGGGGGGCGTGGAACGGAGCACGGGGGGGCTGGAATGGAGCACGGGGGGGTGGAACGGAGCACGGGGGGGGGTGGATCGGAGTGCAGGGGGGGTGATTGGAGCACGGGGGGGTGATTGGAGCACGGGGGGAGCGGACACGAGCACGGGGGGGAGCGGAGCACTGGACGGAGGGGAGCCGGAGCAGTGTACCGGCCAGATCGGAGGGCTGGGGGGGCGATCGGAGGGGTGGGGTGGGGGCACACTAGTATTTCCAGCCATGGCCGATGATATTTCAGCATCGGCCATGGCTGGATTGTAATATTTCACCCGTTATAATGGGTGAAATATTACAAATCGCTCTGATTGGCAGTTTCACTTTCAACAGCCAATCAGAGCGATCGTAGCCACGAGGGGGTGAAGCCACCCCCCCTGGGCTAAACTACCACTCCCCCTGTCCCTGCAGATCGGGTGAAATGGGAGTTAACCCTTTCACCCGATCTGCAGGGACGCGATCTTTCCATGACGCCGCATAGGCGTCATGGGTCGGAATGGCACCGACTTTCATGACGCCTACGTGGCGTCATGGGTCGGGAAGGGGTTAATGCTACCTCGCTTGCTTGCACTGTATGAAAATAGAATTGTGTATTGATTCACAGTCACACACTGAGGGGTAATGATTAGACTGCAACAATAAGTTTAATGTATATCACTTGAATCTTGGATTTCTATTCCCACACTGTGACTAATACGCTCCTTTTGAATCTTACATATTAGCACTTTAGTTTTACTCCACAGTCATATTAGGCCTTTGTCCTATCCCTGTGATGTGTATTGTTAGCACTAACCAACCTACACAGTACAAACAAAATGGCATTTCATGACTGACTCCAATGTTTTATACTACTGGTGATAGCCCCCCATGATTGGCTATGCTACAACATGTGATCCAATTGCTGCAGGACATTACGTCGAAACACGTTGCTGCACTAAAATGATCAGTCCTCTCACTTAGTGTGCATCATTTGTAAAATGGCTCCGACCATTTTTCTTATGTACCACGTCTTCAAATGTGCAAATTTTAAAGAGAATGATCTGTATTTTATGTTAGTGGCTTTATATAAATGTACTTCTCTCAACTGTTTTAAGAATTTACTAATTTTAAATAATATTTACATTTGAGCAAAATAGTAGAAAAATACTTACCATAAATAGTAAGACAATTTGAATTCTAGAATTTCTACTAATACATCAAATATATAGTTATCTTTGTAAGTCAAGCGATCAAGTGTGTAGGCTTTATTGTGTGGGTGCATCACTAAGGTTTGCAAGGATTTCTCCCACATCAAGAATGTACAAATACAAAAGAAAATGTTCTACTTTGCTAATCTTGAATCTTTATAATTTAACTTAAGCTGCAAAACTTTCAGAATATTTTGTATTTCTTTACTTGTTATTAAAATAGCACTGCAAAACAAAAGTTCCGGAAATTGCTGTTTATTATGCTTTGAGGTCTCTTGAAACCCCTGTATCATAATAAACAGAAGGAGTGCACAAGGATAAAAGATAGTAAAATACTTTATATTACTCTGTTCTTGACCGTAAGACAATTAGGAAAACACGGCACTTCTGGAATTCTGGTGGTGCACAAGTAGGATAACCAAATCTGTCAGCTGTGATGTGGAAATACTTGGCACTCGTATAGGTGTGTTCAAGAACTTGAGTGAAGAAATTCCAGAAAAATTAGACGTTTTGGTCAAAACCTGACCTTCATCAGTCATGTGGATAGAGGAGACCTGTGTGGCAGCGCTCTGTGTGAGAGTCTGCAGTGTCCACTGCTAAGACAGGAAGGTCTCATTTTTCTGGAATTTCTGTGCTTGAACACACAGATACGTATGCCAAGTATTTCTACTTGACCCTAAGGTGTCTTCCAATGTCTTAGCCCAATGCTGGTCTTTAGCTTTTACAAATCTTCCTCTCCGGCACTGCAAGCAGTGATTGAAATCACATTGTCAAATTGGAAAGGACCACATATATATTGAATTGAGGACTCATTTTTCTGTAGTGCTGCAGATGAAGTACCACAAAATTTGGGGGAAAATTTGCAATTTTTATAGACAGATTCACTCTTTTCTAGGTAGGACATATAGTTACATGAGTTGAAAAAGAACTAGGTCTATCAAGTTAAACCTTTCTCCACCAATTACAGTATACATTTTTCATCACTAAATTATAATTCAAAATGTTATGTGTACTGAGGAAATCATCCAGCCCTTTCTTTAAAAGCTGTGCCTGCCATTGCTTCCTTTTCTGATTAAGCAATCCACAAACTGATCTAACTGGAAAGAACCCTTTCCCATTTAGCTGCCAGAATCGCCTTTCTTCCACCCCTAATGAATGCCCTCTTGTCCTTAGTATGTTCTTTGGAAGGAATAAGTCATGTGCCAGTCATTTGTATTGACCACACATGAATTTTATATACAGGTACAGAAATAAGATCGCCTCTGAGATGTCTTTTTTCTAAGCTAAGCAAGCCCATCTTTTCCAATCTCTCATCATATGAGAGGTGTTCTATCCCTTGTAATAATCTAGTTGCCCACCTTCGAATTGACTCTAACTTCTGAATATTCTTTTTAAAATGTGGAGCCACAACGAAATCCCATATTCTAGATGTCGCCTTACATGTGATTTGCAGAGGGGTAATAATATGTTGGGATCTGTTGTGTAATTTGAAGTTCATGGGCCCCAATGCAACAGCTCCAATGGGGCTCCCAATTATTACAAGTATGTAATAGTATTGTTCTTTTCATACAGGCCAAAGGTACATTTTTAGCCCATCAGGCTCCAGGGCCATGGTGCTAATGGAACTCCTGCACCTATTGTAGTTTTGTCCCTGGCTGGGATCATGGGATTTTATCTCTTTTTTTACATGATAGGGTGGCTGCCGGACACATAGTGGATGGGAGATATGTATCACAGAGGTGCATGACCTCTGTGATATAAATCTGGAGTAATGCTCTAGTACAAATAGTATAAAGAGGGGTTAATAGGCCATATTAGTGCAGGTCTTAGTGTGAGCAGCTGAAGAGTTAAGGCCCCTTCACATTAAGCGACGCTGCAGCGATACCGACAACGATTCGGATCGCTGCAGCGTCGCTATTTGGTCGCTGGAGAGCTGTCACACAGACCGCTCTCCAGCGACCAACGATGCCGGTAACCAGGGTAAACATCGGGTAACTAAGCGCAGGGCCGCGCTTAGTAACCCGATGTTTACCCTGGTTACCATGCTAAAAGTAAAAAAAAACAAACAGTACATACTTACCTACCGCTGTCTGTCCTCCAGCGCTGCGCTCTGCTTCTCTGCTCTCCTCCTGTACTGTCTGGGAGCCGGAAAGCAGAGCGGTGACGTCACCGCTCTGCTTTCCGGCTCACAGCCAGTACAGGAGGAGTGCAGAGCGCAGCGCTGGAGCACAGACAGCTGTAGGTAAGTATGTACTGTTTGTTTTTTTTTACTTTTAGCATGGTAACCAGGGTAAACATCGGGTTACTAAGCGCGGCCCTGCGCTTAGTTTCCCGATGTTTACCCTGGTTACCAGTGAAGACATCGCTGGATCGGTGTCACACACGCCGATCCAGCGATGTCCACGGGAGATCCAGCGACGAAATAAAGTTCTGGACTTTATTCAGCGACCAACGATCTCCCAGCAGGGGCCTGATCGTTGGTCGCTGTCACACATAACGATTTTATTAACGATATCGTTGCTACGTCACAAATAGCAACGATATCGTTAACGATATCGTTATGTGTGAAGGTACCTTTAGGGTGGGATGGATTCTTAACATGTCTCCATCCTTGGGTGTGGTTCACATGATAAAATGTGACCTATTTATCTCACGCATGGCTCTGTGCATGGAAGTGTGTAGACTTCCTACATTGTGTGGCTTTGATAAAGGACTAAGTAGCTGGACTTTAAGCCAAGTGGATGAATCCACAAGTTTTCCTGTGATGTTGTTGGACTTGAGGACTGAAATAAACCAGTCAGATTTTTAAATAGAAATGGTTCCAGTAATACTTCATATCACCCCTAAGTGAGCAGCATTGTTACAACACCCTAAAATCTGGCCTGCTTTTGCAACTGCAGGTTGTCATTGAGTAGTGCTGCTCTGCTTACTTATAACCAGAATACCCAAGTCCTATATTTTTCCGGACTTTTTCTCTTCATATAGCATTTTCAAGTTATATATATTTATGATAAAAGATACCTTGCTTTGATAACAAAAGCTTGAGTTTTTAATGGGCTTTTGAAGAAAGTTTGTTTTACATTTGGCAGTGATTGTTCTGTGGTCTGGACCCTGTGGAGAGTTTTGCTAGCATGTTGCAATAATTTGTTATGGCCTACTGCATTGTTGTAAGTTGGAAAACTAGGTTTTTCATGGTTTGCTTTATAAATTGCCAATTGATTTTTGCCTTTAAAGAATCTCACACACAATAATGTACGTCATATCTGTGAATATACAAATACTAACTGGGTAGGTAAACTACTGTATTTTTTGTTTTGTAAAAACAATGACTGCACCATTGTACTAAATCAACACTTTTATCTATATTTCCACATTAAGTAGAAGCTCTTATTAGCAGGAAACTCTTTTTCTTTTATTGGGTTATTACTCTGCATTGTGTGGCTTTCTTGCATATATACCCTCAAAAATATAATGTGCAGCATCTAGATTAAAAAAAATCAAGTATTATTGCATAAAATTCATATAAATGCTGTTAGGACTGGCAGAACGCACCAAATATAAATAAGAGGCGATATGAGAAGCGTTCGCAGTACGGGGTCCACCGTGCAGAAAAGACACCTGCTGCTCGGTAATAACGGACTATATGGCGGTATTAAGAGAAGACACACACGGGTTAGCTTCACCCGGTATGAAGGAAGCGAACCCTACTGCATCACAGGGCCGCGATACCGCACAGAGAGCGCAAGCAAGGAGTCACAGAACTCTGCCCCAAGACTCAGGGTAAGAGTCCCTCGAGACGTCTTGCGCTCGACACCCCTACAGTAGTGTCAGGAGAAAACTAAACTTAAAATAGATCTAGCGCACTGGGTGCGTGCAGCGTCGCTCTGGCGGACATCACTAACCGCCGTAACTAGGGACAGGTAAGCGCACTAGTTGCGCACGGTGCCGCACTGGCTAACACTGCTGATAGATGCTATAGATTGTGCCTGGTGCTGGATGGCACTAACTGGCACTAGACAGCTCCAACATTCACGAGTATTCATCAATGCTAGAGATGGGTATGATTCGGAGCTTTCACCAGAACAGGCATACATACACACACACAATAACTGATTCATATTAGCGCATGGCCGTGCGGCCATGCAAACCTTTTATAGCTGAAGCTCTCCAGCACATTCCTAGTGATCCAATAGGAGCCACTACAGGACCTGAGCATGTGACCCCCAACCTCCAATGAGAGGTCGACCCGTGGGCATGCTCATTAGGGGAAAAGCAGGACATAGTCCCGGGAACATCTGCTCGCCACTGATTAGAGCTGGCTACAAGGGTAGAGCCTGAAAAGGCAGCAGTGACCAAGCCCACAGTATCAGCTTGAGCCAGACGCTAGGATCAATGTCTCTGCTGAGCCGGTTCCACTGCGTCTGGAGGAGAATGGGAGACCGCAGTGGACATGGTTTGAGATTCCCCCTTTTCAGCTGTGACGCCTAAAAAATTGCTTTACCAAAACAATAAAGGCAGCAAATTTGAACATATGATTCATTTTGTGTAAAATGGCTACCAGCATTTTACACACTGCAAAAGATTGCATCAACCAGAGGAGGATCACTAGATCTTTTGCATGTCCAGGCAGACTTCCCAGCAATGTTTAACAACAGCTGCTACATCACCTAGCCATAAAGTGTAGCATAGCTAATTGGATATATTATTATAACCCGTGGCAAAGAAAGATATGTCATAACAATTTCTTTCACCAAGCCTCATGCAAATGTTGAGTATTCAGTGGGTTTTTTACCTCTGCATTTGTAAGAAAAAACTGTTTTTTGCTTACAAATGCTGAGGTAAAGAATTCACTAAATAGCCAATGCATGCCTCGGCCTTAATGTTTTTGATGAGAACTACTAGCATTTTTATCTTGGATAAGATGGGGACAAAGATGTTAGATGAATTGACTAATACTCCTGGTAGAGGTAAAAGTTGTAGTAGTAGTAAGACTGGAAGCTGTGGTGGAAGGGGCATTTGCTTTAAGACGGTGGTGATAGCCGCACTTACAGCAGCAGCCATTTTGGTAGTGACAATCAGAGTCTTTAAAACTAATGGAAGGAATTATGATAGTGAGCAAAGTGCTCAAGCATTCCACATATTGAGACAATTGTCAGCTGGGTCAGTGATGATAATGTTGATTATGATATACCTGGTCATTTTCCTTATCATCACTATTAACATAATTTACTTCTTTTCAAACTCTTCTTGCACCTTATCTTTTTATTACCCTCTTGCATTGGCATTTATCCATATGAGTGGCCAGAAAACAACTGTGCACATCCAGTTGCCTCTTAAATAAAAACTCAACTTCCAACTGGCCAAGATCTCCACAGTCGCTAATTCTTATTATTATTATTATTTATTCATATAGCATCATTAATTCCATGGTGCTGTACATGTAAAAAGGGGTTACATTATTATTATTATTATTATTATTTATTCATATAGCATCATTAATTCCATGGTGCTGTACATGTAAAAAGGGGTTACATACATGGTTATAGATATCGTTAACAGTAAACAAATTTACAGTGACAGACTGGTACAGAGGGGAGAGGACCCTGTCCTTCCGTACTTACATTCTTCAGGATAATGGGGAAGAAACAGGAGGTCAGTGTGCTGCAGCACTGGTAGTTGTGAGGCGGCAGCTCGGGTGGTTGGTGAGGAGGCAGCTTGGGTGGTTGGTGAGGCGGCAGAATGGTTATTGCAGGCTGTAGGCTTTCCTGAAGAGATGGTTTTCAGGTTCCATCTGAAGGATCTGAGGGTGGTGGATAATCGGACGTGTTGAGGCGTGGAATTCCAGAGGATGGGGGATATTCGGGAGAAATCTTGGAGGTGTTGTGTGAGGAACAAATAAGTGTGGAGGAGAGTAGGAGGTCTTGGGAGTATCGAAGATTACGTGAGGGAAGATAGTGGGAGATTAGTTCAGAGATATAAGGAGGGGACAGGTTGTGGAAAGCTTTGTAGATCAGTGCAGGTAGTTTGAACAGGATTCGTTGAGGAATTGGGAGCCAGTGGAGGGATTTACAGAGGGTTGAAGCACGGGAGTAGCGAGGAGAGAGGTGGATTAGCGGAGCAGCAGAGTGAAGACAGACTGGAGTGGTGCTAGGGAGTTAGGTGGGAGGTCACAGAGGAGGGTGTTGCAGTAATCGAGGCAGGAGATGATGAGGGCATGCACAAGAGTTTTAGTAGATTGTGGGCTGAGGAAGGGACGGATTCTGGCAATATTTTTTCAGGTGCGGGAGAGAGTGTGATGCCGTTTACCATAATAGATAGATCAGGTAGGGGGATACGTGAGATGGGGGAAAGATGATGAGTTCGGTTTTATCTACATTGAGTTTTAGGAAGCGAGAGTTGAATAAGGAGGATATGGCTGACAGACACTCTGGGATTCTGGACAGAAGAGAGTTGACATCTGAGCCAGAAAGGTAGATCTGAGTGTCGTCCGCATGTAGGTGGTACTGGAAGTCATGGGACCTTATGAGTTGTCCTAGGCCAAGGGTATAGATGGAAAAAAGTAAAGGCACTAGCCTTGAGGGACTCCAACAGAGAGGGGGCAGGGTGAGGAGGTAGTGTGGGAGTGGGAAATGCTAAATGTGCGGTTGGAAAGGTATGAGGCAATCCAGGACAGGGCAAGGCCTTTGATGCCGAAGGAAGAAAGAATCTGTAACAGTGGGCAGTGGTCGACTGTCGAAAGCAGAGGACAGGTCGAGAAGGAGGAGGATGGAGAACTGTCTGTTAGCTTTGGCTGTGAGTAAGCAATTAGTAATTTTGGTCAGAGCAGTTTTGGTGGCGTGGTGTGGTGGAAGCCAGATTGGAGGTTGTCAAGGAGAGAGTTATATGAGAGGTGGGAAGAAAGATGACCATGGACATGCTGCTCAAGGAGTTTGGAATCAAATGAGAGCAGTGATATGGGGCGATTGCTGGACATTGCAGTTAGGTAAAGGTTAGCTTTTTTGAAGATGGGTGTCATGGTGCCATGTTTGAAGGCAGAAGGGATAGTACCGGAAGATAGCGATAGGTTGAAGAGATGCGTTAGGGCTGGAATGAGCGTGTTAGTGAGGTTGGGGAGCAGGTGGGAAGGGATGGGGTCAAGTGCACAGGTGGTGAGATGTGATTTGGAAAGGAGGCGAGTAAGCTCTCCTTCAGTGATGTTGGAGAGGGACGTTATTGAGGAAGTGCAGAGGTCTGGTATATGGAGTGGTTGAGGTGGTGGAACAGTAATGGTTTGCCTTGTTTGGTCGATCTTGTTTTTAAAGTAGGTGGCAAAGTCCTCAGAAGAGATGAGGGGAGTTGGAGGTTGCAGTGGGGGGGAGGACAGAGTTAAATGTGCTGAACAGTTGTTTTGGTTTGTAGGATAGGGAACATACAAGGTTAGTGAAATAGGTCTGTTTAGCAGAAGTGAGTGCTTGTTTGAAAGCAAGTGCAGCTTTTTTGAAAGCGCTGAAGTCGTCTGGCAGGCGTGTTTTTTTCAATGCCACTTCGCGACTCTGGATGCTTGTTGGAGTTTTTTGGTGAGGTTGTTATGCCAGGGTTGCCTATTGATTTGTCGCACTTTGCCATGCATGAGTGGGGCAGCTGAGTTTATGGCGGCTGATGTAAGGGTGGAGTTATAGAAAGCAGTGGCGCTATCCGTGTCCTGGAGTGAAAATATGGAGGACAGTGGTAGAAGAGAGACTGAGAGTCTGCAAATGTCTAGGTGTGCAAGGTTTCTGCGAGGATGTGGTACTGGCTGGACATGGGGGGCGGGTGAGGAGGACAAGGAAGAGAAGGTGAGTAAATGGTGATCAGATAATTTTTCCTTTTGCAAAAAAAATAGCATATGTTCAGTCTCAACAGATTACCTAGCCTTTATTTCTTGAGGAAATGGGTGTGTGTAAGTGCTCTCACCTGACTACAATCAATGACAACTCCTTGGACTTGTGTGCTGAAGCTTAGCCTCCAAACTTTGCAAAACCAGAATGGTCTGCCTATCCATGTTCTAATTCAGGGGTCTCAAACTTGGCTGGGTATATGAGCCGCAGAAAAAATTTGAATTTTGGGGGAAGTATTCTCTGAAGTGAAATTTTTAGTTATTCCATTTTTTTCTGTACACTTTTTGAACATTTTGCCATGTTTTTTTTTTTTAAATTTCAGAGCTTGGTTCTCATGGATGTGGCGATACCAAGTGTGCACTCATATTCTAGTTATCAGAAAAGAGGATTCCAGCGAGACAGTGTGAGGAAGATAAAAATCCATATTTGTTGATTCCTTTTGAAGTCATAAAGCAGCTCATATGATAAACCTATGCTTTTCAACTGATGCCAGCCTTACTCATGGTTTTAGCATGCTAGTGCTGAAGTCATAGCTGTATACAAAACAGTTAAAACCATATATCTCTATTAGGACAATCAAAGTGAAGCAGCTATAATGAATCACCTGGTGTTATTCAGGATCACACATAGCAGGAAATAGTGTGAGGAAACATAAAAAAAAAGATTTTCATTAGAATATCATATATTATATAGTATAGTATCATATATATAGTTGTTTAATTTATGTAATATGATGTCCTGTCTAACATTTAGTCCTTTTAGAGTCCTAGTGTTAAGTTTACCCCCTTCCCGACATGTGCCATACATATACTGCTCTGCAGGAGCTGCATTCCTGTAAACAGCAGTATATGTATGGCAGCATGATCACGTGCCCTCAGGCTGAGCGCCACGGCGATCGGGTACAGGTGTCAGCACTGTGTGAGCACTGACACCCAGCAGCAATGCTCACGATCGGTGCTAGCACCTATAGCAGGCATTTAACCTTCTGTCAGTAGTGACAGTGACATAAAGGAGCATCATGCAGGGAATAGATTCCCTGCATGCTTCTATCAGGACAACGCAATGCGATTGCGTTGTCCTAAGGGTCTGCATGTAGACCCCCGGCCGCAAGATGGCAACAGGGTCCTTTAGGGAAGGTGGCTTCGCAGTGCATGCAGAGAGCAAAACCTGACACCCCTCCTTCCCTGCCTGTCAAACACTGCACTGATGCCCTGCTGTGCAGAAGCATTGCAGAGTATCAGATCAGCGATCTAACATGATACAGTGATGTCCCAGGAAGGGACAATGTAAAAAGTTGAAAAAAAACATTGAAAAGTGTAAAAAAATTTTTTTTGTAAAATCCCCAATTAAAGAACAAAAAAGAAACAAATATTTTTCCAATAAATACATTTATTTATGCAAATAAAAAATAAACAAAAAAAAATGGCCACATATTTGCTATTGCCGCATCCATATTGACCGGCTCTATAAAACTCTTCCACTAGGTAAACCCTTCAGTGAACACCGTAAATAAAAGAAAAGAAGCAAAAAATAATGCTTTATCATCACACCGCTGAACAAAA
Organism: Ranitomeya imitator; assembly: GCF_032444005.1. NCBI lineage: Eukaryota > Metazoa > Chordata > Amphibia > Anura > Dendrobatidae > Ranitomeya > Ranitomeya imitator. The sequence goes on along the minus strand of NC_091284.1, from coordinate 143,930,341 downwards.
TGTGCAATAAAACACAAACAGAAATAACTATGTAAATAAAATTGGTACAGTTTAAAACGTCATCTTGTCCCACAATAAACATTCCATTATAAAGCTCCATCAACAAAAAAAAAATTAAAAAGTTATAGTTCTCAGAATAACATGATGCAAAATAATTATTTTTTCAATAAAATAGTTTTAATTGTTTAAAAGCACCAAAACAGAAAAAAACTGCATAATTAGGTACTGCTGTAATCATATGGACCCGAACAATAAAGCTGCCTTATCAATTTTACCATACGCAGAATGATATAAAAAAAAGCAAAAAGCAGTTCCTGAATTGCTGATTTTTGTTCATTCTGTCTCTCAAAAATTGGAATAAAAAGTTATAAAAAAGTAATGTGCCCGAAAATGGTACTAACTAAAACATCAGCCTGCCCCGCAAAAAACAAGCCATAACTAGTGTTGAGCATTCCGATACCGCAAGTATCGGGTATCGGCCGATATTTGCGGTATCGGAATTCCGATACCGAGTTCCGATATTTTTGTGATATCGGGAATCGGTATCAGGATTATGATTCATGTGTAAAATAAAGAATAAAAATAAAAAATATTGATATACTTACCCTCGGACGCGCCCTGGTTGTCACCGCTGCAACCGCCATGCTTCCGTTCCTAAGAATGAGCGCGTTAAGGACTTTCGATGACATCGCGGCTTGTGATTGGTCGCTGAGCGGTCATGTGACCGCTCACGCGACCAATCACAAGCCGCGACGTCATCGAAGGTCATTAACGCGCTCATTCCTAAGAGCCTCAGCGTGAAGACAAGAAGAGGACATCATCATAAGAAGATGGGAGGCCCCAGACCGCGACGCCAATTGGATCAGACCACAGCAGGACCGCCCCGGGTGAGTATAGTCTAACCTCTTTTTCTCATCTTTCAGGATACATCGGGGGCTTATCTACAGCATTACAGAATGCCGGTGGGCTTAGCTCATCTTCGATTTTGGGGGTGACAGGTTCCCTTTAATAAACTCCTTGAATGTGGTTTTCAGTACCTTGAGGGGTGCAGTTTCTAGAATGGTGTCCCTTTGGGGTATTTTATGTCATATAGGCCTCTCAAAGTCACTTCAAATGGTCCATAAAAAAATGGTTCCTAACAAAAAAAAGTTTCTAAAATTGCACTAAGTCTACGTTCACATTTGCGGTGTGCGCCGCAGCGTCGTCGCCGCAACGCACAACGCAAACAAAAACGCAGCAAAATGCATGCACAACGCTGCGTTTTGCGCCGCATGCGTTCAACGCAGTTGCGCTTTGACCAAAAAACGCAGCGTTTTTCGACGCATGCGTTTTTTGTGCAGTGAGTCATTCTTCATCCCCCCCCCCCAAAAAAAAAGTGTCTACACAATAGATAAGGACCACCAATGGCTAGAAGAGGGTTGGTGTTATGTAAAATGTGTATATACCCTGGCAGAGATGAATTCCTCCCATTTTGCTGGTATTCATGATGGAGCGTCCCATGGACAGTATCTACATGGATATGGAGATGGAATTTGCCTTGGCTCATGCCTATGCTGTCGCCTGTTTTAATCAAAGGGAAAGGGAAAAACGGAGATGGAGTCGTCGCCGCTTTTGGATACACCCTATCGTGGAAGTCCGGGAGAGCCGTGGAGCATACCATTGCTTGTTTGGCGAACTGAATGACAACCTGGAGAAATATTTCGAATATACCAGGATGTCTCAGGACAGCTTCCGCTATCTTCTGCGTCGGGTGGAAGGATCCATTAGCAGGCAGGACACGCAGCTCCGGAGAGCTATTTCCGCAGAGGAACGGCTGCTGGTGACTCTACGGTACGTAGCTGTTTGAATGACTGTGATATGTTCTTTCCTTTTTTATTTTATTATTTTTTTTTGGGGGGGGGGTTTGGTATGGTCAATGTACTTTTATAAATTACAATGTACTTTAATGTAAATTTCTTTACCTTCTTGGCAGTTTCCTGGCTACCGGAGAGACCTTGAGATCACTTCATTTTCAATTCCGGATTGGAGTCTCCACTCTTTCCGGAATTATTGCTGAGACATGCCGCACATTGTTGGATAATCTCCGGGAGGAATTTTTACCCGTCCCTACAAGCGAAATCTGGGAGGCCAACGCACAGAAATTTGAGCAAGTGTGTTCTTTTCCAAACTGTATTGGCGCAGTGGATGGAAAGCACATTCGGATTACCAAGCCTGCGAAAAGTGGATCCCTTTTCTACAATTACAAAAAATACTTTTCAACTGTGCTCATGGCAATTGCCGGTGCGGACTGCCGTTTTCTCGCAGTGGACATTGGTGCGTTTGGGCATGCAAATGACTCACGCACATTTAAAGAGTTGGATATGGGCCAAAAATTATATGGCAACAATTTTAATTTCCCACAGCCACAACCTCTTCCCCACACCGAAGGCCCTGCGATGCCATTTGTTGTGGTTGGGGATGAGGCATTCCAAATGTCTGCCAACCTATTGAAACCCTACTCCAGTCGGGGCTTGGACCATACAAAAAGGGTTTTCAATTACAGACTGTCCAGGGCCAGAAGGACTGTGGAGTGCGCCTTTGGCATCCTTGTCTCCAAATGGCGGATATTAGGATCCGCCATTAATCTTAAAATTGAAACAGTGGATGAGGTGGTGAAGGCTTGTGTGGTTCTCCACAATTACATTATGGCCAAAGAGAGACTGAATGTGGAACTCGATGAACCCATAGCCAACCCATTGCCCGATTACCATGATCATCCTCTGAGGACAAGTGTGGAAATTTCGCAGATGAGGGATCGTTTTGCGGCCTATTTTGTGTCAGATGTTGGCCGTGTGTCATGGCAAGATCAAATGGTGTAGTAATAATGTTACTGTTGGACTGTATTCTGGTTTTAACTACACCAATAAATACCTCTACTGTGACTGTGCTAAAAATATAATATGAAAATAAACTAATTCTCCAGTAAATGTGCAATAAATGTTATCCGTTTAGGTTGGTTTGGTTATGTCAAATTTGGCATCTACCTATAGTTCACAAATGTAATGTGCCTTATATAAAAAATTGGAACCCGCTGTTTTTAAAGTGTTGTTGTTTACTAAAAAAAATTCTAATTTTTATACCCTGCTTCAAATAACATTTTTATACCATACCATATAACATATTTATTTGTTTGTCAGATCGCCGTGTACCAGCGATGTTTTACAATGGTAACCAGGGTAAATATCGGGTTACTAAGCGTAGGGCGGCGCTTAGTAACCTGATATTTACCCTGGTTATCAGTGTTAAATGTAAAAAAAAAAATACAGTACATATACTCATCTTCGCGTCCCCCGGCGTCCGCTTCCTGCACTGACTGAGCGCCGGCCGTAAAGTGAATGCACAGCACAGCAGTGATGTGACCGCTCTGCTGTTAGGGCCGTCACTCAGTCAGTGCAGGGAAGCGGACGTCGGGGGACGCGATTGTGAGTATATGTACTGTTTTTTTTTTTTACATTTAATACTGGTAACCAGGGTAAATATCGGGAGCGTGGCCCTGCGCTTAGCAACCTGATGTTTACCCTGGTTACCCGGGGACCTCGGCATCGTTGGTCGCTGGAGACCTGTCTGTGTGACAGCTCTCCAGTGACCAAACAGCAATGCTGCAGTGATCTGCATCATTGTCTGTTTCGCTGCAGCATTCTTAAGTGTGAAGGTACCTTTACGGTATGTGTCCACGTTCAGGATTGCATCAGAATTTTGTCAGTATTTTTCATCAGTATTTGTAAGCCAAAACCAGGAATGGAACAATTAGAGGAAAAGTAGAATAGAAACATCTGCTCCACTTCTGTATTTATCACCCACTCCTGGTTTTGGGTTACAAATACTTATGTAAAATCCTGACCAAATCCTGATGCAATCCTGAGCGTGGACACATACCCTTAGTGTTTGAAAACACCTCATACACTTTAGTGTTTGTACCTCATACACTTTAGTGTTTGTAAACACCTCATACAGCAATGAGAGACACCCAAAAAAAGGCAAAATAACAATTGTAAAAATAGTGTCTGACATTGCATATATGAGGTGTTTGAAGCACAAAATATGTGTAGACAGCGCACGGCGTGACTTGCCGAGAAGTATTCTGGAAAATAAGAACAAATATTGTTGTTTTAAAACAAACTTTTTTTATTGGGGGGAAACAGAAAAAAAAGGGGGAAATAAACTTAGGGGGTATCAACCTCTGCCACCATGGGGGAATGGTATGTCATTTGTTTGGAATGGGGAGAGGAAGAGGAGGATGATGACGAAGAGAAGGATGATGACGAAGAGTAGGATGATGACCTATAGTCCAGGAGGCTCGATGGCAGGTCCAAACCCTCCGCAGGGTATACTGGGGAAGAAACCGCCACCTCTGTAGGGGAGGGAGGAGGCAACACAAGCCTTTGCGAGGTTCTTGGTTGGCTCTGGCTGCTCCTGCTGCGGCTAGAGCCCCGACGCGCACTTTGTGTCTGTACTGGAGCAGCCAGAGCCTCAGTGTGTGCCTCAGTGTGTGTCTTCTTCCTTTTTTTTCTTTTTTTCTCTCCCGCGGCAGCTCCCCCAGAATGACGCCTACGGGAGGATGAGGGCCTGGCAGGAGCAGGAGTCGGCGGCACAATGCTATGGTGCCTGTCGTGGCGTCGCTCGGCACGTGGACCACGGTGGGGTGGCTGGAGTGGCTCTCCAGCAGGAGTCGGAGTCATGCTAGCCAGCGACAGCACTACAGGCATTGTCGCTGACTGCATGACCCGAGCCTGCTGCAGAGCTCTCACGTAGGTAGTGTTGCAGGCCTGCATCACCGAAATCTGGAGTTCCGGCGTAAGGTGTTCCACCATGCCCTTAGCAATGGTACTAAAAAAATGTTTGGCCGGACTCGAGAGCTCGGATTCCATAGTTTCAAGGCGCCGGTCGATATTGGACAGACGAGTGTCCATTTTATCGCTCAACGCCTTGAAACAGTTCTGGAAAACCGTGCTCAAATGCAAAAATTCGGGCATGGCTGGCCTGTCCGAGGCCCGCTGGTGCTGTCGGGAATTCCCGAACGAAGGTGCGCCAGAGGCCTCGGGCAGGGGAACACCTGATGTACCGGCTGCCGGTTCTCCAGATGGCGGTGCAAGCCTGCTGTCGCTGTGGGAGGGCTGTGATGGGTCAGATGGCGATTTATGAAGGTCCGCTCCTGCGGGGCGAGCTCGCTCGAGGGTGCTGCTGTGTGTCCTGTGAAAAGATAAGGGAAAAATTAGTCTTCAATTAATAACCTATCCCATACGCCAACTCCTGTAATAAAATTAGCATTACATTACACAACAATACAAATCCTCTGTCTCTCAGTCTGTGTGGCCTATAATAAAATGCTGATTGTTATCGCCAGCTGACCGTTATGGCTGACGATAACAATCATGGACATACCAACGGCAGAAAATAAATGTTCATTCCCGCTGCCAAAGCCTTTTGACCGCATACCACTGTCATGGGTAAAAAAAATTTTTGTCTAAAACTCTTTCTTGACGCTGCCTATGCCGCAAAAAAAGTATAAAATTTAACGTCAAGATAAAAATAAAAAAAAATACACAGTGACTTTGCTGATCTGATCGCAGGAACGGCCATGATGTTAGGATCATGTGATCGAGACGTCATCATTATTCCTGCGATCAGAACTACCCTGACTCAGAACGTAACCTGTCATGGACTACAAGGACTCACACTTAACCCAAAAAATTACTAATGGGCTATATACCATTCCACTAGGGAAAAAGTTACGTGGATGGCCAATATGCTACGCTGACTACATGGATGGCCAATACACTATGTGCCTGGGAAATATACTACGTGGATACGTGGCTAGAACGTGTACTATGTGGCTGCGATATAGTGGCCTGGCAATATACTATGTGGATGCACAATGTATGTGGCTGGGCAATGTACTATGTGGCTGTGCAATATGCTATGTGGCTGGGCAATGTAATGTGGCTGTGCAATATGGTATGTGGACAAAATACTTACTGTCGGCGGCCAAGGACCGGTCTTAAGAACTGTAAAGCCTTGTTGTACTTGTATCGCACAGACTTGGCCACAGCAGGACCACTCTTCGATCGCTCCTCCTCAGTACGGATCCCCTTATTGAAACGGTCCTTCATGGATCGCCATCTGATCCTCAACTTTTTAACTGTGAATGCAAAGAAAAAAAAAGGTTACATATTTAGCATTTTAAAAGGATAAAACAACCGTGTGCGATGCAAAGTTTAGGCGTTGATCGCATCACACACGGTTGTGTTTATCCTGGCAAGATGGGTCATAGCAGCGTATCAGCACGGCGTATCAGCAATACTCACCAAAGTTGGCTTTTTCCTTGGCTGAAGCGCTTTCAAAGCCATCCCACAGCGACTTTGCCACCTCTACCCACAAACGCCTCAACACCACCTGGTCCGCGTGCCGGGGGTCACTGTTATGTTTGCTAATGACAGGTGTTATGTAGGCAATCCAGAAACACAGTGTGCTTAGCAATCAGAGCGCACACAGTGATCTGACAAATACCCAAAAATACAAGAACGAGCTCTGAGACGTGGAAACTCTGTAGACTGCACACCTGATCCTATCCTAAACACAACTAAAAGCGGCTGTGGATTGCGCCTAACAACTACCTAGGCAACTCGGCACAGCCTAAGAAACTAGCTAGCCTGAAGATAGAAAAATAGGCCTGACTTGCCCCAGAGAAATTCCCCAAAGGAAAAGGCAGCCCCCCACATATAATGACTGTGAGCAAGATGAAAAGACAAAACGTAGGGATGAAATAGATTCAGCAAAGTGGGGCCCGATATTCTAGGACAGAGCGAGGACAGTAAAGCGAACTTTGCAGTCTACAAAAAACCCTAAAGCAAAACCACGCAAAGGGGGCAAAAAAAAAACCCACCGTGCCGAACTAACGGCACGGCGGTACACCCTTTGCGTCTCAGAGCTTCCAGCAAAACAAAAGACAAGCTGGACAGAAAAAAAGCAACAAAAAAGCAAAAAGCACTTAGCTATACAGAGCAGCAGGTCACAGGAACAATCAGGAGAAGCTCAGATCCAACACTGAAACATTGACAAGGAGCAAGGATAGCAGCATCAGGCGGAGTTAAGTAATGAAGCAGTTAACGAGCTCACCAGAACACCTGAGGGAGGAAGCTCAGAAGCTGCAGTACCACTTGTGACCACAGGAGTGAATTCAGCCACAGAATTCACAACAGTACCCCCCCCTTGAGGAGGGGTCACCGAACCCTCACCAGAGCCCCCAGGCCGACCAGGATGAGCCGCATGAAAGGCACGAACAAGATCGGAAGCATGAACATCAGAGGCAAAAACCCAGGAATTATCTTCCTGAGCATAACCCTTCCATTTAACCAGATACTGGAGTTTCCGTCTAGAAACACGAGAATCCAAAATCTTCTCCACAATATACTCCAATTCCCCCTCCACCAAAACCGGGGCAGGAGGCTCAACAGATGGAACCATAGGTGCCACGTATCTCCGCAACAACGACCTATGGAATACATTATGTATGGAAAAGGAGTCTGGGAGGGTCAAACGAAAAGACACAGGATTGAGAACCTCAGAAATCCTATACGGACCAATAAAACGAGGTTTAAATTTAGGAGAGGAAACCTTCATAGGAATATGACGAGAAGATAACCAAACCAGATCCCCAACACGAAGTCGGGGACCCACACGGCGTCTGCGATTAGCGAAAAGTTGAGCTTTCTCCTGGGACAAGATCAAATTGTCCACTACCTGAGTCCAGATCTGCTGCAACCTATCCACCACAGAATCCACACCAGGACAGTCCGAAGACTCAACCTGTCGTGAAGAGAAACGAGGATGGAACCCAGAATTGCAAAAAAATGGAGAAACCAAGGTAGCCGAGCTGGCCCGATTATTAAGGGCGAACTCAGCCAACGGCAAAAAGGACACCCAATCATCCTGGTCTGCAGAAACAAAACATCTCATATATGTTTCCAAGGTCTGATTGGTTCGTTCGGTCTGGCCATTAGTCTGAGGATGGAAAGCCGAGGAAAAGGATAGGTCAATGCCCATCCTACCACAAAAGGCTCGCCAAAACCTTGAAACAAACTGGGAACCTCTGTCAGAAACAATATTCTCAGGAATGCCATGCAACCGAACCACATGCTGAAAGAACAAAGGTACCAAATCAGAGGAGGAAGGCAATTTAGCCAAGGGCACCAGATGGACCATTTTAGAAAAGCGATCACAGACCACCCAAATGACTGACATCTTTTGAGAAACGGGAAGGTCAGAAATGAAATCCATCGAAATATGTGTCCAAGGCCTCTGGGACCGGCAAGGGCAAAAGCAACCCACTGGCACGAGAACAGCAGGGCTTAGCCCTAGCACAAATCCCACAGGACTGCACAAAAGTACATACATCCCGTGACAGAGATGGCGACCAGAAGGATCTAGCCACTAACTCTCTGGTACCAAAGATTCCAGGATGACCAGCCAACACCGAACAATGAAGTTCAGAGATAAGTTTATTAGTCCACCTATCAGGGACGAACAGTTTCTCTGCTGGACAACGATCAGGTTTATTCGCCTGAAATTTTTGCAGCACCCGCCGCAAATCAGGGGAGATGGCAGACACAATGACTCCTTCCTTGAGGATACCCGCTGGCTCAGATAAACCCGGAGAGTCGGGCACAAAACTCCTAGACAGAGCATCCGCCTTCACATTTTTAGAGCCCGGAAGGTACGAAATCACAAAGTCGAAGCGGGCAAAAAATAACGACCAACGGGCCTGTCTAGGATTCAAGCGCTTGGCAGACTCGAGATAAGTCAAGTTCTTATGATCAGTCAATACCACCACGCGATGCTTAGCTCCTTCAAGCCAATGACGCCACTCCTCGAATGCCCACTTCATGGCCAGCAACTCTCGATTGCCCACATCATAATTACGCTCAGCGGGCGAAAACTTCCTGGAAAAGAAAGCACATGGTTTCATCACTGAGCAATCAGAACCTCTCTGTGACAAAACCGCCCCTGCTCCAATCTCAGAAGCATCAACCTCGACCTGGAATGGAAGAGAAACATCTGGCTGACACAACACAGGGGCAGAACAAAAACGACGCTTCAACTCCTGAAAAGCTTCCACAGCAGCAGAAGACCAATTAACCAAATCAGCACCCTTCTTGGTCAAATCGGTCAATGGTTTGGCAATGCTAGAAAAATTACAGATGAAGCGACGATAAAAATTAGCAAAGCCCAGGAACTTTTGCAGACTTTTCAGAGATGTCGGCTGAATCCAATCCTGGATGGCTTGGACCTTAACTGGATCCATCTCGATAGTAGAAGGGGTAAAGATGAACCCCAAAAATGAAACTTTCTGCACACCGAAGAGACACTTTGATCCCTTCACAAACAAAGAGTTAGCACGCAGGACCTGAAAAACCATTCTGACCTGCTTCACATGAGACTCCCAATCATCTGAGAAGATCAAAATGTCATCCAAGTAAACAATCAGGAATTTATCCAGATACTCACGGAAGATGTCATGCATAAAAGACTGAAACACAGATGGAGCATTGGCAAGTCCGAACGGCATCACTAGATACTCAAAATGACCCTCGGACGTATTGAATGCAGTTTTCCATTCATCTCCTTGCCTGATTCTCACCAGATTATACGCACCACGAAGATCTATCTTAGTGAACCAACTAGCCCCCTTAATCCGAGCAAACAAGTCAGATAACAATGGCAAGGGATACTGAAATTTAACAGTGATCTTATTAAGAAGGCGGTAATCAATACACGGTCTCAGCGAACCATCCTTCTTGGCTACAAAGAAGAACCCTGCTCCCAGTGGTGATGACGATGAGCGAATATGTCCCTTCTCCAGGGATTCCTTCACATAACTGCGCATAGCGGCGTGTTCGGGCACGGATAAATTAAATAATCGACCTTTAGGGAATTTACTACCAGGAATCAAATTGATAGCACAATCACAATCCCTATGCGGAGGTAGAGCATCGGACTTGGGCTCTTCAAATACATCCTGATAATCAGACAAGAACTCTGGGACCTCAGAAGGGGTGGATGACGAAATCGACAAAAATGGAACATCACCATGTACCCCCTGACAACCCCAGCTGGATACCGACATGGAATTCCAATCCAATACTGGATTATGGGTTTGTAGCCATGGCAACCCCAACACGACCACATCATGCAGATTATGCAACACCAGAAAGCGAATAACTTCCTGATGTGCAGGAGCCATGCACATGGTCAGCTGGGCCCAGTATTGAGGTTTATTCTTGGCCAAAGGTGTAGCATCAATTCCTCTCAATGGAATAGGACACCGCAAAGGCTCCAAGAAAAACCCACAACGTTTAGCATAATCCAAATCCATCAGATTCAGGGCAGCGCCCGAATCCACAAACGCCATGACAGAAAACGACGACAAAGAGCATATCAAGGTAATGGACAGAAGGAATTTGGACTGTACAGTACCAATGACGGCAGACCTAGCGGACCGCTTAGTGCGCTTAGGACAATCAGAAATAGCATGAGTGGAATCACCACAGTAGAAACACAGACCATTCAGACGTCTGTATTCCTGTCGTTCAACTCTAGTCATAGTCCTATCGCACTGCATAGGCTCAGGTTTAACCTCAGGCAGTACCGCCAAATGGTGCACAGATTTACGCTCGCGCAAGCGTCGACCGATCTGAATGGCCAAAGACAAAGACTCATTCAAACCAGCAGGCATAGGAAATCCCACCATGACATCCTTAAGAGCCTCAGAGAGACCCTTTCTGAACAAAGCTGCCAGCGCAGATTCATTCCACTGAGTGAGTACTGACCATTTCCTAAATTTCTGACAATATACTTCTATATCATCCTGACCCTGGCACAAAGCCAGCAAATTTTTCTCAGCCTGATCCACTGAATTAGGCTCATTGTACAGCAATCCGAGCGCCAGGAAAAACGCATCGACACTACTCAATGCAGGGTCTCCTGGCGCAAGAGAAAATGCCCAATCTTGAGGGTCGCCGCGCAAAAAAGAAATAATAATCAAAACCTGTTGAATAGGATTACCAGAAGAATGAGGTTTCAAGGCCAGAAATAGCTTACAATTATTTTTGAAACTTAGAAACTTAGTTCTATCTCCAAAAAACAAATCAGGAATAGGAATTCTTGGTTCTAACATAGATTTCTGATCAATAGAATCTTGAATTTTTTGTACATTTATAACGAGATTATCCATTGAAGAGCACAGACCCTGAATATCCATGTCCACACCTGTGTCCAGAATCACCCAAATGTCTAGGGGAAAAAAAAAAGTGAACACAGAGCAGAAAAAAAAAAAAAAATGATGTCAGAACTTTTTCTTTCCCTCTATTGAGAATCATTAGTTGGGCTCCTTGTACTGTTATGTTTGCTAATGACAGGTGTTATGTAGGCAATCCAGAAACACAGTGTGCTTAGCAATCAGAGCGCACACAGTGATCTGACAAATACCCAAAAATACAAGAACGAGCTCTGAGACGTGGAAACTCTGTAGACTGCACACCTGATCCTATCCTAAACACAACTAAAAGCGGCTGTGGATTGCGCCTAACAACTACCTAGGCAACTCGGCACAGCCTAAGAAACTAGCTAGCCTGAAGATAGAAAAATAGGCCTGACTTGCCCCAGAGAAATTCCCCAAAGGAAAAGGCAGCCCCCCACATATAATGACTGTGAGCAAGATGAAAAGACAAAACGTAGGGATGAAATAGATTCAGCAAAGTGGGGCCCGATATTCTAGGACAGAGCGAGGACAGTAAAGCGAACTTTGCAGTCTACAAAAAACCCTAAAGCAGAACCACGCAAAGGGGGCAAAAAAAAAACCCACCGTGCCGAACTAACGGCACGGCGGTACACCCTTTGCGTCTCAGAGCTTCCAGCAAAACAAAAGACAAGCTGGACAGAAAAAAAGCAACAAAAAAGCAAAAAGCACTTAGCTATACAGAGCAGCAGGTCACAGGAACAATCAGGAGAAGCTCAGATCCAACACTGAAACATTGACAAGGAGCAAGGATAGCAGCATCAGGCGGAGTTAAGTAATGAAGCAGTTAACGAGCTCACCAGAACACCTGAGGGAGGAAGCTCAGAAGCTGCAGTACCACTTGTGACCACAGGAGTGAATTCAGCCACAGAATTCACAACAGGTCACAGCTGTCCCACAACGGGCCACGTTCCTGGATGCTGGAGATCAGGAGCTCCACATCAATTACGGCATCTCCTTGGTCCCGTTGTGAAACCTAGAAAAATTAGAAAACAAAAAGGTTACAAATATGCAAATATTAACAACCACCAGCACCTGTCATGATATTTACCTTGGCCCTATCCTTTGCCATTTGATGTATGTGTATTGATGGTTTCTACACCTGTATTTTGGAATGTTTTTGTGCAGGGAGTTCAACTTTGTTACCTTCCACCAATACTTGCTGCCCTGAAAAGCTATAATGTAAGCTTAGTAAATATCCCTAGTGAAAGCAGGATGCTACTCAAATGTAATGTTCCTCACAGCAGGATGCTACTCAAAAAATAAAAAAAAGAAAAAAAAATACTCACTCACCGGCCTGACGCCACACCTTGGCCCCGACCTCGCTGCTCCCGCTGACTGCCTTCCCCCTCACTTGAAGAAGCCTGTAAAAATTGTATACAAAAATTATTGTCAATGCTACAAATGGCAGCGAATAGTAAGCAAATGGACATAATTACTCACCGCACTCCCCCGCGCCGATTGGCTATGTTCAGAGTCACTCGCCATTCTTGCAAGTTTGTTCTGCAATGAAAAAATGAGCAAAAAAAATCACATCCAAAGCTAACAATGCCACATACAATAAAATAGGCCCAAAAAATTAAAACAACCACAATTGACTGTTGACTGATAGGACAATGCAAACTCAAAAAGCGACACCACAACGCCATACATTGCAAGAGAAGACAATAGAAGAAACAATACAAGAATAGACCCAAACAAAATTAAGCAAAAATAGAAACCTATGTCCAAATTTTTAAATATAAAAACTTACAAAAAAAACCTTACAGGAAAAAAAAGGCACAATGAAATAGCAAACTAATGAACGCCATACTTTACAATTTCAACAAGACATGATCCAAAACAACACCATCTGGTGACATCTAACCACAGAAAGACATCAGAAAAAGGCGATAAATACCATTCTAGATAATAAGCAATAAACATTACGGGACAACCGCTGTAAAAATATACAGCAACCCAAAGATAAACCATAGTCAAATAGAAAAGAAAACACATGAAATTAAAAAAAAGGGCCCCACCAAAAAAAAAAAAAAATCCATTATACTACACACTTGGCAATGCAAACAGTCAAGGAAGGAAGATATATGCCATACGGAAACGACGGAAAACCATCAGAGATTAAAAAAAAAAAGGGAAACTACAATTGAAACTAGAATGGCATAGCAGCACGCAACTATACAATACAAATGAAACATCATAAATGTAGCCCCCCCACCAGCAAGAAAAGACACTCAAGGAAAGAAAAAAAAAAGCCAACAGCATAATAAAACACAGCAAGACATGAGCCAAGAAAACGCCATACAGTTACCCCCAACAATAGAAACCAGAAAAACATGCACCAGAAAATTTAACAAGAAAAAATGAGCCAAAAAAAAGACATTGAACAACCGCATGACACCAGAACAACACAAAACCAATCCAAAACCAAGCCAAAAACAAGCAAGGCCGAAGACAATAAACGCCATCATATAATGCCAGAAGAACATCAGAACCAGAAAAACAATTTTTCAATAACAACCCACAGTGCCATAACCGTAAAATAGCACAGACCAAACATTGCACAAATTAAATAAAAATCAAGAAATAAAACACAGAATAAAAAATATGCAAAGAGAAATATATACTTACAGGTTTGGAAAGCAGATTCTCCTCTCAGTCTTGTCTTGTGTGATGCCTTGTGAAAGACAATGCCAAACCCTTTATATATATAGTTTTTTTTTTAGTGTCTAGACAAAGTCTAGACAATGTTTTGCATTTTTTATTGGAAAACGCATGCGTCGTACAACGCAGCACGACGCAAGTACTTGCGTCGTCTGCGTTGTCAATACAAGTCAATGGGGAAAAAGGCGCATCGACGACACAAACACAACGCAAACACGACGCATGCGTTTTATAAAAGGTCGGCGCCGCCCAAAAAATGCAACATGTTGCGTTTGCCGCGCCCTGACAGGTGCGCCCTAACGCCGCATGCGGCATACAACGCACCAAAACGCATTACAACGCATGTACATGCGGCCCCATGCGGCGCCAATGTTAATGATAGGGCCGCACGACGCATGCGTTTTGTTGCGGCGGCGACGCTGCGGCGCACACCGCAAATGTGAACGTAGCCTAATGTAAAGTAAACATGTGGGAAATATTATGTGTTAACTATGTTGTGCAATATCACTTTCTGATTTAAAGGCATTAAAATTAAAAGTTTGAAAATTGCTAAATTTCCCAATTTTTTGCCAAATTTAATTTTTTTTCACAAATAAACGCAAGTCATATCAAGGAAATTTTTAACACTATCATGAAATACAATATATCATGAGGAAAACAACTCAGAATCAGTGGGACCCATTGAAGCTTTCCTGAGTTATGATTTCATAAATTGACAGCATTCAGAATTGTAAACATTGTCCTGGTCAGGAAGGTGAAAACAGGCTTTGGGGTGAGATTCACAGTTTAGGATAATTCTCCTGTAATTACCACCCCTGCCAGTTTAAAAACTTTCTCTATGGCTTTAAATTTTAGATTAGACAGATCTCCCTTGTGAACTTAGGAGAAGTGACCTAATATGGTGGAGATATTTACGACTGATGTGTTTATTGCCTCAGACATATGTTTTCTAATGCGTTTTTTTCAAAGGCTCTAAAGTGCGTCCCATGTACTGGATGCCGCACGGTGTACAATCTATAAAATACAGCACTGGCAAAAATTAAGAGACCACTGCAAAATGTTCAGTTTCTCTGATTTTTCTCTTTATAGATATATTTTTGAGTAAAAGGTAAATTTTTATTTTAGTCTATAAACTTCTGACAACATGTCTCCAAATTTCCAAGCAAAAATAAAAAACAAAATAAAAAACCCCCAGTGATTTCAGACCTCAAATAATGCAAAGAAAACAAGTTCATAATCATTTAGAAACAACAATACTAATGTTTTAACTCAGGAAGAGTTCAGAAATCAATATTTTGTGGAATAATCATGATTTTTAATCACAGCTTTCATGAGTCTTGGCATGCTTTCCACCAGTTTTTCACACTGCTTCTGGCACAAAAATTTAAGCAGTTCTTCTTTATTTGATGGCTTGTGACTAGGGTTGATCGACCTTTACTTTTATAGGATCAGGTCGGGTTTCACGAAACCCGACTTTTTCAAAAGTCGGGTCGAGTGAAATCGGCCGATCCTATAAAAAAGTCGGGGTCGGGGTCGGCCGAAACTCGAAACCCAATGCAGTGCATTGGGTTTCCAATGGTTCCCAGGGTCTGAAGGAGCGGAAACTCTCCTTCAGGCCCTGCGATCCATATTTCAGTGTAAAATAAAGAATTAAAATAAAAAATATCGCAATACTTACCCTCTGACGCGCCCTGGTACTAACCGGGAACCTTCCTTCCTTAGAATCAGCCTTCCAGGACCTTGCGGTGACGTCGCGGCTTGTGATTGGCCGCGCAGCCGCCCATGTGACCGCTCGCGCGACCAATCACAGGCCGCGACATCACCGCGACGTCGCCGAAGGTCCTGGAAGGGCTGATTCTTAGGAAGGAAGGCTGCCGGAAAGAAGCAGGGCGCGTCCGAGGGTGAGTATATTCCTATTAGGTATTCCTATTAGGTATATACTCACCCTCGGACGCGCCCTGCTTCTTTCCGGCAGCCTTCCTTCCTAAGAATCAGCCCTTCCAGGACCTTCGGTGACGTCGCGGTGATGTCGCGGCCTGTGATTGGTCGCGCAAGCGGTCACATGGGCAGCTGCGCGGCCAATCACAAGCCGCGACGTCACCGCGACGTCACCGCAAGGTCCTGGAAGGCTGATTCTAAGGAAGGAAGGTTCCCGGTTAGTACCAGGGCGCGTCAGAGGATAAGTATTGCGATATTTTTTATTTTAATTCTTTATTTTACACTGAAATATGGATTCCGATACCAATTCCCGATATCTTAAACATATCGGGAATCGGTATCGGAATTCCGATTCCAGATTCAGAAGATTGCCGACTTCATGGCCGACCCCACACAGGGGTCGGGTCGGGTTTCATGAAACCCGACTTTGCCAAAAGTCGGCGACTTCTGAAAATTGTCGACCCGTTTCGCTCAACCCTACTTGTGACTATTCATCATCCTCTTGATTAAATTCCAGAGGTTTTCAATGGGTTCAGGTCTGGAGATTGAGCTGCCGATGACAGGGTTTTGATGTGGTGGTTTCTTAATTTTTGCCAGATCTGTACATGACACCTGTAGTGCTACAGTTCATGATGAAGTGTCTAATGGGAAAAGATTGTCCAGTTGAAAAAGTGTTAGATTTATAAATGTGCACATGAGATGCATTTGGTGCTGCTGCATTTAAAAAAAACACTTTAAGGAATGACAGGTATTATTAGAGGTTTCACTTTTTTGTTTAAACAGACTAGAGGACAACAAACATCCGAGGGTCAGTAGCCTTTTGGCTGCATATCAAATATCTGCTTTTTCCAGGATTTTGGTTAGTCTTTTCATCTTGTCAAAGGATTGATAAATATTTTTTGATAATTTTAATGATATCCTGGTATTGTGGTCTGAATTCCATAGAATATCACAGTGGTGTTTTGTTTGGTGTTCTGGCTAACTTTATTTATCTTTGTAGTATTTTTTGTGACAATATCTGCTAGACTATTTCTGTTTATTTCAGAAACATGTTTTTATGCATTATTTAAAAGGGCCGGTCCATACCCCTATATGTAAGTCTGTTTTTGACTATGTCAGCTTCCCTTTTGTAATCCTCAAACTGCTTGCAGTTTCTTTTAATTCGTATATATTCACCTTTGGGTATTTTTTTAATCACATGTGTAGGATGGCACAAACTTGCTTGTAGTATAGCATTGCAATCAGTAGATTTTAATAAAGGGAATCTGTAACCCCAAAAATCGTATATGAGCTAAGGCCACCGGCATCAGGGGCTTATCTACAGCATTCTGTAATGCTGTAGATAAGCCCCCACTGTAACCTGAAAGGTAAGAAAAACAGGCAGCGTTGGACTGGAGCACTTTGGGCCCACCAGAGAAAATCATTCTTGGGGCCCACTATATAGCTACGTAGAAATAGATACAAGACCACCAATTGTGTGGTAAAAAGTGCTAATATCAGGGTATAATATAAGGTAGATCACATCTTAATTATGTAGCAAGGGTTGGGGTAGCCCCCTCAAAAAATATAATGCTGTCCCCTCTCATAGAATATAATGCAGCACCCCACAAAATATAATGCAACCCCCTCAGGTATAACGCAGTCCCCACCATAGAATATAATGTAGCACCCTCATAGGGTATAATGCAGCCCCCTCATATAGTATAATGCTGCCCACCACAGAATATAATGTAGTCCCCTGAGAGAATGCAGCCCCACCACAGAATATAATGCAGCCTCCATAGAGTATACTGTAACCCCCTCATATAGTATGATGTAGCCCCCATAATATAATGTAGTCTCCTGAGAATAATGCATTCCCCCCACAGAATATAATGTAGCCCCCTCATAAAGTATAATGCAGCCCCTCTCCACCCCCATCATTGTCCTCATCACCACCTCCATAATTGCCTTCTCCCCCACCACTCCTATCATTCTCCCCCACCACCTCCATCACTGCCCATTCCATCACCTGCATCATTGCCTCCTCCCCACCATCATAGTCCATTTCATCACCTCGATTATCACCTCTATCATCACCTCCATCATTGCCTCCCCCCACCACCATCATTGCCCATCACCTCCATCATTGCCTCCCCCCACCACCATCATTGCCCATTTCATCACCTCCATCATTGCCTCCCACCAACACCATTGCCCATCACCTCCATCATTGCCTCCACCACCATCATTGCCCATCACCTCCAACATTGCCTCCCCAGCATCATTGCCTATCGCCTCCATCATTGTCTCCCCCAGCATCATTGCCCATCACTTTCATCATTGCCTCCCCTCACCTCCATCATTGTATTCCCCCACCATCATTGCCCATCACCTCCATCACTGCGTCCCCACCATCATTGCCTATCACCTCCATCATTGTCTCCCCCACCATCATTTCCCATAACTTCCATCATTGCTTTCCATCACCTCCATCATTGACTCCCCACCACCACCATTGCCCATCACCTCCATCATTGTCTTCCCCCCACCATCATTGCCCATCACCTCCATCATTGTCTCCCCCCACCACCATCATTGCCCCTCACCTCCATCATTGTCCTCCCCCACCATCATTGCCCATCACCTCCATCATTGTCTCCCCCACCAAGATCATTGCCCCTCACCTCCATCATTGCCTCCCCACCACCACCATCATTGCCCATCACCTCCATCATTGTTTTCCCCCCACCATCATTGCCCATCACCTTCATCATTGCCTCCCCCACCACCATCATTGCCCATCACCACAAACGCACGCATGCAGGCACACACTCTCACACACACACACAGGCACACACACACACGCAAGCACACAGCACAGCTCACCTCCCCACAGCAGCAGCTCATCTCAGCAGCCTCTTCCTTCACTGGAAGCTTTTTGACTGAGACAGCGCGCTGGATGATGACGTCATCCAGCTTGGCTGTCTCAGACAGAAAGCAGGATGCTGGGAGGTGAGCTGGTCTGTGAGTCTGTGTGCCTGCGTGTGTGTGCGGTGCTGTGTGTGCATGTGTATGTGTGTGTGTGGTGCTTGGATGGGGTTTGCATGCGGGCAGTGTTAGCTGCAGCCTGCGGCTAACGCTGCCTGCTATTAAAGAGAAATGGTATTCACACTTCTCCACGCCTATAGGGGCATGGGGAAGCGTGAATATTCATTTCGCTTTAGCAGCGGGGACAGGATCCTGTCTCCAGTTGCTGCTACTGGCACAGTGCGGGCCCCCTTGATTCAGGGGCCCCATAGCCACTGGCTGGGGGCACCAGGAGCAGTGGGGGCCCTAGGCAGCTGCTGGCCAGTAGGCCAGCAGGTGTCAGTGCCTGGGCCCACCAGAGAATCCTCCTCCAAGCCTGAAAACAGTATACATTATACTCACCCAGGGGCGGTCCCAGGCAGTCCGGTCCAATGGGCATCACGGTCTGGGTCCGTCGCCTCCCATCTTCATACGATGATGTCCTCTTCTTGTATTCCTGCTGTGGCTCCGGCACAGGCATACTTTGTCTGCCTTGTTGAGGGCAGAGCAAAGTACTGCAGTGCGCAGGCACCGGGAAAGGTCAGAGAGGTCTGGCGCCTGCACACTGTAGTACTTTGCTCTGCCCTCAACAGAGGGGCAGAATGCTGGACACAGTGGGGCAGAATGCTGAACACAGTGGGGCAGAATGCTGGACACAGTGGGGCACAATGCTGGACACAGTGAGGGAAGAATGCTGGAGACTCTGGGGGCAGAATGCTGGAGATACTGGGGTAGAATGCTGGAGAACTCATAATGGGCAGTAGATGCGTCTGAAAACTGCATCCGCTGCCCACATTGTGCACTATTTGCACAACGTCCATCGGTACTTCGGGCCGACGGTTTGCGACGGCCCCATACCAACGGAAATGTGAAAGAAGCCTTAGACATCTGTAAATATAACAAATGGAAAACATTTTTTCATTACTCTGTTTTATATTAACCCCTTTACCCCCAAGGGTGGTTTGCACGTTAATGACCAGGCCAATTTTTACAATTCTGACCACTGTCCCTTTATGAGGTTATAACTCCGAAACGCTTCAAAGGATCCTGGTGATTCTGACATTGTTTTCTCGTGACATATTGTACTTCATGATAGTGGTAAAATTTCTTTGATAGTACCTGCGTTTATTTGTGAAAAAAACGGAAATTTGGCGAAAATTTTGAAAATTTCGCAATTTTCAAACTTTGAATTTTTATGCAATTAAATCACAGAGATATGTCACACAAAATACTTAATAAGTAACATTTCCCACATGTCTCCTTTACATCAGCATAATTTTGGAACCAATTTTTTTTTTTGTTAGGGAGTTATAAGGGTTAAAAGTTGACCAGCAATTTCTCATTTTTACAACACCATTTTTTTTTAGGGACCACGTCTCATTTGAAGTCATTTTGAGGGGTCTATATGATAGAAAATGCCCAAGTGTGACACCATTCTAAAAACTGCACCCCTCAAGGTGCTCAAAACCACATTCAAGAAGTTTATTAACCCTTCAGGTGTTTAATAGGAATTTTTGGAATGTTTAAATAAAAATGAACATTTAACTTTTTTACACAAAAAATTTACTTCAGCTCCAATTTGTTTTATTTTACCAAGGGTAACAAGAGAAATTGGACCCAAAAAGTTGTTGTCCAATTTGTCCTGAGTACGCTGATACCCCATATGTGGCAGTAAACCACTGTTTGGGCGCATGGGAGAGCTCGGAAGGGAAGGAGCGCTATTTGACTTTTCAATGCAAACTTGACAGGAATTGAGATGGGACGCCATGTTGCGTTTGGAGAGCCACTGATGTGCCTAAACATTGAAACCCCCCACAAGTGACACCATTTTGGAAAGTAGACCCCCTAAGGAACTTATCTGGATGTGTGGTGAGCACTTTGACCCACCAAGTGCTTCACAGAAGTTTATAATGCAGAACCGTAAAAATAAAAAATCATATTTTTTCACAAAAATTATATTTTTGCCCCCAATTTTTTATTTTTCCAAGGGTAAGAGAAGAAATTGGACCTCAAAAGTTGTTGTCCAATTTGTCCTGAGTACGCTGATACCCCATATGTGGCAGTAAACCACTGTTTGGGCGCATGGGAGAGCTCGGAAGGGAAGGAGCGCAGTTTGACTTTTCAATGCAAAATTGACAGAAATTGAGATGGGACGCCATGTTGCGTTTGGAGAGCCACTGATGTGCCTAAACATTGAAACCCCCCACAAGTGACACCATTTTGGAAAGTAGACCCCCTAAGGAACTTATCTAGAGGTGTGGTGAGCACTTTGACCCACCAAGTGCTTCACAGAAGTTTATAATGCAGAACCGTAAAAATAAAAAATCATATTTTTTCACAAAAATTATATTTTTGCCCCCAATTTTTTATTTTTCCAAGGGTAAGAGAAGAAATTGGACCTCAAAAGTTGTTGTCCAATTTGTCCCGAGTACGCTGATACCCCATATGTGGCAGTAAACCACTGTTTGGGCGCATGGGAGAGCTCGGAAGGGAAGGAGCGCCGTTTGACTTTTCAATGCAAAATTGACAGGAATTGAGATGGGACGCCATGTTGCGTTTGGAGAGCCACTGATGTGCCTAAACATTGAAACCCCCCACAAGTGACACCATTTTGGAAAGTAGACCCCCTAAGGAACTTATCTGGATGTGTGGTGAGCACTTTGACCCACCAAGGGCTTCACAGAAGTTTATAATGCAGAGCCATAAAAATAAAACAAAATTTTTTTCCCACAAAAATTATTTTTTAGCCCCCAGTTTTGTATTTTCCCTAGGGTAAGAGGAGAAATTGGACCCCAAAAGTTGTTGTCCAATTTGTCCTGAGTACGCTGATACCCCATATGTGGGGGGGAACCACCGTTTGGGCGCATGGGAGGGTTCGGAAGGGAAGGAGCGCCATTTGGAATGCAGACTTAGATGGAATGGTCTGCAGGCGTCACATTGCGTTTGCAGAGCCCCTAATGTACCTAAACAGTAGAAACCCCCCACAAGTGACACCATTTTGGAAAGTAGACCCCCTAAGGAACTCATCTTGATGTGTTGTGAGAGCTTTGAACCCCCAAGTATTTCACTACAGTTTATAACGCAGAGCCATGCAAATAAAAAATATTTTTTTTTCCGCAAAAATTATATTTTAGCCCCCAGTTTTGTATTTTTCCAAGGTTAGCAGGAGAAATTGGACCCTAAATGTTGTTGTCCAATTTGTCCTGAGTACGCTGATACCCGATATGTGGGGGGGAACCACCGTTTGGGCGCATGGGAGGGCTCGGAAGGGAAGGAGCATCATTTGGAATGCAGACTTAGATGGATTGGTCTGCAGGCGTCACATTGCGTTTGCAGAGCCCCTAATGTACCTAAACAGTAGAAACCCCCCACAAGTGACACCATTTTGGAAAGTAGACCCCCTAAGGAACTCATCTTGATGTGTTGTGAGAGCTTTGAACCCCCAAGTATTTCACTACAGTTTATAACGCAGAGCCATGCAAATAAAAAATATTTTTTTTTCCGCAAAAATTATATTTTAGCCCCCAGTTTTGTATTTTTCCAAGGTTAGCAGGAGAAATTGGACCCTAAATGTTGTTGTCCAATTTGTCCTGAGTACGCTGATACCCGATATGTGGGGGGGAACCACCGTTTGGGCGCATGGGAGGGCTCGGAAGGGAAGGAGCATCATTTGGAATGCAGACTTAGATGGATTGGTCTGCAGGCGTCACATTGCGTTTGCAGAGCCCCTAATGTACCTAAACAGTAGAAACCCCCCACAAGTGACCCCATATTGGAAACTAGACCCCTCAATGAACTTATCTAGATGTGTTGTGAGAACTTTGAACCCCCAAGTGTTTCACTACAGTTTATAACGCAGAGCCGTGAAAATAAAAAATCTTTTTGTTTTCCCACAAAAATTATTTTTTAGCCCCCAGTTTTGTATTTTCCCAAGGGTAACAGGAGAAATTGGTCCACAAAAGTTGTTGTCCAATTTGTCCTGAGTACGCTGATACCCGATATGTGGGGGGGAACCACCGTTTGGGCGCATGGGAGGGCTCGGAAGGGAAGGAGCATCATTTGGAATGCAGACTTAGATGGATTGGTCTGCAGGCGTCACATTGCGTTTGCAGAGCCCCTAATGTACCTAAACAGTAGAAACCCCCCACAAGTGACCCCATATTGGAAACTAGACCCCTCAATGAACTTATCTAGATGTGTTGTGAGAACTTTGAACCCCCAAGTGTTTCACTACAGTTTATAACGCAGAGCCGTGAAAATAAAAAATCTTTTTGTTTTCCCACAAAAATTATTTTTTAGCCCCCAGTTTTGTATTTTCCCAAGGGTAACAGGAGAAATTGGTCCACAAAAGTTGTTGTCCAATTTGTCCTGAGTACGCTGATACCCCATATGTTGGGGTAAACCCCTGTTTGGGCACACAGGAGAGCTCGGAAGGGAAGGAGCACTGTTTTACTTTTTCAACGCAGAATTGGCTGGAATTGAGATCGGACGCCATGTCGTGTTTGGAGAGCCCCTGATGTGCCGAAACAGTGGAAACCCCCCAATTATAACTGAAACCCTAATCTAAACACACCCCTAACCCTAATTCCAACGGTAACCCTAACCACACCTCTAACCCTGACACACCCCTAACCCTAATCCCAACCCTATTCCCAACTGTAAATGTAATCTAAACCCTAACCCTAACTTTAGCCCCAACCCTAACTGTAGCCCCAACCCTAACCCTAACCCTAATCCTAGCCCTAACCCTAACCCTAGCCCTAACCCTAGCCCTAACCCTAGCCCTAACCCTAGCCCTAACCCTAGCCCTAACCCTAGCCCTAACCCTAGCCCTAGCCCTAACCCTAGCCCTAGCCCTAGCCCTAACCCTAGCCCTAACCCTAGCCCTAACCCTAGCCCTAACCCTAGCCCTAACCCTAGCCCTAACCCTAGCCCTAACCCTAGCCCTAACCCTAGCCCTAGCCCTAACCCTAGCCCTAACCCTAGCCCTAATGGGAAAATGGAAATAAATACATTTTTTTTTATTTTTCCCTAACTAAGGGGGTGATGAAGGGGGGTTTGATTTACTTTTATAGCGAGTTTTTTAGCGGATTTTTATGATTGGCAGCCGTCACACACTGAAAGACCCTTTTTATTGCAAAAAATATTTTTTGCAATACCACATTTTGAGAGCTATAATTTTTCCATATTTTGGTCCACAGAGTCATGTGAGGTCTTGTTTTTTGCGGGACGAGTTGACGTTTTTATTGAAAACATTTTTGGGCACGTGACATTTTTTTATCGCTTTTTATTCCGATTTTTGTGAGGAAGAATGACCAAAAGCCAGCTATTCATGAATTTCTATTGGGGGAGGCGTTTATACCGTTCCGCGTTTGGTAAAATTGATAAATCAGTTTTATTCTTCGGGTCAGTACGATTACAGCGATACCTCATTTATATCATTTTTTTATGGTTTGGTGCTTTTATACGATAAAAACTATTTTACAGAAAAAATAATTATTTTTGCATCGCTTTATTCTCAGGACTATAACTTTTTTATTTTTTTGCTGATGATGCTGTATGGCGGCTCTTTTTTTGCGGGACAATATGACGCTTTCAGCGGTACCATGGTTATTTATATCTGTCCTTTTGATCGCGTGTTATTCCACTTTTTGTTCGGCGGTATGATAATAAAGCGTTGTTTTTTGCCTCGTTTTTTTTTTTTTTTTCTTACGGTGTTTACTGAAGGGGTTAACTAGTGGGCCAGTTTTATAGGTCGGGCCGTTACGGACGCGGCGATACTAAATATGTGTACTTTTATTGGTTTTTTTTTTTTATTTAGATGAAGAAATGTATTTATGGGAATAATATTTTTTTTTTTTTTTCATTATTTTGGAATATTTTTTTTTATTTTTTTTACACATTTGGAAATTTTTTTTTTTACTTTTTTACTTTGTCCCAGGGGGGGACATCACAGATCAGTGATCTGACAGTTTGCACAGCACTCTGTCAGATCACTGATCTGATAGGAGTGCAGGCTGCTTCACAGTGCCTGCTCTGAGCAGGCTCTGTGAAGCCACCTCCCTCCCTGCAGGACCCGGATCCGCGGCCATCTTGGATCCGGGGCTCGAGCAGGGAGGGAGGTGAGGAGACCCTCGCAGCAACGCGATCACATCGCGTTGCTGCGGGGGGCTCAGGGAAGCCCGCAGGGAGCCCCCTCCCTGCGCGGTGCTTCCCTGTACCGCCGGCACATCGCGATCATCTTTGATCGCGGTGTGCCAGGGGTTAATGTGCCGGGGGCGGTCCGTGACCGCTCCTGGCACATAGTGCCGGATGTCAGCTGCGATAAGCAGCTGACACCCGGCCGCGATCGGCCGCGCTCCCCCCGTGAGCGCGGCCGATCGGCTATGACGTACTATCCCGTCCAGGGTCAGATAAGCCCAGGGCACCTCGACGGGATAGTACGTCTAAGGTCACAGAGGGGTTAATGTCATAAATAACATGAATTTAGTCCAAAACACCTCTTCTCTTTGACAATAACATATTATTTTTTGTATATAAATCTACGTTAATGTTTGATTTTCTAGAATGAATTACTATGAGTGATATTACAGGATCACTTCACAGCCTGCAGTGATCCTGAACTTACTGGACCGCCGCACAACTTGCCCTACCCTCTCCTAGTGTTTCATCACCCATCCCCTGCAGACTGTGAGCCCTCGCGGGCAGGGTCCTCCCTCCTTATGTACCCGTGTGCCTTGCTATTTGCTCATGCTTAATGTATTTGTCTATATTTGCCCCGTATTCACATGTAAAGCGCCATGGAATAAATGACGCTATAAAAATGTATAATAATAATAATAAAATGCTATCACTACCCCCTGATAACAAATAATACTGAAAATAAATCTAATATTATCTTTATCTCCAACACTGCGGCACATTCGACCCACATGAAAAAAATATGATAAAAAATTTAATAATTGTATTTTCTATATAAATATTTATTTAATATCATATAACATTTAAGCACAATAATTAAAGAGTAATCTAAATAAGCAATAACAAATACACCTTAAATTAAATTTAGTTGCATGAAAAAAATAAGCTTAAAAGTTTCTTACAATTCTGTTTTAAGCAGGTTTACAATGTATATAAGTTAATTTAGTAAATAGTTATAAACTTTATGAAGTGGTAGTGCATGCACAACCACAGTGCCAACACGATCACTGTTGTGAAGATAGCTGTGCTTTATAGTTATCATAAACTGTGGGCATTGGGGAATCATCTTGCAAAACTGTGTGTGTGCATATAAGGCTGGGGTGAGATGCGTGTATAAAAAATCATCCTTTTCAACCCGAAAATTTGAAGGACTTTCATATACTGTATGTTGCCATCCATTTTCCATCTGTGTGTCCATTTTTTTACGTTTGTGAGAAAGTCATATGACAAGCATACATGTTAAACATCAACAGTTTAAGATGTACATGATCAAATACAGTTTCTTAGGTAAATGGCAATTTATTCATAAAAATCGGATGCCATAAGAATGATCTCTATGGATCATAGACTTGAAGGACAAGGAGTGGCACTCATCCGACACTCATAGGTCATTAGTGCATACTGCAATTTTTTTTCACTTGGTACATGTGGAAAAAAAGTCATTTGAACAAACCTATTTAAATTACAAAAAAATGATAAAAAGAATTGATACCGTGCTTAAGGATAGACCACTAAACAATGAACGTGTTGGCAAGATACAGAGAAATGCCTACTGCCACTCATAAATATACCCAATGAAATACACCCTCAGAATGCAGTGCGGCATGCAATATAGATATAAGATACAATATAATCCCATCGACACTGTATGGTGCCCTGCACCAGTGGCTTCACATTGACTCACCAGATTCCCGAGGTGTAGTGGAGGTGAAGTGAGTGCACTGGGCTCTGGATGTGTAGAAGCTGCAAGTTTTCCCGGTGACAGACCTGTCACATGTTTTTATACATATTTTTTATTCATTTTTTGTAATAGCGTACATCTTCTGTTTTTACTATTAAAGTTTGTTTTACCAGGTCTATTAAATTATCTAAATTATTTAACTTATACATGAACTTTTATCAGTCTTTTGTAATAAATTATTTATTGGCGCTTTCAGATTTGTATACACCTTTCCCCTGATATGCTCATCATATTGGTTTTTCAAGGTATGTGCATTAGGGGACCTGCGGTTTATTCTTAGACTTCACCATCCTTTTGAAACCGGACCAATCGGTGGAAAGTGGTGATAGGATTGATGGGCTGTCTAGATATACATAAGGCTGGGTGCTCCAAGTATGCGGTAATCCTGATGAAGGAGGACTGAGTTCCTTTGAAACGCGTCGGATACCTTTTTGGCTCCAGCATTGCTCCGTAGCTTCTGTGACGTCACACGCTGAGAGCTTTTTGTCATCCATTTTTTCCTGTCTGTATCCAAGGATGCCACCGGCCGGGGCGTTCTCTGGCTCTACGCCGACTCACCACCATGCCTCTTCGCTGTGGCTGCGGTTACCCCACTCTATTGCCTAATCCCCGCCTGACAGGTCTTATTATCATTTGTCTATTTTTGTGAGAGCTTGGGCACTTGGCTGTTTGATTTCAGCTGCTAAGGATAGTACTCTTAATAAAGAGCGCTGGTGTTTTCCTTTTCCTATTTAAATTACATTGGTCAGTGTGTAAGTGCTATGATTGGTTAGGTTGGCATCCCCAAAAAGCCAGCATAGGACCAAAAAAACGTCCCCAGGGATAATTTTTGATATAGTCAATGTGGGCACATACTCACATTGGTGTAAATTGCGCTGTGATATGTAAGAGGAAAAAAATTACCACATTTTGCTGATTATAAGACTCACAAAACCATAAGATGCACTCCAAATTTTGGGGTGCAAAATAGAAAAACATAAACTTTTAAATAAAATAGAGGTACGTCTTATATTCTCTTTTATCTGTAGCTTACCTAGTGAGCGACTGCAGTGAATCAATGTCCCAGGCACAGCAGCATCACCTCATTCACGCCACCACCAGCCTTCTGAAGCCGCAACCTTGCCTTCTGTGACCCCCCTGCTCCACACCCGCTGCCCCAATAAGCCCTTTTCAGATTATAAGAAACCCCCCCCCCCCGTTTTCCTCCCAAATTTGGAGGAAGAAAGTGTGTCTTATGATCCAAAAATGCAGTGTTTATAATGAAAGTCCCTTTATAGGGTTAAAGAAATATCAATGAGGCAAAAATAAAAAGTTTTGTTGCTAGGCTCTGAAAGACCAAATGTGTCTTAGCCATGAAGGGTTGGAGTAAGTAAGTTTCTAGTATTAATTTTAATTTTATTTTTTAAAGTTACAAAAGATGAAATGTAGTACATTACAATGGCATAAAAGGCAGTCCACAACCTGTTCCCTCCATATTAAACTCTTAATGCTTCTGAATGCTTAGCCTCTTCACGTCATCTACTATCCTTGTACGTCACAGCGAGCAGTGTGTTCCCGCAAACTGACTCACAAAAATGATGGTTTAAAGTCATAAAAACTTAAAGTTTGAACATTTCAAAATTCTTTACTTGTTTGCCAAAACTTAGATATTTTAACAACTAAATAAAAAAAATCAACCTAAATTTACCACTACCATAAAGTACCAGGTGTCTCTTAACCTTTTTCTGACATTAGACATACTATCCAGTCGAGGTGGAGTGGGCCCGTATGCCCACCAAAGGGATAGTACGTCATAGCGATTGGCCATGCTCACGGGGGGAGCGCGGCCAATCGCGGCCGGGTGACAGCTGACTATCTCAGCTGACTTCCAGCACTATGTGCCAGGAGCAGTCACGGACCGCCCCCGGCACATTAACCCCCGACACACTGCGATCATACATGATCGCAGTGTTCCGGCGGTATAGGGAAGCATCGCACAGGGAGGGGCTCCCTGCGTGCTTCCCAGAGGCCCCCGGAGCAACGAGGGTCTCTTACCTCCTCCTCCCTGCAGCAGGCCCGGATCCAAAATGGCCGCAGGGCTGCATCTGGGTCTTGCAGGGAGGTGGCTTACCAGCGCCTGCTCAGAGCAAGCACTGGTAATCCTGCAGGAGTGCACGTCAGATCGCTGATCTGACACAGTGCACAGCAAAGTGTCAGATCAGCGATCTTACACTATAACATGATGCCCCCCCTGGGGCAATGTTATAGTGTAAAGAAAAAAAATTCACATGTGTAAAAAAAAAAAAAAAATTCCATATATATATATATATATATATATATATACTAGCTATTGAACCCGTTCTACGCCCGGGTGGCGAGCATTTATATTGGTATATGGTCTCCATCCTGGTATGTGCTGCTCCATCCTGCGTCCCCATCCTGTCATGTGCTGCTCCATCGTGCGCCCCATCCTGTCATGTGCTGCACCCATCCTGCGCCCCCATTCTGACATGTGCTGCTCCATCCTGCGCCCCCATTCTGTCATGTGCTGTTCCCATCCTGCCCCCCGTTCTGTCATGTGCTGCTCCCATCCTGCGCCCCCGTTCTGTCATGTGCTGCTCCCATCCCGCACCTCCATTCTGTCATTTGCTGCTCCCATCCTGCGCCCCCATCCTGTCATGTGCTGCTCCCATCCTGCGCCCCGGTTCTGTCATGGGCTGCTCCCATCCTGCGCCCCCGTTCTGTCATGTGCTGCTCCCATCCTGCGCCCCCGTTCTGTCATGTGCTGCTTCCATCTTGCACCCCCGTTCTGTCATGTGCTGCTGCCATCCTGCACCCCCGTTCTGTCATGTACTGCTGCCATCCTGCACCCCGGTTCTGTCGTGTGCTGCCCTATTGTGTCATGTGCTGCTCCCATCCTGCGCCCCCGTTCTGTCATGTGCTGCTCCCATCCTGCGCCACCGTTCTTTAATTTCCTGCTCCCATCCATATGCCCCATACGCTGCTCCATAAGATGCTCCATAAGATGCTCCATAATATATGCCCCGTATCAGGTGGCGTAAGTAACAAATAGCTGTGGCATAAAGTGCCACAGCCTCATGCCACAGCAATTTGTTACTTGCGCCACCTGATTCCTTTCTGCCGCCATTTTCTTGGTCCTCCTGCTGGTGGAATCGGCGCCTGCGCAGTCCACGCTTTCCGGCGCCATTTTCTTGAAGACACACTGCAGTGCGCAGATGCCGATTCCAGCAGCAGGACAAAGGAATCAGGTGGCGTAAGTAACAAATTGCCGTGGCATGAAGTGCCACAGCTTCATGCCACAGCAATTTGTTACTTACGCCACCTGCAGTGTGTCTTCAAGAAAATGGCGCCGGAAAGCGCGGACTGCGCAGGCACCGATTACGTCAGCAGGGGGACGAAGAAAATGGGTGGAAAGGAATGGCGTAAGTAACAAATTGCTGTGGCATGAAGTGCCACAGCATAATCAGGGCACAAATATGTGCACGGTGTCCCCCTGCTCCCGACCCCCTGCTCCCGGCAGTCCGCGCCTTCCGGCGCCATTTTTTTTTTCCCTGACACTCTATAATGTAACGCTAGGAGCGTCGCGCCTGCGCAGTCTATAAAGGCTTCGGACAGAGTGACGCTCCCAGCGTTATATTATAGATGTATATATATATATATATATATATATATATACATCTATAATATAACGCTGGGAGCGTCACTCTGTCCGAAGCCTCTATAGACTGCGCAGGCACAAGCGCCGGCGCAGTCTAGGCCTCACAGAGTGACGCTCCTGGGAGATCGCGGTGTGCGTTCACACTGAACGCACACCGCGATCTCCAACAAAGAAGCAGGGACCGCCAGGAGGGTGAGTATGAGCTATATTCACCTGTCCCCGTTCCATCGCTGAGTGCCGCCATCTTCCCGGTCTTCGGCCTGTAACCTTCAGTTCAGAGGGCGCGGTGATGCGCTTAATGCGCGCCGGCGCCGCCCTCTGACTGAACAGTCACGGCCAGGAGACCGGGAAGATGGCGGCGCTCAGCGATGGAACGGGACAGACAGGTGAGTATAGCAAGTGCTGGGGGGCCTGAGCTGGCGGCGATACCGACACCTGACCCCCACAGCGCGATGGTGTCCCCGCCTGCTCAGGCCCCCCAGCACTCGGCGCCGAGCGGGTCAGAGGCAGTATGGGGACGCAGGATGCAGCAGCACATAAGGATGGGGACGCAGGATGGAGCAGCACATAAGGATGGGGACGCAGGATGGAGCAGCACATAAGGATGGGGACGCAGGATGCAGCAGCACATAAGGATGGGGACGCAGGATGGAGCAGCACATAAGTATGGGGACGCAGGATGGAGCAGCACATAAGGATGGGGACGCAGGATGGAGCAGCACATAAGGATGGGGACGCAGGATGGAGCAGCACATAAGGATGGGGACGTAGGATGGAGCAGCACATAAGGATGGGGACGCAGGATGGAGCAGCACATAAGGCTGGGGACGCAGGATGCAGCAGCACATAAGGATGGGGACGCAGGATGGAGCAGCACATAAGGATGGGGACGCAGGATGGAGCAGCACATAAGGATGGGGACGCAGGATGGAGCAGCACATAAGGATGGGGATGCAGGATAGAGCAGCACATAAGGATGGGGACGCAGGATGGGAGCAGCACATAAGGATGGGGACGCAGGATGCAGCAGCACATAAGGATGGGGACGCAGGATGGAGCAGCACATAAGGATGGGGACGCAGGATGGAGCAGCACATAAGGATGGGGACGCAGGATGGAGCAGCACATAAGGATGGGGACGCAGGATGGAGCAGCACATAAGGATGGGGACGCAGGATGCAGCAGCACATAAGGATGGGGACGCAGGATGGGAGCAGCACATAAGGATGGGGATGCAGGATGCAGCAGCACATAAGGATGGGGACGCAGGATGCAGCAGCACATAAGGATGGGGACGCAGGATGGAGCAGCACATAAGGATGGTGACGCAGGATGCAGCAGCACATAAGGATGGGGACGCAGGATGGAGCAGCACATAAGGATGGGGACGCAGGATGGGAGCAGCACATAAGGATGGGGACGCAGGATGCAGCAGCACATAAGGATGGGGACGCAGGATGCAGCAGCACATAAGGATGGGGACGCAGGATGGAGCAGCACATAAGGATGGGGACGCAGGATGAAGCAGCACATAAGGATGGGGACGCAGGATGGAGCAGCACATAAGGATGGGGACGCAGGATGGGAGCAGCACATAAGGATGGGGATGCAGGATGGAGCAGCACATGAAAGGATGGGGACGCAGGACGGAGCAGCACATAAGGATGGGGACGCAGGATGCAGCAGCACATAAGGATGGGGACGCAGGATGCAGCAGCACATAAGGATGGGGACGCAGGATGCAGCAGCACATAAGGATGGGGACGCAGGATGGAGCAGCACATAACAGGATGGGGACGCAGGATGGGAACAGCGCATCACAGGATGGGGACGCAGGATGGAGCAGCGCATGACAGGATGGGGACGCAGGATGGAGCAGCACATGACAGAATGGGGGCGCAGGATGGGAGCAGCACATGACAGAATGGAGGCGCAGGATGGAGCAGCACATGACAGGATGGGGACGCAGGATGGGAGCAGCGCATGACAGGATGGGGACGCAGGATGGAGCAGCGCATGACAGGATGGGGCGCAGGATGGAGCAGCACATGACAGGATGGGGACGCAGGATGGAGCAGCACATGACAGGATGGGGACGCAGGATGGGAGCAGCGCATCACAGGATGGGAGCAGCGCATCACAGGATGGGGACGCAGGATGGGAGCAGCGCATGACAGGATGGGGACACAGGATGGGAGCAGCGCATGACAGGATGGGGACGCAGGATGGAGCAGCGCATGACAGGATGGGGACGCAGGATGGGAGCAGCGCATGACAGGATGGGGACGCAGGATGGAGCAGCACATACCAGGATGGAGACCATATACCAATATAAATGCTCGCCACCTGGGCGTAGAACGGGTTCAATAGCTAGTATATATATATATATATATATATAGTTCCTATAAATACATTTCTTTTTCTAAATAAAAAAAACAATAAAAGTACACATATTTAGTATCGCCGCGTCCATAACGACCCGACCTATAAAACTGTCCCACTAGTTAACCCCTTCAGTGAACACCGTAAAAAAATGAGGCAAAAAACAACGCTTTATTATCATACAGCCAAACAAAAAGTTGAATAACACGTGATCAAAAAGATGGATATAAATAACCATGGTACTGCTGAAAATGTCATCTTGTCCCGCATAAAATGAGCCACCATACAGCGTCATCAAAGAAAAAAGAAAAAAGTTATAGTCCTCAGAATAAAGCGATGCAAAAATAATCATTTTTTCTATAAAATAGTTTTTATCATATAAAAGCGCCAAAACATAAAAAAAGATATAAATGAGGTATCGCTGTAATCGTACTGACCCGAAAAATAAAACTGCTTTATCCATTTTACCAAAGGCAGAATGGTATAACTGCCTCCCCCAAAAGAAATTCATGAATAGCTGGTTTTTGGTCATTCTGCCTCACAAAAATCGGAATAAAAAGCGATCAAAAAATGTCAAATGCCCGAAAATGTTACCAATAAAAATGTCAACTCATCTCGCAAAAAACAAGACCTCACATGACTCTGTGGACCCAAATATGGAAAGATTATAGCTCTCAAAATGTGGAAACGCAAAAAAAAATTTTTGCAATAAAAAGCGTCTTTCAGTGTGTGACGGCTGCCAATCATAAAAATCTGCTAAAAAACCCGATATTAAAGTAAATCAAACCTCCCTTCATCACCCCCTTTTAGTTAGGAAAAAAAAAAAATTTTTTAAAATGTATTTATTTCCATTTTCCCATTAGGGTTACGGCTAGGGTTAGGGTTAGGGCTAGGGTTAGGGCTAGGGTTAGGGTTAGGAATAGGGCTAGGGTTAGAGTTAGGGCTAGGGTTAGGGTTAGGGCTAGGGTTAGGGTTAGGGCTAGGGTTAGCATTAGGGCTGGGGTTAGGGCTAGGGTTAAGGTTAGGGCTAGGGTTAGGGCTAGGGTTAGGGTTTGGGCTAGGTTTAAGGCTACAGTTAGGGTTGGGGCTAAAGTTAGGGTTAGGCTTGGGGCTAAAGTTAGGGTTTGGATTACATTTACGGTTGGGAATAGGGTTGGGATTAGGGTTAGGGGTGCGTCAGGGTTAGGGGCGTGGTTAGGGTTACCATTGGAATTAGGGTTAGGGGTGTGTTTGGATTAGGGTTTCAGTTATAATTTGGGGGTTTTCACTGTTTAGGCACATCAGGGGCTCTCCAAACGCGACATGGCGTCCGATCTCAATTCCAGCCAATTCCTTCCCTTCCAAACTCTCCCGTGTGCCGAAACAGGGGTTTACCCCAATATATGGGGTATCAGCGTACTCAGGACACATTGGACAACAACTTTTGGGGTCCAATTTCTCCTGTTACCCTTGGGAAAATACAAAACTGGGGGCTAAGAAATAAGTTTTGTGAAATTTTTTTTTTTATTTTCACGGCTCTGCGTTATAAACTGTAGTGAAACACTTGGGAGTTCAAAGTTCTCACAACACATCAAGATTAGTTCCTTGGGGGGTCTAGTTTCCAATATGGCATCACTTGTGGGGGGTTTCTACTGTTTAGGTACATTAGGGGCTCTGCAAATGCAATGTGATACCTGCAGACCATTCCATCTAAGTCTGCATTCCAAATGGCACTCCATCCCTTCCGAGCCCTCCCATGTGCCCAAACGGTGGTTCCCCCCATATATGGGGTATCAGCGTACTCAGGACAAATTGGACAACAACTTTCGGGTCCAATTTCTCCTGTTACCCTTGGAAAAATACAAAACGGGGGGCTAAAAAATAATTTTTGTGGGAAAATTTTTATTTTTTATTTTTACGGCTCTGCTTTATAAACTGTAGTGAAACACTTGGGGGTTCAAAGCTCTCACAACACATCTAGATGAGTTCCTTAGGGGGTCTACTTTCCAAAATGGTGTCAATTGTGGGGGGTTTCAATGTTTATGTTCCATCTCAATTCCTGTCAATTTTGCATTGAAAAGTCAAACGGCGCTCCTTCCCTTCCGAGCTCTCCTATGCGCCCAAACAGTGGTTTACCCCCACATATGGAGTATCA
Source organism: Ranitomeya imitator (assembly GCF_032444005.1). Lineage (NCBI taxonomy): Eukaryota > Metazoa > Chordata > Amphibia > Anura > Dendrobatidae > Ranitomeya > Ranitomeya imitator. The sequence continues at coordinate 143,895,243 of NC_091284.1, read as the reverse complement.
GCGTACTAAGGACAAATTGTACAGCAACTTTTGGGGTCCAATTTCTTCTCTTACCCTTGGGAAAATAACAGCACAGAAAAAAGCATTATTGATAGGAAATTTCAAATCTCAGAGAGACAGAAGAGTCTGGGAATATAAGCTGATGATGACCTTTGACACTTTCAGTGCAGGAATGAATGTGTTGCAATGATTTATGTCTTCTTACATCAACTAATACATATATGCTAGCCACCTTGGGGAGAGCCCCAAGTTGGGCTAAATGTAGCGGGACGAAAGAGACCGAAAAGCCCTCTACTTAAAGGAAATACATAGTGGATGCTTTCCTGAAACGGAAAGTACTTGCAAGCAGCATAATACAAAGAATAGCAGGTTTACCCAGAATCCTTTGCAGTAGGCGGAGCTGTGCAAGTCATCTCTTTCCACCCCAGTCTAATCCACAGCGCTTGGAACCGCCAAGCGTGCAATGCTGTGGATTAGTTTCTAAATTTACACAGCCAACCAATTCCTACCTGTGGACACGTGTTTCGGGCTTTAGGCCCTCATCAGCACAGGGCTGGAATTGGTTGGCTGTATGGAGTGGGGCTCGGTATGCAAGCGATACATATATGCTAGCCACCTTGGGGAGAGACCCAAGTTGGGCTAAATGTAGCGGGACGAAAGAGACCGAAAAGCCCTCTACTTAAAGGAAATACATAGTGGATGCTTTCCTGAAATGGAAAGTACTTGCAAGCAGCATAATACAAAGAATAGCAGGTTTACCCAGAATCCTTTGCAGTAGGCGGAGCTATGCAAATCATCTCTTTCCACCCCAGTCTAATCCACAGCGCTTGGAACCGCCAAGCGTGCAATGCTGCGGATTAGTTTCTAAATTTACACAGCCAACCAATTCCTACCTGTGGACACGTGTTTCGGGCTTTAGGCCCTCATCAGCACAGGGCTGGAATTGGTTGGCTGTATGGAGTGGGGCTCGGTATGCAAGCGATACATATATGCTAGCCACCTTGGGGAGAGACCCAAGTTGGGCTAAATGTAGCAGGACGAAAGAGACCGAAAAGCCCTCTACTTAAAGGAAATACATAGTGGATGCTTTCCTGAAACGGAAAGTACTTGCAAGCAGCATAATACAAAGAATAGCAGGTTTACCCAGAATCCTTTGCAGTAGGCGGAGCTATGCAAATCATCTCTTTCCACCCCAGTCTAATCCACAGCCCTTGGAACCGCCAAGCGTGCAATGCTGCGGATTAGTTTCTAAATTTACACAGCCAACCAATTCCTACCTGTGGACACGTGTTTCGGGCTTTAGGCCCTCATCAGCACAGGGCTGGAATTGGTTGGCTGTATGGAGTGGGGCTCGGTATGCAAGCGATACATATATGCTAGCCACCTTGGGGAGAGACCCAAGTTGGGCTAAATGTAGCAGGACGAAAGAGACCGAAAAGCCCTCTACTTAAAGGAAATACATAGTGGATGCTTTCCTGAAACGGAAAGTACTTGCAAGCAGCATAATACAAAGAATAGCAGGTTTACCCAGAATCTTTTGCAGTAGGCGGAGCTATGCAAATCATCTCTTTCCACCCCAGTCTAATCCACAGCGCTTGGAACCGCCAAGCGTGCAATGCTGCGGATTAGTTTCTAAATTTACACAGCCAACCAATTCCTACCTGTGGACACGTGTTTCGGGCTTTAGGCCCTCATCAGCACAGGGCTGGAATTGGTTGGCTGTATGGAGTGGGGCTCGGTATGCAAGCGATACATATATGCTAGCCACCTTGGGGAGAGACCCAAGTTGGGCTAAATGTAGCGGGACGAAAGAGACCGAAAAGCCCTCTACTTAAAGGAAATACATAGTGGATGCTTTCCTGAAAGGTAGGATTTGGTTGGCTGTGTAAATTTAGAAACTAATCCGCAGCATTGCACGCTTGGCGGTTCCAAGCGCTGTGGATTAGACTGGGGTGGAAAGAGATGATTTGCATAGCTCCGCCTACTGCAAAGGATTCTGGGTAAACCTGCTATTCTTTGTATTATGCTGCTTGCAAGTACTTTCCGTTTCAGGAAAGCATCCACTATGTACATCAACTAAGGAATTTGCTCCTCAGACCATGTGGGGTCACCATAACATAGAAGCAGACCCGAATCAGAGGACAATAAAACATTCACACTCCTTATCTATGAACTTTCCAATATTTATGGACATAACTGTTTATCCCTCACATAATGGTGGTTGTGCTTCACATCACCTGTCTTATTTATCTATGGAATTTTTCTGTGCTGTGTTGTGCATAAATATGTGTTTTTTCAGAATTTGTATTGGTCTATGCCTGATGAAGAGACCTGAGTAGTCTCGAAAGCTTGCAATTTGTTACCATCTTTTCAGTTAGCCATTAAAAGGTGTCAACCACTGAGGACTCTCAATTCTAAATATTTTGGAATTTGTTGAAGAATTTCAGTGTTATTAACTCACAAATTGCCACTGGTCAGAATTGTAAAATTTGGCCTCGTCATGAAGGTGAAAACAGGCTTGGCTGTAAAGAGTTAAAGTAATTTGCAAACTTTTTTCCCTCCTTAGGGATTTCTGGTGTTTTTGCAACTTATGAGCATTGCAAATGTTGGCAAAAAGCACTCACGTCGTCATGAAACTTTGTATTCCAGAGAAGTGTTAGACTACGTTCACATTTGCGTTGTTGGGCGCAGCGTCGGCGACGGATACCGACGCATGCGTCATGCGCCCCTTTCTTTAACATGGGGGGTGCATGGACATGCACCAGTATGCGTTGTCATGCGTTGTATGATGCATGCATTTTTTTGGCACACCAGACAGGGCGCGGACGACGCTACAGGTTGCAGCTTTGATGCGTCACATTTCCGAAGACAAACGCATGCAACGCACCTGCGTTGTAAATGCACCAAAAAAACAAATTATTGTCTATGAAAAACGCATAGGGCGCCGGTACCTGCGTTGAGCCGCGTTTTTTGACGCATGCGCCTTTTGACTTAATGTATTTTCGGGGGACATTTTTGATCTTCAATTGTATAGGACAACGCATGCGTCCAAAACCGCTGCGTTGTGTATGCGTTTGACATGCGTTGTGCGTTGCGTCGACGACACTGCGCCCCAAGAACGCAAATGTGAATGTAGCCTAACCTTGCCGTGGTTGATGGGGACACATGAATTGATCAATTTATGCACTGAGAACCTAATTTTTTTTAAAGCACATCCTATTGAGTAACAGTACAGCTTAGAGTTATTGCTTTCAGTGTTTTCATATATCTTGGCCCTTATAGAGTGCTGCTGTGATTTCTTTTTATATAAGACCTTTCATGTCAGGCCCTGTCTTTTCCTATGTTTGTTAGAAAAAGCTTATGTTTTTAATTTTTCGTTTTTCATTGTTTGTTCATGTGTTCTGTATTTTAAACATTTCTGTATTTCATATGTGCAGTGCCTTAGTAGTTATTCATGCTTCAAAATAAATATATAGAAAATATGTAAGCACAGTACATGAAGAATCTTTGGTCTAGTTTCAAAAAATGGAGCATTAGAACTGTTTCATAGAATGCATATCCATTTGAGGTAAGTAAATTAAATTCAATTTTGATTTATTTGAATTTGATGGTAGTTTTAATTCTATTGGGACCTGTGACATAGCAATTCTACTGCTGTTTAGACCAAAACTCTTTTTTGGATAAACACTTGAAATTTGATTGAAAACTAAGGGAATCACTTAAAAAGGTTGTCCACCACTGTGACTTGGTTACTTGCTTTACCATAAATGTTTATGGATAATGACCCTAAATAATCTCTTATGCTTTTTCTGACAAGTTTAATGTTGTTGTAATGTTGCCTTCCTGCTTCATTTTCTGTTCCTTGGTATTAGCTCTGTTTTCATAGCAATCGCTTCCTCTTCAGAGTCCTCTGTTCCCTCCTTGCTACATTTCCATCATTCCTTGGGCAGGTTTAAGCCAGAAGTGAACATAGGCCTGTAACTACGCCTACATCTTCCCACTTTTTACCTAGAATCACACAGAGGCACAGCACAGTTGCCTGTACAGTACACTGCAGGGAATAGAAGTCATGCACAAAGCACCATTACACCAGCCCTAATAATAAAAATTATCTCCTACTCCCCCTCATTGTCGTAGATGATGAGATGCATGGATGTATTCCATGGATTAATGGATAGATGGAGAGAGACCTATATGTATTCATATAGCAGAAAATATGCAGCAGAGTTTAAATATGAAAATGAGGTATACAGCAGTGTATGTACATGTATGTACAACCTGCTGTATATACACAGTTGTATGGCAGAACTGGCAGCATTCACAGACACCAAGTGTGATCTCCTGAATGCTGTCTTGCCAACTCTTCAGATTTTAGGGGCTGGAGCTGAGAGAGAATCTAAGGTGACATCAAAGGAAGCAAGGATTGGCAAAGCAAAGTATTTAGGGAATTGCTTATCTATGGCTGTTAGTTGATGTGATACTGATATGTAAAGTAGTGGCCGACCTCTTTAAACCCCAACCTAGCCTGTACCAAACCATAATCCCCACGTTGTCTGTGTCCAAGCAAAAGTGTATATTACTAAAATAAATTGGTGTTCTCTTATAATATACCCAAATCTTGCTTCTCTTTGTTGTATTTTAAGATAATGCACTAAGTTTGTGGATAATCACAACCATTTCCAACATAAGAGAATAGGAGTATAACATTGATTTATAGTTAGACATTTGCAGAACTTGTGTGCATTAAAAGTCAAACATTTTCTTGTCACTTATATCATTTTTCCAAACTGTCTTAAAAATATGTGCATTGTTACCGTCAAAACATCTCACCAGCTGTTTATGCAAAAATTCTTTGAAGAAAAACATGTCTTGCCATATGGCATCCTCGCAATGTCGGGTGAGCATGAAGGATACACCATGCAAAATGTTGTAGATAATGACCATGCTAAGTGGGATGTCAAATATTGAAGACACATTGCATTAATAGTTTATCTGTCCTTTTTATCCTTTTGAAAGTAAACATTACTTAGCAACTTGTATTTTATAGTATGTTAATAATTCATTGTAAAATAAAATTGCTCATTAAAGGAAATTTATAGGTCATTTGTTTTTTACTCATACAAAATAGCAGACCTTCGCATATTCAAAGTAAAATAGTTTAGACTATCAAAGTAAAGCAAAATAAAAAATAAGCAGATATTTTCTATAATTTCCTAAACTAAAACCTTGTTGAACCCTTTCCTCACATTCAATATACATATTGTTTGTGTCAGTATTAAGCTTGCTTAGGAGATGTTCAGCTGGCCCTACCTCTGAAAGCTGTGAATGGAGTTAGCCCTGATCACTGCTATTAATCTCAGAAAGCTGCACGTGAAGAGTAACCATCAATAGTTTCCATGAAAACAAGAAAATATTGTAATAAATCTGTATCTTTATAATCCTGAACTGATCATTTATTTTCTAAATTCTCATTTCACAAATTAAGTCAGTCTTCAGTGAATACATGGTATCATTACTGAGATAGGAAATGTAATTTGGTGCTCATAAAGTTCAATGGAGAACTGATACTGTAGATTACAGAGAACTTGCACCATGATGTCTGTGTCTAGCTCCTCCCTCCATAAAGTTTCAAATCACCAACTGTCATTCCTATGAGAGTCAAAGGCAAATCCAAGAGGAAAAAAAAGCACATTTCTCTGATAATATACACACACATTACAAAGTGGCTTATTTTCATATGTACTATTGATTTATGAAGCCAAATTTAAAATGTTGTTTATTCTTTAAGAAGTTAAGGTCTACTACCAATTCTGATGCATGCAGTCTCACCATGATGCATTTGCTATGTGCCAGTGGGATTTTACTAGTAATGAGTAAGTCTGTTTAAATTTTATTTCTGCTGTTTGCTTAAATTTGTACATAAAATTAAATTCACATTAAAAGTATTTCATAAAAATATCATGATCCTTAATAAGCACTGAGAAATGTGAAGGACCAAGAGCATTGTAATGGGGTCTACCAAGCTGGGGTACCTCTTTCAGTACCACCCTGTGTTTCAGGAGGTCCACTCTGCTTTTGCTGGATTCTGAATGAAGGACGCTGGCTGGAATTCCTTGATTAAGTGAGAGCATATAAAAGCTGACTGCTATTCCACGTATTTCCAGTCTAAAAGAACACACTTTATTTACAGCACACAGAATATATAACACAGATACACAGGACAGGCCAATAGAAAAAGCAGGCCAGACATACATTACAATAGCCGCAGGGGGCCGGAGCCTGCTGATATTTACTGTGGGAATTACAAAGGTGGGGGAGGACAAAAGGGGAATATCGTGTCCCCTCTGCCCAGGGGCGCAGCCTGTGGACTGATGCATTTCACATGGAACATATTATACATAATATATACTGCATAACATATTCTTGGTGTTGGGGGTTCTGTAACACGGCTCCCCTTTTCAGCGACGCAATCGGCATACACAGTCTGATCCTTAACGGATCGGTTTGGGGATGACTGAAGTTTATGGGGTTGGTACAAGTTCCGTTTGTCGACTTAGTCCATCAGCGTTATTGTTTTGTTTGCCGGGTCTGTAGTGGATGGTGAAGTTGTAGGGCTAAACTCCACCGTAGTAATCTGGCGTTGTCTCCGGAGACCCAATTAAGCCAGACTAGGGGATTATGGTCCGTTAGGACGGAAAACTGTCGCCCATACAAATATGGTTGTAACTTTTTGAGTGCCTATACTATTGCCAGGCACTCCTTCTCGATTGCCGCATAGCTCACTTCACGGGGCAGTAGTTTCCGACTCAGGTAAGCTACCGGGTGTTCTTGGCCGTCCGGCCCGACTGGGCTTAGTACTGCCCCAATCCAAACATAGAAGCATCTGTGTGAACAAGGAAATGTTTAGTTGGATTGGGTGCGGCCAATACAGGGGTATTGGTTAGGGCTGTTATGACCTGGTGGTTAGGACAATAATGGACCTGGTGGTTAAGAGCACACGGAATGACCTGATAGTTACTAATAATACAGGACAAGCTCTGGGACGTGGGAACTCTGCTGACCGCAATCCCTAATCCTATCACACACACTAGAAATAGCCGTGGATTGCTCCTAATGCTCCCTATGAAACTCGTCACAGCCTAAGGAACTAGCTAGCCCTAAAGATAGAAAAATAAAGCCTACCTTGCCTCAGAGAAATTCCCCAAAGGAAAAGGCAGCCCCCCACATATAATGACTGTGAGTTAAGATGAAAATTACAAACACAGAGATGAAATAGATATAGCAAAGAGAGGCCCGATTTACTGAACAGACAGAGGATAGGAAAGGTAACTTTGCGGTCAGCACAAAAACTACAAAAAGACCACGCAGAGGGCGCAAAAAGACCCTCCGCACCGACTCACGGTGCGGAGGCGCTCCCTCTGCGTCCCAGAGCTTCCAGCAAGCAAGACAAAAATCAAAATAGCAAGCTGGACAGAAAAATAGCAAACAAGAGAAAAACAAGCAGGAACTTAGCTTCTGCTGGGAAGACAGGTCACAAGAACGATCCAGGAGCGAACTAAACCAATAGTGGAACATTGACAGGTGGCATAGAGCAATGATCTAAGTGGAGTTAAATAGAGCAGCTAGCTAATGAATTAACCTCGTCACCTATGGAAGGAAACTCAGAAGCCGCAGCCCCACTCACAACCACCAGAGGAAGCCCATGGACAGAACAAGCCGAAGTACCATTCATGACCACTGGAGGGAGCTTGACAACAGAATTCACAACAGTACCCCCCCCCTTGAGGAGGGGTCACTGAACCCTCACCAGAGCCCCCAGGCCGACCAGGACGAGCCAAATGAAAGGCACGAACCAGATCGGCAGCATGAACATCAGAGGCAAAGACCCAGGAATTATCTTCCGGACCATAACCCTTCCACTTGATCAGGTACTGGAGTTTCCATCTCGAAATACGAGAATCCAAAATCTTCTCCACCACATACTCCAACTTCCCCTCAACCAACACCTGGGCAGGAGGATCAACGGACGGAACCACAGGCGCCACGTATCTCCGCAACAACGACCTATGGAATACATTATGGATGGCAAAAGAAGCTGGAAGGGTCAAACGAAATGACACAGGATTGAGAACCTCAGAAATCTTATACGGACCAATGAAACGAGGCTTAAACTTAGGAGAGGAAACCTTCATAGGAACATAACGAGACGACAACCAAACCAAATCCCCAACACGAAGTCGGGGACCCACACAGCGCCGGCGGTTAGCGAAACGTTGAGCCTTCTCCTGGGACAATGTCAAATTGTCCACCACATGAGTCCAAATCTGCTGCAACCTATCCACCACAGTATCTACACCAGGACAGTCCGAAGACTCAACCTGCCCTGAAGAGAAACGTGGATGGAAACCAGAATTGCAGAAAAACGGCGAAACCAAAGTAGCCGAGCTGGCCCAATTATTAAGGGCGAACTCAGCCAAAGGCAAAAAGGACACCCAATCATCCTGATCAGCAGAAACAAAGCATCTCAGATATGTTTCCAAAGTCTGATTAGTTCGTTCTGTTTGGCCATTTGTCTGAGGATGGAAAGCCGAGGAAAAAGACAAATCAATGCCCATCCTAGCACAAAAGGATCGCCAAAACCTCGAAACAAACTGGGAACCTCTGTCAGAAACGATGTTCTCCGGAATGCCATGTAAACGAACCACATGCTGGAAAAACAATGGCACCAAATCAGAGGAGGAAGGCAATTTAGACAAGGGTACCAAATGGACCATCTTAGAGAAGCGATCACAAACCACCCAAATGACCGACATCTTTTGAGAGACAGGGAGATCCGAAATAAAATCCATAGAAATAGGCGTCCAGGGCCTCTTCGGGACCGGCAAGAGCAAAAGCAACCCACTGGCACGAGAACAGCAGGGCTTAGCCCGAGCACAAGTCCCACAGGACTGCACAAAAGAATGCACATCCTGTGACAACGATGGCCACCAAAAGGATCTAGCCACCAAATCTCTGGTACCAAAGATTCCAGGATGACCAGCCAACATCGAACAATGAACCTCAGAGGTAACTCTACTAGTCCATTTATCAGGGACAAACAGTTTCTCCGCTGGGCAACGGTCAGGTCTATCAGCCTGAAATTTTTGCAGCACCCGCCGCAAATCAGGGGAGATGGCAGACAAAATTACCCCATCTTTGAGAATACCCGCCGGCTCAGGAACACCCGGAGAGTCGGGCACAAAACTCCTTGACAGGGCATCAGCCTTCACATTCTTAGAGCCCGGAAGGTACGAAACCACAAAATCAAAACGGGAGAATAATAGCGACCATCGAGCCTGTCTAGGATTCAACCGTTTGGCAGACTCGAGATAAGTCAAATTCTTGTGATCCGTCAAGACCACCACGCGATGCTTGGCTCCTTGAAACCAATGACGCCACTCCTCGAATGCCCACTTCATGGCCAACAACTCTCGATTGCCAACACCATAATTGCGCTCAGCAGGCGAGAATTTTCTAGAAAAGAAGGCACATGGTTTCATCACCGAGCCATCAGAACTTCTTTGCGACAAAACAGCCCCTGCTCCAATCTCAGAAGCATCAACCTCGACCTGAAACGGGAGCGAAACATCTGGCTGGTACAACACAGGGGCAGAAGAAAAACGACGCTTCAACTCTTGAAAAGCTTCCACAGCCGCAGAAGACCAATTGACCACATCAGCACCCTTCTTGGTCAAATCAGTCAACGGTTTAGCAACACTAGAAAAATTACTGATGAAGCGATGATAAAAATTAGCAAAGCCCAGGAACTTTTGCAGACTCTTCACATATGTCGGCTGAGTCCAATCATAAATGGCCTGGACTTTAACAGGGTCCATCTCGATAGTAGAAGGGGAAAAAATGAAACCCAAAAATGAAACCTTCTGAACTCCAAAAAGACACTTTGACCCCTTCACAAACAAAGAATTCACACGAAGGACCTGGAACACCATTCTGACCTGCTTCACGTGAGACTCCCAATCATCCGAGAAGACCAAAATATCATCCAAATATACAATCAGGAATTTATCCAGGTACTCTCGGAAGATGTCATGCATAAAGGACTGAAATACTGATGGAGCATTGGAAAGCCCGAATGGCATAACCAGGTACTCAAAATGGCCCTCGGGCGTATTAAATGCTGTTTTCCATTCATCGCCCTGTTTAATACGCACAAGATTATACGCACCACGAAGATCTATCTTGGTGAACCAACTAGCCCCCTTAATCCGAGCAAATAAATCAGACAGCAGCGGCAAAGGGTACTGAAATTTGACTGTGATCTTATTAAGAAGGCGGTAATCAATACAAGGTCTCAAAGAACCATCCTTCTTGGCCACAAAAAAGAACCCTGCTCCCAATGGTGACGACGACGGGCGAATATGACCCTTCTCCAAGGATTCCTTTATATAACTCCGCATAGCGGCGTGTTCTGGCACAGATAAATTGAACAGTCGGCCCTTAGGAAACTTACTACCAGGAATCAAATTAATAGCACAATCGCAATCCCTATGAGGAGGTAGGGCACTGGATTTGGGCTCATCAAATACATCCCGGTAATCCGACAAAAACTCCAGGACTTCAGAAGGGGTGGATGACGAAATAGACAAAAATGGAACATCACCATGTACCCCCTGACAAACCCAGCTGGACACAGACATAGATTTCCAATCCAATGCTGGATTATGGACCTGTAGCCATGGCAACCCCAAAACGACCACATCATGCAGATTATGCAACACCAAAAAGCGAATATCCTCCTGATGTGCAGGAGCCATGCACATGGTCAATTGGGTCCAGTACTGAGGCTTATTCTTGGCCAAAGGCGTAGCATCAATTCCTCTCAATGGAATAGGATACTGCAAGGGCTCCAAGAAAAAACCACAGCGCCTAGCAAACTCCAAGTCCATCAAATTCAGGGCAGCGCCTGAATCCACAAATGCCATAACAGAATAGGATGACAAAGAGCAAATCAGAGTAACGGACAAAAGAAATTTCGACTGTACCGTACCAATGGTGGCAGACCTAGCGAAACGCTTAGTGCGCTTGGGACAATCGGAGATAGCATGAGTGGAATCACCACAGTAAAAACACAGCCCATTCCGACGTCTGGGTTCTTGCCGTTCAGCTCTGGTCAAAGTCCTATCACATTGCATAGGCTCAGGTCTATGCTCAGATAATTCCGCCAAATGGTGCACAGCTTTACGCTCACGCAAGCGTCGATCGATCTGAATGGCCAAAGACATAGACTCATCCTTAAGGGCTTCAGAGAGACCCTTTCTGAAAATTGCTGCCAGGGCACATTCATTCCACTGAGTGAGTACAGACCACTTCCTAAACTTCTGACAATATATCTCTACCTCATCCTGACCCTGACACAGAGCCAGCAAGATTTTCTCTGCCTGATCCACTGAATTTGGTTCATCATAAAGCAATCCAAGCGCCAGAAAAAACGCATCAACATCACGCAATGCCGGAACTCCTGGCACAAGGGAAAATGCCCAGTCTTGAGGGTCGCCACGTAACAAAGAAATAATGATTTTCACTTGTTGAACAGGGTCACCTGAGGAGCGAGGTTTCAAAGCAAGAAACAATTTACAATTATTTTTGAAATTCAGAAACTTAGATCTATCCCCAAAAAACAAATCAGGAATAGGAATCCTAGGCTCTGACATCGGATTCTGAACCACAAAATCTTGAATGTTTTGTACCCTTGCAGTGAGATTATCCATACAAGAGGACAGACCTTGAATGTCCATATCTACACCTGTATCCTGAACCACCCAGAGGTAAAGGGGAAAAGAGAGACAAAACACACTGCAAAGAAAAAAAAATGGTCTCAGAACTTCTCTTATCCCTCTTTTGAGATGCATTAATACTTTGGGCCACCTGTACTGTTATGACCTGGTGGTTAGGACAATAATGGACCTGGTGGTTAAGAGCACACGGAATGACCTGATAGTTACTAATAATATAGGACAAGCTCTGGGACGTGGGAACTTTGCTGACCGCAATCCCTAATCCTATCACACACACTAGAAATAGCCGTGAATTGCTCCTAACGCTCCCTATGCAACTCGTCACAGCCTAAGGAACTAGCTAGCCCTAAAGATAGAAAAATAAAGCCTACCTTGCCTCAGAGAAATTCCCCAAAGGAAAAGGCAGCCCCCCACATATAATGACTGTGAGTTAGGATGAAAATTACAAACACAGAGATGAAATAGATATAGCAAAGAGAGGCCGGATTTACTGAACAGACAGAGGATAGGAAAGGTAACTTTGCGGTCAGCACAAAAACTACAAAAAGACCCTCCGCACCGACTTACGGTGCGGAGGCGCTCCCTCTGCGTCCCAGAGCTTCCAGCAAGCAAGACAAAAATCAAAATAGCAAGCTGGACAGAAAAATAGCAAACAAGAGAAAAACAAGCAGGAACTTAGCTTCTGCTGGGAAGACAGGTCACAAGAACGATCCAGGAGCGAAATAGACCAATACTGGAACATTGACAGGTGGCATAGAGCAATGATCTAAGTGGAGTTAAATAGAGCAGCCAGCTAACGAATTAACCTCGTCACCTGTGGAAGGAAACTCAGAAGCCGCAGCCCTACTCACAACCACCAGAGGAAGCCCATGGACAGAACCAGCCGAAGTACCATTCATGACCACAGGAGGGAGCTTGACAACAGAATTCACAACAGAGGGCGTCCTTTAGCTGGCGGAAGGCTTCCTCACACTCTGGAGTCCAGGTTACCTGGCGGGGTTGGTTCTTACGGGTCAGATCAGTGAGGGGCTTGGCCACACTGCTGTAATTGGGAACGAATTTCCTATAATACCCCACTGTCCCTAGAAACGCCATGACCTGGGTTTTAGTGCGTGGGGTGGGCCATTTGGCTATGGCCTCAATCTTGGCTGGTTCTGGTCTCTGTTTCCCACTTCCCACCCAATGCCCTAAATACTGAACCTCTGCTTTGCCCACGTGACACTTGTTTGGGTTCATGGTGATTCCGGCCTTGTGGATCCTGTCTAATACTGTCTCTAGGTGATTTAGATGCTCTTCCCATGTTGCGCTGTAGATGGCGATGTCATCCAGGTAGGCACACGCATAGTCCGGGAGACCATCCAGAAGCCGGTCAGCCAGCCTCTGGAAGGTCGCCGGGGCAATCTTCATCCTGAATGGCATAACTCGAAACTGGAATAAGCCAAATGGGGTGACAAATGCTGACTTGGGAATAGCATCAGGACTAAGAGGAATCTGCCAGTAGCCTTTGCATAGATTGATGGTGGTCAAATACTTTGCCCCTGCCAGCCGGTCTAACAAGTCATCCACACATGGCATGGGATACACATCCATCACTGTTTTCTCATTGAGCTTACGATAGCCTACACGAAACCGTGTAGTCCCATCCTTCTTGGGCACTAACACTATGGGGGATGCCCAGGGACTATCTGACTCTTCAATGACCCCTAAACGCAACATCTCTTGTATCTCTTGTCGCATCCCTTCTCGTACAGACTCAGGGACGTGGAAGGGGAGTTGTCGCAGGGGGGTCTGATCCTGGGTCTCAACCTTGTGTTGTACCAGGTGAGTGTACCTGGGTTTTCCCCGAAAACATCCTCTGTCGCTGCCTCAACAACTCCTCCACCTGCTGTCTCTCCCGGGGACCTAAGTCTTCACCCCAGTGTACCTGGTCCCATGTTTTAGATTGAGTCCTCTCCCCTAAGACATCAGGCAAGGGAAGTCCGGCTAAATCCTCTGCTTCAGGTGCACAGATGGCCACTACCTCTTCAGGGCTATCCCGATAGGGCTTCAGCATATTCACGTGGAACATGCGGATAACCCTGGGGTCATTACAATCGGCGACATTATAGGTGGTGTCGGCTATTTTCCCCACTACCTGGTTGGGTCCCTGCCATGCAGCTTGGAACTTGTTCTGCCTAACGGGCCCTAACACCAGGACCTTCTGCCCTATTTCCAAGGTGCGCTCTCTGGCCCTCCGATCGTACCATACGCGCTGGCGCCGCTGGGCCACCTGCATGTTCCCACGTACAGCCTGGGTCAGCTCCTGTAGGCGGTCCCAGAATTCCAGCACATAGGGTACAATAGGTACCCCTTCTATGATGCCCTCCCCTTCCCAGTGTTCTAGCACTAAGTCTAGGGGTCCCCTTACCCGTCTCCCGTATACCAGTTCGAATCGGGAGAACCCCGTGGATTCTTGGGGCACCTCTCGATTGGCAAACAGGAGGTGAGGCAAGAATTTCTCCCAGTCCCTGTAGGTCCTGGTAAAAGTCCCAATGAGTTGTTTTAACATCCCATTAAAGCGTTCACACAACCCATTGGTTTGCGGGTGGTACGGGGCACTTCTAATGGACTTTATGCCGCACAGCTTCCACAGTTGGTTGGTCACCTCTGCTGTAAACTGGGTACCCTGGTCTGAGATAATCTCCCGGGGAAATCCAACCCATGAGAAAACCTGGAGCAGGGCAGCCGCCACCGTCTCTGCCAGTATGTTAGGTAATGCAACCGCCTCTGGATATCGTGTGGCATAATCTACCACTGTCAATATATACCTTTTTCCTGACGGACTGGGTTTGGCTAACGGCCCTATCAGATCGACCGCTACTCGGCTAAATGGTTCCTCCACAATGGGGAGAGGGCGTAATTTGGCCGTGCATCGATCTCCCCTCTTGCCAATTCGCTGGCAACTATCACAGGTCTGGCAGTATTGACGAACATCATAGGTTACCCCCGGCCAAAAGAAGTTTTGTGTCAGACGATGCCTGGTGCGACTGACGCCAGAGTGCCCGGCCAAGGGTATGTCATGAGAGATTCGCAGTAACTCCTGCCTATACTTCTTGGGAACTACTAGCTGTCGTTTGATAGTGGGGCTCCTCCCTGTGTGGTGCTGCTCTGTGATCCGGTATAGGAGTCACTGCTCCCATATAAACTGTTCCCCTTCCAGTACCTCTCTCCCCTCCTGTGCCTTCCAACGATATCCCTCCAATGAAGGATCCTCAAGTAACTCCCTCTTAAATTCATCTGGGGTGGCCCAAGAAATGTGTCTGGCTATGGGAATAGGTGTAGGGCTGGGATGTCTTACCTGGGCCTCCTCTGAGTGTGATTCTGCCTCCGCAGCTCGAGTTTGTCTCCGGGTGGTCACAGGATATGTCTCAGCCAGAGGGGCAACCGAGAAGGCAGACAACATGGGCCCCAAGTCATTTCCCAGCAAAACGTCTGCAGGCAAATCCTCCATCAAGCCGACCTCAACAAGGCCATCCCCAACTCCCCAGTTCAGGTGAATCCTGGCAGTGGGCAGTCGATGTATGGCTCCCCCTGCTACACGGACAGCCACTGTCCGGTCCGTCTTCTCTTGGTCCTGGACGAGATGAGGCTTCACAAGGGTCAAAGTTGCTCTGGAATCTTAGTCCCTGCATGCGTTTCCCATTAACCCACATGACCTGTCGATGCTGTTGTCGATTATCTGCCCGGGCTGCCTGCACGGGGTCTACTTCATGCAGCACTTCCTCCATGTCTTCCACCCCTTGGTTAGTTGTAGCCCCCAATGCCGGGTCAGTTTCACCTTCGTAGCAGTGTACAGCGGCCCGGCGGAAGGTAGCTGTTCCCGCCTTTGGCCACTGGGTATGCTGAGTCCGGTTGGGACATTGTCTTTGCAGGTGGCCCAGTTGATGGCAGGTGTGGCATCGCGCCCCAGGGGAACTGTGGTAGGCCGGGTTTCTAGCTGGTCCCCCTACTTCAGTGGTTTGGGGCCCTCCAGGTCCATGGGCGGACCCCTAGTGACCATCTTTGATCCGGACAACTGAGGCCTCCTGGCGTCATGATGTTCATCGGCCAGACGAGCGGCTTCCTCAAGAGTCATTGGCCGCCTGTCCCGAAGCCATTCCTATGTCTCGGGGTTTAGTCCATTAAAGAATCGTTCTAACAAGAAGAAGTGGAGGACGTCCTCCTTAGTGGTTGCTTGGCTCCCTTGTACCCACTGTAGCAGTGACTGCCGTAATTTACAGGCCCATTCAGCGTGGGTATCGGTTACTCGTTTTATAAGTCCGCGGAACTTTTGGCGGTGTGCCTCTGGTGTCAGCGCATACCGGGCCAAGACCACTTCTTTGACCCGCTCATAGTCCATACAGTCCTCATCAGGTACCGTGCGATAGGCGTCCGCTGCCCGGCCTGTCAGCTTGCTGGCCAGAATCTGAACAAGCTTCACTTGATGAAGGGCACACTGCCGCTCAAAGTCCTGCAGAAAGCCATCAATGTCTTCCTCTGCCTCCCCAACTGTCGGAAGGCATTATACTGGATCTTTTTGTGGCTTACTGTTGAAGGTACCTGGGCGGAGGCCAGAGCTCCCCCTGCTCGCTGACTCTCTTCTCTCCGCTCTGCCATCTGCATCTTGGCCAGCTCCACTTTGGTCCGCTCTGCCATCTCCATCTTGGCTAGCTCTATCCTGGTCCGCTCGGCCATCTTTTCCTTCAGATCAGTACGCACATCAGCCATCACCTCTCATATGATCTCTACTGCAGGGTTTGGGCCATAGAACGCCAGTCTGTTCTTTACCTCCCTCTGGAATTGAGTCTCCTCCACGTTCACATTGGGGGGCGCTGCACTGTCGTGTTCCATGATGGCTGCTATCAAATCCGTTTTTGTTTTGTTGCTGGCGATTAACCCTTGGGCTTCCACCAGATCTTTTAATGTAGTCCTCTTTAACTTCTGGTAGTTGTCTTCCATTCATTCCTTTCCTCCTGTAGAAGGGATATCACATCCCGCTGTCTGCCACCAGTGTAACGGGGTCTACCAAGCTGGGGTACCTCTTTTAGTACCACCCCGTGTTTCAGGAGGTCCACTCTGCTTTTGCTGGATTCTGAATGAAGGACGCTGGCTGGAATTCCTTGATTACGTGAGAGCATATAAAAGCTGACTGCTACTCCATGTATTTCCAGTCTAAAAGAACACACTTTATTCACAGCACACAGAATATATAACACAGATACACAGGGCAGGCCAATAGAAAAAGCAGGCCAGATATACATTACAATAGCCGCAGGGGGCTGGAGCCTGCTGATATTTACTGTGGGAATTACAAAGGTGGGGGAGGACAAAAGGGGAATATCGTGTCCCCTCTGCCCAGGGGCGCAGCCTGTGGACTGATGCATTTCACATGGAACCTATTATACATAATATATACTGCATAACATATTCTTGGTGTTGGGGGTTCTGTAAACCTTCTTACTTGAAAGCCATGACACCTCATTCAACACCTACAATTTTTTTTATTTCAGCCACATTGAGCTGGGACAAACGTCAGTTTCATACAGTACTATTGGTAGAAAAATGTAAGGAAACTAACACAGGTAGTTGACTGAAAATAAGTGCAGGCCTGCCTGTCTGGGAGCCCTACTTATACAGGCAACCCACCAGATGGAGACTCAACTTGGACTCTCCACAGTTCAAAAAATTACCATCTCACACATCTGTGGCATTAAGTTCCACAGAGTAGAAATGGTGTAATAGGTCTCTGATACACTTTTTACTACAGGTGAACCACCAGATGGAGACCCAACAAGGAGTCTCCACATTTCAAAAAATTATTGTCGTTCACTACTAAAGGGTAATTAATTTCCACAGAGTAGAAATAATGTAATAGGCATTTGACACATATTCATCTAAAGGCAAACAACCTGAAGTCTCCCCATTTGTTGGTAACATCAGCAGCAGAAACAACAGGAGGCACAGAAGACACCACAAAGATGGCACAAACTGCAATAACGCGAGATCATTGCATGACACTAAAAACTACACCATCACCTAGTCTGCGACTGGGGTACAAAAGTTATTGGACATCCATGACTTTTTAATTTTGATTAAAGTTATGTGGTCTATACTTTCAGGGGAGAGCCAGATGTGCTTTTCTGACAGGACACCATCAGCAGTGCTGAAGACACATTCTGAGAGAACACTGGCTTGCAGGCATGAAAAACTTTCAAGGTGTAACAGGCGAACTCAGGCCACTGTTCAATTTTTGAAGACCAAAATGCAAAAGGGTCCAAACCCTCCTCTGATGGCATTGATATTGACCTCCAGAAACTCCTTCACCATCCTCTTTTGTCATTCACAACTTATGAGACTTGTACTTTGTTCTGCTGGTGCACTGGCTAGTCTAAAAAATGTGTTAAATGACTCACAGAAATTGCTTATGTCTTTACACTCATGATGCTTAATGTTTTTGCGATGACGCCTTGAGGTTCCCAGGCGTTGGACGTCTACAACTGAGATGTGCACTGTGTGCCTCACTGCTGTCTTGGAGTAAACTGTTCTTAAGACTATCTACAAGTGTGTTTTGATATTCCAGCATGCGCTCATCCCTTTCCAGGGGTGGGGAGCATCTGGCTAAATTTATTCTTGTATCAGGGATCTAATAAAATGGCAACTCAGTAATCAGCACCATTTCTAACCCTAAGAATATGGGCATCATGTTAAGATAGTGCAGCAAGAAGGCACTCATGTGTCAGGCGCTTCCATGAGATCCAAGTCCATGGTGTGATGGTGGTGGTGTAACACTCAAGATTGCTTCCTCCATCCCCTCCCGCCAACCAAGGACAACAGAAAGAGGATCATTATCTTCTTCCTCTCCTGACTGTTGCATGTCCATCACCTTGTCCTCCTCATACACCTTAATAAACAGTTTTTCTGGTATCATGAGCCACCCTCCATCACTATAATCCACCCTCCCATGGCACCTGCCTGTGCGACAATACAGTAGTCCTCAACTTTGAGATATTGTTATCCCTTCCGCATCTTTCTCTGCTTCCACCTCTTCCTCTGGGCCCACCTCCTACTTCCACAGAATTTCATGGTGTGCTCCAGCATGTATATGACTGGAAGAGTGATGCTGATGATGGCATCATCAGCGATAACCACCTTGGTAGCCATTTCAAAACTGTGCAGAATGGTGCAGAGGTCCTTCATCTGTGCCTACTCTACAAGCATGATTTGCACTACGTCTGTACTGCATTGGCCCAGGCATTGCAAAAGAACATAATACTCTCTGGACTCTGTTGTGATGTAAATTGGTGGCCCTTGGAGTGCTAGAGGTGGAAGTGAGCACACAGCAGCTGTGCTTTCTACAGGAGCACATCCAGACAGGAATAGTGGCGGAGAAATTGCTGCACCACCAGGTTGAGGATTTGAGCCATGCACCTCTCATTTGTGAGGTTGCCCAGGCTTAACAACACCACAGGCTTGTACCGTTATTGCACATGGCCTTCCCTTCCTTTAGGTTCAGTGGAGACAGCCATTGCTATAACCTCGGCCTGAATAGCTGTTAACAACTTTTGAGCTGTGTGACTGCAATATCCAAGGGATACTAATTTAAACACTGCCTGATTATGGTGGGTCATGGCTGCACAGTACAGAGGTGGGGGTTCTCTCTGCACTGTAAAACATGTGTCTCATTAAGAGAGAGGTTGAGGGCACAAGTGGAGGCCCTAGAGGAGGTGGAGGAGGCAGAAGCAGTGGAGGAATTGTTAGACAAAGAGGTTTATCCATCAAGCCTTCGGGATTCCAAAACTTGGTGTCTAGTGGTTTAGTTCACCATCTCTTGCTGTGCAGTGATTTAGTTCTACATCCTTTGGTATGTAATGGTTTAGCTCTTCAACTCTAGCTGTTTTGTATTTTGGTTCAGCAACCCCTGTTGTCTAGTAATTTAGTTCTCCATCTTCTGGTGTGTAGTGGTTTAGTTTTCCATCGTTTGTTGTCTAGTGGTTTAGTTTAGTATGTTAGTATGTTGTTATTGAATGAAGTTTATTATTATTATTAGTTCTCCAACACCTGTTGTCTAGTAGTTTAGTTCTCCATTCTTTGGTTTGTAGTAGTTTAGTTGTCTATCACCAAACACCCTGCAAGCCTTGGAATTCCAAGACTTGTGTATCAGACCCTTTCTCACATGCCCCTACAGCCCCAGAGTCATCCAGTACCAAGTCACCAAGATGTAGCTTTTAAAAAGTGTTTGTATACACAAGGCATAAAGGCAGCATTTCCATGGACAACAGATTGGAGATGGTGAAGTTCAAGCTCTTAGCTTTGACATGTAGTAGTAAACAATCTTTTATGTGACCACAAATGCAGAACAGAGGGCTAGCTGCTGTGCTGAGAGAGGGTGGAGTAGGGTGAACATGTTAAACTGCTGGACTGTGAATGAGGTGCAGGTGGAAGGTGATGAGAAGAAGGTGGAAGGAGATGAGTAAGAGGCGAAGATATGCACTGCGCATGCCCATGAATCACAGCCCCGCAGTGTCAATAAATCTGAAGACACTGCGGGGCATGATCTCGGGTAGGGTGGCCGAACTGGCGCAGCCAGCCTGACAACAAACGATGTCTGAAGACGGGCAGCACTAACTGCGCAGGGCTAAGGGACAATATGACAGCGCAGGCTCCAGGACAGATTCAAACAATGCTGAGGAGGCAGCGCACGGCGCCAAGGGTGCTGTGTCTCATTAAGAAGTAAAGTCCAGCCTTCGGGACGGTTTCAGGGTATGAGGGGACACATTTTATAAGTGTTAACTTCAGCATGTGGAAGGAGCATAATGAAAAGAGGCACCTTTTCCTGGTGCAGCATTAGTGCCGTACAAGGTGGCTCTTTTAGTTCCAAATGCCTTGGGGGGGACAGGTTCCCTTTAATATCTGTTGTTGTGGCAGGATGGTGGTCGCAGGACACATTGCCGGCTACATAGCAGAGGAATAGCTGATGTTAATGAACCCCACTGACACACTGGCAAGTGTTTTTCTCTGTGCAGCCAGCACTTCCGAGCACCAACTGGCGGTATTGGAGTCCAGGTAATCCAGGAGGAGCAGAGTGTAGGCCGAGGCCTGCACTGGAGGCAGTTTAATGTCTGTTGTTGTGTCTGCGTGGCGGTCACAGGACATATTACTGGCTACCCAGCAAGGAAACAGCTGGTGTTACGGAACCCCACTTACACATGAGCGAGTGTTTATCTCTGTGCAACCAGCACTTCCGAGCACCAACTGGCCGTGTTAGAGCCCAGGGAATCTAGGAGGAGAAGAGTGTAGGCCGAGGCCTGCACTGGAGGAAGTTTAATGTCTATTGTTGTGCCTGCGTAGCGGTCGCAGGTCACGTTTCCGGCTACACAGCAGGGGAACAGCTGGCATTACTGAACCCCACTGACACAGTGGCGAGTGTTTTTCTCTGTGCAGCCAGCACTTCCGAGCACCAACTGGTGGTATTGGAGCCCAGGGAATCCAGGAGGAGCAGAGTGTAGCCGAGGCCTGCACTGGAGGCAGTTTAATATTTGTTGTGTCTGCATGGTGGTCGCAGGACACGTTGCCGGCTACACAGCAGGGGAACAGCTGGCATTACAGAACCCCACTGACACATGAGCGAGTGTTTTTCTCTGTGCAGCCAGCACTTCTGAGCACCAACTGGCAGTATTGGAGCCCAGGTAATCCAAAAGAAGCAGAGTGTAGGCCAATGCCTGCACTGGAGGCAGTTTAATATCTGTTGTGTCTGCATGGTGGTCGCAGGACAGGTTGCCGGCTACAAAGCAGGGGAACAGATGGTGGTACTGAACCCCACTGACACAGTGGCAAGTGTTTTTCTCTGTGGAGCCAGCACTTCCGAGCACCAACTGGCGGTGTTAGAGCCCAGGGAATCTTGGAGGAGCAGAGTGTAGGCCTAGGCTTGCACTGGAGGCAGTTAATGTCTGTTGTTGTGTCTGCATTGCGGTCGCAGGACACATTGCCAGCTACACAGCAGGGGAACAGCTGGCGTTACTGAACCCCACTGACACAGTGGCGAGTGTTTTTCTCTGTGCAGCCTGCACTTCCGAGCACCAACTTGCGATATTGGAGCCCAGGGAATCAAGGAGGAGCAGAGTGTTGGCCGAGACCTGCAATTGAGGCAGTTTAATGTCTGTTGTTGTGTCTGCGTGGCGGTCGCAGGACACATTGCCGGCTACACAGCAGGGGAACAGCTGACGTTACTGAACCCCACTGACAGAGTGGTGAGTGTTTTTCTCTGTGCAGCCAGCACGTCCGAGCACCAACTGGCAGTGTTAGAGCCCAGGGAATCTAGGAGGAGCAGAGTGTAGGCCAAGGCAATTTAAATCTCACTGTTTTGGGGGGGAGACTGTGGAAAAAAACAGGCTCTGTGTATTACACTACACAATGTAAGTGGCACAACGTGGCTGGCAGATATACGACAAACAAAACTGACGTATAGAAACTTGTCAATTTAAATCTCACTTTTTTTGGGTGGGAGACTGCGGAAAAAAACAGGCCCTGTGTATTACACTACACAATGTAAGTGGAACAACGTGGCTGGCAGATATACGACAAACAGAACTGACGTATAGAATCTTGTTGGCAATTTAAATCTCCCTTTTTTGGGCTGGAGACTGCAGTTAAAAACAGGCCCTGTGTATTACGCTACACAATGTAAGTGGCAGAACGTGGTTAACAGATATACGACCAACAGAACTGACGTATAGAAACTTGTTGTCAATTTAAATCTTTTTTGGGGGAGACCAGAGGACGAGGTGGCGGACGAAGAAGAGGAGGGGGGGAAGAGGATGATGGGGATGAATATTTATGGGAGGAGGATGCTTCCCATGGGGCAATAGAAACTGGTGGTGTTGCAAGGGCAGTTACAGGGTTTTTGTGGGCCACAAGTGAAGTTGATTTGCAAGAAAGTGCTCTTCAACCAAGCACAAGCAGTGAATTGACACCTGGAACATTGGCCCACATGGCAGAGTATGCCTTGCGTATCTTAAAAAGGGACCCCCGCATTATGAAAATGATGACCGATGACGATTACTGGTTGGCCTGCCTCCTGGATCCACGATACAAAGGAAAATTACAAAATATCATGCCACATGAGAACCTGGAGCAAATATTGGCTACCAAACAAGCAACTCTTGTAGACTATTTGGTTCAGGCATTCCCAGCACACAGAGGCGGTGATGGTTCTCACACCAGCTGTAGGGGGCAACATGGCAGAAGTGTTAGAGGTGCACAAATCCGAAGTGGCATTGGACAGAGTGGTTTTATGACCAGGTTACGGAGTGTTTTCGCAATGACCGCAGACACGACAGGTACTGCTGCATCGATTCAAAGTCACAGGAGACAGCATTTGTCCAGTATGGTTACCAACTATTTTTCCTCCATTATTGATAATCTCCCTCACAGGTCAATGCCGCCTGTGTACTCCTGTTACCAATTTTGAACTGCATTTAGCCTACTTACTTACTTGGGCCTAGTAACTGTGTGAGCCTCTCATAACAGTTGTCCTCCTCCGCTGAAAAAGCTATGCCGCCTGGGTACTCCTGTTAGCAATTTTGAACTGCATGTAGCCTACTTTCTTATTTGGGCCTACTAACTGTGTCAGCCACTCCTTACAGTTGTTCTCCGCTGAACAAAGCAATGCTGCCAGTTTAGTCTTGTTAGCAATTTTGAACTGCATTTAGCCTACTTTTTTATTTGGGCCTACTAACTGTGTCTGTCCCTCATTACAGTTGTCCTCCACCGAACAAAGCTATGCCGCCTGTGTAGTCCTGTTACCAATTTTGAACTGTATTTAGCCTACTTTCTTATTTGGGCCTACTAACTGTGCCTGCCCCTCATTACAGTTGTCCTCTGCTGAAAAAAGCTATGCCGCTAGTTTAGTCCTGTTAGCAATTTTGAACTGCATTTAGCTCACTTACTTATTTGGGCCTAGTAACTGTCTGCCCCTCATTACAGTTGTCCTCCGCTGAACAAAGCAATCCCGCCAGTTTAGTCCTGTTAGCAAATTTGAACTGCATTTAGCCTACTTTCTTATTTGGGCCTAGTAACTGTCTGCCCCTCATTACAGTTGTCCTCCGCTGAACAAAGCAATGCCGCCAGTTTAGTCCTGTTAGCAATTTTGAACTGCATTTAGCCTACTTTCTTATTTGGGCCTACTTACTGTGTCTGCCCCTCATTATAGTTGTCCTTCACTGAACAAAGCTATGCCGCCTTTTTAGTCCTGTTAGAAATTTTGAACTGCATTTAGCCTACTTTCTTATTTGGGCCTAGTAACTGTCTGCCCCTCATTACAGTTGTCCTCCGCTGAACAAAGCAATGCCGCCAGTTTTGTCCTGTTAGCAATTTTGAACTGCATTTAGCCTACTTACTAATTTGGGCCTACTAACTGTGTCTGCCCCTCATTACAGTTGTCCTCCGCTGAACAAAGCAATTGGGTTTCGAGTTTTGTCCGAACCCGACTTTTCGCAATAATCGGCCGATTTCACCCGACCTGACTTTTGACAAAAATTAAGGTTTCACGAAACCCGACTCGATCCTAAAAAAGTAAAAGTTGCTCAACACTATTCGGAAGTGCTGGCTGCACAGAGGAAAACACACGCCACTGTGTCAGTGGGGTTTAGTAACGTCAGCTGTTCCCCTGCTGTGTATCCGGCAAGTTATCCTGCAACGGCCACGCAGACACGACAGATATTAAACTGCCTCCAGTGCAGGCCTCGGCCTACACCCTGCTCCTCCTATATTTCCTGGGCTCCAATACCGCCAGTTGGTGCTCGGAAGTGCAGGCTGCACAGAGAAAAACACTCGCCACTGTGTCAGTGAGGTTCAGTAACATCAGCTGTTCCCCTGCTGTGTAGCCGGCAATGTGTCCTGCGACAGCCACGCAGACACAACAGATATTAAACTGCCTCCACTGCAGTCTTCGGCCTACACTCTGCTCCTCCTAGATTCCACGGGCTCCAGTACTGCCGCAGTTGGTGCTCAGAAGTGCAGGCTGCACAGAGAAAAACACTCGCCACTGTGTCAGTGGGGTTCAGTAACATCAGCTGTTCCCTTGCTGTGTAGCCGGCAATGTGTCCTGAGACAACCGTGCAGACACAACAGATATTAAACTGCCTCCAGTGCAGGACTCGGTATACACTCTGCTCCTCCTACATTCCTCAGGCTCCAATACCACCAGTTGGTGCGCAGAAGTGCAGGCTGCACAGAGAAAAACACTCGCCACTGTGTCAGTGGGGTTCAGTAACGCCAGTTGTTCCCCTGCTGTGTTGCCGGCAATGTGTCCTGCGACCGCCACGCAGACACAACAGATATTAAACTGCCTCCAGTGCAGGCCTCGGCCTACACTCTGCTCCTCCTAGATTCCCCGGGCTCCAATACCGCCAGTTGGTGCTCGGAAGTGCAGGCTGCACAGAGAAAAACACTTGCTCATGTGTCAGTGGGGTTCAGTAATGTCAGCTGTTCCCCTGCTGTGTAGCCGGCAATATGTCCTGCGACCACCACGCTGACACAACAGAAATTAAAGGGAACCTGTCCCCCCCAAGGTGTTTGTAACTAAAAGAGCCACCTTGTGTGGCACTAAAGCTGCACAAGGAAAAGGTGCCTCTTTTCATTATGCTCCTTGCACACGCTGATGTTAAGACTTATAAAATGTGTCCCCTCATACCATGAAACCATCCCGAAGGCTGGACTTTCCTTCTTAATGAGACACAGCACAGCTGTCATTCACACCCCATTGGCGCCGTGCACTGCCTCCTCAGCATTGTTTGAATCTGTTGCGGAGCCTGCACTGTTATGTTGTCCCTTGGCCCTGTTCAGTTAGCCCTGCCCGTCTTCAGACATCATTTGTTGTCAGGCTGGCTGCGCCAGTGCGGCCACCCTACCCGAGATCATGCCCTGCAGTGTCTTCAGATTTATAGACTCTGCGGGACTGTGATTCATAGGCATGCGCAGTGCATATCTTCGCCTCTCAATCATCTCCATCCACCTTCTTCCGACTGTGCCGTGTCACGGCCGTGGCATGCAATTTGGGATCAACTGGCGCGGCACAGTCTGAAGAAGGCGGAAGGAAATGAGTGAGAGGCGAAGATATACACTGCGGATGCCCATGAA
Source organism: Ranitomeya imitator (assembly GCF_032444005.1). Lineage (NCBI taxonomy): Eukaryota > Metazoa > Chordata > Amphibia > Anura > Dendrobatidae > Ranitomeya > Ranitomeya imitator. Next base: position 143,869,294 of record NC_091284.1, on the reverse strand, counting down.
TCCCAGGCCCGCAGTGTCTTCAGATTTATTCATACTGCGGGCCTGTGATTCATGGGCATGCGCAGTGCATTTTTTCACCTTTCACTCATCTCCTTCCGCCTTCTTCTGACCGTGCCGCGTCACGGCTGTGGCATACAGTCTGAAGAGGGCGGAAGGAGATGAGTGAGAGGCGAAGATATGCACTGCGGATACCCATGAATCCCAGGCCTGCAGTGTGAATAAATCAGAAGACACGGTGGGGCGGGATCTCTGGCAGGGTAGTTGCACAGGCTCAGCCACCCTAACAACAAATGATGTCTGAAGATGGGCAGCGCTAACTGCTCATGGCCAAGGGATAACATAACAGCGCAGGCTCTGGGAGAGATTCAAACAATGCTGAGGAGGCGGCGCACGGCACCAAGGGGGTGTGAACGATAGCTGTGCTGCGTCTCAATAAGAAGGAAAGTCCCGCCTCCGGGACGGTTTCAGGGTATGATGAGACACATTTTATAAGTGTTAACTTCAGCGTGTACAAGGAGCATAATGAAAAGAGGCACCTTTTCCTTGTGCAGCATTAGTGCCGCACAAGGAAGCTCTTTTAGTTGAAAACACCTTTGGGTGTTAAAGGCTCCCTTTCAACTGGCTCCAATTAGGCCTCAGCCTATACTCTGCTTCTCCTGTATTCCCTGGGCTCCAAAACCGCAAGTTACTGCTCAGAAGTGTGTTTGCATGGGTAGTCCCTCCTGCCCATCCTGGTTCCAGTACCGTCAGCTGGTTCCAGGCAGATCCTTTGGCTTAGGTGCCTACTTCTGGGTATCCGAGTTCCACCAACGTCTGGTGGTCCTTGGTAGTGCTTTCTGGCACGGGTACCTCCTGCTTAGAAACCGGGTTCCAGTAACGTCAGCTGGTCCTCAGTAGTTCCATTGGCTCTTGTACCTTCGGCTAGCCATCCGGGTTCCAGTACCGTCAGCTGGTTCTGGGCAGAGCCTTTGGCTTAGGTGCCTCCTTCTGGGTATTCGAGTTCCACCAACATCAGGTGGTCCTTGGTAGTGCTTTCTAGCATGGGTTCCTCCTGCTTAGTAACCATTTTCCAGTAACGTCAGCTGGTCCTCGGTAGTTCCATTGGCTCTTGAACCTTCGGCTAGCTATCCGGGTTCCAGTACCGTCAGCTGGTTCTCGGCAGGGTCTTTTGCTCTTGTACCTTCTGCTCCCCATCCTGGTTCCAGTACCATCATCTGGTTCCGGGCAGAGCCCTTGGCGCGTTCCATCAACGTCAGGTGGTCCTTGGTAGTGCTTTCTGGCACCGGTACCTCCTGCTTAGTAACCGGGTTCCAGTAACATCAGCTGGTCCTCGGTAGTTCCATTGGCTCTTGTACCTTCGGCTAGCCATCCGGGTTCCAGTACCATCAGCTGGTTTTCAGCAGGGTCTTTTGCTCTTGTACCTTCTGCTCCCCATCCTGGTTCCAGTACCGTCAGCTGGTTCCAGGCAGAGCCTTTGGCTTAGGTGCCTCCTTCTGGGTATCCGAGTTCCACCAACATCAGGTGGAACATCAGGTTACAACATCAGGTGGCTGCTTAGTAACCGGTTTCCAGTAACGTCAGCTGGTCCTCGGTAGTTCCATTGGCTCTTATACCTTCGGCTAGCCATCCGGGTTCCAGTACCGTCTGCTGGTTCTCGCCAGTGTCTTTTGCTCTTTAACCTTCTGCTACATTTCCAAGTTCAAGACCCTAAAGAGGATGATGAAGAAGAAAGTGAGGGAGAAGTTAAAAAGAAGGTGAACAGCATGGAAGTAGTGAAACATAAATATCTGACTAAATATAAAAAATTGTAACATAGTCGATAGCTTTGTAACTCCGAAAGTCTTAAAAAAAAATTAATTCCTGCTATTCCATTTGATTGGGCTAAACCTCTATGCCTTTAATGTCTCCTCCACCTCGCCCAATACATACTACATTATTCTTAGTTGTTTTCCTTCATGTAGAATTAACCTACAAGGAAAGAAAGGGTTTATTTTAATTCCGATATTTTGGTCCCATTGACTTGCATTGATATTGGGTATCAGTATCTGCGATATCCGATATTTTTTGAATATCGGCCGATCCAATCCGATACTGATACTTTTGGATATCAGAAGGTATCGCTCAACACTACTCATCACTAATAAAAACAAATGTCATACAATTGCATACGGATAACAAAATAAATGAAAAATTTGATTATTTTGTATACGTTCATGTGAACTTAGCCTAACAATGAGAGATTGCCTAAGGTTATTTTTTCACAATGATTTTTGGTGATTCTTTTATTCAACATATTTTCATTAGATTTCATTTTATGTGTGAATAGACCCCATAGAATTGCATTAGATGCGTAAAATCTTCTGGTTAATAAAACATAGATTAGTTTTTACAGCATACCTGCTTTGGAAACACCTTAAAAATGCAAGGAATCCACACATGATTGTTTCAATAAAGTTAAGCAACACATACCAGGAAATATAAAAATGCAGCCTAATTTAAAATCTGACATACCAAAAAAAAAACTTATAGCATTAAAAAAAAGATAACATAAAATATACAAAATGCACTAAAAATGCAAGCAATCTAATTTATCTAGTAGTTGAAGAAATTTTGGAGAAATGCTGTTGAAACTTAGCCTAAAACAGATAACATATATTTACTATATTCTAATATTTGCAACACTGTATGGCTATTTATGGGATAATACTCACACAGAAATTAAATAGTTTTTTTTAAGTATATCAAAATGTAACTAAAAGGAACAGCAACATATAATACCTGCATATTAATATATTCTGTGAGAACAGAAAATACTGTTTATTACAAATTTGTTTTTATTATACTAAGATAAATATATATAAAACTTCATGACATCTTACTTTGCTTTTGTTACTTCACTGCTACTTTTTAAATATTTTTATATTATTAAAAAGTTTCATTTCTGTCATTATTATTCCATACATTGCCATGCAGTGTTAAAAATACTAGGATACAGTATAATTTAATTAAAAAAATATTTTGAATAAGCATGCATTATCTCTTTAAGTTGCAGTTAGTAAAGTCACATTGGGCGTTTAAAATAAATTACCTCCAAAGATGTAGACAGTTTTCATTTTATTATGAATTTGCTCAATCTCTTCTGCTTATAAAACCATTTGTCAACTTATGTGGGTGTAAGTGGGAGAAATAAATGATTCATTTTTATGATGTTTTGAATATTTAAGTACTCAAGATGCAATATTAGTCTGTGTTTCAGAGAGATTTATTACCAATTAGCAGTCTTTAAAAATGCTGTTGGTTATTGTCTCTTTTTCAGTACATTATAATTAATTGTTGTGAATTTAAATACACTTTCAGCAATTTAGTATCATGTCATTCAGAAATCTAGATATTAAAGTCCAGCCAGAAATTTGTCAACCCATATGACACTCCATTATGCTGAACATTGTAATTTTATGGAGACCATAATAGTTTGTAATTATAAGATTTGCAAAGTAAAAAAACAAATCTTGCATCTGCATATAATATTGTATTCATGGTTACTATATTTGAATCATGTGTGCATATCTAAGTAGTGGATATGTCATCAATATCAGATCGGTGATCATAATACCAAGAGCACTATTACAGATTAACTGTTTACTGCTCTTACAGCATGTAGGACTGGTACATCATGGTTCCACACAGTACATACTGGCTATCCTCAGGTATTGCAACCCTGCTTCTGTTCCCTATAAATGGAGCTTAGCTACAGTACCCATGAACAGACACTTCACAGTATACAGGGATGTCTTGTTCAAGCCCTGAACACAGTTTACATCTGGCAGCCTCTAGAGCTGCACAAAGCTGATTAGTGGGGGAGACGGATATCATCTCCCCTCTGTTCTATTATTGATTACACTGTTCTACATATTTTCAAAAGTTTTGAATATTAGTTATGAAATTAACCATTTCTTAATGACCTCCTGAATTCAAATCTGACAATGAAAAATTTTAGTTGGTTCTTGTTTCTGTGATATCAAATAATTTTCTTTTAACTGACACATAATAACACATAAAAGTTTTAGTACTTTGAAACATTACTATTTTTTCAAATATAAAAATGCAGAATATTTTGTTATTCCAATTTTTTATATTTAATTAGAAGAAAATTAGCAACAATTCAAATGACTTAAACCTGTCTAAACACTATTGCAAATTATGAACAGCTACAGTATTTGGTCCTCATTCAGTGACAAGTCTTTTTTGCTTGTCTCTTGTATTCCTGCATCGGATCATCTCTAACAATTGTCCAATGATAATCTACAGGTATTGATGAATTCCATTTTTCTTGATATCTTTTTTCCATATCCACAAAATCTTGATGAAATAAGTCACCGTGCCTGTCGCTCACTGTTCCGCAGTTTGGTGAAAAAAGTCTAGGAGCAAATGTAAGAAATGAATCTTTAAAGGCATGTTACAGCCAAGATATGTGTACGTTTTGAATAGATTTTCCACCCACTCTCCATAGTTGTCTGCTCTTAAGGAGCTCTGTATACAGTGTCAGTGTACAGGTAATACAGGGATCATCAGTGACGATATGCACAAGAGCTCTGTATATAATCATGGTCTCTCCCGTACCTGAAATACACTGCCTCGGAGTATCTCTCAACTCTGGCCTGTCCTTCAAACCGCACGTCCAAACTCTTGCCATCTCCTGTCGCCTCCAACTCAAAAATATTTCCAGAATCCATCCCTTCCTCAGCCATCAATCTACTGAAACTCTTGTGCATGCCCTCATCATCTCCTGCCTTGATTACTGCAACACCCTCCTCTGTGGCCTAACCTCTAACTCTCTTGCACCACTACAGTCTGTCCTCAACTATGCTGCCCGACTAATCCACCTCTCTCGTCAATACTCCCCTGATTCCCCCCTCTGCAAATCCCTCCACTGGCTCCCAATTCTCCGACTAATCCAGTTCGAACTACTAACACTGCCCCTCTCTATGTCTCTGAACTAATCTCCCAAAATCTTCCCTCACGTATTCTTCGATCCTCCCAAGACCTCCTACTCTAATCCACACTTCTTTTGTCCTCACACAAACGGTTTCAAGATTTCTCCTGAATATCCCCCATCCTCTGGAATTCCAAGCCTCAACACGTCCGATTATCCACCACCCTTGGATCCTTCAGATGGAACCTGAAAACCCATCTTTTCAGGAAAGCTTACAGCCTGCAATAACCATTCTGCAGCCTCACCACCACCCGAGCTGCCGCCTCACCACCACCCAAGCTGCTGCACACCCGACCTTCAGTCTCTTCCCCATTATCCCATAGAATGTAAGTCCGCAAGGACAGGGTCTTCTCCCCTCTGTACTAGTCTGCCATTGTTAATATGTTTACTGTAAACAATATCTATAACTTGTATGTAACCCCTTCTCATGTACAGCACCATGGAAGGGGTATAAATAATAATAATAATAATATTGTACAGTGTATAGCGTGCGTGTACATGTAATACACTGACTCACCAGTGACGTCTCTAGGTGCAGTCCTTCTTCTTCACTTTTCATCTTCATCCTTCACAGACTGCCATCACTTCTTCCAGCCAGGACTCATCTCTGCAAGAAATAACACAGTTATCTAGAGCACTGCTTAGAGAGCACATTACTTAATTTTTTCCCAAATTCATCACTACACCAAATAAAGAATATAAGGTGAAATAGTGTCGTCCTGCACATTAACAGAATCTCATAATTGAAAACAGTATCCTCAATAAATAAAATGCATCACTGTACCAAAAATATCCCTTAGTTACCCCTTACTGTAATAATATCCAGAGTCTCATTCCCGGCTCCAGCCAAATTTTCTCCCAACCTGGCCCCATATGTTGTCCCATCCTGCCTCCATGAGTATCCATTCTGTTCCCATGTGTTGTCCCATCCTACCCCATATGATCTCCCCATCCTGCCCCATCTATCTTCATTCTGCCCCATCTGTCTCCATCCTGTCCCATCTGTCCCATGATCCTGCCCCATCTGTCCCTTGATCCTGCCTCATCTGTTCCATGATCCTACCTCATCTGTTCTTTGATCCTGCCCCATATGTCTCCATCGTTTCCATCCTGCCCCATGATCCTTCACCATGTGCCTCCATCCTGCCCCATGAGCATACACCATGTGTCTCCATCATGCCCCCTGACCCTGCACCATCTGTCTTCATCATGCACCATCAGTCTCCATCCTGTCCCATCTGTCTCCATCCTGCCCCATGATCTTACCCCATCTGTCTCCATCCTGCCCCATGTTCCGGCCCCATCTGTCTCCTTCTTGCCCCATGATCTTGCACCATTTGTCTCCAACCTGCCCCATGATCCTTCACCAATGTCTCCACCCTGTCCCATCTGTCTCCATCCTTCCCCATCTGTCTCCATCCTGCTCCATGTTCCTGCTCCATCTGTCTCCATCCTGCAGCATTTGTCTCCATCTTACCCTATGTTCCTGCCCAATCTGTCTCCATCCTGCCCCTTCTGTCTCCATCCTGCCCCATCTGCCTCTATCCTGCCCCATGTTCCTGCCCCATCTGTCTCCATTCCTCCCTATCTGTCTCCACCCTGCCCTATGATCCTGCACCATATGTCCCCATCCTCCCCATCTGTCTCTATCCCTTACCTTGATCCTGCCCCATCTGCCTCTATCCTGCCCCATTGTCCTTTTCCATGTGTCTCCATTCTCCCCATCTGTCTCCATCTCTCCCCATGATCCTGCACCATCTGTCTCCATCCTGTCCCATCTTTTTCCATCCTGCCCCATGATCCAGCCAAATCTGTCTCCATCCTGCCATATCTGTCTCCATTCTGCCCCATGTTCCTTCCCATCTGTCTCTGTGCTGTCCCATCTGTCTCCATTCCTCCCTATTTGTCTCCATCCTGCCCTATGATCCTGCATCATGTCTCTCCATTCTGCCCTATCTGTCTCCATCCTGCCCCATGTTCCTGCACCATCTGACTCCATCCTGCCCCATCTGTCTCCATCATGCCCCATGATCCATCCAAATCTGTCTCCATCTTGCAGTCACTAACTCCATCCTGCCCCATGTTCCTGCCCCATCTGTCTCCATCCTGTCCAGATGGGGCAGGATGGAGACCCATGGTCCATGAGTCTCCATGCTGCCATCCAAACATATTGCGGCTTGCCGCTTTCAATAAACATTAAAAACACTTCTCCTTACCTTTCTGCAGACAAGCTGTTACTTCTCCTCCATCCATTTCAAGCACAAACTTGATGTCGAATGATAGTGGCATCATACACCGGCGACGTGCACGTTGACATCAGCAGCCAGCCTCCAAGTGGCTGGCGGCTTTTAACTATTGCCTGCATTGCAATAGATTTTAACTGAACCTGGGTCTTGGATGCAGGTTCAGTTACTGCACCAGCAGAATTCTGCCGCTGGGGACCGGTGAGCAGAAGAGATGCCCCCTCTGCTCACCAGGCCCCATACAACAGTGAGGGTAGTAATGCCCTGATGGCTGCCTTGAGGATAGTGGCTCTGTATGATTAGCTGGGGGATGAGGCAACATATTTCATGAGGGGAGGGGGGTGTCTAAGGTCAAAGGAGCTGCAAAGTGTGATTATTATATTTTTTCTTTCATAAAATATGTGTACATTCTGGCAGCCAATCACAGCACAGAAAGCATCCACAACATCTTGACACAAGGTCTTCTGTGATTGGCTGCCAAAGTCACATGTCCCTGGCAATATATAAAGCAGATATTTTGTTTGGCTGGTGCATTTTGCTCAGTGTCATAGTGCAGAGAAGCCACTCCCGATAATGCTGCAAGTGAACTTCTTAGTTAGCTAGATATTCTCCTAGCCTGGGTTTCAGTGACAAATCAGAAGGGCAGATTTCCACATAAAAATTGTTAGGCCTAATATTGGGATGCAGCCACGAGGCCAAATTAGCTACTTCAAATCGTTTTTGACAAAACTGTGTTTCAGTGGCAAATAAGAAGGCCAGATTTCCACCTAAAAATTGTTATGCTTTATATTGTGGTGCATACCAAAAAACTCAGCACTCAGACTTAACTTAATCAGATAAAGTGATTTAATGGTGTCCACGGTAAATAACAGAAGAAACGTTTCGGTGCTATAGCCGGACCTTCATCAGTCACAATAATTGATCGTGAACGGAAGCTAGTGGGCCCAAAAGATTATGGGTTTTCAGTTGAGGTCATAGATATAGGTGGACACAGCCAGTGTCTCAGGGGGATAAGTCCAGCAGTATTGCCTTCTGTGGTATAGAGCCTGCGTGTCTTGGTCAGTGGAGTATGCGGTATCCACTGACCAGGACGTGCAGGCTCTATACCACAGAAGGCAATATCGCCGGACTTATCCCCCTGAGACACTCGCTGTGTCCACCTATATCTATGAAAACCCATAATCTTTCGGGTCCACTAGCTTCCGTTCACGATCAAATATTGTGACTGACGAAGGTCCGGCTATAGGACCGAAACGTTTCTTCTGTTACTTACCATGGACACCATTAAATCACTTTATCTAATTAAGTTAAGTCTGACTGCCGAGTTTTTTGCTATTATTACATAGTTAGTAACATAGTTAGTAAGGCCGAAAAAAGACATTTGTCCATCCAGTTCAGCCTATATTCCATCATAATAAATCCCCAGATCTACGTCCTTCTACAGAACCTAATAATTGTATGATACAATATTGTTCTGCTCCAGGAAGACATCCAGGCCTCTCTTGAACCCCTCGACTGAACCTACTCTGGCACCTCTCTAATGGCTGTGCACGCGTTTATTCTGTTAAATTGTGGTGCAGTCACAAGGCCCAAAAAGCTATTTCAAATCATTTGTGATAAAGCTGTGTTTCTGTGAGAAATCAAAATGCTAGATTTCCACTGAAAAATCATTAGGCCTAATATTGGGGTGCAGCAAGGAGGCCCAATTAGCTAATCCAAATAGTTTGTGATAACACTGTTACAGTGAGAAATCATAATTTTTGTAAATGTGAACACTCCTGGTTGGGTATCCATCTGCTGAGTTGGGTGAAGTGGAGTCCTGTCGGTCCCTATTATACTATTTCTACTGTGGTGAAATTGATGCCACTTTGGTGGTGTCTGTCAATGAATTTTGGAAATATGAACACTCCTGGTTGGGTGTCCATCTACTGGGTTGGGTGCAGTGGATGTCCTGTTGGTCCCTATTATACTATTTCTACTGTGGTGAAATTTATGCCACTTTGGTGGTGTCTGCCAATAATTTTTGGAAATGTGAACACTCCTGATTGTATCTCTCCATCTGCTGGGTTGGCTGTAGTGAAAGAGATATCATTCTCCATTATACAGGATGGATGCACCTAAATAAAATGGGAATGGTTGGTGATATCAACTTCCTGTTTGTGGCACATTACAATATGGGAGAGGGAAAACTTTTCAAGATGGGTGGTGACCATGGTGGCCATGTTGAAGTCGGCCATTTTGGATCCAACTTTATTTTTTCCAAAGGGAAGAGGGTCATGTGACGCATCAAACTTATTGAGAATTTCACAAGAAAAACAATGGTGTGCTTGGTTTTAATGTAACTTTATTCTTTCACGAGTTACCATATATACTCGAGTATAAGCCGACCCGAGTATAAGCCAACTCCCCTTATTTTGCCACAAAAAACTGGGAAAACTTAATGATTTGAGTATAAGCCTAGGGTAGAAAATGCAGCAGCTACTGGTAAATTTAAAAAATAAAAAGAGATACCAATAAAAGTTAAATTAATTGAGACATCAATGAGTTTAAGTGTTTTTGAATATCCATATTGAATCAGGAGCCCCATATAATGCTCCATACAGTTCAAGATGGCTCCATAAGATGCTCCATACAAAATACGCTCCATATAATGCTCCATACAGTTTATTATGGGCTCCATAAGATGCTCCATATTAAAATATGCCCCATATAATGCTGCACAAATGTTGATTATGAGCCCATAAGATGCTCCATAGACACATTTGCCCAATATAATGTTCCACAAATGTGGATTATGGCCCCATAAGATGCTCCATACAGACATTTGCCCCATATAATGCTGCACATGGCCCCATACAGATATTTGGCCCATATAATGCTGCACATAGCCCCATAAGATGCTCCATACAGATATTTGCCCCATGTAATGCTGCACATAGCCCCATAAGATGCTCCATACAGATATTTGCCCCATATAATGCTGCACATGGCCCCATAGAGATATTTGCCCCATATAATCCTGCACATGGCCCCATACAGATATTTGCCCCACATAATGCTGCACATGGCCCAATACACATATTTGCCCCATATAACGCAACACATGGCCCCATAAGATGCGCCATACAGATTATTGCCCCATATAATGCTGCACATGGCCCCATAAGATGCTCCATACAGATAATTGCCCCGTATAATGCTTCACATGGCCCCATAAGATGCTCCATACAGATATTTGCCCCATATAATGCTGCACATGGCCCCATAAAATGCTCCATACAGATATTTGCCCCGATATAACGCTGCACATGGCCCCATAAGATGCTCCATACAGATATTTGCCCCATATAACGCTGCACATGGCCCCATAAGATGCTCCATACAGACATCTGCACCATATGCTGTTGCTGCGATGAAAAGAATAAAAAATTACATACTCACCTCTCAGGCCCCCGGCACTTGATATATTCACCTGCTCCCCGTTCCACTGCCGACCACCACTCTGTCTTCCCTGTCCTCCACACTGACTATTCAGTCAGAGGGTGGTGCGCACTAATCACGTCATTGCACCCTCTGACCTGCGCGTCACTGTAGAGGATGCAGAAGATGCAGCGGTGCTGATGGTGGAACGGGGAGCAGGTGAATATCGTTCACTGCCCCTCCATACTCATCTGCTCCTGGCGCGTCCTTGCACGTCTGTTCCCCGGCACCGGCAGCTTCTTCCTGTAGTGAGTGGTCACATAGTACCGCTCATTACAGTAATGAATATGCGGCTCCACCCCTTTGGGAGTGGAGTCGAGTCCATATTCATTACTGTAATGAGCAGTACCATGTGACCGCTCACTACAGGAAGAAGCTGCCGGCGCCGGGGAACCAGGGACATGCAGGGATCGCGCCAGGAGCAGGTGAGTATTATTACACAGCTCCGCTCCCCCTCTCCTGACGACCCCTTGGTATGACTCGAGTATAAGCCGAGAGGGTTACTTTCATCCCCAAAAAGTGAGCTTATACTTGAGTATATACAGTATTTACAAATTTATCTTTGTTTACAGCCATTGTCATGTCACAGAGGTTAACACATGAGGAGTGGATAGAAATTGTGCTGATGTCTGGTGAAGAGAGTACCCGGATCATTGCAGCAGATTTCAATGCAAGACACCCTACGCAAGAAAACGGTCACCATTCCCATGTTATTTTGGTGTATCCATATAAATGGCCCTCCCAAAAAAGTTTGCCTCATCACTGATCATAATATTCTGTATAAACTGAGGGTCCTGTTACAATTTTGGTTTTGCCCATTCTGCAAATTTAGCACGCCGATCTGGCATCAGTTGAACATCCCTTTTGGTGGATATTAGCTACTCACAAATGGCACTCTTACAAAATCCAGCTGCTGCAGCATCTCAACGTGGATGACCCAGATCGGCGCACTGAATTTGCAGAATGGGCAAAACAAAAATTGGAACAATATATCAATTGTATATGTACAGTAAGGCACAAGATGATAGCGGGTATATGGAGCCAGTTCATAGGGTGAGCCTGCCCCATACCCATCAGATAATGACTGTGTGTTATACAGGACCTGCCTCTTAGATTCGCAGGTGGAGCAAATTTTGGCCTGTAACTGTTTTCCTGTTAAATGATGCTTTCAAACTCTGACGGTGGCAACAACATTAAGGGGGCGGTCATTCTATAAATCCTTTGAAGTTCCTGTAACATGATCGTGGGGCATCGATGGTTTACATTGACAGCCGTGGTTCTGTTGACAATTGTAATGGTCGTGCCTAGACTGGTTGGCGTGGGCGTCAGGGGTATGGCCCCACTGGACCACAGACCAAACTTCCCTGGAAGGGGCATAACTAAGTAGCTTCCTAGGTGTTCGCTGGAGCCTCTGATGGTGAGGTCAGACTTGTGCAATAGAAGGCTACCAGGTACCACTCCAGGGTGGAGTCGGACTGTGGACACAGGCAGGCAGGCACGGCTGTGAAACTAGCTGACAGACGGATACGGCAGAGAACCTGATGAGCAGACTGGCTTGACGGAGATACAGACGGGCACGGCTGGCACACGGACAGGGCTGATACTCTGGTAGGAACTGGTATACAGGCGGGTGTATGGAAACAGGTAAGAACCTGTTCAGACTGGTTAACATAAACAAACAGGTAGAGATCTGTACGGCAAATTGCTGAACAGAGGTAGAGCAAGAGCGGATGCAAAGAAGAAGCACAGGAGGTGCACCAAGAGCAGAGAAGGAGAAGGCGGAGCAGAGAAGGAGAAGGCGGAGCAGAGAAGGAGAAGGCAGAGCTAAGAGCAGAGAAGAAGAAGGCGGAGCTAAGAGCAGAAAAGGAGAAGGCAGAGCAGAGTAGTAGAAGGCGGAGCTAAGAGAGGAGACGGTGGAGCTAAAAGCAGAGAAGGAGAAGGTGGAGCTAAGAGCGGAGAAGGAGAAGGCAGAGCTAAGAGCTGGAGGCTGAGCCACGTGCAGAAACGCAGGAGCCGGAGCCAAGAGCAGGAGGCAGAGCCATGTGCAGAAATGTAGGAGGCGGAGCCAAGAGCAGGAGGCAGAACCACATGCAGAAATGCAGGAAGCGGAGCCACATGCAGAAATGCAGGAGGCGGAGCCAAGAGCAAAAGACGTAGAACCGCAAGGAGCGGAGCCACAGAGCAAAGCCACAGAGTGCAGAGCAAGGTCAGAGTTCAGAGCAAAGTTACAGAGAGCAGAGCTGAGAGCAAAGCCACAGAGTGCAGAGCTGAGAGCAAAGCTGAGAGGCACAGGTTGTGGCAGAACTGAGCAGAGAGAAGCAGAACCACAGACAGTGATGAACAGAGCAGAAAGAAGCAGAGCCACAGACAGTGGTGAACAGAGCAGAAAGATAAGGCAGAGGTACACACAGTAGAGTGGGAAATGACAAATGACAAAAGAGGAACAGGAACAGACATAGACCAGAGTTCAGACAGGAATGGACACGGATACACAAACAGAACACAATGAAGGCCTGTTTATTGCAGCCCTCTGAGACAGGAAACAGACACGACCTGGCAGCTGTGTAGCAAGTGCTAACTGAGGGAAATAGTTTGCTCAGGCATCCTCCAATGGGTGAGGATGCCTTAAGTATCAAAGGCCACTAGGCTATTTTCCAGGGACACCTTAGGGAGGTGCACACAATCGCAATAAGAATCCCGAGTTGCTGGCGCCGCCCCCTGTGCACACAGACAGGAAGTGTACACAGAGTAAGCGGCCATGGAGCACATGGCAAGGAGCCGGCAGCAGACAGATCTCACAGCATGGCACTGGGTGAGTGAGTTGATGTAACAGGCAGGTGGGAAATGGAAGGCCATGCAGTGATGCCGGCAGGGTTGTTACAACAATCTCCGTGCATGTCATTGCACAGCCCCCTTGATGCTGAGTCTTTGGCTGGGCTTCAAAAGAGTCCATAATTTTCATTTTATTCAGCAATTCTGTGGTGCTGTACATTAAACTGATCAGTCAATGAAACCTGTCCATGCCAATATGGCAAACATTGATCCATATTCATATTGGATGATTAACCCCTTCACCCCAAAGCCTGTTTTCACCTAAGTGACAGGGCCAATTTTTACAATTCTGACCACTGTCACTTTATGAGGTTATAACTCTGAAACGCTTCAATGGATCCTGGTGATTCTGACACTGTTTTCTCATGACATATTGTACTTCATGATAGTGGTAAAACTTCTTCGATATGACTTGCATTTATTTGTGAAAAAAACAAAAATTTGTCGGAAATTATGAAAATTTAGCAATTTTCAAACTCTTAGTTTTTATGCCCTTAAATTAGAGAGTTATATCACATAATATAGTTAATAAACAACATTTCCCACATGTCTGCTTTACATCAGCACAATTTTGGAAACATAATTTTTATTGTTAGGACGTTATAAGGGTTAAAAGTTGACCAGCAATTTCTCATTTTTGCAACAAAATTTGCAAAACCATTTTTTTACGGACCACCTCACACTTGAAGTGACTTTGAGGGGTCTATATGACAGAAAATGCCCAAAAGTGACACCATTCTAAAAACTGCACCCCTCAAGGTACTCAAAACCACATTCAAAAAGTTTATTAACCCTTCAGGTGCTTCACAGGAATTTTTTGAATGTTTAAAAAAATTGAACATTTAACTTTTTTTCACAAAATTTTTACTTCAGGTCCAATTTGTTTCATTTTACCAAGGGTAACAGGAGAAATTGGACCACAAAAGTCGTTGTACAATTTGTCCTGAGTACGCCGATACCCCATATGTGGGGGTAAACCACTGTTTGGGCACATGGCAGAGCTCGGAAGGGAAGGAGCGCTATTTGACTTTTCAATGCAAGATTTGCTGGAATTGAGATCGGAGCCCATGTCACGATTGGAGAGCCCCTGATGTGCCTAAACAGTGGAAACCCCCACAGGTGACACCATTTTGGAAAGTAGACCCCCTAAGGAACTAATCTAGATGTGTGGTGAGTAGGGTTGAGCGAAACGGGTCGAAATTGTTCAAAAGTCGCCGACTTTTGGCAAGGTCGGGTTTCATGAAACCCGACCCGACCCCAGTGGGGGGTCGGCCATGAAGTCGGCGATCTTTTGAATCTGGAATCGGAATTCCGATCCCGATTCCCGATATGTTTAAGATATCGGGAATTGGTATCGGAATTCAGATTAAAGTGTAAAATATAGAATTAAAATTAAAAATATTGCAATACTTACCCTCTGACGCGCCCTGGTACTAACCGGCAGCCTTCCTCCTTCGAATCCGCGCTTCTAGGACCTTGCCGTGACGTCGCGGTGACGTCGCGGCTTGTGATTGGCCGCGCGGCCGCCCATGTGACCGCTCGCGCGGCCAATCACAAGCCGCGACGTCACCCGCGACGTCACCGAAGGTCCTGGAAGGGCTGATTCTTAGGAAGGAAGGCTGTCGGAAGGAAGCAGGGCACTTCCGAGGGTGAGTATGTACCTAATAGGAATATACTCACCCTCGGAAGCGCCCTGCTTCCTTCCGACAGCCTTCCTTCCTAAGAATCAGCCCTTCCAGGACCTTTGGTGACGTCGCGGGTGACGTCGCGGCTTGTGATTGGCCGCGCGAGCGGTCACATGGGCGGCCGCGCGGCCAATCACAAGCCGCGACGTCACCCGCGACGTCACCGAAGGTCCTGGAAGGCTGATTCTAAGGAAGGAAGGTTCCCGGTTAGTACCAGGGCGCGTCAGAGGGTAAGTATAAGGATATTTTTTATTTTAATTCTATATTTTACACTTAAATATGGATCCCAGGGCCTGAAGGAGAGTTTCCGCTCCTTCAGACCCTGGGAACCATGGAAACCCAATGCACTGCATTGGGTTTCGAGTTTCGGCCGACCCCGACCCCGACTTTTTTATAGGATCGGCCGATTTCACTCGACCCGACTTTTCCAAAAGTCGGGTTTCGTGAATCCCGACCCGATCCTATAAAAGTGAAGGTCGCTCAACCCTAGTGGTGAGCACTTTGAACCTCCAAGTGCTTCACAGAAGTTTATAATGTAGAGCCGTAAAAAAAATTTTTTTATTAATTTTCACAAAAATGATCTTTTTGCCCCAAATTTTTTATTTTCCCAAGGGTAAAAGGATAAATTGTACCCCAAAAGTTGTTGTGCAATTTGTCCTGAGTACGTCGATACTTCATATATGGGGATAAACCACTGTTTGAGCGCATGGCAGAGCTCGGAAGGGAAGGAGTGCCATTTGACTTTTCAATGCAAAATTGGCTGGAATTGAGATCGGACTCCATGTCGCATTTGGAGAGCCCCTGACGTGCCTTAACAGTAGAAACCCCCCACAAGTGACCCCATTTTGGAAAGAAGACCCCCTAAGGAACTTATCTAGATGTGTGGTGAGCACTTTTAACCCCCAATTATTTCACTAAAGTTTAGAATGTAGCATTGTGAAAATTAAAAAATCATTTTTTCTTTCCACAAAATGATGTTTTAGCCCGCAATTTTTTTTTTCCCAAGGGTAACAGGAGAAATTGGACCACAAATGTTATTGTCCAATTTGTCCTGAGTACGCTGATACCCCACATGTGGGGGGGAACCACGGTTTGAGTGCATGGCAGAGCTCGGAAGGGAAGGAGCACCGTTTGAAATGCAGACTTAGATGGAATGGACTGCAGGTGTCATGTTGCATTTGCAGAGCCCCTGATGTACCTAAACAGTAGAAACCCACAAGTGACCCCATATTGGAAACTAGACCCCCCAAGGAACTTATCTAGATGTGTTGTGAGAGCTTTGAACCAACAAGTGTTTCACTACAGTTTATAACGCAGAGCCGTGAAAATAAAAAAATTTTTTTTTCCCCGAAAATGATATTTTATCCCCTATGTTTTTATTTTCCCAAGGGTAACAGGACAAATTGGACCCCAAAAGTTGTTGTCCAACTTGTCCTGAGAACGCTGATACCCCATATGTTGGGGGGAACCACTGTTTGGGTGCACGGCAGAGCTCGAAAGGGAAGGAGCGCCATTTGAAATGCAGACTTAGATGGATTGGTGTGCAGGCGTCATGTTGCATTTGCAGAGCCCCTGATGTACCTAAACAGTAGAAACCCCCCACAAGTGACCCCATATTGGAAACTAGACCCCCAAAGGAACTTATCTAGATGTGTTGTGAGAGCTTTGAACCAACAAGTGTTTCACTACAGTTTATAACGAAGAGCCGTGAAAATAAAAAATATTTTTTTTTTCCCCGAAAATGATATTTTATCCCCTATGTTTTTATTTTCCCAAGGGTAACAGGACAAATTGGACCCCAAAAGTTGTTGTCCAACTTGTCCTGAGAACGCTGATACCCCATATGTTGGGGGGAACCACTGTTTGGGTGCACGGCAGAGCTCGAAAGGGAAGGAGCGCCATTTGAAATGCAGACTTAGATGGATTGGTCTGCAGGCGTCATGTTGCATTTGCAGAGCCCCTGATGTACCTAAACAGTAGAAACCCCCACAAGTGACCCCATATTGGAAACTAGACCCCCAAAGGAACTTATCTAGATGTGTTGTGAGAGCTTTGAACCAACAAGTGTTTCACTACAGTTTATAACGCAGAGCCGTGAAAATAAAAAATATTTTTTTTTTCCACGAAAATGATATTTTATCCCCTATGTTTTTATTTTCCCAAGGGTAACAGGACAAATTGGACCCCAAAAGTTGTTGTCAACTTGTCCTGAGAACGCTGATACCCCATATGTTGGGGGGAACCACTGTTTGGGCACACAGGAGAACTCGGAAGGGAAGGAGCCCTGTTTTACTTTTTCAAAGCAGAATTGGCTGGAATTGAGATCGGACGCCATGTCGTGTTTGGAGAGCCCCTGATGTGCCTAAACAGTGGAAACCCCCAATTATAACTGAAACCCTAACCCTAACCCTAACCCTGACCCTAACCCTAGCCCTAGCCCTAACCCCAGCCTAACCCTAGCCCTAACCCTAGCCCTAGCCCTAACCCTAGCCCTAACCCTAGCACTAATTGGAAAATGGAAATAAATACATTTTTTTACATTGTATTATTTTTCCCTAACTAAGGGGGTGATGAAGGGGGGTTTGATTTACTTTTATAGCGTTTTTTGGCGGATTTTTATGATTGGCAGCCGTCACACACTAAAAGACGCTTTTTATTGCAAAAAATAGTTTTTGCATCACCACATTTTGAGAGCTATAATTTATCCATATTTTGGCCCACAGAGTCATGTGAGATCTTGCTTTTTGCGGGACGAGTTGACGTTTTTATTGGTAACATTTTCGGGCAGATGACATTTTTTGATCGCTTTTTATTCCGATTTTTGGGAGGCGGAATGAACAAAAACCAGCAATTCCTGAATTTCTTTTAGGGGGGGCGTTTATACCGTTCCACGTGTGGTAAAATGGATAAAGCAGTTTTATTCTTCGGGTCAGTACGATTACAGCGATACCTCATTTATGTAATTTTTTTATGTTTTGGCGCTTTTACACAAAAACTATTTTATATAAAAAAATAATTGTTTTTGCATCGCATTATTCTGAGAGCTATAACTTTTTTATTTATCTGCTGATGATGCTGTCTGGTGACTTTTTTTTTGCGGGACAAGATGACGTTTTCAGCGGTACCATGGTTATTTATATCCGTCGTTTTGATCGCGTGTTATTCCACTTTTTGTTCGCCTGTATGATAATAAAGCGTTGTTTTTTGCCTTGTTTTTTTTTTTTTTTTTTTGCGGTGTTCACTGAAGGGGTTAACTAGTGGGATAGTTTTATAGAGCGGGTCGTTACGGACGCGGCGATACCAAATATGTGTACATTTATTGTTTTTTTTTTTTTTTACATAAATAAATGGATTTATTGGGAAATGTTGTTTTTTTTTTATTTGGGGATTTTTTTTTATTTTTTTTTACACATTCTATTTTTTTTTTTTTTTACTTTCTAACATTGTCCCAGGGTGGGACATCACTGTATTAGATCAGATCGTTGATCTGACACTGTGCATAGCACACTGTCAGATCAACGATCTGACAGGCAGCTTAGCTGGCTTCCAGCGCCTGCTCTCAGCAGGCGCCGGCTAGCCAGGTCACTTCATGACCCGGAAGGAGTCCGGCGGCCATCTTGGATCCGGGGACTCCTTCCGGGTCACCGGAGCAACGCGATCTCATTGCGTTGCTCCGGTGGGAGAGCGCAGGGAGCCCCCGTCAATGCGCGATCCCCCTCTATGCCGCTGTCACTACTGACAGCGGCATCAGAGGGGTTAAATGCCCGCGATCGGCGATAGCGCCGATCGTGGGCATTGCTGCGGGGTGTCAGTTGTCATATACAGCTGACACCCGCACCCGATCACCGCGGCGCTCAGCGCGAGACCGCGGTGATCGGTGCGCCGTACTAGTACTGCTGCTGGCACTAATGCAGTGCCGGCAGTGCAGTACTAGTACGGCGCGTGTCGCGAAGGGGTTAAGTGACAGAATGACAGGAAACTTTTTAGCAATTATGTATCTGTGAAATTTCACCAAAGCCCCATTTAAGAAAGCAAAACTTGGAATTCCTAGAGATATTTTATATTATACATACTATTGACCATTTAATAAATGGAATAAAAAGAACAAAGCAATCATTGCAATTTTGAATTGTGTAGCACCGTAAAAAAAGACTGAAAAATTAAAATAAGAATAGGTTCATCAGTCACATGATCACGGGGCGCTGATGGGTTAGAATGACATCTGGAGGTCTACAGCAGACCCCCGTGCTTGTCATTGCTGATCTGCCCCTGGCCAGGGTTCATAGAAGATAATGATCTTTTTATCTACACATAGCAGGGCTGTAGCCATGCTATGTTTAGCACGAGCAATCGGACGATTACAGCTTAAAGTCTCCTAAGGAGACTGTTGAAGCAACTAAAAATTAGAAAAAAAAATGTTTTAAAAATGTTTTAAAAGTTTTAAGAATATAAAAGTTGTTTTTATTATGTATACCCCTCCTCACATGTAAAGCGCCATGGAATAAATGGCGCCATAACAATAAATAATAATAATAATAATAAAATAAAACAATAAAAAATAGATAGAAAATACATATATTTGGTATTGCTGGGTTCACATGAGATCTATGAAGATATAAAAATAATTACTCTGATCTGTAAACTCAGAGTAAAATCAAAACGCCAGAATTACGTTTTTTGGTCACCGCAACATTGCTATAAGATGCAGTAACAGATAATCAAAACATTCCATCTACTCCAAAATGGTATAAATATAAACGTCAGCTCATCACACAAAAAAACAAACCTTCACACAGTCCCAGATCCTGAAAAATGGAAATGCTCCCAGTCTCAGAAAATGGTGCCATTTTGTTTTTTTTACAAACTTTGGATTCTGCAAACTCATAATGACCTGGAGAATCATAACGACAGTTTTAGTATTTAGTGAACATGGTTAAAAACAAAAAACAAAATAACAACTGTGAAATTGCACACTTTTTGCAATTTCACCATACTTGGAATTTTTTTCCCATTTTCCAATACAATATAGGGTAAAATCAATGGTGTCGTTCAAAAGTACAACTTGTTCTGCAAAAACACAAGCCATATTGATGGAAAATGTAAAAAAAAATATGGCTCTGGGAAGAAGGGGAGCAATAAACAAAAGCATAAAAATAGAAAATCTCAATGTCGTTGAGGGGTTAAAAGGCTTTGCCACATGACTTAGGATAAGAAGTCAAACCACAAACTCTATAGAAGCATGTTTTTCAGTGTTTTCCCCTCACTGGAGAAAAGCAAATATGATTTGGAAGAGTGAGAGACCTGTGAGGTGTAAGGGGTAAGGCTACTTTCACATTTCAGTCCATAGTCGCCTGTCACAAAGCGTCGGCGCGAAGTACCGACGGAAGATTGTTCTTTCACATTTCCGTCTGTATTCTGGGTGAGGGAAGAGAGTGAGAGAGAGATTTCCTGCTGGGCATGCGCAGTCTGAAACACTGGATACAACGTACAGAAAAACGTTCCCTTGAACGTTTTTTTGCAAAAGATGGGCCGTCACATTCCACAGGATCCAGTGCACGACGGACGAAACGTGTGTCCATCTGTTGTAATACGTTGCTAATACAAGTCTATGGGAAAATGCAAGATCCTGCATTTTCAAAAATCGACGTATTGCGACGGCAGAGGAAAGACGGAAATGTGAAAGTAGCCTAAGAGTTGTCCTTGTGGAAAATGGAAATCACCACAGGGAGCCTTATGAGCAGTGCAATAATCCTCTGTGGATTTAAATATGCAAATTGCCTCTTTACAGAGTTCCATTCTTCATCCTATCGGGAGAGGCTGTTTGCACATTTAAATAATATAATGCACATGAATATGTATATGATTATGATTAAGGTTAGGATTAATTAAAAATATTACATAGAAGAATTTTACATTGATTTAATTTTAGCACAATTGGTATGAGAAAATATATAAATCAACAACATAAATCATGATGTAGTTAATAAAAATCAAAAGAAAGAAAGTAATTATTTTAAATGGTTCCATTAGTTTCACCACTGAGCTGAATAGTAAATATTTTTTATTTCAGAGCATGAAAAATGCCATGTAAAATGATAATGATTGATTTTTGTAAAGTACATGAATGTGCCATGCTATTTAATAAATCTTCATGAAAATAAATGAACTGAGATATCCCTTGATAAACTCAGAGGTAGGTAACAAAGTAATTCAATTTATAACTGCTCGTAAAGGATTATTGTACAATGCAACGCTCTTTTGATAAGAAGAACAAAGATTAAATAGCTTTCCTAATACTTAATTCTGCAAAATTGCCTATCTAAACTGTTAGCATAGTCAGAAATATTTCATCTAAAATATGAACATACAAAATAATCCTTTTTAATATTTTTTATAAACAATCCTTAGTATTATGGCAAGACAAGATTATCCTTGCAAGACAAATTAATTACACATTCAAGAAGTAAGCAAATATTTCACGTGAATGATTATTCCTTTTTATTTTCTTACTGTCTTCCCATCTCAAGGTTCTAATACTAATTAGAGGACTAGCAAATTGCTTCACCCATCCAACCTCTGTGTGGACACCCACTGATCATCAATCATCTGGGACTTATAATACACCACAAAGGATTCCTTACTGGAACTCTTGACACATACATGATTACATAACTTGGGTAATACATATATCAATGCTTTTAGAGCTAAATATTTCAACAAAAAAAATAGTAATGTCTGTGTGCAAGTCTGTAGCTATGTGAAGGCAGTGTGGTGCCAATCTTGCCAACGGATCAAAGAGTAGGGTTAAATACGGCATATCCCTGGAAAATATTGGATTTGTGTGAAAATAAAACAGTCCTGCAGCCTTTCTTCTTTCATGTCCTTCCCTCTTCTAAAGTGATATTTTTTGCAGTGACTGGCATGGATTTAGGTGGGTTTTACCTCAAGCGTCTGGTAGACGTGGTCAGCTGGAATGAGCCATCAAACCATGGGCCTGGGCTCCTTTTCCTATGTCTGCGTATGACCACTCAATCATCTTGAACCTTATGATACACATCTGTACTTGCATTGATATCTGCAATGAAGGAGAAGATGATGAAAACAAATTTCTATGTACCATAATGAGTCTTTCCTGTGTTTGCAATGGACTACGGTGGACCTGCATGTTTTTTTTTTTCGTTCACAAAAGTGGTGAACCAGGGAAAGTGTCAGGAGTGTTAATTAAATAAAGTATTTTTGTCTGTCTGTGTGCTTTTTGATTACTGGATTAGTAATGCGTGTGTCCTTAAACCAAAAGAAAAAGTGAAGCCCAAGTCCAGAAATTACTAAAAAGGTATATATTTATTACATGAAAATTTATAATAAATTACATACAAGTTTCTCTGCATTAAACATAAGTAAAAGAATAATAATGATTACATGTTCAGCAAGAGAATCAGGCAGACAAATGGTAGGTCAACCAGAAATTACCACATCCATCATTTAGTAAAGTGCATAGTGCACTATTCATGTATTAATAGGGAAGGACACCAGGCAGAGTGTGGTGAATAAGGCTAATGCAGAGTTACAACCATGATGCTGCACGGCGTAGATCCAGATAAATCACATGATGGGTAAGGAACCAAGTGTATGGGATGATTTTATATATACAGGGCACTTTGCTCTAGACATGTAGTATCTCTGCATTAGCCTTATTCACCACCCTATGCCTGGTTTCCTTCCCTATTAAAACAAGCATAATGCACTTTGTACTTTATTAAATGATGGATGTGGTAAATTCTGGTTGACACACCATTTGTCTACCTGATTCTCTTGCTGATCATGTCATCATTACTAGGGTTGAGTGAAACGGGTTGTTCATTTTCATAAATCGCCGACTTTTGGCAAAGTCGGGTTTCATGAAACCCGACCCGATCCCTGTGTGGGGTCGGCCATGCGGTACGCGACATTCGCGCCAAAGTCGCGTTTCAATGACGCGAAAAGCGCCATTTATCAGCCAATGAAGGAGGACGCAGAGTGTGGGCAGCATGATGACATAGGTCTCAGTCCCCACCATCTTAGAAAAGGGCATTGCAGTGATTGGCTTGCTTTCTGCGGCATCACAGGGGCTTTAAAGGGGCGTTCCCGCCGACCGCCATCTTACTGCTGCTGATCTGAGCATAGGGAGAGGTTGCTGCAGCTTCGTATAGCGTTAGGCAGGGTCCATTAACCCCCAAACCACTTGTGCTGTAGCGATTTCCACTGTCCAACACCACCTTTTGTTTGCAGGGACAGTGGAGGCTACATTTTTTTTTCCTCAGCGCTGTAGCTCATTGGGCTGCCCTAGAAGGCTCCCTGATAGCTGCATTGCTGTTTGTACGCCGCTGTGCAAACCAACTGCTTTTTTCAAAGCACAAATCCTGTTGCTCCTTCCTTTCTGCACAGCTTTCTTGTTTGTTTGTCCACACTTTTGACTTTTTTTGTGCAGCATTCCACTCCTTGTTATTGCTGCCTGCCATACATTGCTGAGATTACTGCAGGGAGATAGTAATTGTAGGTGTTCTGTCCTCACTAGCTGAGGCAGGCTCATACGTAGCTATACAGTCAGCTAAACCGCTATACTGGGGTCCAATAAGGAGACTGTGGTTGAGTCTGTGCTTTATTAAACATAGTGGTATATTGATGCGGTGAAACTGTGAACAATGATAAACATAGAATCAGTGCATGGTATAGAACAGATAAATACTACACGTGATGTACATTATGTATAACATTTAGGAGCTAATAACTGAACTAGGAGTACAACTGGCTGAGCTAGGCAATTATAGAGCAGGGATTATCTAGAGAAGGCATAAAGACATACCGGCAATGCAATCGCAAGGGGGATGAAGTGAAGCGTCTTTCCTTGAAGGCAAACTGAAGAAAGTGAAAGGAAAAATGGAGGGAAATGGAGGCTTAGCTACCATAATGCATTGCAAAAGAGGAGGAGAATCATACATGGATAATACAAAACAGAAAATTGAACTGTGAACATGACTCTGACCGCTAGAGGGAGCCAAAACACCACAGATGAATAAAGGCATGAATATGTCAATACTGTATACTGAGGAAACTGCAATTATGCAAGCAAATAATCGGGGGTAGCAAATTGGATGGCGGAGATAGAACAGTAGGACAGTCCCTTTTTTTTTGTTTTGTTATATCTCTTCAAGCCACTTTCTGCCACAGAAAATATACTCTAATACAGTGGCCCAGATTTATTCACTAGTCTCCCTGAAGGGAAAAAAAAAAAAGGTGCACATTAAAATTGGCAAATCTGTATCAGTGGCAGTCCTGTGTGTGGCATCTGTGTCACATTTTCTGGCACTGAAAACATACAGTCTAACAGTGGGCCTGATTTCTTGCCAATTCTCCCATAAATAAAAAAAAATAGTGGGAGATTAAGATTGGCAATTTTGCCTCAGTGCCAGTGCTGTGTGTGGCATCTGTCTCAAATTGTGTGCCACATTAAACCTAGTGTGTAATACTGGGCCAGATTTCTTTTAAATTCTCCCTGAAAAAAGAAAAAAAAATAGTGGGAGATTAAGATTGGCATTTCTGCTTCAGTGCCACTCCTGTGTGTGCCACCTGTCTCAAATTGTGTGCCACAATAAACCTAGTGTGTAATACTGGGCCAGATTTCTTTTAAATTCTCCTTGAAAAAAAAAAAGTAGTGGGAGATTAACATTGGCATTTCTGCTTCAGTGCCACTCCTGTGTGTGCCACCTGTCTCAAATTTTGTGCCACATTAAACCTAGTGTGTAATACTGGGCCAGATTTCTTTTAAATTCTCCCTGGAAAAAAAACTAATAGTGGGAGATTAAGATTGGCAATTCTGCCTCAGTGCCAGTGCTGTGTGTGGCATCTGTCTCTAATTTTGTTCCATAGAACATATACTGTATAAGAGTGGGCCACATTTCTTCAATATTGTCCCAGAAAAAATAAAAAGGGGGAGATTTTAATTGTTAGTGTCTGCATCAGCGTCAGTCCTGTTAGTGGCATATCTGTTTGCCACTGAAGCTGTGTACTGTTATACATTGGGCCTGATTTTCCCTGCCGTCTCACCCACCTATAAAGGGATATATAAATCCAACAGAAGTTTGAGTTCACCTTGTAACTGGTTTTACAGCAACAAATACCGTTAGTTTGGTTACGTTTTTCAAACAATGAGGAAGTCTGGTGGAAGAGGTCATGGCCGTGGGCGGTCATTGCCAGCTGGTAATGATGGTAGTGGTGGTGGAGCATCAGGTGGTCGTGGGAAAAGCAATATAGCACCTAAGTCTCGAGTTGTTGAGCCAGGTCCGTCGTCTGGCTACACAAGGCCTCGAATGCTCCCTTTTCTGGGAGTAGGAAAACCGCTTTTAAAGCCGGAGCAGCAAGAACAAGTTTTGGCTTTCCTTGCTGACTCAGCCTCTAGCTCTTTCGCCTCCTCTTCTGAAACTGCTAAATGTAAAAGCAGCGCGTCATTAGTGGATGTTCACGGTCAGGGACAAGTCGCTTCCTTGTCTTCTTCACCAAGAACAACAGAGAAGGATGTGTCAGGCGACACAACGGGTTACTCCATGGAGCTCTTTACACACCCCGTTCCTGGGTTAGAAAGTGAAACAGTTAACAGGCCATGCCCATTACAAGTTGAATCGGACATGGAGTGCACAGATGCACAGCCACAGCCAGATTACTATGCTGTTCCTTTGACTCAGACCACAACATTGCCCTCGCAGTGTACTGATCCAGAATCAGACCCTGATGAGACTATGGTGCCCTGTAACGAACGCTATACCACCGGCTTACATGGTGACACAGACGAAGTTGTACACGAGATAGAAGAGGAGGTAATAGATGACCCAGTTGTTGACCCCGATTGGCAGCCATTGGGGGAACAGGGTGCAGGCGGCAGTAGCTCTGAAGCGGAGGAGGAGGAGCCGCCGAAGGCATCAACATCGCAACAGGTTCCATCTGCCAGGCCCATATCTGGCCAAAAACGCGTGGCAAAACCAAAACCAGTTGTAAGAAAGCGTGGCCATCCGGTTAAAGAAGCTCAGTCTGCAATGCCTGAAAAGGTATCCGATAGTAGAAAGAGTGCAGTCTGGCATTTTTTTAAACAACATCCAAATGATCAGCGCAAAGTCATCTGTCAAAAATGTTCAACTACCTTAAGCAGAGGTCAGAATCTTAAAAGTCTAAATACAAGTTGCATGCGTAGACATTTAACCACCATGCATTTGCAAGCCTGGACTCACTACCAAACGTCCCTTAAGGTTGTAGCACCCTCGGCCAATGAAGCTAGTCAGCAATGCTACATCCCTTCCCTCACTATAAGCCCACCATTTCCCGCACCACCTGCAGTAAATGTGCAGATTTCGTCGCCAGGCCAAAGCAGTCAGGGAATCACCAGTTTCGCAGTAGGAAACACTGCATGTAGGGCACCAGCAAGAATACCATCTCCAACCCTCTCTCAGTCTGCCATGTCCACCGGCACCCCCGCTAGTTCCACCATCTGCAGCTCTTTAGTCCAGCTCCCCCTACATGAGACTTTCGTTAGGAAAAGGAAGTACTCATCCTCGCATCCGCGTACACAGGGTTTGAACGCCCACATTGCTAGACTAATCTCTTTAGAGATGATGCCCTACCGGTTAGTTGAAAGCGAAGCTTTCAAAGCCCTGATGGACTACGCTGAACCACGCTACGAGCTACCCAGTCGACACTTCTTTTTGAGAAAATCCATCCCAGCCCTCCACCAGCATGTAAAAGACCGCATCATCCATGCCCTCAGGCAATCTGTGAGTACAAAGGTGCACCTGACAACAGATGAATGGACCAGTAGGCATGGCCAGGGACGTTACGTGTCCATCACGGCACACTGGGTTAATTTGGTGGATGCAGGGTCCACAGGGGACAGCAATGTTGGGACAGTTCTGCCTAGCCCACGGTCTAGGAAACAGTTGGCTGTAGGCGTTCGCCCCCCCTCCTCCTCCTCCACGTCCTCCTGCAGAAGCGAGAGCTCGTCCACAGACCGCAGTCGCACGAGCACTCCATCCGCACCTGCCACTGTTGCACACGAGGTGTCCCATTATGGGACAGCTAGTGGCAAGCGTCAGCAGGCTGTATTGGCAATGAAGTGTTTGGGCGACAACAGACACACCGCGGAAGTTCTGTCCGAGTTCTTGCAGAAAGAAACTCAGTCATGGCTGGGCACTGTACATCTTGAGGCAGGAAAGGTAGTGAGTGATAACGGAAGGAATTTTATGGCTGCTATAGCACTTTCACAACTGAAACACATTCCTTGCCTGGCTCACACCTTAAACCTGGTGGTGCAGTGCTTCCTGAAAAGTTATCCGGGGTTACCCGGCCTGCTCCTCCAAGTGCGCAGACTTTGCTCGCATATCCGCCGTTCGCCCGTGCACTCCAGCCGTATGCAGAACCATCAGCGGTCTTTGAACCTTCCCCGGCATCGCCTAATCATTGACGTTGCAACATGGTGGAACTCCACACTGCACATGCTTCAGAGACTGTGCGAACAGAGGCGTGCTGTTATGTGTTTGTGGGAGGATACACATACACGGGCAGGCAGCAGTTGGATGGCAGACATGGAGTTGTCAGGTGTGCAGTGGTCAAAGGTACAAGACCTGTGTCAAGTCCTTCAGTGTTTTGAGGAATGCACACGGCTGGTTAGTGCAGACAATGCCATAATAAGAATGAGCATCCCCCTAATGCGTCTGCTGATGCCAAGTTTTACGCACATAAAGGAGCAGGCGTCTGCAGCCGAGGAAGAGGGAAGCCTTGATGACAGTCAGCCATTGTCTGGTCAGGGCAGTCTACAGGACGAGGTAGCGGGCGAAGAGGAGGAGGACGAGGGGGATGATGGGGATGAGTATTTTTTGTATGAGGAAGCTTCTCCGGGGCCAATAGCAACTGGTGGCGTTGCAAGGCCGGTTTCAGGGTTTTTTAGGGAGACAAGTGACGTATATTTACCTGAAACTGCCCCTCAACCTAGCACAACCGCAGAGTTGACAACTGGAACTTTGACCCACATGGCGGATTATGCCTTAAGTATCCTCAAAAGGGTCCCACGCATTATTAAAATGATGACCGATGACGATTACTGGTTGGCCTGGCTCCTTGATCCTCGCTATAATGGCAAATTGCAAAATAGCATGCCACATGAGAATCTCAAACAAATATTAGCAACCAAACAAGCAACTCTTGTAGACCGTTTGATTCAGGCATTCCCAGCACACAGCGCCGGTGATGGTTCTCACACAAGCTGCAGGGGGCAACAGGGCAGAGGTGTTAGAGTTGCACAAATCAGAAGTGGCGTTGGACAGAGGGGTTTTCTGACCAGGTTGTGGAGTGATTTCGCAATGACCACAGACAGGACAGGTACTGCAGCATCAATTCAAAGTGACAGGAGACAACATTTGTCCAGTATGGTTACTAACTATTTTTCATCCCTTATCGATGTTCTCCCTCAACCGTCATTCCCATTTAATTACTGGGCATCCAAAATAGACACCTGGCCTGAATTGGCAGAATATGCATTGCAGGAGCTTGCTTGCCAAGCAGCTAGTGTGCTATCAGAAAGAGTATTCAGTGCTGCTGGTTCAATATTGACCAAAAAAAGGACTCGTCTGGCTACCCAAAATGTTGATGATCTAACCTTCATTAAAATGAACCACTCATGGATTTCGAATTATTTTGCCCCACCTTTCCCGGCTGACACCTAGCTTTCCTATAAAAAGGTCTTGCTTGTGGACTCGTTTTACTGACTGTTCCAATCTCTTAATTTGCAGCAGCTGTTTGTCCAGCATGCAACATGTTTACACCTCCCTAAATTGGCTAACTCCCCCCACGGGGCTGTGGTCGCGCCACTTGGCGCAAGCACCCGTGAGAGAGCCGTTTGACTGAGGAGGTGGGTGTGCCCGCTTTTGGTCGACGGCACTGCAACTGGGTCCCTCAAAGTACAATAAAGTGTCTCTGGCGGTGGTGGCGCGCACCCAACGTCAGACACACCGTTGTAACATGAGGGGCCCTGGGCCTGTACCGCCGGCCACAAGAGAGTTCCCCCCAGCTCAAACAGTGCTCTACCACTTGCAAAATTATCTCTCACAGCTCCACCAATGTTTAGTCTATGCGCTGACATCCTTCAATGCCTGGCACTGACAATACCAATTTGTTGACAAGTATGAAGCTAGTTAAAATAGTCAGGGTCAGTGTCCTATATTGACACCAGTAAATACTTAATGCCAAATTACTATGTTTGAAACTCAGCAGAGGAGCCCACCCCTGTACCTAAGTATGCCACCCTTTTGTTTTTTGGTTTTGTTGTTTTGCGAGACATTAACATCTACCGTATATACTCGAGTATAAGCCGACCCGAGTATAAGCCGACCCCCCTAATTTCGCCACAAAAAACTGGGAAAACTTATTGACTCGAGTATAAGCCTAGGGTGGAAATGCAGCATTTACCGGTGAATTTCAAAAATAAAAATAGATCATTATTTCCCCATAGCTGTGCCATATAGTGCTCTGCACCGTTCATTATTTCCCCATAGCTGTGCTATATAGTGCTCTGCATGTTCATTATTTCCCCATAGCTGTGCCCCATATAGTGCTCTGCACTGTTCATTATTGCCCCATGGCTCTGCCATAGAGTGCTCTGCACCGTTCATTATTGCCCCATAGCTGTGCCATATAGTGCTCTGCACCGTTCATTCTTGCCCCATAACTGTTCCATATAGTGCTCTGCACCGTTCATTATTGTCCCGTAGCTGTGCCATATAGTGCTCTGCACCGTTCATATTTCCTAATAGCTGTGCCATATAGTGCTCTGCACCGTTCATTATTGCCCCATAGCTGTGCCATATAGTGCTCTGCGCCATTCATATTTCCCCATAGCTCTGCCATATAGTGCTCTACACCGTTCATATTTCCCTATAGCTGTGCCATATAGTGTTCTGCACCGTTCATTATTTCCCCATAGCTGTGCCATATAGTGCTCTGCACAGATCATTATTGCCCCCCATAGCTGTGCCATATAGTGCTCTGCACCGTTCATTCTTGCCCCATAACTGTTCCATATAGTGCTCTGCACCGTTCATTATTGCCCCATAGCTGTGCCATATAGTGCTCTGCACCGTTCATATTTCCCCATAGCTGTGCCATATAGTGCTCTGCACCGTTCATATTTCCCCATAGCTGTGCCATATAATGCTCTGCACCGTTCATTTTTATCCCATAGCAGTGCCATATAGTGCTCTGCACCGTTCATTATTGCCCCATAGCTGTGCCATATAGTGCTCTGCACCGTTCATATTTCCCCCATAGCTGTGCCATATAGTGCTCTGCTCCGTTCATATTTCCCCATAGCTGTGCCCCATATAGTGCTCTGCACCATTCATATTTCCCCATAGCTGTGCCATATAGTGCTCTGCACCGTTCATATTTCCCCATAGCTGTGCCATATAGTGCTCTGCACCGTTCATATTTGCCCATAGCTGTGCCATATAGTGCTCTGCACCGTTCATATTTCCCCATAGTTGTGCCACATAGTGCTCTGCACCGTTCATAGTTCCCCATAGCTGTGCCATATAGTGCTCTGCACCGTTCATATTTCCCCATAGCTGTGCCATATAGTGCTCTGCACCGTTCATATTTCCCCATAGCTGTGCCATATAGTGCTCTGCACCGTTCATATTTCCCTATAGCTGTGCCCCATATAGTGCTCTGCACCGTTCATATTTCCCCATAGATGCTCCACATAAATCTGTGCCGCTGCTGCTGCAGTAAAAAAAAAAAAAAAGCCATACTCACCTCTCTTGCTTGCAGCTCCCAGCGTCCGGTCCCGGCGTCTCTCCGCACTGACTGATCAGGCAGAGGGCGGGGCGCACACTATATGCGTCATCGCGCCCTCTGACCTAAACAGTAAGAGCGGATAAACGCCGGGAAGATGGAGCGGAGCCGGGAAGATGGAGCGGCGTCCGGCGGCTGGAACGGGGACAGGTAAATATGCAATACTAACCTGCTCCTGGCGTCCGGCTCTTTCTCCCGGACAGCTGTCTTCGGTGCCGCAGCTTCTTCCTCTATCAGCGGTCACCGTTACCGCTGATTAGAGAAATGACTATGTGGCTCCACCCCTATGGGAGGTGGAGCCGCATATTCATTTCTCTAATCAGCGGTCCCACGTGACCGCTGAACAGTGGGAGAACTGCAGCACCGAAGACCGTGGGACAGGCGGGGAACGTCAGGATTGCTGGAAGCAGGTAAGTATGCCTCAGCGCCCTCACCCCCTCACCCGCCGACCCTGCCACCCACCTTGACTCGAGTATAAGCCGAGAGGGGCACTTTCAGCCCAAAAATTTGGGCTGAAAATCTCGACTTATACTCGAGAATATACGGTATTTATTTTTTGGAAGTACTAACTGTGTCAGACACTCCTTCCAATCGTCCTCCGCTGACCACACCAATGCTGCCTGTGTACCTCTGCAAAATAATTCAAATTGCTTTGAGCCTAATTTTTTTTATTTTAGGCCTACTAAGTCTGTCTGCGGTCCCTCCTTCCAATTGTCCTCCGCAGAACACACCAATGCTGCCTGTGTACCCCTGCAAGATAATTGAAACTGCTTTGAGGCTAATTTTTTTTATTTTAGGCCTACTAAGTCTGTCTGCGGTCCCTCCTTCCATTTGTCCTCCGCTGAGCACACCAATGCCGACCGTGTACCCATGTAACTTTTTGTCATCCTGCAGTGAGCCTACTTTGTGGTGTAAAGCCTACTAGCAGTGTCTGTCTGCGCCACTTAATACAGCTGTCCTCCTCTAAAAAAAAATGGCGGATTTTCAGCTTGTCAGAATTATAAAACTGCATACTACATAATGAGTCTTCCGCTCCAAGGTGTTCTCTCTGTTGCCTCTCCTTCGCTTCTATCTTGAAGCTCTTGTTAAGTAGTTGTTGAAACAACACTGCATTAGGCCTACAAGTTGGGTCTTAGTTGTAGAGACGATGTCTGCCACTCCAAGGTGTTCTCCAGGTTGCCTCTCCATAGCTTCAATCTTCATGCTCTTGTTAAGTAGTTGTTGAAACAACACTGCATTAGGCCTACAAGTTGGGTCTGGCTTGTAGAGACGGTGTCTCCCGCTCCAAGGTGTTCTCCAGGTTGCCTCTCCATAGCTTCAATCTTCATGCTCTTGTTAAGTAGTTGTTGAAACAACACTGCATTAGGCCTACAAGTTGGGTCTGGCTTGTAGAGACGGTGTCTCCCGCTCCAAGGGGTTCTCCAAGTTGACACATAATCGAAGCTGCATAGAGCCTATTTTGTTATTTTAGGCCTACTAAGTCTTTCTGCGGTCCCTCCTTCCAATTGTCCTCCACTGAGCACACCAATGAAGACCGTGTACCCATGTAACCTTTTTTAAACCTGCGTCGAGCCAACTTTGTGGTGTAAGGCCTACTTGCAGTGTCTGGCTGTGCCACTCAATACAGCTGTCCTCTTTAAAAAAAAGACCTGCAATTATCAGGTTTTCAGCCTATCAGAATTTTAAAACTGCAGTGGGGCTACTAGTTTGGTTGGGGCCTACTAACAGTGTCTGCCGCTCCAAGGTGTTCTCCAGGTTGCCTTTCCTGAGCTTCTATCTTCAGGCTCTTGTTAAATAGTTGTTAAATGGAACAACTGCATTTGGCCTACTAGTTGGGTTGGGACCTACTAACAGTGTCTGCCGCTCCTTGCTGTTCTCCTGGTTTCCTGTCCTGAAATTCCATTTTCAGGCTCTCGTTAAGTAGTTGTTAATGTTAGACTGCATTTGGCCTACTAGTTGGGTTGGGGCCTACTATCGGTGTCTGCCGCTCCTTGATGTTCTCCTCCACTGAACAAACCAGTGCCGCCTGTTTACTTCTGTTACCAATTTTGAACTGCATTTAGCCTACTTACTGATTTGGGCCTACTCACTGTGTCAGCCTCTCATTACAGTTGTACTCCACTGAACAAAGCAATGCCCCCTGGTTAGTCCTGTTACCAATTTTGAACTGCATTTAGCCCACTTTATTCTTTGGGCCTATATCTGTGTTTCCTCCTCATCCTGCCCATAGCCCAGCCAGTGATAGATGAGTCTGCTGGTACATTGACCCATAACGCAACATTCCCCGTGCACGCTACACAGCAAGATTGTGACCCTGCTGAAAGTCAGGTTCCCCTTCCCGCATACCATACCACCTTACACGGGGACAAAGAGGAAGGTGCAGATGAAAGTGCAGGTTCCTTCATCAGATGGGGGGGAGGAATACTCGTTGGCGACGTCACTGGCACAGGGCCCCTCATAGTACGCAAAAGTGTTGCTGCCGGTGGGAGGCACCCCTGCCGTGCAAACACACTGCCGTACTTTGAGGGGCCCTGTGCCAGTGCCAATGCCAACGAGTGGGCCCCCCCTGCTTGCTCAGGATCACAGCACTTGCAAAGTTGAAATACTTACCTCTCCCTGCTCCACTGCCGTGACGTGGTCCAAATTTCCTGGGTCCACTAAATACTTGAGCCAGCCCTACCCCCCACAACTTTAGCCAAATGACCCCCAATTTCCAATGCCTTACTATTATTATAAGGTAAATTAAGATTGACAAGCTTCAGTAACAAGAATGTATGTTTTTGCCATTAAAATGGGTACTGTACATGTTTTCCTGGCCTCCACTCACTGCCGACTATGCTCCCCCATTGACTTGCATAGGGTTTCGTGCTTCGGTCGATCCCCGACTTTTCGCGATAATCGGCCGATTCCACTCGACTCGACTGTTGAGATAGTCGGGTTTCGTGAAACCCGACTCGACCCTAATAAACTAAAAGTCGCTCAACAATAATCATTACTATTCTTTTGCTTATGTTTATTCATTCTTGTATGTAATTTATTTAAAATTTTCACATACTAAATTGATACCTTTTTAGTAACTTCTGGACTTGGGCTCCACTTTTTCTTTTTTGGTTTAAGGATTCAACTTTTGAAGTGTTCTCTTTTTCTGTTTTCCGTTTCCCCACTTGACGTGGAGCATGTATGGCAGATTACTATTTATGTTTTCCATTTTGTGTCGTATTTTTATTAGTAATGGATGTGTCTGATAGACACCTCCCTATTACTAACACCAGGACTTGGTTCCAGCAGTGCTTTTGGACAATTCACAGCTGACATCAACCTCAAGTCCAATTATTCTGACTGACAATGCTGACAATGCAGCAGGGTAATTGGGAAGAGCGAAGGCGAACCTCCAAAATTGGTGAATTTCATGTGATGCTCCATATCTATCTATCTATCTATCTATCTATCTATCTATCTCTGTCTGTTTGTCTATCTATTCTTTTTTCTCCTAAAAATCTGTCATTTCTATTCTTAATTCTGCTCATGTTACACGGATGTCACAAGAATTGTACACACATACACATGGATGGCACATGGATGACACACAGATGGCAGACATGGACACACAGATGACCATCAGAAATCCAAATGAATAGTAAAAACAGACAATCTCATGCTTATGTTGAAGGGGACCTAAGGCAGATCCTCAGAACACTGCATATGAGACAAAATATTAGACCAAATCTGAAACTTTGAAAATATTAACTCTTCTGTATCAGTACTGTTATGGAAATACCAAATTTTGCATTTTTTTTAGTGCTTTAAAAATAATTATGAAATGTAAAATTTGCTTATGAAACTTAATATTTTTGGATATTGCAGTGCTGTGATAATGTCCACTTTCTCACATCAATTATTTTGATTGAGTTGTATGAGCTTCATTTGAAAAATGCACTATAGTTTTGTTTTTATCATTTTGGGGTATTTGTCACTTGATTCTGAAACTGCATATGTCTAGTGATATTAGTCTCTATAGGTTACGTGTCAATTTGCAACTCATAGCTAATAATGGTCTTGATTTTGGAGATGCTGAAGTGGTGTGAGGTTTGATAACGGACCCAGTGGAATACAGAGCAGTCATCAACTTACTTTACTTGAAAGGCCGCACACCAAAGGAGGCGTTTGATAAGATGAAAGAGGTTTATAGTGATGATTCCCCATCATATGATGTAGTAAAAAACATTCAATTCAAATGTGGTCGGACTTCGATGCAAACAGCTCCAATTCCAGGGCGACCCCATTCTGCTATTGATGAACACACCATCTAGCAAGTCGAGGTCACCATTTTGGAAAATCGCCTTGAAACCATTTACCACCTAGCCAAAAATGACAAGATTAGTGTGGGGTCCATGGAAAAAATCATCCAAGACCATCTTCACATGCATAAGGTATCCGCTCGCTTGGTTCCCCAGCTGCTCACACCTTTCCAGAAGCAGGAAAGAGTCGAATGCTCACAGGCTGTATTGATGATGTACCTTGGAAACCAGGAGTACTTTTTCAACAGACTAATCACACAAGATGAAAGCTGGGTCCATCACTATGATGCTGCGACTAAAGTCCAGTCAATGCAATGGAAGTATCATGACTCACAGCCTAAAAAGAAGGCACATGTAGTATTGATGGATTTCCTAGCAAAGAGTACCATGATCTCGGGGCATACTGTGCTTCACTGCTGTGGAAATTGTGAGAGGCCATCAAAACCAAGAAACATGGCATTCTAACCAAAGGTGTCCACCTCCTGCAAGACAATGCACCAGTTCACAACTCATATGTTGCCCAAATGGAAGCATGCTCCTGTGGCTTTGAAATTCTACCACATTCCCTTTATTCACCCGACCTTGCACCATCGGACTTCCACCTCTTTCCAACAATGACTTTTTTTGGAAGGGCAAGCATTTTCCAGACTATGAGACTCTGATTTCCGAAGTCACAACGTGGCTTCTGGAACAACCTGTCGACTTCTACAATCATGATGTTTACAGTTGCTTAAAGAAATGGGAGAAGTGTAAGTCCCTCTGTGGCAACTATGTAGAGAAGGACTAACAACTGTGCCAAGTTTCATTGCTCTCAGTCCACAGAAAGTGGGTCAGGGGAAATCTTTAATGAAAGTCACTCGTATAATTGCAGTTTTTTGTGTTGTGTTTTTTTGTTTTTGTTTTTTTACTATGCACATATGTAACTAAACCTTTGACTTTTACAAACTCAAGCTAAATGGTGCCAAAAATGTTTTTTTTTTTAATTCTTCAGATTTTGTTACAGAATGGGAGAAGAGGTTTGATTTACATTTTTTTCATTTTTTTTGTGTCATGTATTATTTACATATTTTATTCCCCTTTTCCCACCAGGGCCTTAACCCATTATCTACCAATGTCCTTTTTTGGGATGCCTAATCTTTAGCTTCTAGCAACTAAGATTTTATATTTTTTATAATTAGGTCCAATTTTGTGTGTTGTGTTTGTAAAATTAATGTTTTCAAAATAGGAAATCATGTGATTGTCATTTTTAATTCAATATTGGGATGCCCTTTTCTGAAAAATCTGTACTTGTAAAAATTTGTAATTTGGCAAGTAATGAGTTAAATATGTAATTACTCAATTGCTTATACATTATACTGCAGTTCTTGCACATTGTAACATTTTCCTATGGAACTCTGCCTAAACACAAATGTGTCAGACACCGAAGCTCTAAAAGGCTCTGGGCTGGCATGACAAAAAAATTATTGAAAATACTGCAGGATTCTTGAAAGAATGGCAAATGAGTGAAAGAGGGCCAAAATTTGTCTGACCACAATATTAAGGAGATAAAGTGCAAAGATCTAAGCTCTGTTCAATCACAACAGCTGTCAGGGTGGGTGTCTTGTTTTCAAGCGCACATCTGACATTTGCTGTACATATTTGGAGGAAGCGGTTTGAAAATTTAGCAAACTTTTAGAGTTATGACATACTGTAGAAATATTAATTAATTAATTATTCATTTCATTCTTGATGATATTTATTTTAAGTGAACAAAACCCCTTATATTTGAGTTATTAGTAATTATAATATTCTCATTATAATATGTCTCTATCTTTAAGCAACAGATAAACTAAGTCCAGCTTCATACCATAGAATACATTTTATTGAACATTAATTATCCTTCCTCTTCAGACAGATAGAAGCAATCATCAGCACTTTCTTGCTCCCTAGTTCACTTTAGCTCTAGAATAATCCTTCTGACATTATCCAACAGCATGTAATATTCATGTTTTAACTCAATGGTCCGATACTGGCTGAATCTCCTACAGGAGAAAATCACTGTGCAAAAAAAGTTGTATATCAATAAATATTCCGAATTCTATGCAAGTCAGGAAAACCTACAGGTCTGCCTGATTCTTCAACTAAAGGATGTGGATAGCCACACAGAAGTAAAGAAATAAGAAGAAGTTGCAGTCTCCACACACAGCACACATATCATTAGACAGTGCAATAAGTAGTTTTAAAAAATTGCTGCAAATAAACAGTTTTCCACCGTCTACTATATAATTGTCTAAGGGTCACTTCCGTCTTTGTGTCTCTCCTTCTGTCTGTCATGGATATTCATTGGTCGCGGCCTCTGTCTGTCATGGAATCCAAGTCGCTGATTGGTCGTGGCAAAACGCCCATGACCATTGCCACGACTAATCAGCGACGTCCGGCGGCAACATGGCCGCTCCTTCCTCCCCGCAGTCAGTGCCCCCTCCATACTCCCCTACGGTCACCGCTCACACAGGGTTAATGGCAGCGTTAACCCACCGTGCTATGCCGCGGTTAACGCTGCTATTAACCCTGTGTGACCAACGTTTTACTATTGATGCTGCCTATGCGGCATCAAAAGTAAGATCTAATGTTAAAAATAATTAAAAAAATAAAAAATCGTTATATACTCACTGTCCGTTGGCCCCTCGGATCCACAACAGGCCTTTCCCGCTCGCGATGCTCCGGTAACCGGTCCATGCTGCAATCTCGCTAGATGATGACGTAGCAGTCTCACAAGACCGCTACATCATCATCTCGTGAGGCTGCAATGCACTCTTGAGACTGTAGCGCGCGACGAGCATCGGGAACCGCTTTGCTTGGATCCGGGGGCTCCGGAAGATGAGTATATAACTATTTTTTATTTTAATTCTTTTTTTTAACAGGGATATGATGCCCACACTGCTATATACTACGTGGGCTGGGCAATAAACTACATGTGCTGTGATATATACTACATGGGCTGTGCTATATAATATAGTACGTGACTGGGCAATATACTACGTGGCTGGGCAATATACTACATGACTGGGCAATATACTGCGTGGCTGGGCAATATAATATGTGGCTGGGCAATATACTTCGTCACTGGGCAATATACTACGTCACTGAGCAATATACTATGTGGCTGGGCAATATACTACGTCACTGGGCAATATACTACGTGACTGGGCAATATACTACGTGACTGGGCAATATACTATGTGGCTGGGCAATATACTACGTCACTGGGCAATATACTACGTGGCTGGGCAATATACTACGTGACTGGGCAATATACTATGTGGCCGGGCAATATACTACATGACTGGGCAATATACTTCGTGACTGGGCAATATACTACTTGGCCGGGCGTATTCTAGAATACCCGATGCGTTAGAATCGGGCCACCATCTAGTATTAAAAATAAAGATCTATGTACGTAGGGTGTGTAATTAAAATGAAAATACTGTGCTCACCAACCACCTCCAGCTTACTCAGAGCTGTTTCCATCCCCAGATTGCTGACATCAATATCAGACAGGATACAAAGCTGCAAAGTAGATGAACTGTTCCTATCCAGTAGGTGAGTACAGGTTTTTGTTTTAATTGCTCTGCACTAATGTATCTCTGACTGAGCTTTGAGGTCTTTGAACCAAGAATTCTATGAATTTGCCAAGATTGAAGAATTTTGAAAAATTTGTACCAATATCGATTTGCGCAGAATTGATTCACTAATTTGTAACTAATCCTAATAATTTTTTTGTTTTGCAGTTTACATCTCATAGATCTATTTGATTCCTGTTCCTACATGATCAACTTTTCTTTGTTATGACAAGTCATCTCTGTGTGACCTCTGAGTATGTATACTCTTTACCCTATTGAATCTAGTACTGCAGATATCATCATATAGCAGATGATGACCTGAGGAGTAACCGACTAAGGGATTATGGGTGAATAAATGGGCTCCTTTAGACTCCAGGATCCCTCATACCAGGTCAAGGAGAGCAGCAAAAGTGAGTAATGCATATTTTTCTCTTGCTGCCTTGCAAATTCAGCCCAAAATAATTTTAAGGGATTTCTTCACAAAGTACATTTTAATTACCATAATAGCTTTTGGCAAAAATATAAATTCCACATTTGGATGTATTAAAAAAATGTTCTTGTGTTCAGATGATCTTATAAATGTGCCCCTAAGTATTGTCTGTGTCTGATCGTGCAGGAACATCGTCTAAACATACCCCAGCTCCTGGTCATGGGAAGAAGCAAACCAAAGAATACAGACAGGACAGCATGGAATTGTAGCAGCAAACAGTTCTCTCTTTTTGGCAATTAAAAATTCCCAGCACCTTTCCACAAATGCTGGACATTCGTTGAGGGGATAATGGTGTGTGGTGTGGCAGCACGTAACAATCTGATGCTATGTAACAATCTGATCATGTGTTGTAAAAAAGCCAATCTGGGGGGTTATTTCATTGAGTATATAGCACAGGGGCCAGACAAAGAAAACCATTTTTATTCCTATACTAGGTAGGGATAGGAGCACTCAAATCATACAGGATAGGGATGAATAATGGCTTAAAGGAGTTTTAATTTTAATGTTGATTTTAATGATTATGTCTTGGAATAGTAATAATTTCCACAATTGGATGTGCTTGAAAAAAATGTCGCTGTGCAGAGATAATCGTATAAATGTGCGCCTGCTACTGCAATGTACCGTGCAATGGCTGTGTATTACTGCTCAGGGACATGGTCTGAGCACACCACAGCTCCTGGGAAGGGGAAGAAGCAAAAAGAGAGGTACAGATAGCACAGCATTTCCCTGCCTGTTTTATTTTTTAAAATGTTATACCTCAAAGAAAGAATTATTTGAGATCCCAAGCTGTTATCTTTGTATAGTCTTGTGCTTCCCCCTCTGCTCAGGAGCTGTGGTATGATCAGACCAGGTCCCTGTACGGTCAGACACAGCCATTACACAATACACAGCAGGGGCACATGTATTAGATTATCTCTGCACAGGAAGATTTTTTAAACACATCCAACTGTGGAAATTATTATTATTACAAGATATATTAACTAAAATGAACTTTTTTCATGGGACAACCCTTTTAATATGATTGTAGTGTACTACCTCAGTGCCGATGTGCCATTTCGAAAATGGAAGTGATAGTCTCAGCCTGTGAATAGAAATCCAAGATTCCAGTGACATGCATATAATCAACTGTTGTAGCAGTCTCATCATCACCCCCAAGTGTGAGACTGTGAATTAGTATATCTGTGATATAGAGTAGCAGCAGCAGCACTTTAACCCTTTAATGTCCACGGGTATTTTTGGTTTTGCATTTTCGTTTTTTGCTCCCCTTTTTCCCAGAGCAATAACTTTTTTATCTTTTGGTCAAAGTGGCCATGTAAGGGCTTGTTTTTTGCAGGACTAGTATTACTTTTGAACAACATCATTGGTTTTACCATGTTGTGTCACGGAAAATGGAAAAAAAAATTCAAATGCGGTGAAATTGCAAAAATAGTGCAATCCCGCACATGTTTTTTGTTTGGCTTTTTTACTAAGTTTACTAAATGCTGAAACTCATCTACCTTTATGATTTTCCAGGTCACTGCGAGTTTATAGACACCAAACATATCTAGGTTCTTTTTATCTAAGTGGTAAAAAAATGACAAAGTTTGTAAAAAAAAAAGTTGCCATTTTCCGAGACTCGTAGCGTCTCCATTTTTAGGGATCTGCGGCTGAGTGAGGGCTTATTTTTTGTGCGCCAAATGACATTTTTATTTATACCATCGTGGTGTAAATGCGATCTTTTGATCGCCCATTATTGCATTTTGTAGCAATGTTGCAGCGACCAAAACAAAGTAATTCTGGTGTTTAAATTTTATTCTTGTTACGCCGTTTACCGATTGAATTAATTCTTTTCATATTTTGATTACAGCCCTGCTCTCTGTAGCAGATATGCTCACTTGTTATGTGCCGATCACCAGGCTGATCAGATCAGCTGTCACGTGCCAGAAAAGGTGAGGGCTCATCGCCGGAGCCCGCACCAAACAGGTGGAGGCGTTCAATGACGGACTCTGTCTGTTGTTGGCTGTTAAGGAAGGGGTAAATGGCTGTTTTTATATAAAACCACTTATTGCATATTTTGCAACTAAATCTGAAATCAAGCATTAATTCTGTTTGTAAGTGAAAGTGTGATGCCTGGGTTTTGATGGACTACATCATGCAGCAGCAAACTGGAGCGTGAGTTACTTCGTGGTCCAATATTAATAATAATATTAAAACAGTACTTTACTATTTTAGAGGGGATTGTACAAACAATAAAGACTGTGAAGCAGTGACCGGTGTCACATGTAAGGGTCACTGTGTGTTCCCTCCAAGATGTGCTGGGAAGAGACTAGCCCATGTACTGGTCCTTGTGGGAGACCAAGGTCAATCCTCCCAAGGTAAATGCTGTTCCGGGCATAGAACTCGAAGATACCTGCCATAGGGGTTGCCAACCTAGGATCAAAGTTTAACCCTGATAGGTTCCCCCTAGAGGTATGGGCAGGAGAGGCTGATGATGCTGTTCTGGGCACAGAACCTAAAGATCCTGAGTCAGGGATACTTGCCATACGTTCCCCTAGAGATTCTGGCAGGAGAGGTAGTGGAGACCCCACTGAACCCCGATCTGGAAATGTCCATTGGTAAGTTCAGGACAGCTCAGTTCCAGGGAAGGTGTGGTTGTGGAGGCAACTAGTGACATACGCACGAGGAACCCTCTGGCACCAGCCAATGATGTGGCCAGGGTCAGGGTAAAATGGATAGAGCTCTCCCTAGACAGCAGTAATGGGAGGCTCAGGTTTGGGTGCGACGTGGTACAGATGTATGCCCTGAGTTGCCGGGGCGGACCTTGGCATTTCAGTGGGTAGTTGACAAGGCACAGGTAAGGTTACAGCGGAAACGGTACAAAATGTACAAAGGCAGGTTCTTAGGTCATGGGATGAGCTGCAGGATTAGTGAACCCCAAATAACCTGGGCATCACAGGTCCGGGTCCGGCGCCTCCCACCTTCATGCAATGACATCCTCTTCCTTGCTTCTTTCGCTGTTCCTGTGCAGGCATAATTCTCTGCCCTGTTGAGGGCAGATCAAAGTACTGCAGTGCTCAGGTGCCAGGAGAGCTCAGAGAGCCCCAGCGCCTGTCCACT
Organism: Ranitomeya imitator; assembly: GCF_032444005.1. Taxonomy (NCBI): domain Eukaryota; kingdom Metazoa; phylum Chordata; class Amphibia; order Anura; family Dendrobatidae; genus Ranitomeya; species Ranitomeya imitator. Next base: position 143,826,711 of record NC_091284.1, on the reverse strand, counting down.
GCAGTACTTTACTCTGCCCTCAACAGGGCAAATCAGCAAGGAGGATGACGATGTCATATGAAGATGGGAGGCGCCCGACCCGGACCTGCGATGCCTATCGGACCCGAACAACACTGGACCACCCCTGGGTGAGTATAATCTAACTTGATTTTCTTATCTTTGAGGTTACATCAGGGGCTTATCTACAGCATTACAGAATGCTGTAGATAAGCCCCTAAGAGCGGTGGCTCAGCTTATATGCGAAAAATGAGGTGACAGGTTCCATTTAAGAGCACCTCCATGTGCCCCTCACCGCACATCTTACTTGGATACTCAAGTATAAAGAAATGCCACTGCTCATAATAAATTTGATGAGTGGGAGTTGCCATGCCCCATGATGCCCCAATCCAAGAACAGCTTTGCCTACTTTATCATTGCTGGTCGATATTGATGTGCAGCTTTGTGTTGCACAAACATGTTACTCCATTTTTATGGTATAAATGCTTTATTTTATCTATGACATTGTAAATTTTAATTGGTTGCTAAATATTTTGTATGGTATAGTCAAATGTTTTACTAGCACATAAATGTCATTTTTAAATATTGCCGTTTTTCAACAGTTTTAGTAAATTTCAAATGTTCTAAATATTTATCACACCACATGAACATTACAGTATCTGTGACAAGTAAAAAAAATGTAAAGCAATTATCACAAAAAAATAAAATAAAAATAAATATAGATGGTGGCGCAAAATGTAAAGAGAAGGCTATCGATCCTTGCTGCAGTACCAAACCAACCTCCACACTTGGTTGGTAAATAAATAAATAACACAATAAAATGATGCACCTAAGTGCAAAAAGGTACGCGCTTGATAATAGCCAATAAAAGTTTACAGTCAAAAAGTGGAATAACCCAAATAGATAGTGAAATAGAGCGTAGTTTCTCAATGTATACACCAAAAAAGTCCTTATTGATAGCTATGAGGTAAATAATATAAAGTCACATATTTGACATGAAAGGTTTATTACAGAAACTTCCTTCTTGACCACAATGACACAACTTGAATACCTGCTGTTCATGCTAATAGAGGACTGAGGTTATAATTTATTGCTGGCCATATCGCAGGCTGAGTGGGAATCTAGCAATGCTATTTAATTATAAACTTCAGGAAAGTATTAATTTGACTTGTAGCTGACTCATTAATGTGAATGTGACTGAATTGAAAAAACACTTTTTTATGTAATCCTCACAGAATCATGCGGATATTATACATAATTAGGGATGAAAATTTCAAAAGAACAACTTAATATGCAGAAGACATAGTGACTGCAATATTTTATATGGAAAATCTAAAGCAATATAAAAAGACTAACTAACCATGCACCAGCTTTATCTGTACATGATAGATGAACTCATTTATCACTGCTTACAGATGCAAATCAAAATAAGCATTCAATTGAAAGTATAGCATATGCATCATCATCATAAGCCTTGTGTGTTTGGGCAATTTAACAGATGTGCATCAGTTTGTAAAAAAATAATCTGGCTCAGTGTTCATTCAATGACACATACAGGTGTCAAGTTCTCTTGCTTAGGTCTTTAAATCTGTACAGGAAGAAGTTATTTTCCATAAATGTGATGACTAACACTAGCGTAACCTCTTAACAAAAAAAATCAGTACATTGTAAAATACATTCATGAAGTGAATGTTACTTTTCACTGGAAATTCTGTGCTAGAATATCCAATTAATAGGAGCTACCACAAAATTTGTGAACAGCTGAGGAAGGTTGTTAAAGTCAGGAATATGTATATAGAATTTCAACAGTGTCACCACCTTGGCAGAAATGTGGAAGTAAAATTTTATTACAAGGTTCACATAAAGTATCACAAACATCCAGACAACTGATTTTCTTAACTTACCATATATCATAATACTTTACTATAACCACAGGATTGCAGCAGCAGACAATAATTCAATAAACCCCTTTTTCCGAGATGAAATTGAAGAAGTTAAACAAAATACAAGTCGAAACGCTCAGACCCTGTTGACTGTTCACTTACCGTATTTTTGGATTATAAGACGCAATTATTTCCTCCAAATGAGCTTACCAGGTGTGGAAGTCATTTTCCCAAAGCCCACCACAGGGATATTATTGGGAAAATGGACTCCGCTCACCGGCACCGACACCTTCTGAATTCCCAGGTAACGCAGCTTCACATCACTTTGGCCACCATCGCTGGCCTCCTGAAGCAGTGACCTTGCTTCCTGTGACCCCGCTCCACTGCAGCCAAACCCCAGTTAAGCTACCATTAAATGGGAGTATAAGACGTACAACCATTTTATTTAAAAAAAAAATGTTTTCCTATAATCCACAACCAAATTTGGGGTGCGTCTTATGGTCCAGAGCGTCTTATGATCCGCTAAATACGGTATATACCATATTGCAGAATTTTAACCCCTTAATCCAATATGACGTACTATCCCGTCGAGGTGGGGTGGGCCTTAATTCCCACCGACGGGATAGTATGCCATAGCGATCGGACACGCTCACGGGGGGAGCGCGGCCGATCGCGGCCGGGTGTCAGCTGACTATCGCAGCTGACATCCGGCACTATTGGCCAGGAGCGGTCACGGACCGCTCCCGGCACATTAACCCCCGGCACACTGCGATCAAACATGATCGCGGTATGCCGGCGGTACAGGGAAGCATCGCGCAGGGAGGGGGCTCCCTGCGTGCCTCCCTGAGACGATCGGTACAAGGTGATGTGCTCACCTTGTACCGAGCATCTTCTCCCTGCAGTCACCGGATCCAAAATGGCCGCGGGGCTGCATCCGGGTCCTGCAGGGAGTACTTCCGGGTCGACTGCAGGTGCTGGTAAGCCTGCAGCGATGTGAGTGAGATCGCCGATCATACAGAGTGCTATGCAAACTGTAAGATCGGCGATCTGTGATGTGCCCCACTGGGACAAAGTAAAAAAGTAAAAAAAAAAAGTTCTACATGTGTAAAAAAAAAAAAAAAACATTACTAAATAAATAAATTAAAAAAAAATATTTTTCCCATAAATAAATTTCTTTATCTTAAAAAAAAAAAAACAATAAAAGTACACATATTTAGTATCGCCACATCCGTTATGACCCAACCTATAAAACTGTCCCACTAGTTAACCCCTTCAGTGAACACCGTAAGAAAAAAAAAAAACGAGCCAAAAAACAACGCTTTACTATCATACTGCCAAACAAAAAGTGGAATAACACGCGATCAAAAAGACGGATATAAATAACCATGGTACAGCTGAAAACGTCATCTTGTCCCGCAAAAAACGAGCCACCACAAAGCATCATAAGCAAAAAAATAAAAAAGGTATAGTCCTGAGAATAAAAGCTAAAGTTAGGGTTAGGGTTGGGGCTAAAGTTAGGGTTAGGGTTTGGATTACATTTACGGTTGGGATTAGGGTTGGGATTAGAATTAGGGGTGTGTCAGGGTTAGGGGTGTGGTTAGGGTTACTGATGAGATTAGGGTTAGGGGTGTTGTTGGATTAGGGTTTAAAGTAGAATTGGGAAGTTTCCACTGTTCAGGCACATCAGGGGCTCTCCAAACGCGACATGGCGGCCGATCTCAATTCCAGCCAATTCTGCGTTGAAAAAGTAAAACAGTGCTCCTTCCCTTCCGAGCTCTCCGGTGCGCCGAAACAGGAGTTTACCCCAACATATGGGGTATCAGCGTACTCGGGACAAATTGGACAACAACTTTTGGGGTCCAAGTTCCCTTATTATCCTTAGGAAAATAAAAATGAGGGGCTAAAATTCAATTTTGTGGGAAAAATAAGATTTTTTTATTTTCACGGCTCCGCGTTGTAAACTGCAGTGAAAGACTTGGGGGTTCAAAGTTCTCACAACACATCTAGATAAGTTCCTTGGGAGGTCTAGTTTCCAATATGGGGTCACTTGTGGGGGTTTTCTACTGTTTGGGTACATCAGGGGCTCTGCAAATGCAATGTGACGCCTGCAGACCAATCCATCTAAGTCTGTATTCCAAATGGCGCTCCTTCCCTTCCGAGCTCTGCCATGCGCCCAAACAGTGGTCCCCCCCCACATATGGGGTATCAGCGTACTCAGGACAAACTGGACAACAACATTTGGGGTCCAATTTATCCTGTTACCCTTGTGAAAATACAAAACTGGTGGCTAAAAAATTATTTTTGTGAAAAAAAAAAGAATTTTTATTTTCACGACTCTACGTTATAAACTGTAGTGAAACACTTGGGGGTTCAAAGCTCTGAAAAAACACATTTAGATAAGTTCCTTAGGGGGTCTGCTTTCCAAAATGGTGTCACTTGTGGGTGGTTTTAATGTTTAGGCACATCAGGGGCTCTCCAAACGCAACATGGCGTCCCATCTCAATTCCAGTCAATTTTGCATTGAAAAGTCAAATGGTGCTCCTTCCCTTCCGAGCTCTGCCATGCACCCAAACAATGGTTTACACCCACATATGGGGTATTGCTGTACTCAGGACAAATTGCACAACAACTTTTGTGGTCTAATTTCTTCTCTTACCCTTGGGAAAGTAAAAAATTGGGGGCAAAAAATCATTTTTGTGAAAAAATATGATTTTTTATTTTTACGGCTCTGCATTATAAACTTCTATGAAGCACTTGTTGGGTCAAAGTGCTCACCACACATCTAGATAAGTTCCTCAAGGGGTCTACTTTCCAAAATGGTGTCACTTGTGGGGGGTTTTAATGTTTAGGTACATCAGGAGCTCTCCAAACACAACATGGCGTCCCATCTCAATTCCAGTCAATTTTGCATTGAAAAGTCAAATGGCGCTCCTTTCCTTCCGAGCTCTGCCATGCGCCCAAACAGTGGTTTACCCCCACATATGGGGTATAAACGTACTCAGGACAAATTGTACAACAACTTTCGGGGTCCATTTTCTCCTGTTACCCTTGATAAAATAAAACAAATTGGAGCTGAAATAAATTTTGTGTGAAAAAAGGTTAAATGTTCATTTTTATTTAAACATTCCAAAAATTCCTGTGAAGCACCAGAAGGGTTAATAAACTTCTTGAATGTGGTTTTGAGCACCTTGAGGGGTGCAGTTTTTAGAATGGTGTCACACTTGGGTATTTTTTTTATCATATAGACCCCTCAAAATGACTTCAAATGAGATGTGGTCCCTAAAGAAAAATGGTGTTGTAAAAATGAGAAGTTGCTGGTCAACTTTTAACCCTTATAACTCCCTAACAAAAAAAAATTTTGGTTCCAAAATTGTGCTGATGTAAAGTAGATATGTGGGAAATGTTACTTATTAAGTATTTTGCATGACATATCTCTGTGATTTAAGGGCATAAAAATTCAAAGTTGGAAAATTGTGAAATTTTCAAAATTTTCGCCAAATTTCCATTTTTTTCTCAAATAAACGCAAGTTATATCAAATAAATTTTACCACTAACATGAAGTACAATATCTCATGAGAAAATAGTGTCAGAATTGCCAAGATCCGTTGAAGCGTTCCAGATGGTTATAACCTCATAATAGGACAGTGGTCAGAATTGTAAAAATTGGCCCGGTCATTAACGTGCAAACCACCCTCGGTGCTTAAGGGGTTAAAAAGCTTTTTTTACCACACATGTCAGATTAGTTTAGCAAGTTCAAGAGACCTGGTTAAAAAAGATTCAGAAAGCAATCTTACACAAACAAGGGAGAGATGCAAATTTATATATTGTTGACTAATTTAATGTAATAGCTCCAAGGATCCAAATTTTACAATAAGCTGTAGTACAAGTAACTTATACAAAAGTAGGGAGGTCTCTAAAATATGATATTCAATAGACAGCTCAAACTGCCCATTCGCCACCTACAGTAATGATGGAGTTGTCATAAGATTTCAAACAGTGTTTGATGCTAGTCACTTCTCACGGCCGTGTAAGAGTGGTCAAGGAGTTCAAGGTCAGAGGCCAGGAGGGTACGTCATAAACAGAAGGAAGAGACAAAAGTGTAGTCAGGTAACATTCTGAGGTCAGAGTACCGAGAGGAAAACAGATCAGAGCTGAAGGGGTTAAACAGGTGGGTAGTCAGATCAAAGTCCAAGGTCAGGCAACAGATCAAACATATAGAACTCAAGGCAAAGAGAGCACAGCACAAACCTCCAAAGATGATTGTATGTCTGGCAGTGTTTTTGGAAACTCAGCTCCGTTAAGAAGCATTAAGCAGAAGCATTAAAGGGAACCTGTCACCGCGAAAATCGCGGGTGAGGTAAGCCCACCGGCATCAGGGGCTTATCTGCAGCATTCTGTAATGCTGTAGATAAGCCTCCGATGTTACCTGAAAGAGGAGAAAAAGACGTTATATTATACTCACCCAGGGGCGGTCCCGCTGCTGGTCAGGTCGGATGGGTGTCTCTGGTCCGCTGTGGCGCCTCCCATCTTCATTACAAGAGCCGTGGCTGAAGATCAGAAGAGGACATCTTGCAATGAAGATGGGAGGAACCAGAGACGCCCATCCGACCTGACCAGCAGCGGGACCGCCCCTGGGTGAGTATAATATAACGTCTTTTTCTCCTCTTTCAGGTAACATCCGGGGCTTATCTACAGCATTACAGAATGCTGTAGATAAGCCCCTGATGCCGGTGGGCTTACCTCACCCGCGATTTTCGGGGTGACAGGTTCCCTTTAGGTAGAATAATGAACACATGAGACAGCCGACTCCTCACAGTCTCAGATTGGATAGTCGAGCTGTTAATCAACACACTGACATCTCAGCATGCCCTTGTACTAGATTCGATGGCCAAGCTGTTAATCACAGTACTGACACGGTGATGCGGTGAGGCATAACGTAGTGTAACGTAGTCCATTAACGCCGCCATTGAATGCAATGTCAGATGCATCGCTAGCGCAAGCCCACAATGGGCGCGTGCTAGCGATATGCCGTCATTGAATGATGGACGCCGAGACGCGGGCTGCAGTGTTTCCGGGTCCGTCACCACTAGTGCAGATAGAGCTAGCAGATGCTCTATCTGCGCTAGCGTGCTGCCAAAACGGCACTTGCGTTAACCGCAGCCCGTTAACATATGTGTTTAACAGGCTGCTATTAACGCAATGTGAACCCAGCCTTAAGAGTCTCAAACGTGTTTTAGAGTTATGTCCTTAATCATTGCATTAAGCCAAATAAACTTGTCGGTGTTTAATCACTTTGCCCACAATCTCTGTTGCAGAAACCATCTGTCACAGAGGGGCCTCTATTTTGCTAGATTCACCTTAAAATTAACCTTTCAAGTATACAATATGAAACTATTTTGTTCCTTTGTAGTGTAATCTAATTAACTGCTCTAAAATGTTGAACACTAATTTGTAGTAATATATAATGACGGAGCCGTCACAAGATTTTAAGCACACGAGGCAGGTCACTGAAAAAACAGTGACCTGTCATTCCAAGACTGGAGGCAGGTGGGGGATTCAGGAAATAGAAAGAGAAGAAGAAGACCCTATGCAAAGTCCAGCCACAGTTCACTTGAAACTAATTAGCATAACACTTCAAATGGTAAGAAAGACAAGACAAATTTTTTCAATACAGTGACAAATCCATACCGAAAAAATGCAACAAAAATGCACCAAATCAGCAACTTGTGCACACAGCCTAAAATTTTTAACAAGTTTTTTGAGGCTTATATAGCAACGAAATCTAGAATATTTCAAAGTCTATGGATGAGCAATTTGATACGAATACACTTTTAAACATGCTTTTGGAGGCTTATATAGCAACAAACTGTACCCAAGGAATGTAATACCCTATGGATGAGCAATATAATATCAATAGTTTTTGAACAACGTTTTTGAGGCTTATATACCAATGAATTGCACTCCTGACCATAAAATAGTCTTTATGTGAGCAATATAATATCAATAACTTTTTTGAACATATTTTTAAATGATTACATACCACCGAAATCTACCCAAGAACATGTGAAAGTTTATGGATATAATAGCGACACATTTTAAAACAAGTTTTTTTTAGGGGTATCGACCAACAAAACAAATCACGTAATACTCAAATGATCAAATATATTAAATTTTTTCACCCCTCACCAAAAAAGCTGCATCTGTATATTTGCCAGCAGACTGCACAGGTCTAATCCCTGTCTACAGACTGGATTCTGTCACTCTCCCTACTCCTGCAACTCTCTCATTCTCCCTAGGCTAGATGCATATTGTATGCGATACAAGCAGCAAAACAAATGATTTGCCCCTTAAAAAGGCTGTTAGTATAATGGCACAGCTTCAGCACCAGTATCAATACTAGTGGGATCTGATTTGTTATTCTGTGCACAAAGGGCCATAAAAGCACTCCCTCCTTCCAATATGAAGTGTCACAGAGCTGTGCGATAGCACTTGTGAGATGAGCCGGAGGCGCCTGTTCTTTCATTACCCCTGATGATGTCACATGGCCAGCCAATCACAGTAATGCCACAACAAAGCTTGCTATGGCTTTACAGTAACGAGTAGGCAATCCTCACATGTTTCTTGGCTGTGTGAAAGGCATCAAAAATGTGGGGCGGGGATTTTAGTTTCTCATAGAGTGCCACCCATTACTGGTCGAGTAACAAGTACATCCGAGCACAGTGAAACTTGAGTGATAACCAAGCACATTCACTCATCCCTAGACAGGATCCCTCTAAAAATCAATTTAACAATTGTTCTACAGAAAATAATGCACAAACATACTTACTAATCTGCTTTATCTCATTCTAGCAACATTTAAGAATTTTATATGAGCTCTAGCTAATTGTTTGTCCAACAACATAGTAAATCATACTGCACTTCTGAACATGATGAATAATGCAGTTCACTAGTCTATCTTTTTAAGGTTGTCAGTGTTTTTCATAAAAAATAATAAAAAATAAATAAAATATACATGCATATTTTATTAAAATAACATTTAGTTAGGAATGCAACTTAAATCAAACAGCAGTGTACATTTATCAGGGTGAATTGTAATGGTTGAAAAGAATCTTACAAAAAAACATAGATACAAATATACTATAAAAATATATAAATATAGTGATTGCCGAAAGTTTTGGCACCCTTGAAATTGTTCCAGAAAATAAAATACTTCTCCCAGAAAATTATTGAAATTGTGCATGTTTTGTTATACACATGTGTATTTTCTTTGTTTGTATCGGAACAACACAAAAAGCACGGAGAAAAAAATGGGAAATTGAACAAAGTTTCACACACTACCCAAAAAAATGGTTTGGACAAAATTGTTGGCACCTTTCCCAGATTGTGGATAGACAACTGTGTTTCAAGCATGTGATGCTTGCTCAAACTAATCTGTGGCAAGTGAGAAGTGTGGGAAACATGAAAATCACACCTGAAACCAGAAAAATGGGATTTGTTGACTCAGTTTGTCCATCATGAGTCTGTGTGCAACACAAAACATGGAGAACAGAAAGAGATGAAAATTGTCTGAGGACTTGAGAACCAAATTTTTTGAAAAATATCAATAATCTCAAGGCAAGGTGACAAGTCCATCTCCTTCTTGTTTCTTTGTCCACAGTGCACAACATAATGAAGAAGTTTACAACCCATGGTACTGTAGCTAATCTCCCTGGACGTTGATGGTGGAGAAAAAATCATGAAAGATTGAAAAGCAGGGCAGTCCGGTTGGTGTACTAGCAGCCTCAATCAAGTTCGTAAGAAATTTAAGCTGTCCTGCAGGCTCAGGGTGCATCAGAGTCAGTGTGAACTATTCGACAACAGTTGAATGAAACGAAGAGGTGTGTCAGGATATCCAGGAGTACCCCACTGCTGACACAAAGACACAAACAACTCACTGGATTAAATGGGAGGCCAAGCCAAACATATACACAACACCTTAAGGAGTGACAAAAAACTTCTCAAACAGTTAAAATTAGGGGCAGACACCATGAAAAGTGGCATCAATTGACCCACAGTAGAAATTTGCAAATGGCACAGCAGCAGACAGTAATGGGCCATACATAAGGTATCGAGGTCTGGCACAGCATTTATAGATTGGAATTGAAGTTTCAGTGAAGACATGGTGGTTAAGAAAGAGGTGTAAGCCTTCTTAGCTGGGAGACCTGATACCTCATGTAACACCTCCATTTTTTCTTTATTCCAGCCACAGTCAGATGGCACAAACATCAGTTTCATACAGTACTGTTGGTAGAAAAATGCAAGGATATTAACACAGATAATTGACTGAAAGTAAGTGAAGGCATGCCTGTGTGGGAGCCCACCAGATGGAGACCAAGCTTAGAGTCTCCAAATTTCAAACAAAAAGTAGAAACAGTATAATTGGCCTTTAACACACCTTCCGATACAGGCAACCCACCCAATGGAGACCCAATGTGGAGTCTTCACATTTCAAAAAATTATTGCCACACACCACTAAAGCAACATCAGTTTCCACAAGGTAGAAACCGTATAATAGGCCTCTTTTACACATACTACTATAGCAATCCACAAGATGGAGACTCAACTTCGAGTCTCTACTTTTCAAAAATAATGTCACACACCACCAAAGTGGCATCAATTTCCAAAGAATAGAAATAGTATACACACCTTCTACTATAAGTAACCCACCAGATGGAAACCCAACTTGGAGTCTCCACTAGGGTTGAGCAAAATGGATCGGTCATTTTCAGAAGTCGCCGACTTTTGGCAAAGTCGGGTTTCATGAAACCTGACCCGAACCCTGTGTGGGGTCAGCCATGAGGTCGGCGATCTTCTTATCGGGTATCGGAATTCCAATACCGAGTTCCGATATTTTTGCGATATCAGGAATCGGTATCGGGATCCATATTTATGTGTAAAATAAAGAATAAAAATAAAAAATATTGATATACTCACCCTCGGACGCGCCCTGGTTCTAACCGGCAGTCTCCCCTCCTAAGAATGAGTGAGTGAAGGACATGCGGTGACGTCGCGGCTTGTGATTGGTCGCGTGAGCGGTTACATGAGCGGTCACGCGACCAATCACAAGCCGCGACGTCACCGAAGGTCCTTCACTTGCTCATTCTTAGGAAGGAAGGCTGCCGGCTAGAACCAGGGCGCGTCCGTGGGTGAGTATATCCCTGTTTTTTATTTTTATTCTTTATTTTACACATTAATATGGATCCCAGGGCCTGAAGGAGAGTTTCCTCTCCTTCAGACCCTGGGAACCATTAGTATCCCATTGTACTGCATTGGGTTTCGCGTTTCGGCCGACCCCGACCCCGACTTTTCTATAGGATCGGCCGATTTCACTCGACCCGACTTTTGAGAAAGTCGGGTTTCGTGAAACCCGACTCGACCCTATAAAAATAAGTCGCTCAACCCTAGTCTCCACATTTCAAAAAAAATTGTCACATGCCACTAAACTGGCATCAATTTCAACAGACTAGAAATTTTAAAATAGGCGTCTGACACATCTTCCACCACAGGCAACCAACCAGATGGAGACCCAACTTGGTGTCTCCACATTTCCAAAAAATGTTTTTAGAATCAACAGCATTAGCAGCAGCATGCACATAATGCACGACACTAAAAAGTACAACATCACCTAGTCTGCCAAGTCTGCCACTGGGGTGCAAAAATCATTGGAGAACCATGACTTGTTCATTTTGATGAAGGTAGCTAGTCAGGATTTGAAGCACCTCCTCCACTTATGCCTACACCTCAACCCCTCCCAAACCAAAATCTACAAAGGCCAGCACCATAACAAATGGCAGCCTACAACCCAACTTCCCAATATGGCCACTTTTCCAGACCCAGTGATGTAGGCTGGTCACAACCTGGCTTTGGACAACATAGCCATTTTGGGGGTGGGTAGGAGTCCAGCCAATATGTCCGCCAGCATGAGGGCCAGATACAGTTACCTTATGGCCAATACCCAACTGGCCAATATGAACAAGGCCTGTATTTGGTTCAGCAACCCACTGCATCCTCACAGGGTGAAGGACAATTGGCCCAACAAAGGCCCCCTGAACAGGACCCTGAGCTGCCGCCATCTCCACCGCCAACTTACAGATATCTGTAAGGGTTTTTTTTGTTGTTTATTTTCTTGTTATATTTTATGCAAAACCATGTTTTTGGCTTTTTTGTGCAGTATTTGCACTTTGCTGTGCTTAGTTGTTTGTAAAAAATACAAAAACACCCAAAAAATTAAAACCATATGACAAAAATATGTTTAAAAGTTTACAACAAAAGGCTTTTGCTGTTAGTAAAAAATGTTGTCAAAAGCCAATTGATGTTTGTGGACCAATCGTCATTACATCACAAACATATACTCTGTTCATAATCATCTGGTAATTAAGGAAATACAACACACATTGTACTGTTTCTTTGTCACAAAATTTTTTTTGTAGATAATATATTTGGAAAGAAAGAAATTCACAACTGAGAAACAGCACAATCTTTCCAGAGAGTAGCACCTTGAGGAGAAACAAAATAATTGGTGAAAATATCCCTAACTTTTATGCCAGAAAGGGGACAGCACGGAGGAGGGCCATGTGGTGTAGGCCTAATCACATTGCTCAACATGTGTTCAGCAATATCAGCTGAGGAGCAATCATGTATGCGGGTAAAATTGTGCAACATTACAGAGGCTTTTATGACTTCATTCACTGTAGCCTCACTGAGCTGAATGGCAGACTGGAGGGCACGCCATTTGGCCACCAGAATTCCAAAGGTGCACTCCACCAGTCTCCGTGCCCTAGAAAGCCGCAAATTAAAGATCCTCCGCCTGTGGTCCAGGTTGCGCCGGGGATAAGGCCTCATGACATGTCTCGTCAGTTGGAAGGCCTCATCTCCAACAAGAACAAAAGGCACTGCTTCCGCATTGGAGCCTGGGAGTTGTTGTGGTGGTGGGAAGTCTAACTGGTTGTCACGTAGCCGTCGACCCATAGTGGATGAATTGAAGACCCTAGAGTCTCCATTTCGGCCATAGGCCCCAATGTCTACAATTATAAACCTGTAGTTACTGTCAACTACAGCTAACAGAACTACAGAGAAAAATTGCTTATAATTGTAGAATTGGGAGCCAGAGTTCGGCGGCTTACGTACCCTGATATGTTTCCCATCCACGGCTCCAATGCAGTTTGGGAAGTCACAAGTGTCCTGGAACCCAAGAACTATTTTGAGCCAAGCCTGTTTTGGCTCAGGCATCACAAGTTCCTGGAGTTTAGCCCATATTTTACTACAGGTTGACCGTACAATGCCAGAAATTGTCGACCGGCCAATCAGAAACTCCAGGTGTAGTCCCGCATACGACAAGCCAGTGGACAGGAAGCTGAAAGTGTAAAAAAAGGAATATTAGGTAGGTAACAAGAGTTCACACAAAACATGAAGAAGCACAAGTAGATTGTATATTTTAAAAAACATGATTAAAGCTGTAAAATCTAAAATTTACCTAGGGTACTTAACTAAAACATTAAACACACTTTTTTGGATCTGCTTGTGCCCTAATGTACACATATACTTTAAAAAATCTGCTAGAACACAACACATGAAAAAAATCATCAACATACAGTATGTGAGGATGTTGAATACATACCATATGGTAAGGAGAAGACGCTCCTCTGCGGATATGGCTTTGTGCATCCTTGTGTCCTGATAGGTGATACCTGGACGTAATATCTCCAACAATATATCAAAGGTTCTGATGGTCATGCGACAGTACAGATAGAACTTGTCAGGATGTGCCCGCAGAGCTGTATAGAGCCTCTGAAAATGGTGTTTAGTGAGGCGTTTAGTCAAAAGAGGATGCACCCACATTCTTCTTCTCCTCCTTCGTGGATCTACAATCACAGGGTATGGCTGGCCAAACCGACGCGACAAGACACAATTAAACAAAACCCGCTGAGTTGGGGTGAAGTGCAGTAGGTCAGACATGGTGCAAACGTTACCACAACACAACAACAGATGCACAACCACAAAATGGCTATATGGGTGGGTGCCTCCTGTTGTAGATGCCTTAAATAGGGTTGCTGATGCTGATTTAAATTAATTTCAGCCTCAAAAACCGTTAAATGTCCATTTTGTCAGGTTGCGTGAAAAGTATGCATTACGGATGTCATACGGATTACATATGCAAGATTACATGCGCAAAATACGTGACCACACCTTGCCAATGGATTACATACGGATCACCATTTCTGGAATTTTTATGCATATTACGGTCGTAAAATACGGACCGTATTTCCATACGCTGAGTGTGACGCCGGCCTAAGAAAGCGAAAAAAAACGCAGTGCGGGATACTCAGATGTAGACTCCTGGAAAGAGCTGTGGGAAAAAAAAGGTGTACTGAGGAAAAGCCACAAATGGGTAGAAAAAGAAAAAGAAAAGGTATGCAGGATGACATACCAATCGGCTTTGAAGACAAGAATCCGGAAAGGCTCGGGAAGGGATTACGGTCCCTATAGAGACTAAGGGAATACAATGGCATAAATAATGAATTATAAGGGATCAGATGCCAAGAAATTGTATGAGTGTATAAAAGCCATAATGGCCGGAATAGATACCTGCAAGTCGCTACGGTGCTATATTAACCCACTGACCACCAATGACAACACACAAAACCACATGTCAGCCAGTCAGGTCTCCCCAAAGCACTTCCAGGCCCCAGTTCGCACAGTACACCACCATGTCTCTGGGCTTGCACAGGCCCTTTAAGAGTCTGCCCGACTTGGAGCACAATTTTTTTTTATATCATTTCACCAGCTCCTGCTGGTACTGCCACAGCTCCTGCTGTAGTTATAAACCACCAGCACCTCCGGCTGCCGATCACAAGCCGCTGCTGCCGCCACTGCAGCTCCGGGTGCTGCGGAACCTCTTGCTGCAATTGCAGCTACACTCTACAAGGCTCTGCACGGCTCCACCACAGACGTCGTAGACCCGCCGATCCACAGCAAGATGCTTGTCAACTTTGTGGACCTGCCGATCCACAGCAAGATGGTTGTCAAATTCGTGGACCCACCGATCCACAGCAAGACGCTCAACAGCTTCGTGGCCCCGCTGAGCCACCGTAATTAACTTTGATTGTGCTTCCTGGACCACTGCCCATAGTCTAGTACCATATGTAAGATTGCACTTACTTATGGGTTGGGGAATACTTGCTTGGCAGCAATATAACACACAACAAGATGTTTTTCTTCAAAAGTTCAACTGGGTTTATTACTCCATAAGCCCCAGTAGCACAAAACACAAATTAACAGCCTTCATAGCATGGCAAAACAAAGTAACAATGTTCACAGCGTGGCTCTGTTCCATGAGGACTGTGACCTTACACTCTTGGTAGAGTCCAATATTCAGGCTCGTTCTGGAGCCAAACACATACAGTCTGGTATTACCTGCATGTCAGCGTTGCAGGATTTCACTGGCAGTACCACACGGGGCCTGTTCTCCGGAGAAGCTGTCTACAGGGATCACCAACTTGCCTGGCCGTCATACCCTAGTCAGTTCCAGACCCACCGAAGGACTGTAGCTTCCCCACACAGTAGCTGTAACTGGCTCTGCAGATCCCTGCCCTCACCTCGTGCTGTTCAGGGATACAGTCCTACTCCCAGGGCCTCCAAACACCCAGGTTACTCGGAATCACTAAGGTGGCCTTTTTGGGTACTATTCAGGACGTCTATCCCCAGCTGGGACCGTCCAATACCCAGGTCACCAATAGCAAAGTCCCACCACGTGCTCTTCATGGCTAACACACACCAACACCGAGGTTTCTACCAGGACCTTGCACGTGGACCATTCAGGTCCCCTCACTCAGACCATGTGACCAACACCCTGGTCACATTACATACCTTTAACCACTCCCCTTGGTGGGAGTGTGGGTGTGTGGCTAGTCTGTGACCCTGCTAAGGGGCATCCAATGAAAGGTGATGACAGTTTGTCAAGGGTTCGTGACGCCACCTGTGGTATTCGGTCAGGGTGACCGATGCTGCTTGGGGTCCACTGGGGTGGTGTTATGGCAGCTAGATGGTATACCTTCCCACAGGTGAAGTGCTTCCCCAGGGCTTCCCAGAAGTGTAGGTGGTGATGATGTGAGGCGCGGTTAATGACGAGGACACAGGGTTGCAGTCTCTTTACCTTTTTACTGAAGACTTCAGGATCCGCAATCCAGAGCACTGCTAACAGGGCTGGCTGAGACCGGCCGGTCCGAAGGCACATCCAGAGTTCCCTTTGCAGGTGGAAATCAGTGCCTACCAACTAGCGCCTGTGCATTGTAGTCCTTCCCTGTTGAGCACCACGGGATAGTCCTCACAACTTTCGTATTCGTTTGTTCTTTCTCTCTCCGTCCCCCAGTTTATCTGGCTAGGACGCACCCGTATGACGGGTAGGCCTGGAGATATTCTGGGACCCTAGAGATGCCCCTCTCCGACAATTGCCTCCTATGCCTGCTTAGGTGATTTAAGGTAGACAGCCAACCTATAATCAACTGTCCTGCCGCTGTTTGAAGTAATGCTTGAAGTCTGTTACTTCCTCGGCGTTCCTGCCACCGGCTACGCGCCTCAGTAGGATGTTGCCGATCTCGGGGCACAACTCCTACTGGTTCTATTGCCTTTGTGCTGTGATCTCGTTTCTCACTTCTCCACAATATACTTTGCTTCATGTCCTTTCTTAGGATGCCGCCGCAAGGTAGTGCAGGCGCGGCTCCGTAACAATCTGTCCTTTCTGCTAGGTACCTGCCTAGGAACCCACCCCTGACAGGTCCTCCCTGGAGCTGTCCCAGGCTGCTTTCTGACTCACTTCCTATCCAACCCCCAGTTTTACTAGAGTGTGAGGAGTGGCCTAATACATAGAGCCTTTTGCTCCCCCTGGTGGCCGGAGTGTGAAGTGTAATGTATGACTGTGATACCTGGTCAGGTGAACTCCTTTAGTGCAATCAGACATAACATCACTCCCCTTAGTGTCAGAGCGACATTACTGCAACGACCAGGACTCTGGGGCGCTGCATAAGAAATGCTCTGCTTCTCCAGAAAGGGCCATAATCATGAGCTATTCCCCATGCATAACTTGAATCTGTGTAAATATTAACGACTTTACCTGCAGCAGCTCTACATGCCTCAGTGAGTGCCTTCAACTCTGTGCCAACATGCGAGGAGGGAGTGGTTCAGCTCGGATTACCTCATGTGAGGTACTACTGCATATCCAATGTAGAATCACACATCCTGGTGGTATCTGGAGCCATCTACAATAAACTCAAAATCTGCATTAGAAACAGGTTTCCTGACTCATCAGTTTTATGCAGTCATGTTCATGTGTCATGTCAAAGTACTCTTCCTCACTTGCTAATGCTGTCACCAATTCCACCTTTACTGAATCCACAGGCAGGGGGGTGGCTGGATTCAGAACATTATATCTTTTGATGGTGACTAGTGTTGAGCATTCCGATACCGCAAGTATCGGGTATAGGCCGATACTTGCGGTATCGGAATTCCGATACCGAGTTCCGATACTTTTGTGGTATCGGGAATCGGTATCGGATCCATAGTGATGTGTAAAATAAAGAATTAAAATAAAAAATATTGATATATTCACCTCTCCGGCGGCCCCTGGACATCACCGCTGGTAACCGGCAGGCTTCTTTGTTTAAAATGAGGGCGTTTAGGACCTGAGAATGACGTCGCGGCTTCTGATTGGTCGCGTGCCGCTCATGTGACCGCCACGCGACCAATCACAAGCCGCGACGTCATTCTCAGGCACTAAACTCCTCATTCTAGGAATTTAGGACCTGCGAATGACGTCGCGGCTTCTGATTGGTCGCGTGGCGGTCACATGAGCGGCACGCGACCAATCAGAAGCCGCGACGTCATTCTCAGGTCCTAAATGCGCTCATTTTAAACAAAGAAGCCTGCCGGTTACCCGCGCTGATGTCCAGGGGCCGCCGGAGAGGTGAATATATCAATATTTTTTATTTTAATTCTTTATTTTACACATTAATATGGATCCCATGGCCTGAAGGAGAGTTTCCTCTCCTTCAGACCCTGGGAACCATCAGAATACCTTCCGATACTTGGTGTCCCATTGACTTGTATTGGTATCGGATATCGGTATCGGCGATATCCGATACTTTTCGGGTATCGGCCGATACTATCCGATACCGATACTTTCAAGTATCGGACGGTATCGCTCAACACTAATGGTGACGTATTCAGGAATTAGTAGAGCACATTCAAGTCTGAGTTGTCTAGCCATAGACAAATGTTTTGGTTGAACTTGTAAGAGTATGTCTCACATGCCTTTCCTAGAAGTAGCGCAGCTGCTCCTACTGCACAGACACATGTAGGAGACCCTCTGATCACTGGGTCTAATTGTGCTGAGTAGTAAGCTATTTGTCTCTGTTTCCCTCCATGTTGTTGTGTCAGTACTGCGGTAGCATGTCCTCCCTGCTCTGTGCAAAACAAGAAAAATGGCTGATCATATTTTGGAATGACTAAGGCCGGGGCTGACACAATGAGCAGTTTGAGAGAATGGAAGAAATCAATTGCTTCTTGAGTGAGATTGTAGGCGTCTGATGACAAGCAGTCATAGAGTGGTTGCATCATTTGTAAAGCAGACCTTATGAAAGGGCTACAGTAGGTCACCAAACCTAGGAAAGTGCGTAGATGCTGGTGTGACCTGGGCCAACAAGATTTTGAATTGCCTGTTTTCTGTCTTCAGTCAGGTGTCTTGTACCTTCAGCAATACAATGTCCTAAAAATGTCACCTTTTGTTTGCAATGCTGTAATTTGTCACGTGAGACCTTGCAATCCTTTTCTTCCAAAAAATACAGCAAGGAAACTGTAGCTTCCTTGCAGGGCATCTGGTCCGGGCAGCAGAGCAGGAGGTCAACCACGTACTGTAATAGTGCAATCTGTGGATGAGGGGGTTGCCACTGCTCAAGGATCCCTGCCATCGCTGTTGAATACATGGCAGGGGGTTGTTTCCCCCTTGTTGGAGGACCGTCCAACAATATTGTTTACCTTTGTGAGTAAAAGTGTTTTACAGTAGAAAAAACCCCCATAAAAATAGATACTTTATTAGATAACGATAATTGAGAAAAATAATAAGAATAAAAAACAAAAAAACCCTATCTAATACGTCAGTCTTAAAGGGGAGAGGAAAATAATCCCCTACAATAAACCCTAGTCAATACTGGTAGAATGCCCTACACAGATCAATATAAATATCAGAACATACACATAGTTGAACAATTGTGATATCAAATAACAGCTCCAAGGGTGTATAGATATAAGTGAAAATATCCCTCCAAGCTACAAAAAATCCTAAAAGCTCATACTACCTAGATGCGGAGGTTGGCACCCTAAGAGAAATTCGAGAATGGCGCCCCCGCTCGTACGATGACTATCCCTGGTCTCCTACCTTCTCCCTATAAGAGATAGGTAAAGAAACAGAAGGCCAGGTGGCTGTAAATAACGTGTAGAAATATGTGATGCCAAATACACAGCAACTCTGGCCCTCCCCTCCAATGTGATGTAAGACCCAAGGATAGAAGGACTACCTATAATATCACAAAATATGCAAATAATGGCAACTTGAAACTATAGGACATACACAATAAACCAGCACTATTGTTGACTGATTAATAAACCATATACAAAATGCATATACCATATAGATGTATAACACAACGCCCCCACATATATCTGGATAAATAATAAATAAACGATAAACGAATAAATTCAACAGTGTGACTGATGCAGCACATAATCTAGATAATGATAATGTACTTATCTACAGCATTCAATCGTCCACAACTGATGATACATCCAGATACAGCGGCTCAGAGCATGATGAATGGGCGAACAAAACCTCCAAAACACCTCTCGACGCGTTTCCTCCACATAGTTGGGTTCATCAGGAGAGACTAGATAGCGACATGGCAGTAAAAAATGTAAAGATAAGGGGGGGAGGGCCAGAGTTGCTGTGTATTTGGCATCACATATTTCTACATAAAGTATCTATTTTTATGGGGGTTTTTTCTACTGTAAAACATTATTTCTTTCCCTTAGTTTATTTTTTGGTTTGGTAAGCCTTTGTGAGTAAAAGAAAAAAAGGGACTGACAGTCAGGGTGCAGGGGTACAGAGAAGAATACATTAGCCAAATCAATGACTGAGAAACATTTTGATGTCGCTGGGATCTCTGACAGTAAGGTGTGTGGGTTAGGGACAATTGAGGCCACACTCTCTATAACATCATTAATAGCCCTTACATCATGAAGCATTCTGTAAGTGTCAGGGGAACCCTTGGGTCCTTTTTTCCTAATGGGATACAAAGGGGTGTTGCGGGGGGACGATCTTTGCACCAGAACCCCTGCCTCAACTTACTCTTTAATATCCCTGCTCCGAGCCATTGATTTGGATAGGTTCAAGGGGTATTGCTTTGAACAAGGAGGAGTAGTTCTTTCTTTCAATTTAATCATGACAGTGGGAATGGGTAGCCAACCAAACATCAGTTTTTCCCCTTTCCCAAACCGTGTCTGGCACCGGTCTCATTTCCCCATCCTCAGACATGTTGGTGTCAGGCGTTGCTTTCACTGCTTTTGTCATATATACCATTGTTGCAATCTTACACAAGTGTTTGTCTAAGAGGGGACTTGTGACTGTTATACCCTTGGGAGAGTACTGCATGGTAGCCTAGATAGCACTCAACATATCTACTCCCAGCAAATTTGTAGGGGTATTGTCACTAACAATAAGTTTTTTAAGCACCTCTTGGCTATCTCATAATTTTAATCTTATTTGTTTAGTCATTAGGGCTTCTGTCACTTGTCCTTTTACCCCACACATTCCACAGTCTCGTTAGTAATCATGTCTGGCATTATCAAGTCTATGTGTACCACAGTCCCAGCTGCCCCAGTGTCAATCAAAAATTCTGCCTCTTTCCCTCCCGACATTTGTATGGTGGCAATCAAGGCAGGACCAGGTCTGGAGGGGACAAGAACAGGTCACACATTTGGCACTGGGTTGCCAGTTTCCTAGTCTGAAGGTGAAGGAGGTGGAAGATTGGTCTGCTTAGTCTCCTTTGTAGGGTTTCTGCATTGGTTGGTGTAGTGTCCATTTTATCCACAATTCCAGCACTTCACCGTCTCTAAGTCGTTAGGTCCCTTAATACGTCTCCATTGTTTTCCTTGTGCTCCAGCATACATGACTGGTCATCTTATTGTCCTGGTTTGTTCAACTCCTTTAGCAACCTTCAGGAGTTCTTTTGGATCTACATTTCCCCATTCAGGTCTGGCTGTCTTTACTGCATCTCGAAAGCCTTTGTTCATACCGTCAATGAATGCATTTACCAGTATTTTAACATTGAGTGGGGTTATTGGACTGTACCCCATGTCTGCCCATTTCAGCTGTAATGGAGAAAAAGGCACCTACACATGTGCTGTGAGCAAAGTCATTTTTATCTTTTATATTCAAAGACAAGGCAATATTTTATACCATTTACAACAAATATAACTCATGTAGCCCCCACCGTTACCCAGGGTCATACTTTATTTACCACGTGCCCAGAACATGTTGTGGATGACCATTGAGAACATATATGATAAGAAGTATAGTCTCCATGAAGAGGAGACTACCAGACTACTGCGTCAAGAGAATAGATTCTAATAATTAAAGGCAAAAGGAAATTAAAGAAAAAACACTAACCCTTCTATATCAGAAGCTGACTTCTGTACCAGCTACCACGTCAACTATCGGGACCCATGATCAAGAGGTGTCAAATGTGTTAATGAAGAAGCCCTCTCCAATATTTATTCATCTAGATACAGCTATTGTGAGTGTCAGCAGTATCTAGAAGGCTACACATCTACCAAAGGTACCAAAATTGCTTGTGGCTGATTCTGCAACACATCAATTATTATATATAGCTGACTACATTTTCACCGATATTGGGACACTATTTACTCATTGCTCGGTATCTGCAGTAAAATAGTGTGTAGCTATTAATGGATTAAGCAACGATTAAATAAATTATATGGAGCATTTTCTTTTACATAGACAATTGTTAAAGACGTCATTTAATTGTGTTTAATTGTAAGAAAACATTTTAAAAAACTGACCGTCACATCCAAACATAGACTAAGTGTGAACAGGTGTTCACACTTAGTCTATGTTTGGATGTGACGGTCATTTTTTTGAAATGTGTTCTTTAGCCTTCTGATCGAGCACTCCACCTCCTAGCTACAGGTGTTTTAATTACAGCAGGTCCAATACCCCTCCATAGAGAGAGAATTTTAGTCTAAGAAGAGTTTTCACATGGAGACGTATATTCTCAGCGAGGAAAGGCAAGTTTAGGACCTGGTATAAGAGAGATGCCGTAAAGTGGCTACCAGGTACACATAAAATTGGCCATTTTTATGCGCTAAACGCTCTAATTTTCATATTTCTAGTGCAGTAATGCAGTTCAATTTTCGTGTTTCATGTTTGCATGTTTTAGCGCTGCAGTGTGCTGCCTTATTTACTTGACTAATTGTAAGAAAAGGCCTGAGAGATTTTACTTTATTTACAGTAGTAGTGTGTGGCTTTGCTCCTAGGGATAGGTCTTAGCTACTTACATCTTATAAAATGTTATTGGATTTCAGAGTTTTAATTACAATTCTAGAGAGGAAATTTCATTAGAATGCAGATAGGTTATATTTTCTATTAACAAAGAAACGGGGGGTCCAAATGTTAATGTGAGAAAGAGAATATCTTTATTTAATACCCATTGCTTTGAACGGATCCTGCTGGCAAGGGAGAAGGAAGCCATATGCCCTAGTAAGTGTTTTCACTCTGTTGATTTTTAATATGTTATAGCCTACATATGTGTATGTACTGATCTATAAATATTGTGTGGTTTTATCTTTATTAAAATATACAATTTCAGTCTTAAAACAGAGAAAATATGTTTTATTATTCTATATATTTACATGTTTATAATTAGTGATGAGCGAATTTATTTGGAAAACGATAGCCAAACATAAATTTGGCACGAATATGGCATATTCGGATTCGTGATAGGAAACATGAACAAAATTTAATAAAATCGGGAAAAATCAGTAACATTCTGTAAAAGTGTGGTAAAATATTTGCGTTGCCACAAAAGTATTTTCAGCACTTTAGCAATGATAATGGTGGTGTATAGTGTTGAGCATTCCGATACCACAAGTATCGGGTATCGGCCGATACTTGTGGTATCGGAATTCCGATACCGAGATCCGATACTTTTGTGATATCGGGTATCGGTATCGGATCAATAGGGATGTGTAAAATAAAGAATTAAAATAAAAAATATTGATATGCTCACCTCTCCGGTGGCCCCTGAACATCACGCTGCTAACCGGGAGGCTTCTTTGTTTAAAATGCGCGCCTTTAGGACCTGCGAATGACGTCCCGGCTTCTGATTGGTCGCGTGCCGCCCATGTGACCGGCACGCGACCAATCAGAAGCCGGGACGTCATTCGCAGGTCCTAAAGGCGCGCATTTTAAACAAAGGAGCCTCCCGGTTAGCAGCGTGATGTCCAGGGGCCGCCGGAGAGGTGAGCATATCAATATTTTTTATTTTAATTCTTTATTTTACACATCCCTATGGATCCCAGGGCCTGAAGGAGAGTTTCCTCTCCTTCAGACCCTGGGAGCCATGAGAATACCTTACGATACTTGATGTCCCATTGACTTGTATTGGTATCGGATATCGGTATCGGCGATATCCGATATTTTTCGGGTATCGGCCGATACTATCCGATACCGATACTTTCAAGTATCGGACGGTATCGCTCAACACTAGTGGTGTATCATGAGCGTTTGGGATGTGTTTGATGAGGGGACGGAGTTTGCAGAGCTCAGAGGCACGGTGCTCTTACAAACAGTCATTTTTTTCCTAACTTTATGTGTGCACATTAAGGCTAGCCAATCAGGGCACAGGAAACACCAACAATGTACTGAGGTAGTGGGTTGTGTCATTCGCTGCTGAAATCACATGTCCCTCTCCATATAAAGAGCGGACATCTTGTTTTAGTGCCATTTTGACACTATAAGAGTGCAGAGAGGCTGCTCCTGACGCTGGCACTAGGGCTGAGCGAAACATATCGGACAAATTCAAAAATCGATGACTTTCGGCAAAGTCGGGTTTCATGAAACCCAACCCGATCCTAGTGTGGGATCGGCCATGAGGTTGGCGATCTGCATGCAAAAGTCACGTTTCGTATGACGCTTTCAGCTCCATTTTTCAGCCATTGAAGGAGGACGCAGAGTGTGGGCAGCGTGATGACATAGGTCTCGGTCCCCACCATCGTAGAGAAGGGCATGACAGTGATTGGCTTGTTTTCTGCAGCGTCACAGGGGCTATAAAGGGGTGTGCACGCCGGCCATCATCTTACTTCTGCCAATCTTAGCATAGGGAGAGGTTGCTACAGCTTCATCAGAAGAAGGGATATAGTTAGGGAGGGAAGATTAACCCCCAAACTGCTTGTGCTGTAGCGATTTCCACTGTCCAACACCACCATTTTTTTGCAGGGACAATGGAGGCTATATTTTTGTGCTCTGTAGCTTATTAGGCTGTCTTATAAGTCTCCCTGATAGCTGCATTGCTGCTTGCACAATGCTGTGCAAACCAACTGCTTTTTCAAAAGCAAAAATCCTGTTGCTCATTTCTGCACAGTTATCTTGTTTATTTGTCCACACTTTTGTGTGCAGCAGAACCTTTTTATTGCTGCCATACTTTTCCTGAAGGAGATTGAAATTGTACTATAGTCCTTGTATTTTTTTCATATATCTTCCAGCCACTTTCTACCACTTACATTGTGTTGTTTTATGCACAGGGCCTGAGTTTTGGTTCAGTCTCCCCCAAAAAAGTGAGATTCAAATTCTCACAAAGTGGATATACTTCAGTCTTGTTAGTTTGTCGTATGTCAGCCAGCCGCTTTCTGCCACTTAGATTGCGTTGTTATATACACCGGGCCTGAGTTTTGGTTCAGTCTCCCAAAAAAAAGGGAGATTCTAATTCTCACAAAGTGGATATACTTCAGTCTTGTTAGTTTGTTGTATGTCAGCCAGCCACTTTCTGCCACTTACATTGTGTTGTTTTATGCACAGGGCCTGAGTTTTGGTTCAGTCTCCCCCCAAAAAAGGGAGATTTAAATTCTCAACAAGTTTATATACACCTTCTACCTTGTTTTACAGTACCACGTCTGGCTACCCAGAATGTTGATGATCTAACCTTCATTAAAATGAACCAATCATGATTTCAAATTATTTAGCCCCACCTTCCCCTGCTGACACGTAGCTTGCCTGAAAAATGTCTTGCTTTTGGCCTCCTCTTACTGACTTCTCCAATTCCTCCATTTGCAGCTGCTGGATGTTCACCATAGGCCATTTTTATACCTCCCTAAATGGGCTGACTCCCCACACAGGGCCGTGGTCACCACCTGGTGCAAGCACCCGTGCGAATACTGTTTGCCTGGACAGGTGGGTGGGCCCACTCTTGGGCGACGGCACTGGCACAGGGTCCCTCATATTACAATGAAGTGTGTCTGACGGTGGTGGTGCACAACCAATATCAGACACACTGTCGTAATATGAGGGGCCCTGTGCCAGTTCCGCCGCCCACGAGAGAGTGCTCTCCCCCAGCTCGAACAGTGCTCTACCACGTGCAATACTTACCTCTCCCTGCTCCACCACTGTGTAGTCTGTGTTGTTAAATCCTTCAATGGCAATGCCAATACAAATTTGTTGAAATGATAGATGATAGTAAAAATATACAGGGGCCCTGGCCTCAATTTAGACCAGTTAATACTTTGCGCCTACTACCACTGTCTGCTACTCAGCAGAGGAGCCCACCCCTGTACCTAGCTACGCCACCTGTTTAGTCCTGTTACCAATTTTGAACTGTATTTAGCCTACTTTATTATTTGGGCCTACTAACTGTGTCTACCACTCATTACAATTGTCCTCCACTGAACAAAGCAATGCTGCCTGTTTAGCCCTGTTACCAATTTTGAAATGTATTTAGCCTAATTTATTATTTGGGCCTACTAACTGTGTTTGCCACTCATTACAGTTGTCCTCCACTGAAAAAAGCAGTGTCACCTGTTTAATCCTGTTACCAATTTTGAACTGCAATTAGCCTACTTTATTATTTGGACCTACTAACTGTGTCTGCCACTCATTACAGTTGTCCTCCACTGAAAAAAGCAATGTCACCTGTTTAATCCTGTTACCAATTTTGAACTGCATTTAGAGTACTTTATTATTTGGGCCTATATCTGTGTTTCCTCCTCATCCTGCCCATTGGCCCAGCCACTGCTAGATGAGTCTGCTGGTACATTGAACCAGACCACTACATTCCCCTTGCACTCTACACAGCCATAATCTGACCCTGCTGAAAGTCAGGTTCCCCTTCCCGCATACTATACCACCTTACATGGGGCAAAGAGGAAGGTGCAGATGAAAGTGCAGGTTCCTTCATCAGGTAGGGGGGCATACTCGTTGGCGACATCACTGACACAAGGCCCCTCATAGTACGCAAAAGTGTCTGCCAGTGGGAGGCGCCACCTGCCGTCAAACACACCGCTGTACTATGAGGGGCCCTGTTACCATCTTTTCAGTTAGCCATTAAAAGGTACCAACCACTGAGGACTCTCAATTCTAAATATTTTTCAGATTAAGCAGAGCAGTTCTGAGCTTTGCAGCTAATTAACAGAAGGCAGAACCAGAACAGTTGGTAACAGGACTAAACAGGCGGCCTAGCTTTGTTCAGTGGAGGACAACTGTAATGAGTTTCGCAGACACGGCTAGTAGGCCCAAATACAAAAGTAGGCTAAAAGCAGTTCAAAATTGGTAACAGGACTAAACAGGCGGCGTAGCTAGGTACTGGGGTGGGCTCCTCTGCTGAGTAGCAGACAGTAGAAGTAGGCGCAAAGTATTAACTGGTCTAAATGGAGGCCAGGGCCCCTGTATATTTTAACTATCATCTATAATTTCAACAGATTTGTATTGGCAGTGCCATTGAAGGATTTAACAGCACAGACTATACAGCGGTGGAGCAGAGAGAAGTATTGAAAGTGGTAGAGCACTGTTCGAGCTGGGGGGAACACTCTCTCGTGGGCGGCGGTACTGGCACAGGGCCCCTCATATGACGACGGTGTGTCTGACGTTGGTTGTGCACCACCACCTTCAGAGACACTTTATTGTACTACTATGAGGGACCCTGTGTCAGTGCCGTCGCCCAAGACTGGGCGCACCCACCTGTCCAGGCAAACGGCACTTGCACGGGTGCTTGCGCCAGGTGGTGACCACGGCCCTGTGGGGGGAGTTAGTCCATTTAGGGAGGTATAAAAATGGCCTATGGTGGACATTCAGCAGCTGCAAATGGCGGAATTTGAGAAGTCAGTAAGAGGAGGCCAAAAGCAAGATATTTTTTAGGCAAGCTCGTGTCAGCAGGGGAAGATGGGGCAAAATAATTTGAAATCCATGATTGGTTCATTTTAACGAAGGTTAGATCATCAACATTCTGGGTAGCCAGGCGTGTCCTTTTTTTCAGTCAGTATTGAACCAGCAGCACTGAAGACTCTTTCTGATAGCACACTAGAAGCAGGGCAAGCGAGCTCCTGTAATGCATATTCTGTCAATTCAGGCCAGGTGGCTATTTTAGATGCTCAGTAATCAAAGGGGAATGACCTGTGAGGGAGAACATCGATAAGGGAGGAAAAGTAGTTTGTAACCATACTGGACAAATGCTGTCACTTTGATTCGATGCAGCACTACCTGTCGTGTCAGCAGTCATTGCGAAATCACTCCACAACCTGGTCATAAAACCCCTCTGTCCAACGCCACTTCAGATTTGTGCACCTCTAACACCTCTGCCATGTTGCCCCCTATGGCTCGTGTGAGAACCATCAGCGCCACTGTGTGCTGGGAATGCCTGAACCAAACGGTCTACAAGAGTTGCTTGTTTGGTAGCCAATATTTGCTCAAGGTTCTCATGTGGTATGATATTTTGTAATTTTCCTTTATATCGTGGATCCAGGAGGCAGGCCAACCAGTAATCGTCATCCAAGAAAAGAGGAGGGGGGGAGAGGGAAGGTTAGGAGCTTGACACGCCGAGATATGCATCTGTAAACCGTTGCAAATGAATATAGCTGGTGGGTGCCGTACCTGCTGGTGATTTCAGCTGAAGTAGAGGAAAGGAAAAGGGAATATCCAGCACGTCCATCCAGTGTAAGTAAAATATCCAAAATTTATTGAAACATTTTAAAAAACAATATTAAAAAAGAGAGAGGGAGACTCTCTCTGCCTGACGCGTTTCTGGCGCAACACGGCGCCCTTAGTCATAGGAACTAATACCATATAGATGAACAGATTTATATATAGCAAGGAACCAATCACAGACATAGTAATCAATTACATTGAAAAAAGCTGCAGCTAGACACACATAACAAGACTTTTTCTCCTATTTCAAATACACTGAAATTGCATAAATATATACTTTAAATTGCGGCAAGATATATCTGTTAGTTCAATATATGTAAAAAAGGTCATTCCTGTAATTCATACCGTGTGGATGTTTAGTGTCTAAAGTCAGAATCCAAAAGGCTTCCCGCAGTGCTAATTGTTTCTTCCAATCTCCACCTCTAGGTGACTGACTAACCCTTTCTATGCCAAAAAATGAAAAATCTGATAGGTCTCCTTTATGTACAGAAATAAAGTGTTTCGTAACCCCAGAATAGCCTGAATTATTGTTATTTATATTAGCTATGTGTTCTGAAATTCTTTTTTTGATTTTCCTTGTGGTGTAACCTATATAGCAAATGTTGCAAGCCTTACATTTTATGCAGTATATGATGTGGTCAGAATCACAATTAATAAATGATTTTATATTATAAGTAACATTGTGATTCGAGGAAAAGGTAGTTCTTTTGTTGTCTGCAAATTGGCAGACATTACATCTGTTGCCAGAACATTTAAAAAAACCTTTTATTGATAGCCATGATGTGGGAGTTTTTTTCTGGCGCACCATGCTGGGAGACAAAATATTCCCCAGTGTGCAACCTCTCCTAGCCACTACTCTGCATCCATTCTGAAGAATTGTGCATAAAGATTTGTCCTGATTGACTACAGGGAGATATTTAAGAATGATCTGTCTAATTTTATTGTACTGACTGCTATAAGCGGTAGAAAAAGTGATCTGCGTCTCAGGAGCGGCACTTGCATTTTCACTGTCAGAATACAATAAATCAGCACGTGGAATTTTGGAAACATGTCTGAATGCATGTCTTATATTGGATTGTTTATATCCCCTATCAAATAATCTATCAGAAATAAGATGACTTTCCTTGTGGAAACTTTCCTCACTAGAGCAAATTCTTCTCGCTCTCGTGAGCTCACCCCTGGGAATGGCATGAATGGTATGTCGAGGGTGTGCGCTTGAAGACATCAGAATTGTGTTTCCAGAATTGTCCTTTCTATAAAGAGAAGTATTAACCCTATGTGTTGTATTGCTCCCTGTAAGGAGCACATCCAAGAATGAAACCTCGTGCGATGGAATGCCGCCGGTGAAACGCAAGTTACACTTGTTATTATTCAAATAGAGCATGAAATCAGAAAACTTAGTCACACCCCCTTGCCAAATTAGCAGAATATCATCCACAAATCTCCCATACCAATTAAGGTATGGGAGAAATGGATTATCATCTGTGAATATGTAGGTTTCTTCCCACCATGCCATAAATAAAACGGCTAAAGATGGGGAGAATTTAGACCCCATAGGAGCACCCATGGTCTGAATGAAGTACTCATTTTGAAACATAAAAAAATTATGCTTTAGTAAATAATGTAGAGACGCAAGAATGAACCATTTCAATGAATCTGAATAGCTACTATACTTGCTTAGATGATGTTCAATTGCTGTCATAGCCAAAGAATGGGGAATGCATGAATATAAATTTGTGACATCACAAGTTACAAAAGAATAATTATGACACCATTGAAAAGTATCAAAAACCTTTAAAACTGTTGAGGTGTCTTTAAGGTACCCTGGAATTCTTGGGATCAAAGGTTGGAGATACTCGTCAATCAAATGACTGAGGTTTTCATTAAGGGAACCCATCCCAGAAATTATAGGTCGTAACGGTGGGGGAAATACGTTTTTGTGCGTTTTTGGGAGCCCATGGAAAATGGGAGTAATTGAATGTTCAGGCAATAGCCATTTGTAAATCTTGTTGCTAATAACCCCCAATCTCTGTGCTTTATTGAGTATTTCAGTCATGTCATATTTAAAGGATAAAGTGGGGTCAGATCTTAAAGAAGTATATGTGCTAGTATCCCGTATAATGGACATTATCAACTTACAATACAAAGCAGTGTCTATGACTACTATACAGCCCCCTTTGTCTGACTGGCGGACTGTCAAGTTGTAATTTCGTTGTAAATCTCTAACAGCCTGAGATTGGTCTCTACTCAGGTTACTTCGGTGGTTTGCACTCCGGGTTTCAGCATGTAATTTTTTCAAATCTTGTTCGACCAGAGTCTGAAAAAGGTCTAAGGCAGGAACCCTTGATTGGAGGGGATAATATGCCGGATTAGATGAAAGCACCTGCACATCCTCGTCCTTTATTTTATTCTCGGCAAAATTTTCTTCCTGAAGAGAAGTTAAAGTGAGTAAAGTACATTGTTCCATAAAGGAAAGAGACGCATTATTTTCCCTGGTACAACATGATTTTTTTCTGCCAGAATTGAGGTCATTTTGATTGTCTGAAAAAAAATGTCTTTTGACAGTGAGAAGACGAGTAAATTTATTGACATCTTTGATAGTCTCGAATAGATTGAAATTGCCAGTGGGAAAAAAGTTTAAACCTTTAGCCAATGTTTCAATTTGTGTAGAGGATAGAATGGTGGGAGTCAGAATTATAACACTGTCCAGATGCTGACTCAATACTGATGTCTGCGTTTCCTTTCCCTCCTGGGATATCTTCTCCATTCGTCTCTTGCGGGCTCTCCTGCCCCCCCTCCTCCTCCTGCGTTTTTTGACATAGCAGTGCTGTGAACATGTCTGGCATCTGCACTGGAGAAAGACGCATCTGTTTCACAATCTGATGGATTATACTCCGATGAAGAAAAAGACACAGATTTTCTATGTGCATATTCACATTGACGCCAATGAGGTTGGTTTCTGAGTATGGGCTTGGGTGTATAATCAATCCGTTTCCTCCATGAATACACTTTGTCATTTTTATAATCAAAAGAGTCTCTATTGAACTTAGATTTTTTCATTTTTATGATGGAATCCTCCATAGTTTTTAAATGATCAGTCATTTTTTTGGAGAGCATATCAAAATCAGGCTGGTCAGTATATTTAGAAAGTTCATTATTGGTATTATCAATGTCCACCTTAAGTTGGTGAAGTTTGATTTCTTCATATGATATGATCAAACTCATAAGTTTTAGTGAGCATTGTGAGAGGATCATATTCCATTCAGAGAGAAATTTATCTGAAAAAATAAAAGTAGGAGATTTTTTCATACG